>NC_142124.1:14610937-15211875 GCF_056152115.1 Neolamprologus brichardi | reverse complement strand
TGGCGATCGTGGCTCAAGAGTTGGGAGTTCACCTTGTAATCGGAAGGTTGCCGGTTCGAGCCCCGGCTCCGACAGTCTCAGTCGTTGTGTCCTTGGGCAAGACACTTCACCCGTTGCCTACTGGTGGTGGTCAGAGGGCCTGGTGGCGCCAGTGTCCGGCAGCCTCGCCTCTGTCAGTGCGCCCCAGGGCGGCTGTGGCTACAATGTAGCTTGCCATCACCAGTGTGTGAATGTGTGTGTGAATGGGTGAATGACTGGATATGTAAAGCGCTTTGGGGTCCTTAGGGACTAGTAAAGCGCTATACAAATACAGGCCATTTACCATTTACCATTTACAGTCAAAATGCTTCCAAAAGAAATGAAATCAAACCTTACTAATTTTGGGTCAGTGATGGTGATGCAGTACTTGTTTACTTCTAAGATCAAAATAGATTCAATTCAATTCATTTCAATTCAATTTTATTTATATAGCGCCAAATCACAGCAAAAGTCGCCTCAAGGCCCTTAATAGATACAGAGAAAAACCCAACAATCATATGACCCCCTATAAGCAAGCACTTTGGCGACAGTGGGAAGGAAAAACTCCCTTTTAACAGGAAGAAACCTCCGGCAGAACCAGGCTCAGGGAGGGGCGGCCATCTGCTGCGACTGGTTGGGGTGAGAGAAGGAAGACAGGATAAAAGACATGCTGTGGAAGAGAGACAGAGGTTAATAACAGATATGATTCAACACAGAGAGGTCTGTTAATACATAGAGAGCGAGGAAGGTGACTGGAAAGGAAAAACTCAATGCATCATGGGAATCCCCCGGCAGCCTACATCTATTGCAGCATAACTAAGGGAGGATTCAGGGTCACCTGGTCCAGCCCTAACTATATGCTTTAGCAAAAAGGAAAGTTTGAAGCCTAATCTTAAAAGTAGAGATAGTGTCTGTCTCCTGAATCCAAACTGGAAGCTGGTTCCACAGAAGAGGGGCCTGAAAACTGAAGGCTCTCCCTCCCATTCTACTTTTAAATACTCTAGGAACAACAAGTAGGCCTGCAGAGCGGGAGCGAAGTGCTCTAATAGGGTGATATGGTACTACAAGGTCATTAAGATAAGATGGGGCCTGATTATTTAAGACCTTGTATGTGAGGAGCAGGATTTTGAATTCAATTCTGGATTTAACAGGAAGCCAATGAAGGGAAGCCAAAACAGGAGAAATATGCTCTCTCTTTCTAGTCCCTGTCAGTACTCTTGCTGCAGCATTTTGGATTAGCTGAAGGCTTTTCAGTGAGTTTTTTGGACATCCTGATAATAATGAATTGCAGTAGTCTCTGAGACAGGATATTTCTAATTTTAGAGATGTTGCGCAAATGGAAGAACGCAGTCTTACATATTTGTTTAATATGTGCGTTGAAGGACATATCCTGGTCAAAAATGATTCCAAGGTTCCTCACAGTGTTACTGGAGGCCAAGGTAATGCCATCCAGAGTAAGAATCTGGTTAGATACCATATTTCTAAGCTTTTCAGCGCCAGTACAATGACCTCAGTTTTATCTGAGTTAAGAAGCAGAAAGTTAGTGGCCATCCAAGTCTTTATGTCTTTAAGACATTCCTGCAGTTTAACTAATTGGTGTGTGTTATCTGGCTTCATGGACAGATAGAGCTGGGTGTCATCTGCATAGCAGTGAAAATGTATGCTATGTCTTCTAATGATGCTGCCTAGGTGAAGCATGTATAATGTAAACAGAATTGGTCCTAGCACTGAACCCTGTGGAACTCCATAATTAACCTCAGTGTGTGAAGAGGACTCTCCATTTACATGCACAAATTGGAGTCTATTAGATAGATATGATACAAACCACTGCAGTGCAATACCTGTAATACCTACAGCATGTTCTAATCGCTCTAATAGGATATTATGGTCAACAGTATCGAATGCTGCACTAAGGTCAAGAAGGACAAGCACAGAGATGAGTCCACTGTCATTTGTAACCTTCACTAAAGCTGTTTCTGTGCTGTGATGAACTCTGAAACCTGACTGAAACTCTTCAAATAAACCATTCCTCTGCAGATGATCTGTTAGCTGTTTGACAACTACTCTTTCAAGGATTTTTGATATGAAAGGAAGGAAGCCAGAAATGACCAAAACACATTTTCACTACTAAGTTTTGGTAAAAATGGGTCCTCTTTTTCAAATGACAGTTTTTCTAAAATGTTCATCTAATGTTGATTTTAAAATATGACTTCTCTGCATTGGAATTTTATGTGAAATGCAACTGTGAAATTCAAATATAATAAAATTATCTCTACTTTACTTTTTGGACCTTTACTAGTAGCAGGGAGTCAAGTCAAAGCACATTAAATGATCCCTTTAGTAATATTTTTCATATTCTTTTATAATATGCTGTTGAAAGCACCCTGACTCAAAGGACCTTCACAACTGAAGTGCATATAACATTTGCAATTCCTCTGTTGGTGCTCTGCATTATCAAATAATCAAATAGGCTTGGTTGTGGAGGTATTCGCAGACAGCCCTGTAGCCAAGTAATGAAACCGACATATTTGCATGTAGGAATATTCTTGTCTAATTGACAAAATTACCAACACAGATCGATGTCTCAACATCCCACCTGGACAGAACATAAATCCATTACATGGGTGTAGCTGAAGAGTCCCAAAATAAACTTCTACTTTCTTTCCCTAATCAAGGTTCCTTCAACTCAATGGAAAACATCATGAGGTCAAGGCTAGGTGTGAATTAATTTATAATCGCTTTCTACACTTACACTAGACTCCTTAACAATGTGAGGGTACATGTCTGTGGTGGTGAAACTTCAGCGCCTAGAAGACTCACTACAAAATACATGTCTTACCTAACCCCATGTGTTCTTACCTCGTTGTGTCATGCAGGTCATATAACAAGAACCATGGAGACAAATATCACATCAGTAAGAGCAGTTTTTTTTATGTAATCCTAAAATAAAGGAACATATATCAGTCTTCTTTTTCATTTATTTTCTTATTGGACAGATGTTTCAGTTTAACTTCTTTCCTCCTCTTTTTTAAGGCTTTTTGTAACCAACTAAAATTCTCTCCACCCATCACTTCCCCAGTTGAAGGTTAGGGTTGGAGGGCTGGAGCATATTCAAGCATAACAATAACTGTAATTAATGATAAGCCATATCTGCATCAAAATTTCCTACAATGGTGAGTTTTGCAGCTTCTTCTTTCTTTCAACTTGCTGAATTGCAGTTATGGGTTGCTCCCTGTGACATCTTACACTAAGAAACTCTTGTTATGAAGGGCATCTTTGAAAAAAATGTTGGAGCATGGTTTGTTGGTTTTGCAACTGAGGGAGCAGCACGTGTAACGGGCCTGCTGAGAGTAGCTACCACACCCCTGAATCACAAGATCTACCATAAACTGGTTAATTTACTTTGGCTTTGAGTTCAAGTATAATGACATAAAAATATAAACTAAAATTTAAAAATATACATTTCACATACATTGTGGTCATAGACTCGAATTTATCATTCACGTTACAGTAAACAATTTTCTGATGCACACTAGTACAGTAATAATAATCAGTGAGTAGTGTCCAAAAGAATGAGGTCATGGATACAAGCAGTGATTTTGGATGCAATGAGTTTCCTTCAATGGATGGCTGGGATCTCCCTTAGAGATATGATGAGGAGCTCAGACATTCGAGAGGAACTTAGTTAGAGCCACTGCTCTTCTACATCGAAAGGATGAGGTGGTTTGACAATTTGGTTAGGATGCCCCCTGAATGCCTCCTAGGTGAGGCATGTTCTTCTGGAGCAGATCCTAGTTACAGTGACCCTTCCCCATCTTCCTGATGAGCTTGAAGAGAGAGGTGGCTGGGGGGAATGGAAGTCTGGACTTTTTTGCTTAGAGTACTGCCTCTGGGACCTAGATCTGGATAAATGGTAGATAATGGATAGGTGGCGCTTATCAGTAAGAAAGGTAAAGTTCATGGTAATTTTAATGTGTTTTCTGAACTGTTCTGTTTCCAGGTCGGAACGATTGTACAGCACACATCCTTAATGACTTTCAAAAAAACAAAACAAAAAAAAAACAAGTATTGGGAGCACAGGCTTTAACGTGTCTTTTCTCTAATCTACACAGGGTCAAAATTAATTAAGGCTCCGATATATGCACACACCCAAATCTTTTAAAAAGTGGTGCTGAAGATTCTGCAATGTCTTCTGACTTGACAATGCAAAAATCTATTGACTTCTGACTAGTAATCATAACTGACTGCAACTGGTAGTTTCTATTTGCAGCATAAGAAGGACTTGTTTGAGAGCACTCACTGGACTGAAGAATACTCACAACAATGGAAAAGTCCAAGTAAAGCTCTAAATGAAGCTCTGAGAAGGAGAATTGTAAACTAAACAATTGTATGTAACCATTGGGCACCAACAAAGCTCATGCTATGACCTAGAAACTGCTGGAACATCAGCATGACTGTCCACAGTGAAACAAGTTTTACATTGCCATTGATCGAGAGGGTGCCAACCAAGAAAGAAGGTCCTACTCCAAAATCAACACCTCCAAGCTGAAATGAAATTTGTAACTGTGTTCAGATGAGACAAAGATTGAGCTGTGTGGGAGTAATGATAAGAGGTAATTTCAGAGGAGCAAAAGTGAGGCTGGGGCTGTGGCTATGCTGCAGGGGAGGGCTGGTGTTGTGGGTTCAGGGGGTAGTGGCAGGGAGGCTGGCGAACGCAGCTGGAGAAGATCGTCAGTTCATTCTTCCCCTATTTGGTTGGGAGTGATCAGGCACCTTCCCAGTGAGAGACAGCTGGCCATAACAGCCCATGCTGTTAAAATATATATATATATATATATATATATATATATATATGGCCTGCATTTGTATAGCGCTTTTCTAGTCCCTAAGGACCCCAAAGCACTTTACACTACATTCAGTCATTCACCCATTCACACACACATTCACACACTGGCAATGGCAAGCTACATTGTAGCCACAGCTGCCCTGATATATATATATATATATATATATATATATATATATATATATTACAAAACCTGAAATGTTAAGTGTGCATGGTTGTTGTGCTGGGCAGAACCAACACCATCAAACTTTCAAACCTAAGAACGCTGTACCAGCTATCAAGCACGGTGGTGGCAGCATCATGCTCATCATGCCAGTCATTGCACAAAGTGGATGAAATAATGAAGGATCATTACCTCAACTTCAACTGGGACACAACTGGATGTTGTGTCTCAAACACACTTCAAAACTGGTTTTAAAATGGATAAAGCATCATGGATAAAGGCTAGTATTGATAATGACAAACCCTACTGATAATTTGTGGACTACACCAGCGGTCCCCAACCCCCGGGCCTGAGTCGTTTGGTACCGGGCCGCAAAAGTTGAGGCTCAGGTGTGAAATGTATAGTTTTCAGGGGTTTTATCGTTTTTCAGCATTATTTTGTTATCGTTTTTATCGTTTACTCGGTTTTCCTTGGTCTTTTCACGTGTGTTATGAATAAATTTTCTTTTTTTCAGTACCGGTACTAGTTTGATTTTGTTGTATTTATCCGCGACACCTTAAAGGCCAGTCCATGAAAATATTGTCGGGCATAAACCGGTCTGTGGCGCAAAAAAGGTTGGAGACCACTGGACTACACTTAAAAGCGTGGAAACCAAACCAAAGGTATGCACCTAATTACTCTTTAAAATTCCTTAAAATATATCTTGTAGAATCATTCCACCCTGAAAAATAGCACTTCAAAGAAATACTTAAAAGCCCCAAATTGCGATGCCATTGACGTGCATGATTAGTGTAAGAAAACTTCTGAGTGCATCTGCTGTTGGTTCTTTGGAGGATTGAAAAACAAGCAGGTCTGGGTGCACGATGTGATTAAATACCTATGCAAATGGAAACAAATGCACTACCCTGAAGCCCCTTCAGTAAATTCTTAAAGGTATAATATGAAGCACTGTATAAATGTGTGTGTGAAAGTGCCATGTAGTAAAAAGTAGTCAGCTACAGTAGATGTGTGTATTAGCCCATAGTACCATTTGGCTTCAATCCAATTAACTTTTAAGACCTGTTCAAATTCTAATTGTATTATAGGCCTTGCTTGCTGCTAGTTTTAGTGTTTTTGTTTGTCCTTTTTTTTTTTTTTTGCCTGGTTTTTTTTTTCTATTTTTCCTCGATCTCCCTCTCTGTACACTTTGGGTTGTATATGTTTGTGTATGTGTTTGTGTGTGGGCAGGTTTCCCTGTACCTGGGAGGTTAACCCTAATCTTTCTTTTACCAGTTCTCTGGCTGGCACACCTGCTCCTGATCACTCACCTTCATTAGTTAAGGATCAACTCATCCACTCACTCTTTGCCAGACTGTTATAGCAGCTTAAGTGTTTGCACATTTACACTTTCTCATTTTCCCTGGAGTATGTTTAGTGTTTCTGTCCTTGGAACTTCTTGTTTAACTTGCCACTGACCTCACCTTTTGAGACCCTGTGTACACTCACCTGCCTCCCTACAATATTAACTGCTTGTGACCAAACCAGGAACCTGCATAAATGAGCCGACAGATGACTTCCTCTCCTTGCATGAGTGTTTGAACTATGTGTTTGAATTATGTAAGAACAGGAGGTAGATGCATAATCAAAACTCTGAAGGCATGCAATACATTTTATTCAAAAAGACTTTAATGCACATACACATGCATATGTATGCATGCATGTCACACACTCAGACAACTACTGAAGCCTTGGCACTAGCACTGAAGATAAAGGATATTTATGGACATGGAAAGCGTATTGGAAATGGTTTTGTAATTTATGGCATGTTATGACTGAAAAATATTAAATATAAAACGTAATTCACATCAAAGCTTCTTCCAAGTAATCCCGCATGACATTCTACTTGGGACTGATAATAATACAAATATTATTATTACTAATCATTGACTTTCACTGTCACATTGCATGGAAAAAAATATGTTTAAAAAAAATGACATGAACCATCAATACAATAGCTTAGAGAAATCTGCTCTGTGTTATATGCTATGCACATGCCTTTGTTAATATTAAAAAGTACAACTAAACTGATCTCGTTCACTAACAGACTATGATTCTGCCTATTTGTTCTCCTAAGACTGCATGATTTTGAATACTTCGTGCAGAAGACAATGTTCTTTGGGTTTGAAAATCTTTGAAAACTTCATGCAATTTTGCACAGATAGCAGGTTGATTGTCTAGCAGACAGGTGTCGAACTCCAGGCATCAAGGGCTGGTGTCCTGCAGGTTTTAGTTGTGTCCTTGATCCAACACAGCTGATTTAAATGGCTAAATTGCCTCCTCAAAGTCTCTTACAGTTCTCCAGAAGCCTGTTAATGAACTAATCATTTCATTCAGGTGTGTTGACCCAGGGTGATATTTAAAACCTGCAGGACACCGGCCCTCAAGGCCTGGAGTTCGACACCCCTCATATATATATATATGGTCATAATTTATGCTGAATTGTGCGTGGCTGCATCTTTTCTGAGTGGCATTTTATTTCTTTATTTTTTTAATTTGTAACCGAGTCAACTAAGTCATGCTCCAGAAATAATCTTTTTTTCCCCTAATACTTTGATCCATCATGGGTTTATAAGCTCTGTAGTCTTATTTTGACTTCAAACAGAAAAGGGCAGGAAGTCAAGTTAGATGAGAGGAAAAGAAATCCATAGTGAAGCTTGATTCATGCTTCTCAACATTAAACCTATCCCTCATCCTTTCTGCAACATTGTGTTTGTGAAGTAAGTACACTTATATGTCTTTTTTTGCTACCAATGCATTTGAAACTACATCTATTTGTTTCCACTTTGAAGAAAAACTGTATGCTTTTCTTCCTTTATAAGAAAGCATTGTTGCAGAATGATTTTCTGTCAATCAGTTTCTCAATTTTTTTGACAAACTCTAAATACCGTATATCTTATTCTAGTGTTTGACATAGTCTTCCAAGCTGGAACAATTAACCACAAAAAAAAAATTAATCTGAGAAGGCCATAGATTAACAACATTCTTGTTTCAGCAGGCACAGATTCAAAAATGAACACTTGAACACACTATCTACTCAACTAAATAAAAAAATCTATCAAACTTCAAATCCAAAACAAGCCACAGAGCTAAACTAAACACAGACTTGTAAACAACTTTGCATCAGTATCACTTATTGCATTTTGACATATAATACGGGGCTATGATTTTGCTTACTGGTTTGTGAATCATGTTTACAGTTTACAAGCTTATTTGCATTCCAAAGTTATCAGTTTTTTTTTTAGCATCTTTCTTTTTCTAGGATAGTGATATCTGAGGCAGCAACATGTGCAAGAGTTGACATGACTGACATCATCACATGCTGACAGAAACAGCATGTGATGATATGAAATCCTCACCTGACTTGTTGGGTTCTTCTTATCCCACCGTTCTAAAGAGATGCACTGGAAGCTTTTATTCCTCCACCTTTGTACTTGGAATCCAGCTAACCTTTCCTCAAAATACTTTTAGCCCTCTTCTAGAAAATGCACATTATAAAATCTATGAGCTCCTAAGTTTACATGCACCTACTTGGCAGTTCTTTTCAAGCAGTAAAAACCAAGATAAGAGCTAAGACCCAAGGGAAAGGACAGCATAATCCTATTTATTGATCTGCTTTAAAACAAAATTGAAGTAGCAGATCTCAAGATGACTGATCCATGTATGTGGCATGACTACAGAGTTTTAAGGCTTTGTTTTTATCTGTTGTCAGTGGAAGTTCAGTATTCTGATAAGTGTTCGATTTCTTTTGGATTCTCGAGGGTAAACTGGAAATTTTATTTGTATGTGTGTATGTGTGGAGTGAAACCCTGTAAATGTTGGTGTGGATGCTAATTTGCAAACTCAGCAGAAAGAAACAAAAGAGTGGGGTGGGGAAACAAAGGTGGAGATTGGCTTTAGGCAATGTTATAGTTTATATGGCCAGTGAAGTCCAGCTGCATTGCAGTGTGTCTGTGAGAGCTTGAGTGGAAGTGAACTATTTTAGCACCACACAGGGATGAAACAGGCTTGCAAGAGAAACAAAACTATATTTGTCTGTGATTTTCTATCGCTGCTTTAACTCCAATATTAGAAACTGGTTAATTGCAGCTTACGTGCCTGCTCAGGTCCTCAACTTTTCATTGAGTTGGCTGCCTTTGTATTAAAATGATTTTAAAAAACTCAACTAAATTATATAAAACTAAATTACATATAATTTGTTCATCCCACGTGCTGACATGTTAACTCAACAGACTAGAAAAGCATCTGTCCTTTTAGCACCACATCTCTGCTCAGCTCCTGCTTTTGCTTAAAAGGCCTATAACTGGTGTTAAGTCAGCAAATGCAAAAAAGGGTCAAAATGTATTTAACTGTTGGTCGTTTTAAAGTTACTTAGTACCAATGTGTAACATCTGGTGTCGATTCACAATAATCTGCACTTGGCAGGAGGCTGAAGTCCTAAAAAGAGATCGCTCGACCATGAGGATGCAGAAATCGTCAGACTGGACACTGCCTCATTGTCATGTGACAAAGAAGGTGCGTCCTCATGGATTTCTAAGGTTTTATGTATCAGGAAATAATAATAATAATAATAATAATAATAATAAAAATCTATTTCTCACCAGGATCTGAAATAAAAACAAAAATATAGGCAAACAAAATCCCAGATGAACAATAGCACATCACATATTATTACTGTGATTATTTATTTATTAATAAACAATGAACCAAAAAATGCAGAAGCAATGTGAAAAAACAAGCACATCCAGTGATTATTTAAGTTGTAGATCCACCTTAATGAGCAGTAACACACTACTCTACTCTTCTTTACACTGTTGTAGTTCATTAAGATTTACAGCTATTCGTTCATGCACAACCTTCTTAAAGTCCTGTCCCGGCATTTCAATCAAGTTGAGGTCTGGACTTTGATCACTGTCCTGCTGCATGACCCAATTTTGACCAAGTTTTAGCTGTGAGATAGATGGCCTCACATTTGACTCTAGAATATTAACAGAGGAGTTCATGGTCAACTCATTGACCACAAAGTGTTCAGGTTCTGTGGATGCAAAACAAACCCAAATCTCCCTCTACCACCATGGCTGACGTTTGGCAATAACTGCGCTAATATACTGAATTTGCTCCAAATATCTTTTAATTTGTTCAGATGCAACTTTGCCAAACTTTCCCGTCTGCCATGTTCTTTTTAGAAATGAGACACTTTCTCCTGGCAACACTTCCAAACAAGCCATACTTATTTATTTATTTTATTTATTCTACTGTCATGAACTTTAACATTTAACATGCTAACAGAGGCCTGTAGAGTCTGGTCACACTTACTGATGATCAGTTAATCAGGTTCATTTGATTAGCAAGACCTAGCTGCTTTTTTAAATTCCTATAGAAACAGTGAGGATGGATGTAATCGTTCTCACACTGCTTCTTGATGTTGTTTTGTTTTTTTAGTAGTGACACAGTATAGTTGTTTATCTCCAATTATATTTACCCAACTTTAAGTCCTGCTAACAACGAGGTTATATGTTATCACATTATACATACTCTTGCATGTCTTCAATAAACTGATATTTTTCACTTTCCCTTTCCTTACAAACAATAGAAATCATATCTGAACAGACTGAACAGCCCTAGTGTACTGTAGTTGAAAAATAAAATGTGCAGTGGAGCTTTAAAAACAATGCCATCAAGGGTGTGTTTGGTATGTCATTCAAATTTCATTGCTGTTCAAGGCACATGTCAACACATCAAACATCTCAGATGAGGTTTGTGCAGTGTTCAGGTATGGTGCTGAATGCCTCTGTGACAAGCCCCCTGACAGCAGAGTGATTATTCCAATCACGCCCTGCCTGTAATCAATGACAGAAGGTCACACACACGGCTGAAACACACACATTCACAGACAGATTGATACACAGCACGTCCAACCATACACATGCATCAAGAGTCGTGTAGTGCGTCACACCATCAGTCACACACATACATTCTGATGCAAAACAGATACAAAACAACACACAAAGACTCACACACATTGTTGGATCGATACATTAGGTCATAGCCTCAGAGATAAACCATATGGAACATCAATAGGCTCATCAATCACACAATCAGAGAAAATGGCAGGGTCACTGAGGGTATGTGTGTGTATTTGAGAAAAAAAACAGAGTTTTTCTCTTGTGTGTGTTGCACTGTATTGCATGTCAGTTCATTTTTAAATGTTATAAAATAAAATCTACACAACAGCTGAATCTACAGGTTAATCCCAATAAAACTGTGCCATTTAAGGTGTGTAATTGTGTGACTGCCCTTGATTGTCTTGAGTGAGCTGCATCGGCATGTTGGCCCATATTTAAAACTTATGAATAGTTGTCAGTTATTGACTATTTGTCTAAGTTGGGGTTTTTGCACCTGCAGCTGTTTTCTGATTGTGTGTTTATTTGTTCACAGGTCAGGTATTGGAACGTAATTATTATTTTGACCACTGAAGTAAAGGACCTGTCAAAGTATTTTAACTCTGCAGTTTTAATACAGAGTGGTAGGATATCTTTTGCGTGTGACTTCAGAGGTCACTGGTGGAATGCTGAGAAGCAAACAAATCTTTCAGATCCATAAATCGAGGTGTAAAGGTATCTTTGGCAGGTACCAAGAATACATATTTCTTCTTGATCCATATTTATAGCTCATAGCACCATGTCTTTGCATTTTGAAGTGTTCTGTGATGGAGAATGAGTCATAACTGAACTTTGAGAAAAGAAAAAAACAATCAACTTGAATAAACTTATATTCAGATCACCTTTTAGTTTCCAGTGTAACTAATTAATTAGGGATGCACTGATTGCTATTTTCATCACGGATTCCAGATTTTTTGTGACTTGACACCACCATTTTTTTCCAATTCTAAATTTCTTTCTAAGAACTAAAATTGGCAGCATATACAAAGAAAGATCAACTTTTCTTCAATGCAACTCCTGAAACAGAGTTTCAGGAGTTTCTTTTAAAGAATTCTGAAACATCCACCTGACATATTTTGCCTTTCTAAACAAAAGTAAGATCAACAACTATGAGGTACTTACATAATTGTCCAGTATGTTTATAGCTTCACAGATAATAGGACTTTTTACTTATCTGTATAAGTTAAAGTTGTGCCTGTTTTGTTCTTTTTGCCACTCATACTAAGGCTAATACTGAGGCTGCTAGTTTGTGTTTGGCATTGAGCTCTGGCTAGTTTTTGCTTCAGCTGCTTTGCCTTTATTAGCTTCTTCAAACTGGGCATGTTTAGCTGGGTGTTGTTAATTTAAGTTTCTTATTAGATTTGTTGTTATGAATCTTTTTGTGACTGTTGCCCTATGGTTTATTTTGTGTCCTCCACACAAACAGTAAAGAACAGACTTATAGTGACAGCCACAAGCTAACTGGCTGTGATTCAGATAAACCAGGATATGTAATACAATGTGCATATTAAAAAAAATACCTAGGACTGCTTTTTTCCAATATCTCCAAAATTAGAAACATCCTGTCTCAGAGTGACGCTGAAAAACCAGTTTGTGCATTTACTTGAACAGTCAGTGACTGGACTGACACGCAAACACATACCTTCATACATGTCACTACCTCAAGCACTTATCTGCACAATCTCACACACACACACACACACACTGGTGTTGGTCTGTTGTTGCACTCACCCGGTTACGGCAGATGGCTGCTCCTCCCTGCCTGAGCCTGGTTCTGCTGGAGGTTTCTTCTTCTTAAAAGGGAGTTTGTCCTTGCCACTGTCACCAAAGTGCTTGCTCATGGGGGGCCATGTCATTGTTGGGGTTTTCTCTGTTTTCTTTGCATTATTGTAGAGTCTTCCAAGATTCTGAATAGGGTTTTTTTTTCTATTTATCTATTTATTTTTGAGGTATGTACAGTGGCCTGGGAGGCCAAATGGTCTGTAACTTAAGAAGACACCAGCAATGAGAAAAACGCTGCAAAAGCACACAAAACAACGGAAATAGGAAAAACGGAAACAGAAATAGGAAAAAACAGATTCCCAAAAGCACAAGGGAAGTCTTTCCGGGGACACAATAACCCAACGGACCAGTTGCAGGAACCAAAATATGCTAAGAATTGCGCTGGGAGACACTTAAAAGAAGTGGAGGATTTATCGGTTTTGTGAGGAAAGAAAAGATGAGAGGTAAGTGTGTTAGCCTAACTATTAGCCTAAAACTCAGTCATCAGTATTATATGAATCATGATAAAACACGCCTACCTGGGTTCCTGCAACTGGTCCGTCGTGTTATTGTCTCCCCAGAAACACTTCCATTGTGTTTTTTCCTATTTCCATTGTGGTTTGTGTGCTTCTGCAGCATTATTCTTATTGCTGGTGTTTTCTTAAGTTGCAGTCCGTTTGGCCTCTCAGGGCCACCGTAGGTATGGCCTCTTATATGCCAATCCACTGAACATTTAAATGGTAATGAAAACCCTAGTTTCCATCCTGTGGAAGAAGTACATAGAACCATGGTTCTATTTTCTTTGATTTTTATTTTAATTGTGTTTTGTTATGTCATGTCATGTCATGTCATGTCATGTCATGTTTTTGTTTTGTTTTGTTTTTTGTTAAGCTCATGAGACTAGAAATAATGCACTATAAATTTAAAGCCAGCGTACCCTAAGGAGATGGAAGGACAGCCGTCATGTATTCGGATGTCACAGTTCTCATCCTCACAGTAAGAGGTTTAGAATCTGTTGTTTCCCACATCTGTCACATAGTTTCACTTGCTTCATTTCTGTTTGTCCTCCCCACTTCCTCTTGATGACTCAATCACTTCCTCCTCCCCCCCCCCCCCCCTTTTTGCCTTGGTCTGTATCTTACAAACATCTGGGAAACACTCAAGCATATCACATACATCCTTGATGTGGCACGCACACGTTCTGCCCATTGATATCTCCTTTGAACAAACACACTCTTGCTCACACAGTGATCATCCATTTCCCACTGAGACCCTGCGGCCGAGCCACAGTGCATGTTGCCATGGTAACTAAGTACTCTTCAAATGATGAGTTGTCTGGTAATACCACTTCCTAGGGAAAATTCATTGAATGTTTGTATATATGTATGTACTTATGTCCTGATTATGAGCACAGGTGCATCAGGGATATGTTCGCACTTCCCCTACTCTGTGCTCCTCATAGAAATGATTGCCCCTCCTGTGGCCCCTCTGTCAAAGCATTCAAACTCACTGGTGACACCACACCGGCATCAATGCAAGCTGGGTCAGCCGGCTGTCATCGTCTATAGCAGACAAACAAATTGGAACTTAATGTGCAGAAAACTGAGAATCAGGTCCCACACTTTCATAGACTCTCGCCTACTCATGCCCTCCTGGATATTATAGACAGCTGGGTGGACTTGCTATTATAGAGACATCAGTCAAAGAGAAGGATCTGTTTTTCAACCCCAGGCTCTGACCTGAACAGAAGAACCCCATTCTGATCAGTAAAGCATCACATTATAATAAACTAATGGGTGCAGTAGTAAGCATTGGAGCTGTCTTCAGTGCTCAGAATACCCAACTTTAGATAACAGAAATATATAGCCCTATATTTCTCTGTCACTAACAAATACCTAACAAATCCACAGAAAATATTTTTGCATAAATCATCAAAACAATAACTAGTCTGTTTTTCACATGTTATCTGCTAATCCTCAGAAATCTGTTTTATCTGTCATGCTGATAGGGTCAGTTGCTTCTCTCTATCAAAGACCTGCAGTGTCAGAAAGCTGCAGCAGAGATTCCCATGACTTTTCTCACCTAGCCAAAGACCTGGTTGAGACAGCATCCCTCGGGCAGAAACTACATGTTCTTAACCACTACCACAAAAAATGTTACCTAAAGAAAAGTTATCTTCTCTTTAAAAGCTTCCTCCAGCTTCCTGCAGCCTATTTTCAGTTTTTATGTGGCAACCAATCACCAATATTTCTTCATTGTCCATTTTCCATGTGTCATCTTGTAGTCACAGTAATTAGACAAGAAATTTAAATGCTATTTTTTCTCTACTCTAGTTCCTTTCTCATCAACAGGGCATAAGGCACTTCTTTGAACATTAGAAACGCTCTGTAAATATCTTTACTTTTGGTCCATTTCCCACTGTAAATCATATCATGGACCACTTCACTGACTATTGATTCTCTTGTCTACAGTATCCATATAGCAAAGATAATACTACTGTGTTAACAGCGTCTCGATGATCTTAATCAAATGCACTTGATTAACTATTCAGCAGCAAGTGTATGCACCTCTATAAAAGCAGAGGTCTGTAAGCTGCTTTGGAGCATTCAGGTGTGTGTTAACACCATACCAAAAAGGAAAAGACATCAGCAGTGATCTTCTGGAAGCAATTGTTGCTGCCCACCAATCTTGGAAGGGTTATAAGGCCATTTTCAACCAATCTGAAGTCCATCATTCTACAGTGAGAAAGATAATTCAAAAGTAGAAAGCATTCAAGACAGCTCGCAGTCTTCCCAGGAATCAATACCCCAGCAAATTCACCCCAAGATCAGAAAAACTGCAAAAAGAGCTACATCTCAGATTCTACAAGTCTCACTTTAAGGTATTAAATATTAAAGTACATGACAGCACAATTAGAAAAACACTGAACAAGAATGGCAGTATGGCTTATTTGGAAGGGGTGCCAGGAGAAAGTCTCCTCTTTAAAATGAACATGGCAACACAGCTCGGGATTGCAAACAACAAGAATTTTGATGATTATGGCTTGTTTTGTAGCTATCTGGCACCTTGCAGTCACTAAGTTGGCCATGAACTCCTCTGTATACCAAAGCATTCTGGAGTCAAATGTGAGGCTGGGTCATGCAACGGGACATGATCCCAAACATCACAGCATCAAATTTTCACATTTTGACTGAAAAAGAATCAAGGTATTGTAATATCCCAGTCAAAGCCCAGAACTCAACCCAAATGAAATGCTGTAATGGGACCTTAAAGGCACCAGTATACCCTCTGCATTGGTCACTTCAGCTCTGCAGCAACAACAGACAATCACTTCTACTTATGCCCAAGAAGCAGCTGCAGCATTTTCCTGAATATAGGTGTTGCTACTCAGATGATACTGTCACATACGTGCTGATATAGTATGAAAATAAGTCCAAATCAGAACCAAAGACTTTGCCAAGTGTTTTTTTACGAAGTGTTTCTTCTACAAAGTATTCAAATAGTTTTCAACATCTTCCTCTAAATATCTGTATATCTCTGACCCTATGTACTGGAATGTCATTAAAATGGCAGTAAGAACCGACACGATCACACATTTGATTGTACATAGAATTCAATCAAATTAAAATTATTTCTGCTAAAGGTAGTTAAATGAGCAGTTGAGTCCACAACCAATAATGATTTTGTTATATGTCAGTACAGATGAACAATGCATCTCTTTTTCAATAGGGGACTCGACTCTAAAAGGTAGTCAAATTGTTATGTTCTGATTATATCTCTTTTTTTTTTCAGGAATTCCTGTTTCATTTCCATGAGGTTCTGCCTGGACTCTGAATGTAAGTTAATGTAAATTCTGTGTAGGTAGATGACAAGAAATTTGAGATTTTTAGCAGTTTATCAACTTAAATGTCATATTATCACAAACAGTTTTCATGTAATTGCCAACCTGACCCCATTCAATTGCAAACTGATAGCAGACTGACTCCATTTTATTGCCATTTTATCGCTGTCTGTCGTTGGTCTTGATGTACCAGACTCACTTTGAGGGTGCAAGCTGATTACAAGGTATAGTGTCCATCTTTGAAGCAACCATTTCAAAGGCAACGAGATTGCAAGTTTATTACACACGACTGCAATCACTTTGGTCATGCTGTGTTATCCCAACACTGTTTTCCCTAGTATGACTGTGGAATAAAGCAATGTTATGTCATACTCCCAGAATTATCACACCTGGATTGACCACCACAGAATTTGGATCTTAACCCCACTGAGAATCTCTGGAGATTTGCTGGAGATTATTTAGTGGTCCAGCTCTCCCATTACCAATCCAAAGCCTGCTGAGAAATACAGGCAGGTTTAGATAGCAATACATGTTATGCATAAGCTTATATGTCATCACATTAAAGTTGAATTGTGCTGCCTGGTATATGTATTCTCAGTGTGTTTTTGCTTTTGCGACCCTATGGAAAGCAAATCCATACAGTCCAGTTACAGGACCATTAAAGAACAGAAAGTCACTGATTTGTTACATAAATGTTACTCAAATAAATTAAAATCACATTTCAGTTACTGAAAATCAATTAAAAAATGATACAATAAAACATATTTTAGTCTTATTAAGCTTCATACCAAAACAAATTTTGCAGCACACCACATTCAGTTTTTACTAAAGATTCTTTACTTTTTTTGACAACATAAAGTCAACGCATTAGTGATTCATTCCTCCAGCATATGTCAAAAAACATGGGTGTCATTACAGTGCATTTCAGCATGTGTTTTGCTTTTGAAGCTGTGTAAGCCATAATCTATCTGTCTACACTTAGTAAAGCTGATACCTTCAGTCTTCTTATTTCACGCCCATTTGGATGAGAAGTGTCACAATTCACTTTAAACACTCGGGGGTAAAAGGAACCAGTAAGACATCAAGAGAGCTTAGAGCTGTTAAACAATTGTAAATAATAACTGATACAGAGCCCATGCAGACAGATGACATGATGAGCAACGACGTACACACAGGACAAACAACAGCAAAGTGAGCAGCATGTGTGCATGAGAGAACATGATAAATGCAGGAAAGGAGGAATAAGAGCCACCACAACTTCCTGAGCTATTTGAGCTATTTGCAATGAATAATGACAATATAAGTTATTCAGAGTAACCGACCAGCAAAGACTGCATCGTGTGTAGAGCCGAGGCAGGAATTAAACATCATACCAGGATCACAGAACATTGTAAAGAAGAAAAGAGAAAGGATGGCGGACCATAACAGAGGACTGAGGTGAACACAGAGGCGAGCTGAGGAGAAAGTGACTCATCCATCCATCTGTCTGTGTTTCTATTCCATATGTGTATCTTTTCTTCATTGTTCAGTCCAGTCTCTTTGTCTCCATCTTCCTCTTCTCACCTTCTGCCTTTCACCGGTTCACTAGTTGTCTCTTTATTTATGTCTGTGGAACTGCTTGGGTGATATTCAAATATGGAGTTCCTAAAACTGCCAAACACACACAAACACACACACTCACACATGCCAAACCCAGCACTGCAGACATTGAGGACAGCTACCATTCCTTGCAACTCCCACAGGCAAATGGGAACCACAATGAGGCCACTAGGAAAGCCGCAACCACCAAATACATGCAGAGATTAAGGCAAGTCCTCAGGAGTCCACTGAATGGAAACAAGAAGATTCAGGCAATTAACACCTACACCCTGCTGGTGATCAGATATCTTGCTGTAGCTGATGGCATCAAGACAAAGGAGCTCTTTACCATGCATGGAGGTTTTCACCCCAAATCCAGCACCTTGAGACTGCACGCTAAGCAGAATGATGGAGGTCAAGGACTTGTGAGTGTCAAAACCATTGTGCAGGATGACACAATGAACATCAGGAAGATGGCCCCAACCGACCGTGTGCTTAGTGAATACCTCAGGCACCAGAAACCCAAGAAAGAAGAGGAACCAAGAACCATCATGGATGTACCACCAGCAGATAGAGGAAGTGGCTGACATCCAGAAGTCCTACCAGTGGCTGGACAAAGCTGGACTGGATGACAGCACAGAAGCACTAAACATGGCAGCTCAGGAACAAGCTCTAAGCACAAGATCCATAGAGACTGGGGTCTACCACAGCAGGCTGTGTAAAGATGCCCCTGGATTGTCTCAGGGGCATCTTTACACAGATACCAGATACAGATGGACAAACTGGTGATGGCTAACCAACTGGACATAGTAGTGGTGTACAAGGAGAGAAAGACGGCTGTAGTGATAGATGTAGCGACACCGAATGACAGCAACATCAGGAAGAAGGAACATGAGAGGCTTGAGAAGTACCAACGGCTGAGAGACGAACTCGAGAAGATGTGCAGAGTTAAGGAAACAATGGTCGTAGTGGTAATTGGAGCATTCAGTGCAGTGACGCCCAAGGTAGGCGAGCAGCAGATCCCAGGAACAACATCCGCACACAGTTACCCATTTGTTCACCAAACACACATACCCTTGAGCACATGCACATACAGGTTTTCACAGTTTGAGTCACCTGCAGGAGGGACTAATTGTCTCATCATGGCCAAACTTCTCCTCTTTTTTCATCCTCTTTTTTTTTCTCCACTTCTGTACTATCAAATTTCCCCTCTTGTAGTCCTCTTTCACAATGTTCTTTTTGTTTTTCCTCCATCTTTCTTCTGGTCTTTCCTCTTCTCCTTCTATTTGTATTTTTCCTCACCTACGTCTGTATGACATTTTCCTGCATGTCCACATTCTCCTTTGCCTGGCATGGCTGGAGAAATTTTACACACACACAAACAAATACACATAGACACCTTAGGGATGAGAACAGTACGTGTTAGCCAGCAAACTCAGTGTAATAATTTTTTAATGAGAGATCACAGTTAAATTGGACACTGTTGAAACAGACTGCAAAGCAGCAGGAGCTGATATGGTCGGTTTTACTTTTCCAAGTTTCAGCCATGCTGTCAAAACCAGATGTAACAACAATGTGAAACTTATGATTTCAAGTTTTGGAAAAATTTCAAACAAATTTGACAGATTGTGTGCTCTGTGTTCTTTTCTCAGGTTTATCTAACACTGCAAAGGTTAAGAGCCAACAAAATGCTGCTCCTCACAGTGTGCTTGTTTCAGTGCTATCAACAACCCTATGAAACACTCAAATCTTTCAAACACAGCACTTCTGCAGAAAACCAGTTAGTGAGCTTGCCAGGTTTCCTGAACTACAAAAGAAAGAAATTATTTGAAATGTGGCTGTAATTATTGAGGACATTAAGGTTAACGTTACTTATTAATTTTTTTAATCATATCTCTTTTGAAGGTTGATGGAACAATGAAAATGCGGAGAGGGAGTTATTAACATACAGACCATACGGGGTCTTAATATGAGCGGGACGTCCATAATTAGTTGGGTAAGGAGAGGTGGTAGGCAAATTTACCTTCTTCAATTGTCAGAAGGTATCCAGAGTGATTGCATCAAACTGAGAGAGTATACTTGTGGACTGGAGGGCAACAGAGCTTCAGCAGGCAACAAAACAATAACCTCCTTTGTGATATGGTCACTAGTGATTAAAGACCTTTGACACCTTGCAGAGGCTTCAGCAGTGAATACAGATCAGCTGACAGAACCAGCAATAGCTTCTGAATCGGCTACTGCAAACATGATACATTATTAACATACAGACAAGCAAGTTACATTAGAAACAGAGCTCAGAGTCACACTGAGGGCACTGCTCGCTCTCTGTTGTGCACAAAAGTAGTATCTGGTGGTGTTGTAAGTTATGTGAAACTTCTACCAAAGTGCAGTGTAGTACAGTCACAAGAAAAAATATTTGGAAGGCGATCAGAGGATTGAAATAACCACATTATTCCTTGCCAAGAATATACAAGTTGTTTGACCAAGAATATTGTTCTTCAAAATCCTGGAACTAGAAATCCTGCACAGATTTCTGAACTACATTCACACTAATTGCTTGCAGCAGATGAAATGAAAATCTCTGAGTTAAGCTGGACAAAAAAAAATAGCTGGTTGACATCAAAGCATGCAGCAACATTTAGTACTACATTGATGTTGGTGTGCGTGTGTGTGTGTGTGTCTGGACCCCACATGTTGAAAGAACTTTTTCTGGCTCAAAACGAGGTTTTAGTGTCAGGTTTACAATTAGGTTATGATTATCGGTTTAGGCTAAGGGTTAGGATTAAGATATAAAAGGCAAGTGTGTGTGTGTATGTGTCAGCTCCTGATTTATTGAACTCCAACAAATCTTCCAGCAAACAGAAAAGGGGCTGCAAACATACCTTTTCAAATGATTTTTCATTGGTTTCTCTCAAATATTAAACAGCTCTTCTTGATTGGCAGCTTGTGATAAAATGTTCAAAATTGCCATCTCCTTCATAATAATTGGGGCGTCTTTTTGTGCCAGCTGCAGGAAAACTGCTACAAATCTGAGAAGACGTGTTGTATTTTCCTGTTATTTTTACCTGAAGCCATGATGCATTTCACATTACCTGATACAGTATGGGTCATATAGCCTATCGTTGTGCAATAATTTTAAAACAAGGTGATTACTCCTATTCGATTTGACTATTCCATTCATTCACACTGGAGGAAAGCCTCCCTGCTTGCCTTTTTGATAATCACACTAGAAGTTGATTGTGTTGTTAGCTAGTACTGTGATGGATGGTGTAGATGTCTAGTGTTCTGTTTTTGGTAGAAAGACAGGAAATGAAACAAAATAGAGAATAAAAACTAGGAAAACGACAATGTCATGTCAGGTAAACCTATTCAGAAAACTGTGGGAAGGCACCTCTGAGGCTTCCTGCTGAGGAGCTCAAGACAGGAAAGTGACATTTTAAAAGAAATTTGGTAATTAATTAATCACACATATGCACACATGCTCTCTTGCTGCCTAATTCTCATTTAGATAACACTGCACTGTACTTAATGCTTTGCTTAATACTACCGAGTACTAGCATCATAGTTATTACTACTATTTTCTTATATATTATATTGACCATTACTTGAGGTAGGACTATTGGTAAATATTCAACCAGCTATGATTAAACAGTTACTGATCTCTCAGTTCTGAATTTTATTTACAAAGTGCTAAAATCACAGCAACAGTTGCCTCGGGGTGCTTAATACTTTGAAGTTTATCAGAATCAGCACACTTTATTAATCCCTAAGGAAACTATGAGGGTTACAGTTGCTCCAGTACAGTAACAGTAACAGAAACAGACTAGACTGTTTAACGATACATTAAAATTGGAGGTCCAAAAGTGACTCACAAAAGATGCCACTTTGCACAGGTGGGTGTATCTCATGTCTTTATAAGAATGCTATAAATTTTAGTGTTAAAGTGTGTAATGAATTCTTTGTAAATGAAATACATTGTCTTGTCGTTGGCATCTTGAAACATGAAAGGTCAGATCTTCAGATTCCATTTATTGCAGTATGTTCAATGTAAAATCAATAAATGATATTAGACACAGTGCTCAGTTCTGGTCAGATGTGTAGGTTGCCGTTTGCAACAGTGCCATCTCGGGTCTTGGTTAACTTAATTTGTGTTTTATTTTCAACAGCAGGGATAAAGCACTGAGCAAAAAAAAAGGTTTGTAATGTTAATGAAGTAGTCATATTCTATATTTTATGTTGCCAATGCTTTGTTCAGTTTTAAACAAATGGACCCACATTGTTCGCTGCTATTATGCAACAAGAGCTCATTTAAACACTGAAAAAAATATTCTAAGTGTCTCATCTGTTGATCTGATATTCTTCTCTTCCTCGCCTCTCCAGGAACTGTTTTATGTACCATCTCTGTTTCTCACACTTGTTATTTCTTTTGCTCTGTCTTGTCTAGCTCACGGAAAGGAGGCAATTGGCAAATTTTTTGGATGTGATGATTAATTTATAAACCCAGTTTATTTATCCATTTAGTTTATAGATACAAAAACCTCTCCACTTACTGGTACACAACATATGTTCCTTTGAAATTACTAAATTATTATTGCTATTTATTTTTTGTTTATTCTGCTATAATTAACATATTCCTTGCAATTAGTTGTTTCCAGCAATGCTGTGCATCATGACAAAATATATTTGAAGACAACAAGTAAAGAGACTAGTGCTTGTAGATGAAGCAGTCAGCGGCTAATGTTGAGCGTTTTTGCATGCAGGAAAAATATTTTCTGTTTTCAAAAGTTTTTATGAAAAACTGGCAAAATGGGCCTTAAGCAGTGCACATGTTGTATTTGTGTTCACTTAATCTCAGTTACTAACAGCAGAGCAACTGCTATGTTAGCTACAGTTGTACAAATACAGTCCAAACATAGCTTCATACTATACATATGCAAACGTGTCATGTGTGTTGTGCTGCTTATGCCAACAAGGCTTGCAGAGCTAATATTCCATTGGCTAATGACTTTGTCACTCAGCCCAGGAACCAGTCGGTGATCACCTGCAAGCAACTTTGCAGCCATTCGATGAATGCTCATTGTCCACCAACCAGTCTCTAAGACTGTGTAACTGGACCCTAAAGAATAAACTTTATTCTTATATAGAACAAACTGGGTCAAAATTAAAGAACCTTCTAAATAGAAACATGGTAATGTATATAAAATAATATATTAATGAGTGTTTGTCTTTCCATAAGCTTATTAACCTGCTATGCACAACTTGTAAACATGTAATAGAGTAGAGTTGTGGTAGAGTAGGAATAGCTCCCATGATGAAAGAAGGACTAAAGACAACAAAAGGAAAGCAAGTGATAGACAGTGTAAGGCAGAAAAAGGGAAGCTCTTGAATGACATCATGACAGTGAGTGATAAAGTATGAGAAAATGAGAAAGGAAGTGGGACGAGGCAAGAAAGACCTCCACCTTTCTATCTCTGTTGCCATCTTGTACTCACCATTCATTTCCCTCTGTTTCCTCTTTCTCTGACACTCCCCTCATCCGTCACTCTCCCTATCTCCGCCAATTGCTCCTTCCTAATACTCTCCCCCTTAACTCCTCAAGGATCATTATCATTCCCTGCTTTCTCTTCCTGCTTCATTTATTCACTCTTTAACTCCCTCCGATGCATTTGTTTCCCATTTCTCTCGCCCTGACACCCTTCCCCTCCCTCTCACACCACCTCTCTTTGATTCATTTATTCATTCTCCCATCCTCTCCTTGTTCACCACTTGGCCTCTCTCTCTCTCTCTCTCCCTCTCTCCCACTCACTGAAGACATTGAGTAGTTTATTCATATCACTTGGTGGGAGCTTTCATTTTCTTTACAATTCATGTTCTTCCCTCTTT
The DNA here is from genome assembly GCF_056152115.1 of Neolamprologus brichardi. Lineage (NCBI taxonomy): Eukaryota > Metazoa > Chordata > Actinopteri > Cichliformes > Cichlidae > Neolamprologus > Neolamprologus brichardi. Next base: position 15,187,807 of record NC_142124.1, on the reverse strand, counting down.
GTCATGCAAGATTTTCTTTTCATTTAATAATTTATGCTCCTCTTTCATTGTCAGCCTCATCTCACCTCTGGACTTTCTTTGCTTTCCACTTTTTGATGTTGAATCTCCTTTTCTTCTTGCTCTCTCTTGCTTTTTTTTTTTCATGTTAACTCCTCCTTAATTGGCCATTCACTCCATAACTGGAGTCCATTGAATGTTATCTCACCTTACACTACCTTTATAACACTCTAAGTGTTGTTATTCAAGGCCTTGAACTGTAACAGCATTCTGATTCTCCGTCCCAGAGAGATTATCTAATCATCCATCTGCTGAGTTGAGTTTTTTAAATTCTTTTTCTCCTGATGCCAATACTCTTTCAAGTGTGTTTAGAATTATTTATTGCATGATCTGAAAGTCTTTTCACAGAAGAAAAATATCAAATGGGAATTTATGATGTTGTTTCACGTTTTGCTATGTACTCTCTTTTTAAATTTTCCTTTTTATTTAGAGCCACTTTGTTGTATTCCAGTTGCTTTTATTGCCATTTGTTTTGTTTTACATCCGTTTTGAATACCCATTGTGTTCAATCATGCAGTCAGTTCAGGTAGTTTATTTGCCACACTGTTACTCTCTGGAGCCAAGCATTCAAGTCTGTTTGTTTGTGTTGTCAAGTTTCTCATTAGATTCCGTGTGTGTGATTTTTACTTTGACTTTTAGCTTGATCGTGTGATTTTGTGTTTTTGAACTATTTCTCTTTTGCTTTGTTTTGGTTTTGGTTTTTTTTTTTTTTTTTGTGGGGGGTTGCCTTTCAGCTTGCCTGACTGTCAACTTGTGTTTGGCCCTTACTGTTTCACCTTGGCTTTAATTGACCCTCATGTCCTGTATATCAGTACATCTCCTCTTTTAACCTCATGTATACTGAAAAAACCTCATGGTTACCTGAATGTAAAGTTTGGCACTGCAGTAACTGAAGTATTTACAATTACTTGCAAACTCTCATAGTGATTGACTCCAAGCTTCTTTTTTCATTTGCCAATGTCCACAGTTATGCAGTCCTGTGTCACTCACCTTTGACAGATATCTAAAATCCACTCATTCCTGTCTTGGCCCAATTTAGAAAAGGTCAGTCCTGCTTTTATTTCCTCCACACTTGACCACTACATCGCACTTTACTCCAGCATCAGTCATCATAACATGCACAGGCCACAATTAATTCTAAATGCTGCTGCCAGGCTTTTAACACATAGCAAAAGGAGCAGCCGCATTACACCGGTCCTTGCAGCTGTTCACTGGCTGGTTAGTTTTAGAATTGAATTTCAGATTTTATTCTTTCTTTTTAAAGCCCTGCACTGTCAGGCTCCTGCCTACAACTCCAAACTGTGAATTCTCTATACGCTTGGACATTATCTCAGACCATCTAACATAGCCTTTTTAGTGGTCCCAAAGACTTGTCTGGTCACTAAAAGTGTTTGAGCTTTTGTAGTTCGGGCCCCACAACTCTCAGCAAATCACAGTCAGGCTAACTCTGAATCTTATTTTAAATCTCTTTTTAAACCCTGTTTTTTTTATCATTTGGCTTTTTCAATTCATTAATGCTTACTTATGCTTTGTGTTTAATTATTTCCATTGCTTTAGGTGAATTTGGAACAGCTTTTAATTATTTTATTTTATTTATTTTTTTAAGTTAGCTAGGTTTTTTTTAAAGTTTTTATTCTTAAGTTTTTATTCTTTTGCACTTGAACAGAACAGGTTTTAGATAAATACAAAAATATAAATGGCCTGTATTTGTATAGCGCTTTACCCCAAAGGACCCCAAAGCGCTTTACACATCCAGTCATCCACCCATTCACACATTGTAGCCACAGCCACCCTGGGGCGCACTGACAGAGGCGAGGCTGTCGGACACTGGCGCCACCGGGCCCTCTGACCACCACCAGTAGGCAACAGGTGAAGTGTTTCGCCCAAGGACACAACGACCGAGACTGTCCAAGCCGGGGCTCGAACCGGCAACCTTCCGATTACAAGACGAACTCCCAACTCTTGAGCCACGAAATAAAAGTAAATATGGTATGCATATGTGTGACATCTGCAAATATCTAAAATCTTAGCAACACATTCATGTAGAACAGCAGAGAAAAATGGACCAAAACTTAGTTGGAGATAGAGCTTCACAGACCTGCAGTGCTGCATTCCTAGGCCTAAGTTACTTGATTAACAGTAGTACAGTTAGTCTGAACCCATCTGCTGATATAATTTATAAGGCCTCCCTATCAATATTGTTGTGCTCCCTTGAATGAATAAATTAGTTGAATAATCCTCAGAGGGAATAATAAATGAATGAATAAACAAATTGAAAAATTAAAACATGGAAATGGAAAGTAAATGAGGGGAAATAATACAATGATAAATCAATACAGAAGAAAATTGACATCAGATTTAACAAACCAATGTCATTTTTAAAAATATTTTTATGCAATTTATTTCATATCCAGTTGTTTACTTTCCATTTACTTTTGTTTGAGTTTGTTAGTTTGCATCACAGACCATGGATGGGGTCAAGGTGAGGTGAAATGCTGACATCACATATTCTCCATCACCTTGATTTCTTTAGGTACTGTAGACCGATTCAGCTCAATCTTGTATGGTAACTTTGCTTTAGTATGCAGAAGATAAAAGATGGAAGAAGGCTGCACAAATCTTTCAGAAAGGAAAATATAGGTACACACATACAGGCTGACTCCATACTTAAATAAAGAAAAATTAAAGTGGCCATTGTTGAATAAAATCTGACACTTTCTGTTCATATGTCTTTTTAAATTTCTTGCTGGTGCCAGCAAGTGATAAAGAACTTTTATTTGATGAAAAAGTAATTAATTGGTTAGTTTATTAAATTAAAAACCATTTAAAATGCTTACATCTGCGTGCATATGCCTATAATCAACCCTCCTCAATCAAAAAAAAAAAGGGGAAAAGAAGAAAAAAAGAATTCATAAAAGTTTGACATTTCACAGTAAGGTCTCTCATCCCAGAGGTCATTTCTGGTGAATATGAAAGGGTGACAGTCAGAGAGATGGAGAAAGGAAAGCTACAGAGCAGGGAGCTGGAGTGGAAGCTGCTGAATATGAGGAGGAGATGGGAAAGATGTCAAGAAGACACTGAGAGTTTGACCTGAAGGTATACTGAATAATGTATGGATGAGGTGTTGGGGAGAGGTAGGAGTTGGCATCACTTCATCCCCACTCTTGTGCTTTTCTTTGTCTCTGCTCATTTACTTTTTGTCCCCCTCTTATTTTTTTCTTTTCTCTTTTTCGCCTCATCAATACCACAAAGCACTATTATTAACAGTTTTTAAAGTATATTCTTATTAAAATTATCAATCTTCTGATACCTGCCATAACTAACATACATTTTTATGCATATAATATTGATGAGATTTTACCACAGGAAATAGTTCTTTTGAATGAAATAAACATTAACTGAACTAATCAAAACATTGCCTGCAGCTAATAACTTCACTGAAATATTGCTAAACATACACAGCACTGTGGTAAAGTCTTGCACCACCTCTCATTTCTTTATGTATCTCTAAGAAAAGTGGAGATAGATTCAGCGATTTATCGAAATGCACAAACAGACTTTGAAGTACAGCATATAAGGCAAAAACAGAGTTTCTATAAATCAATATTTCCATAATTCAATATTTGACCTTCTTTCTTCTTCGAAACAGCCTGGAATCTCTTCGGAAAACTTTCTTTAAATATTTTAAAGTAGTCTTTAGGAATAGTTCTCCAGGCGTCTTGAAGTCTCAAAGCTCTTCTTTGGGTGTTGCCTGCTTGTTGTTCTGTTCTCTGTTAAGATGATGCCGCACTGCTTCGATAATGTTGAGGTTTAGGCACCTTAGATATTGCTTTACAAAGAAAACTGGGTGCTGGTGGGAACAAGTTTTGTCTGTGTCCCACTGTTTAGTGTGTTTCTAAAAGCAGGAATTTTGGGTAAAGGACTGTTACTCAAAAGCATATTGAATAACATGCTACATAACCTTGATAAAACAATGTGTCTTTTAAGGTAAGTGAAAATGATGAAATGATTTATGGGGCAAGAAACCCACCACCAACCTTTTTTTTATTTTTCTTTCTTTTTTTTGGAAATCTTCTCTTATCGTTGTTGTCGGCCTGTAAATCATTAAATAATTATAGCTCATCAGGCCTGTCAAAAATACTTCATTACAACATTGTGTGAAGGGAAAATTAGGCTGATTTGGGCACAGCTTGTTAGCATGTAGATTCAACCTTTGATGAGAAGCCACAGGTAGAACTATCTTCATTTTAAGAGGTCAAATATAATCATTTATTCTGATTAAAATAACAGATTTTGAAGCCTCAAACAGGCTTAATCTCTGTTTTCTTGTCCAAATTCCGTTTTTATAACGTTTTTATTGGCAATTGATGTAAATCATTTACCAGCTAACTAACTGTAAAGAGTAATAATGCTGATTTTCAAGGTAACTTTGGTAGAACTTCTACCAATGTTACCTCAGTTGTGTTTTTACTCAAATTTCAGTACAGCTTTGGTGATGCATAGGGATGAACCTTTGCCTGGAGCAGGCTGCCCCATTCACATCATTACTTCCCTTTTGGTTTATGTTATGTTATCAGTAAGTAGATCTCCCTATTTTTCCTCTAACCTAACTTGAATACGTTTGAAATATTTGCTGTATTATTAGTTGTGGATGTGAAATGTCAATAGCACGAATCTAAGTTAAGATGAATTATCATAGAGGAAGTTAGTGAGTCATGAAGTGAAATTGCCCTCGGTTAAAATTTTTAAACCAGCAATTTTTTCTGTCAGTGCAGTTAGAAGTCTGATAAGCATGAATAGCAGATTAAATAACCCAATAAGTCACTCATTACAGTATTTTGTGGGCTATAGCGGTGCTGTGGAAGGTGCACAAGCTCCAATTGTGCTGTTAGAGGAAAGGTTTTACTTACCATATTAATGAACACCCAGGGAGAAACACAAACAAGAGAAAAAATTTAAGCTAATCTGACTGAATTTCTTCACTAAACTATCATAAGGTTATGTCTTAGACTTCATAATCATAAATAAATAACAGCAACCGACTGTTGAGCCATAAAAATGAGTACTTGGTGTGTAAAGATTTGTATTCGTGTTTTATATGTTATTTGTAATTGGCCCAGAAGACATTTTACGTGGCCTTACTTGAGTCTTAAAGCAGTTCTCTGTTAATGCTACAGTTAGGTCCATAATTTCTTAACTAAATAAAATTTTAGTAGTTTTGCTTCTGCACACCACCACAGTGGGTTTTAAATCAAACAATCAAAATGTGATTGAAGTGCAGACTTTCAGCTTTAATTCGAGGGGTTTAACAAAAGTTTTTTTGCCTTTAGCTGTTTAATGATTGAATTGTGGTGTTTTTATACACAGTCCCACATTGTCAGAAGCTCAAACTAATTGGACAATTATTTGAATTTTATCCAATTGAATTGTTTTTAGTGGATGAAAATATTTTGCAATCAATGACTGCCTGAAGTGTAGGATCCACAGACATCACCAGATGTAATGTTTCCTCCCTGCAGATGCTATGCCAGGCCTTTTCTGCAGCCACTTCAGTTCCCGTGTCCCTCTGCCTTCAGTTTTATCTTCAAAAACCGAAAGCATGCTGTCATGGATTAAGACGGACTGGGCCATTGAAGAATCTTTGCTTTGAGATATTCTTGGTTTGCTTTGGCAGAACTTTTGGGTCATTATCCATTTGGACTGTGAGGGACTGACAAATCAGGTTGGCTGTGTTTGACTAACACTGAGCAGAATGGTACTACTTCTATCAGTATTAACATCATCAATAAACGCTCGTGGCTTGGTTCCACTGGCAGTCAAACATAACCATATCGTAACATTGCCTCCAATTTCTTTGACAGACGATGTGATTATGGTTTAGATCATGCCCGGTTTCTCTCCTTGTCCACACATTTATCTTCCCATCATTCTGGTACCAGTCTCTTTGGCTCTTTTAGATATTTTCTGAGAAAGTCTAATCTGGCTTCTATTTTCTTGAGTTTAACCAGTAGTTTGCACCTCATCCTTGAGAGGTGATATCATTTGATTGGATGTTGTAAAGTTGACTTGGTTATGGTTGTGTAGTTGTTTTTCTTAACAATGGAAATAATTTTGTCATTGTGCTCTTCAGTGTCCTCCTGTGGTCTGGCAGGCCTTTAGGCACTGCTGAGCTTTGACCACTCCAAAAGTTTTTGCTATCTCTCTTGTGGTTTTATTTTAGACTAATGATGGCTTCCTTCACTTGAACCCTATAGGCCTGATATGTCAAATTTACATTGAAAGGCTATTAAAAAAATACAATTAATCACTTTAAGATGCTATGCCTATTTAATTTGGCATGAAATCACAGAGTTATGGGGCTTATCTGACCAGGAAACTGCCTAAATCCATCTTTATCGCTCTGAATTGGTTAGCTATAACCTTTAGTTATGGTAATACAAGATTTTACTTGTTACTTACTGTAAACACAGCCTGAATAGGCAGAGTAACATTTTTTATGCATTTTCTTTTAGAACATTTTGAATGTATCCTTCCACCTTGACTTTAGCTTCAACTTTCAAATTTCAAAAACAAGTTATTCCTTCTAAAAGTGCACTATGACTACTAATAAAAATCGACAATGCACAGTATTGAAAGGGCAAGAAGTGCATGAAGCATCCTGTTTGGAAATGTGTCTTAAGAATAGTTTAGGCAATTGCTTCTCTTTTAGGGTTGCTAGAAACCAGTGGTAAGATACATTCATCTCACAAATTGAATCAAGGTCCAATTATTTGGGAGACATTGCACAATGAGCACATGGATGATTGGAAAGAAAGAGATTGCAGGAGGCAATAAAGTAGAAGGGAGGAGAAGTGTACTCACTGTGTGAGTGTACATCAGAGGTTTCTGCACTGAGAACAAAGGATAATGTGCTAACTGTGACTTAAGAAGATGCAAGACAGGTCTAACTTTAAGTGTAATAACAATAATGATAATAGTAATTGTACCTATGGGTGCGCTACACTTAAAGGGTAGAAAACACCTGGTTCAGACTGTGAGTTTCCCTCCAGCTTAATTCTGTTTCTCTTGATAGATAAAGAGAAAGAAATATTATTAATGTTTAAACATCACACACAGACTGTGCACACACTGAGTTTTTCTTTGATAAAACGCATACACGCACAACACAGATAAACATTCCCATACACACCAAGAACCCCATTAAAGTTTAATATACAATGCAGAGTCATAAGAAGAAACTTTACAGGCTGAAAATATAATCAGAATAACTCAATGAAAAAAGAATAAAGATACCGATAAATACAGACAGAATTACAGCAAACGAAAATCTACCCGACAAAACAGAGAGAAGCTTTTCTTGTGAATTGTTCCGACTGCTTGTCCTGATGTCCTCTCATGTGCTCGGGAGAAAATTAAAATGCTTTCCATTAGAAAAGTGGGGGGGGGAAGGTTATACGGTGGGGGTGTTGTGGGCTGCAGGTAAGGCTACAGAGCAAAAATCTTATCTGACTTATTCACAGAAATAGAAATAGTCTTTTGAGGACACAAAAGCACACACTCACAGCTGCATACCATTATCATTGTTATTGTGCTGAGATATTATTAAGGGAATTATTATTAAAGAACTCCAGAGCCTTTATGTGAAGGACGGGGCAAGGAAAAGCTGTGTGTTTATGATGCAATGTGTGAATAATTGTGAGTGTGTGTGTGTGTGTGTGTAGATGCATAGTTCTATACATCTCCCCTAAAGATTACTTCTACAGAAAAACAGTGTATTTGCATCCTCTATATATACATGTATGTACAGCCAGGTTTTGGTGATAGGTGTAGGTGTTTTGTCCTCATGAAGTCTACTTTGTTCATGTGGGATATAAAAAAGAAGTGGAGGATACCTTTTAGTCTTTTCAGCTCTGACAGTAAGCTTTGAAGAGGAAAGGGCAAATGAAAGTCAAAACCAAGAGTTCTCTGTCAAACCTCACTCAGTATTTCAGTAAGGAAAGAGCCTTCTGGCCTAATCACTCACGGAACCTCCATAACCGCTACATCTGTCAAGTCCAGACCAGTCATCTGACCATCTATATATATATATATATTCTGGATGCCCCATATCAGGTATTCTCAGTGTCTTCTTGCATGAAGATCTCCTGAAATTCTCAGTTGCCCTAAAGCTAGCTTAGCCATTTAACTATATACTGACTGGGCCATGGAGATAATCACTGAACTTTGAATATCTCCTGTTAGGATTTGCTTTTGCTAATTCTAGCAGGATAAAAATCACTTATGTCATGTTGGGGCCATTCTTTCTATCAATTCTATCACCATCAAGCTAGAACATCAAAGCAACTGTAGTGTCAATATTAAAAGCCGCCCTTTATCTCTCTGACACATCGGCAAAGCTAGACTCAGGTAGCTCTTACTCACTGAATATGATGGAAAACCCACAGTTGCCATTTCAAGGAAACTTCTAGATACTGAGTGGGAGCTTGGAATCCAAACGATGCAAAGGGACTGTTCAATGGAAATCCCACTGTGCAACCCTCAGGACCCAAAGGATAAAGATATCCCTGCACCAGACTTTACAGAACATCCCCAGAGGTCTGTGCTGTACAGGTCAGAGCTATTTAGGTGGCACAAGGGTGTCCTTTACATTATTAATGTAGAGGGTGGGTATTTGCCATATTTTTGTGAGTATATCTACAAAGTAGGAGGGGTATACATAAACCAGCAGGTGGGTAAATTCTCTGTGACTTTACACATGCTGACCTATAGCCTTATTATGTGGAGCAGTAAGCGCCTGTCATTATACACAGTGCACCTAAGCTGAGGTGCATTTGTCTAAGGGGAAGCCACTGTTCAACGAGTAAAGATGTATCTCCAAAGTATTTCACCAGCTGTGGGAAAAGAAAGCCTCTACACATTTTGTTTATGATGGCTAGTGCTGTGTTTGAGAGATGTTATGCACACAGGAACACCATTTCTTTTAAGTGCTCTGTTCTGGTTCTTGCAGAATTTGCTAGAGAGTGGTAAGATATTTTCCACTATCAAGGCATGCATGGCTGTCATTTGGGCCTGTTGTGTATGCTTTGGTAATATGCCAATAGGTTAGGAATTCATAATAAAGAGGCTTATTAAGGGAGATCATCAGTTGCACCCCACATTTGAGCTTTCTTGGGGCTGTCTTTCAAGCCCTTAGAGTGAGCTTACTTCAAGTTATTCACTGAAAAATAAGTGAATAACATATTTAATCTGTGCGTGTGTCCTTTCTGCAGTTTTGCCCAGAATACAGGAATGTGAAGTTGCATCCTGATCCTAACACAGTGAGTCTTCTAACAGCTACTCTGTGCTGGAGTAGAGTGCACATTTATTTTGTTCGGTACAGGTTTCATCCATCTATTTTCACAGTACTATGACTTTTAGAAATGGTTACCAGTAGTTTTTCTATTAAACTCTTTCTCATAGTTGCTCCACCAGCATCTATAAAGGGTCTCTGTGTAGTTTATGAGCATATTTTCCCAATTTAATTAGGTTTGACGACTGGACATGACCTCTATCAAGAGCTAGAGGTTTAAAGAGAACATTTGGTTATAGGGATAACCCTGGTTCTCTGAAAATAGACAAACAAATAGGCAATAGAGTTAGGGAGAGAAAGAAGAAGAAAGATGAGAAATCCTTTTCTCAGATAGACTGCGCTGCTAGTGACATTTGCTAGACTAGAAAGTGCAATTAAATTAATTACATTTTATTTATATAGCACTAAATCACAACAGTCACCTCAACCCAGTTTATATTGTAAGGTATAGAGCGTACAACATTACAGAGAAAGAAAAAATCTAATGACCCCTTTTAATCAAGCACTTGGTGACAGTGGGAAGGAAAAACTTCCTTTTAGAAAAACAAAACCTTTGGCAGACGCAGGTTCAGGGAGCGGCCATCTGCTGCAAGCAGTTAGGAGTGATGGGAGTTTAAAGATTACAATTATAAAAAAGATGTTGGATATGTAGTGCATGAGGTGTTGCCCAAGTTATCTGTGTATTATATATACTGTAAACAAATTGAAGGATAATAATACCGTGTTAATCAAAGTTTATAGATGTTGAACTGGTCCAGGGCAGAAAGTGGTATCCTTGGCCATTACTAGGTCAGGTAGCAGCAGATAAACACTTTTCTGAATTGAAAACTATGAGAGAATTATGTAACAGTGAAGTGTAACTTCTATTATTTGTACGCAAAGTCAGCAAACCTTTAGACAAATTTGATTATATTTGACTTACTGTTGACTTAATATATGTCCTGATGACCACTAATATTGAAGTTAATTTAGACAATGTTTGACAATAACAAAAAGGTGCTTAGATATGTTTCAATATGGCTGCTGAGTAACAGGACTTGTTTCAGTAAGGTCTCATCAATCTGAATTTAAGGTCATGAAAGAACACTTATCAACTTGCGCCACTTTACTAACTTTATAATGGCTAAGGGATACCATGGGTTCATATTAGAGCTGCTAACGCGGAACGGGGCGATCCGCGCTAACTCGCCAACGGAGATTTGCCGCGTTAATGCGGTTATGGCATTAACGTCGTTTTAACGAGATTAACGCTGAGAGTACCAGTTCATAAGCAATATTATAAAATGAAGCTAAATGGCAAAATACACAAAGACCCTCAGAATCACCGGCAGGAAAACTCCGCATATCACAGCCTGGAAAAATCTACTGGAAATCACAACAAAATTTTATGGGACTTATTTCTAAGTAAGAAATTTTCCCCGACTGCCCCACCATACTGGTTCCCTCACCTGCCACATGACACTTTAACCTGCTTACAATGATCTTCTTACAACATACATTTGGGTATAGTGTCAGTTTTTCACCAGATATAGAAGAGAAGAGAAGAGAAGAGAAGAGAAGAGAAGAGAAGAGAAGAGAAGAGAAGGTGTGCAGATAGTGTAGCTTTTAGACTAGTTAAGAGAAGATTACACAGTAAAACCCTGTGAAGCTGATGATATACAGACGACATACTGAGATGATGCAAAGCAGTAATTATGACTTCACTGAGGACTGGTTAGTTTTTGCTCTTATTGGAGCTGCTCAGATGAGTGGTTTAAGGAATTTCTACCTCTTTTGTATCTGTCCATCCATCCCAGCATAAAATCTAATCTCTCATAAAATGTCAGGTATCAGGTAACATCTCAATCAATGCTTATGACAACATGACATGAATAACAAAAATGCAGGATGATACATAGGCACCTGTACATCAACACACACACACACACACACACACACACACACACATGCAATAGTCTGTTGCAGCCAAGGCTTCTCTCAGTGGTGTAGGTTACTCATACATAAACATGAATTACAATAAACAGAAATGATGTTTGCAAGATGTTTAAACAGGGAGACAGCAAGCTGACAGACAGACCTGCAGGGGCAGACGTTGCATACAGAGAAGATATGCAAGCATGGTGCTGAAAAATAGAAAATTTGAGTGGGTACAGGCATAAATCTTTCATTTGATGCATCTGTCCTCATACTACAGGCAGGTGACGAATGAAAGAAAAACCTCGAACCTGAAAAGAGAGGAATAATAAGAGGAAATAATGATGAGATCTCAGAATTTTACAGGCTTTTTTGTCTTGTTTACTGTGAGGGTGTGTTGTTAGAAGGGACGGTTTCTGCAAATCAGCGCAAAATTGTTCAACTTTTTTTTGTCTTTTGTTGAATCCTCTACTATGAAAATAACATGACTCATACTATGGTCTCTTATCAGATCTCAGCCCAGTTCAGACTAACATACTGTAGAGTAAGAGTGTAAAATAACACTGCTTTGTCAAAGCTGCCTCAGTTTGTGAAGATGGAGAAGTCATTCCCCACTCACTCCATGTATTTTAATTCAAACAGCAATGGTGATGGCCAGGCTGACAGTTGAGGGCCCGGAGGAGTCTCCATGGGACATGAAGTTTGCAGACAACATAATGATCTGGAGGTATGCTGTGGAGAGAAGAAGAAAGAAACACAGTAGAAGCAAGACGGAATACGGGTGTGTGAATGGGAGAGAGGAAAATAGTCAAGATGCAAGGACTAGAGGTAGTGAAGGTGGATTTAAATTCCTGGGGTCAACCATCCGAAGCAACAGACTGAACAAAAGAGGTAAAGAAGAGAGTCCAGGCAGGCTGGAGTGGATGGGGATGAGTGTCCGGGGTGATTTGTTACAGAAGGAAAGCAACAAGAGTGAAAAAGGTTTACAAGATTGTAGGTAAACCTGCTGTGATGTATGGTTTGGAAATGGCAGCAATGACAAAAATACAGGAGACCAAGCTGGATGTGACAGAATTGAAGATAATAAGATTTCCAATGGAAAACACAGTGGACCAGAAAACACAGAATAAGAAATGAGTACATCAGAGGGACAGCTCAGGCCTGTCCCCATAAGCAGATGAGGATGGATGGAGGAATGAGTGGATGGATGGATGAATGGAAGGGTGGATGGATGGAGAGGCAATGTTTAAGTGGTTCCAAAATTTGCAGTGGAAATACAGTGGATATATTGGGGAAAAGATTCTGAATATGGAGCTGTCGGCAGGAGGAAAAGAGGAAGTCCTCAGAGAAGATTCACGGATGTAGTGAGGGAGTGCATGCAGAGGGTTAGTGCGACAAAAAAAGGATGCTAGAGATAGGGTGTGATGAAGGTAGATCATCCACTGTGGCGACCTCAAAAGGGAGCAGCCAAAAGAAGAAGAGTGAGAAGAAATAAAATTACATGTAATTCCCGTAGTTTTAAGTGGCTAAACCAAACCAGTGAGTGAAAATGAAAGTAAAAAGCAAGCGAAAAAAACCCAACGTGCATAACACAAAGGGCCAAATGTAGCGCAAACTGAGGTCTCCTGGCTGGAAAAAAAGTGACTAATCCAGCTTCTTAATCTAGATTTGATAGCTTACCAAAAATAATCAGTTATCTCTCTTGCTCATGCGTCAAAGCAACGTCAACTGACACCTAGTGTGTAGGGTATGGGAAGATGTAGGCAGTATCTGACAAAGCTGCATTATGCGATGCCCCGGGATCAGAACACATTCGTTACACAGCGCTCTCCGCCGCCATCATCAAAGGACTGCATAGGGGAATATCTTTTGGAAGTAGAATGACTGGAGTTCAAGAGACACGGAGAACTGATGCCAAGGCACATCGAAGCCCGACATCTCGTAACACAATTCGTGTCAGTTTTTTCCTTTCATCGGTAGGTAAATATGTCTGTAAGTTGTTACATTTCTTCTGTTTTACTGTTTATGTGCTTATTGCATCTGTTTTTCCTTAAAAAGCTTTATAATTATTTCGTGTTGAGTGTGTCCGTGTCTTGACCTATTCGGTAAACATTGTGATGTTTAGCATTCTAGTCTGATACAGACTTTTTGTGGCCAATCAGCTCACACTTGTACACACACGCACACGCACACACACGCACACACACACACACACACACACACACACACACACACACACACACACACACATTTAAATGGTGCCCCACTGCTACATAATTTCACTGCAGGCTCAAAGGCAGAGTTAATCAGCTCTTATCAATGTTCTCATTATAAACAGAAAGATAAATTGATAATGCTGAACATTATAGACCAAAGATTAGAAGCCTTTGTCTTCTGACAGATTGCACTACTACACTGATTAAAGCTGTCAAACTTTGTGACCCAAGGGAGGGTTGTGAAAAGATTAAAAAAAGGTTCTAAAATAATATTAGTGTGGCGCATGTAGGTGAGAAATAAGCCTCTGGCTTTGTTGCGAATCAGTCTCTTTGATCTTTACAGTGAAATAACAGTAAATTAATTGTTAGTGTCACAAGAACAAAAGATGCAGTGTTCATTATACAAATAATTTTCCTCTAAAATCAGTTAAATCTTTACAGTAGTACATGCCATGCCCACGGGGGACATGTTTGTTTGAAAAAGAGACGATACGAGACACGAGACCATATGTTCCTTATTAGTGTCTTTACCATCACTTATTGGGCCTATTGAAGTGGTAATGAAAATGTAAGAGAAGTTGGTTGCAGTTAAAAGAAGTTGACCAAATCACAACAACAGTTGCCTCAAGGCACTTTATATTGTAAGGTAAAGACCCTACAATAATACATAAAAAACAGAGAAAACCCCAACAATCAGATGTCCCCCTACAAGCATGCGCTTTGGCGACAGTGGGAAGGAAAAACTCCCTTGTAATAGGACGAAACCTCCAGCAGAACCAGGCTCAGGGGTAAGCAGTCATGGTCGGTCAGGGAGGGAAGATAGGACACAGACACAATGTGGAAGAGCACCAGAGACTAATAGTAAGTCATGATTAGAGGTGTATAGACACATCGTGAGTGAGAAAGGTCCCTGAAGAAGAAACACTCATACACTGCACACTGCATCATGGGAATCCACCAGCAGCCAAGACCTATTGTAGTGTAACTCAGGGAGGATTCAGGGTCACCTGATCCAGCCCTAACTATATGCTTTATTAAAAAGGAAAGTTTTAAGCTTAATCTTAAAAGGAGAGAGAATGTCTGTGTCCCGAATCCAAAGCTGGTTCCACTGAAGAGGGGCCTCTTCCAACCCAAGCTATGCTGACTAATAAACTGAACCCATCCATTAACCTACTGTCCCCTCTGCTGATCCAATCTAGCAACGACCACTTATGTAGATTTTTCTGTTTTTAACTTGCACACTGACACTATAGGGCTCCCCAGTGTGTTAAAATGTGATGGCTCAGGATCAATATAGCCATTAATATTACAATTTTATATTTCAGATCTGGTAATAAAATCTTCACTTTTATGAGGAGCTTGTCAGTGGGCTTCAAACCAGTAAAAAATGTATCCTTTTAGGATCATTCACAGCAAATTTTATTAAAGACTTCAGCCATTAGGCTTCAGCATGCTGACCTGTTCAATGTCCAAATCATTAATCCAGCAGAAATCTTGTCATTTGTGTAGCAGAAAATTAAATTATTGGGAATCGACCTTTGGAGAACAGAGTCTTGCGCTGTGATGAAATCTTCACTAGCGTATGTTGTGGAAAAGAAAACAGTAAAGTAAGTCTGACACTTAACGGAAAATGGAAAACAAGTTTGGAAAACAGAGGAAGACTGCATGAAGAGCAGATCAGGAGAGAAATATGGATGATACGAGGCTCCTGGCCACAGTCTTGAGTGCGCAGCAGGAGGTAGGTTTGCAGGTTTTATTTTTACCTTCCCCGAAACAAATTCGCCTGACTGGGTATGAAAGCTTTATGTTTAAAAAAAAATCATATCTCAATATCTGTACCCTCCACAGCTGCTCCTTAAGTCCCCAGCTTGTGTAGGATAAGAACGCATTCATCTAAAACATAATGACAGGCATTTACAACCTGCAGGAAGGCCACAGATAGGCTGTTTTCTCGAGGGAGGATTTATACACAATATAGGTTTCCTCTTCTTCACTGTTTATTAAATAAAAACCCAAATGTCCATTTTGAGTACTGTTTGTTATTACTTTTATTAATTATTATCATCATTATCAACATTATTCTTCAAGTTTAGCTGTGTAACAAACTTTTCTTGGCTGTCAAAATATGTTGTTGAAATATGATTTTGCATGAAATAAAACCTAAAAACAATAACGTACAGAAAGGTAGCAGAATAAAATACAACATGAGAGAGAACATAACCTAAAAAAAAAAAAAATCCCATTTCTTTTCTATAAAAAGCCATTCAACTGAACAGAGACAAAAATCTACTAAAATATACTGATTAAATGTACATACTTGCTGTGTGTATGCATGCATGTGTGTGTGTGTGTGTGTCTGTGTGTGTGGCCAAAAATAAACTGGCCTATGTTAACACTGTACACCCCAAAATGTACACTCGATCCGTACCGCTGTTTGTGTGTTTCTTATGTGTGTGTGTGTGTTGTCCCTTCCTTGGCAATAAGAACATAATAAATGGAGTGCAAGCAACAGCGTCATTTGTTTCTATAACAAATTCTGACAAAGGCAAAAACATGAAAGCACTTGTTAAGGCCTCCCATTGTAAACGCTGATTTGAAATGCCATCAAACCTAAAACATAAAGTCATTGCTGAAGTAACCCAAGGCCATGTCATGTGTGTCCCGCTTCGATTGATCGGGTTAAAAGTTCCCCCGAGATTCCTCTCACCCCAACATGAACATCTATTTATAATTTAGTTATAAATGTTAAACTCTCAAATGAACAACAGAACAGATATCTGCGGCATACTTAGAGTACGGACAGTGTGAATGAACAAATTTCATTAAAGGTTTCTTTATTTCAACTTAAAAAGAACCAAAGGATTTCACTTCAAAGGAATTAGTGAAACATTATGGCATCTGAAAATACATTTGTCTCCAGTCTACTGAGAAATCCTTTTGAGTCAGATGATGTGTAAAGAGAGGTAAGTGAGGAATCCCATGACAATGTTGAGAACCTTTACCAAAGATTTTCTGATTTTCTCAAAAAGTATTTAAACATTTTCTTTTAACCAACCAGAGGCTGATTTAATTTAAAGAAGCTTAACCTAAATAAAGTCAAAATAAACATGTAGATCAGCCTTTCAATGTGTGGGGTAACTGAGTTTAGCTCAGCTTTTGGGGTGTAACATTACGTAATACAAACGCCTGTTTAAAACCTCCGTATTCTGTTTGTCTACTGAGAACATCTTTGTACATTCATCAAATGATGGGATGCAGGAAAAAATGGAGGAGATGCTAGAGTTGTAGCAGGTGAACAAAGTAAAACAAAGGTGGGATGGAGAGTTACAGTGAATAATACATTAAAAAATAATAGATGAGAAGGAAAGAAATAAAGTTGAAGGGAGGTAAAGAGACAATACAGAGGGGATGAATCATCCACTTTAGCCTCATTTGAACTCATCCTCCCTTTATTCATCCACTTCTCTCCACATATTCTTCAAAGGCACCCATCCATCCCTCCCAGCAGGCATCCATCCCTCCTTTTCTTGTGTCTTTTAAGAATGGTGAAGCGTCCTTTCTATTTTTTTCTCTCTTTTTTTGCTACATTTATTAATGTAAACTTTTTTTCATTATTTTTTTTATCAGCAGCCGATAAAAAAAGTAACCAAAGAATTCATTCTAAAAAGTATTAAAAAGCACAAAAATAGTTCTGAAAATAAAAACAATTAGAACAATCTTTCTGAAAACAAAACAAAACAAAAATAAAACAAAAACAATAAACCCCCAGATTTTTCAACCATTACCTTTTTGAACTGACCCAACTGGCACGTACAGTAATATGTTAAGACCTGGTCACCTAATGAAAGGCAAGAGACGAGAGAGCCATTAGACTTTGTAACTCAGGGAGTTAAGATGTTTTCACTTGACACGTGTGATTGGAGAAGTTAAGCAAACCCTTCTTATGCATTATCGTACAGATGATCCACTGACAGTTTGACTGTGTAAAATGCAGCATACAGTGCATAACAAATTTAGAGAAAAAAAGACCTTACACTACCTAATGTAAAGTTAATGCCACAGCTGTCCTATATTAACAGTGCTGATAATTACCAATGGTTAACCACCGGTACGTGAAAGCTCTTTAATAAAAATATTTTAATGCTAAAATATAATTATTGTTTTTAATCTATAATTTTCAAATGTCCTGCTTTAAAAAAAGCAGAAAAAATAATAAAACACATTATTGTTGCAATGCAAAATTACAGTTATTTACCTGCTTTCTTAAAAAGAAAAAAGGTTTTGTGGTTGAATGATTTGCTTAATTAATTTCTGATCACTAAGAAGAAGTCTATTATTCCTGCTTAATAAAAACACAAATTCCTTTTATTTACCAGAAAATTTATATCATTCTTAACTTTAAACAAGTTTTTGAAAGATTTCCAAAATATTTCCGTTTCTTGTTTGAAAGGTGGTCTGATAAATTTGTTAAGTGCTGTACGCAATTTTTTAAATGTACGTGCAAGTTAAAATACTGCTTCAAAATAAATTACTGAAGTATTAAAATTAGCCAAAAGTTCAGCTATTTCTTTTTGAGTTTTAAATAGAGAAGAGAATGAATTTTACTTTATAATTCTAAGCCTTACTTTTGGTTTAATTGGATGAGCAATGCTTAGGCTGTTAGCATCCTAGAAACCTATTAGCAGTATACTATCTCTGAAAACTTCAAAATAAAAATAAGCGAACAATTGGCCGCTGACTTGTAATTCCAAATCAGTGATGGGAATTTTCTGAGGCAATCGACTTGGTAAAAAGAGCTACAACAAGCTACTGACAATGGTTGCAAATGCTCCGATATTCACATCCAAATAAAATCCAACCTTAATAGCAATCCAATGTAATTTTACAGGGCGAACTATACGTGGTTCTTATCTAGTTTTACTTGGCAATGGACTGTTACCAATGCAGTAGAATAAAAAAAGCTAATTTAAACTGTTTATCTGGCATAAATGCAAAGTTAGCTGTAATGCTAACCGTCTTAGAATAATGTGTGAATAATCAACATTGCATCCACCATGATATGGGACCTGGTGACATGGCCGTGTCTCTGTTTCAATCTCCAAATTAGGTCCTTTTCTTGGCATTGTGTCTCTCATACAAGTAACTGAGGCATATGGCTCAACATTCTACAAAGTAGTGTAAATATATGCACAAAAATGAAAGTTTAGCACAGCAAGCAAACATGAAAAGTTTGAACAAACACCCGACCAATCTGTCAAGCAGAAATCGTAATCGATGACTCAGATGACTTGGTGGTGTGAGTGCATGGAAAGGAATATAGCAGTTTGCTTTCCCACCTTCTGTTCTACCCGACTCATTGCTTACATAACATTTTTAATGCAGACAACAAAACATATCGATTTGAAAAGTGGTACAAGTTACCAGGCACTAGGTGGAATATTCGTCATTCATGTCTTTTTGGATAAGCATAGAAAAATAGCTTTTTTCCCCCCCTCACATTCTTTAGCTCGTTCCTTCCTGTCTTTTATTTTTATATTGACATATTATGTCCTTCAACAGAGTCCATTGGTGTTTTCTTCTTTTGTCGCTGTTGTTTTCTAGCAACTAAGGCAACACGGCTAGAGAAGTCATCCCATCTTTATCAAAAATAAACAAGATGGCCACCACTTTGATATAACAGCGGGACTTTCAAGGACGTGACTGTTAGAAGTTTCTCACTGATGAAATTTGGTTTAAACTAAGACTCAGTTATGGAAACTGTTTCAAAAAAACAGCAACAAAATCACTGATGATGGCGAAATGTGCGATGGGTCAAATGGAGTTGCAAGCCACGTGAAACTTTTACTTCATTGAATTATTAAAACATAACTTTGCAATGTCATCTCATGTTCTTTCAGTATTATTTAGGTCTTTTATGTAACACCTCACACCTTTAGAAAAAAAAAAGCAACTTATTTTGTAGATTTCGCAGGTGCTAACATGCTACATAGAGGTAACCTAAGTTGTACCAAACTCTCAGTAATATGACATCAAACACTGTAGGCAAAAACATCTGCAGACTCAGTACAGAACAAAGGTTTATACAGTTAACTCAAAACAGTTGTTCCTTTTGATAAGATTTGGGGTTTTACTCCCTAAGTTCCTAAGTCTTTCTGTAAAACTGTGCGACCTAACAATTCGTAGACATAGAAAAAAAAAGTTACATACTGAGACCATGTTGACCTATTAACACATAAAAACACAACAAGAACATATATAAGAGAACATAAGAGAACAATATGTGACATGCTAACACAATTAGGCCATGTACTGTAAAACTGATGTGTCACATGCTATGAAACAGGTGGGTTGGTGTGCAACATGTGTGACCCCTGAGGACTGAAAAACCAACTGCAAGCCTTCATTATGTTTACATCATCATTTGGGGACGGACACATCCTTTGATCCTTACGCGTAGAAATGCAATTACACAAATGCACACATGCACACACACCCCTCCCCCTCCCTCCCTTCTTGTACCATTTCTACTAGGCGGCTGTTATAAATGTAACAAGTCTCATTAAGAAGCTCAAAAACAAGAGAAAAAAACTCACATAGGCTAATTTTTATAGTACCATTTCCTGCAAAAAGCATTTTCCTTTACAAAATACCATATTATATATGAAAGTGTAGCAAATTGCATTTTTTTTTTGTACGATAGCATCATCATCATCATTATTATTACCGTTATTATTATTATTAATATAAATGTTAAGCGGGTACTAGATGGTTGTTGGGCAGGCAGCCAGGCACATAGCTAGTATCATGGCACAGAGGAAGGTAGAAAATAATGTCACTTGGTTTAATCCAAACGGATAGAGAAAACACTTCGGTCCGGAGTTTAACCGGTTTTATCAAGTCAAACTGGCTCAGCAGTTCAAAAAAGTCCCAGCTGACTCAAAACCCGAGAACCAAGAACTTGATCAGTTTCAGAAAAAACAGGCTAAGTGAAAGAAATCAACTGATCACTTTTTACCGAGGTAACACCAACTCAACTGCAGCCCAGCATGAACTGGTTTCAAACTAACCAGCTTTAATTAGTCAAAAAAAAAAAAGAATTTTGGTTTTAGATCCATTTGCACAGAGAGAAAAAAACAGTCAAAAACATGCTCTGGACAAGAACAAAGCAATCCTAACCAGATCACATCTGGCTGTACCAAAATAAAACCGTCTTAATGATACATTAGACTAGTTTGGACCAGCTTTTTTTTAGTATGGTGCATAAGTAATCAGCCCAGCTCACTTCAGTTCAGGTTAATTATTTTGCTTCTAGTTTCTTTTCTTTTTTTTTTTTGCTCTCCTTTATGGTGGCCATGCAAGTGCTGAGCTCCCAAAAGTTATCCAAAATATAACCAGTTCAACTTTTAGCCCAGCTTCCAATCCCCTTATGTGGAAATCGCATGAAGTGGCTGCTTATTAAAGGTGATTTCAACTCCATGCCTGTTGTTGAATGCCTGCCACAGAGCTGTCAAGTGGCAGTCACTCAGCAGAGGATTCGGGCAATTTCTTCAACTGCCCCTGCTATAGTTCAGCTGGATCCTACAATGATTTCTGACCATTTGACAGCCGGGTGCTTCCAGCATAAGGATGTGTTCCTTTTAGTGCCCAGGATAGGCCCATTTTGACATGAGCTAGCCTCCAGAAACATGAAGGCATACAGCTTATTCATCCAAGAACAACGCTCTTAAAGGTTTGCATGAGTCAAAGAGATCAATTAATTCCCATCTGTGTTCTCATCTAATATTTTAGAGCCAGCAACAGTTGTGACCTCTGAGCTTCTCGTGACGTCATCGTTTTTGCCTCCCAAGTCCTGGTTTGTCGTGGCATTGTCCTCTCCTTTTGCTTCCTTTTCAGCCTCCGTTTCATTGTCAGTGCCATCGCTGCCTGTGTGTTGTTTTGCTTGGTTGTCATGACACGATTCTACTACATCACCTTCGCCGGTGGTCTCATAATGACCGTCTTCATCTCGTTCCTCCTCCGTTGCATTTTGACACTCGTGCTCCGACATTCCCGCAGCGTTCTGAATGTTGCCGTCTTGCATTTGACATCTCTGTTGTGTCGTTTTGTCTGTGTACCTGTGTAAGCCTCTCTGTATGTGCGTGGTGAAATCGTATCGATCCGCGCACACGTGGAGGCAAAAACTGCACTGGTATGGTCCTTTGTCACCGTGGCAACTCATGTGCAGGGCATACATCACCTCATCTATGAAGTAGATCCCACAGTGCACGCAGCGATTGGTCAGGTCATCCTGTGTGGCCACCTCCACCATTTTGCGATTAGACGGGACACTTGACTGGCATGTTGACAAACATTCTTTTTCTTCCTTCCCTATCTCCTCACCTGGATTCCCTCCTTCGTCTGTCCTCTCCTCCTCCTCTTTCTCTCCTTTCCAGTTACCTCTTAGCCTGTCAGTTAGCGGCGACTCCTGCTTTCGCCTTTCGGCACCATTTGTGGACACATGCGCGTTTACAGCACTTGTATCTCTTTGTCTTATTGCGAGATCCAAAGGAGCATCGTTTTCTAATGATGATGAAGTAGGTGTTTGGACGTGAAGAGGAGGAGGAGGATAGTGAGTAGGAGCTGGAGGTGGAGGAAGAGGAGAGTAGGGAGAGGCGCAGTAAGGCACCGTGTAGCTTTGCTGATGATGCTGTACTGGAGTCACCATCGCGCTAAGATAATGAGCGTTATTTCCAAGGCTCCCGGGGCTGCTTAGATTACTGATGCTACCAGGAACCCCAGAGGCGGCTGCCATCTTATACTTGGTCCAGAACCTGAGCCAATCTGACTCCGGGGTCAACTCAGGTGAAATGGTTAATGGAAGGGGTAAGGAGAAAAGAGGGTACTGATATTTTTCAATGGGTGAACCTGGAGGTGAATAACTAGACGGTTTGGACGGACGCATGTACTTTTCAATTGGACTGCCTCTTTCCGATCCCCCTCCTCCTTTACCCCCCTCCGCTTTCAATGTTATACCTCCCTCTGTGATACCGCCATTGCCCTCCGCTCCCACTGAGGAGGGGGCATGTGAGGGGAGGAGAAGAGGAGGCATACGCCTGTGGATCTCCAATGTTTGATTGGCCAAGAAGGCTTGCGTGGACCGCGGTGAGCGTGAGCGAGGGGAAGGCTGCTGGTTTTTGACTGACACACAGCTCCTGTCTGTTTCCTCCCCGTTCATGCGCTCTTCGCTGGTGATGCGTTGTTGCTTGGGGGCAGGGTTTTCAGACGAAAGCGAATCGGGGTTGAGGCGTTTTCGGGTTCGACGGCGGATGATTTGCTCACCGTTGTTCTGCTTGATGATGTTTAGAGGTCTAGGTGTCTGCAAGGCAAAGGAAACACAGAAGAATGAGCAAGAGGGAAGGGAGTTAGACAGTTAGCAATATATGAGGAGGTAATTCAACTTCATCATGCTGATAACTTTGCTGAACTAATTAATAAATGTCAAGCACACATGCCCCGGCATTACTTGACTATGATAAAAGTCCTCCTTAATGCATAGGTGGTCTCAGAGATTAAATAACCATTGTGTATGCCTTTGGTGCAATCGACTGTGGATAAAAAATAAGGCTCTCTCTACTTTGACTAATCAGCCGAGTATAGCAATTATTTAATCATAAAGCTATCATAAGCATACTTGGTGAACGATGGAAAGCAATACGCACCACAGTCAAGTCAAGATCTAAAACAGTAGCTACTGGTTTTAGGTTCCCCAAAGTTCCCTAAAAAGCCCTTTGTGGCAGATTACAGTCTGACAGTCTTTCTTCTTTTATATAGATTTGAAGTATAACTAAATGCATCGCGATGAAAGAAAGACTGATGAGGTAACATATCCTCCAGATGACTGTGGTTTTTGCCCTCGCCACAAGGGGGTGCGGGTGGACTTACATCTGTTGAAAGTGCAACCCTCTCGCACTTACAATGCACTCATCTATTTAATCGAGTCCTATAATATGCTTTGTTTCAGCGTGAAACACTTACTGACAAATGTTTTTTTGAATAAAACAGGAACGCTAGAAACACTACAACCAATTATTAATGTAGGTTGTGAGCTTCAAAGAAGGCTGTGTTCTGGTTACAAGTGTTTTGGTTAAAAAAAAAGGCAAAAGTCATGCATAATTCCAAAGAATAAAAACTGCTCATTTGCATCTAAAACACCAGATTTCTAAAACACTCCCCACTTATTTAATTCCCCACTGGGTTTAATAGTGTGAGTATAAAAAAAAATCCGAATGATGATGAAACTTTTTTTTTGATGGTGATGCTAAACACATGCCAAAAAGACACACACGCACACACGCACACAGCTTGTCTAATACATTTCCAAACAAATCACTGAAAGGCTGTCTTTGCTCCTAGTAAAATAAACTGTTCAATTTAAACTGTCTTATAAGGTGCCCAATCAAAATAAATGTGTCGCTAACCCGCCATTATTCAAGAAAGACATTCACATTATGAGCAGTGACCTCTGCACAGCAATGTCAAATTCAGTTAGCATACAGGACATGGCTTTTCAAAGCTTTAAAAACAGCTTTGCAGAAATTTGTCTTTGTACTGTGTAACTGTGTTCATATCTCCAGGTATACCTTTACATATTTAGAAAGAAACTTGTGTATACCAATGATGTAGGACTTTGAAATACAAAGTACATATTTGCGGATGCAAGCCATCCACAGAAGACCAAGCAAGATATTGAGATGGATAGACACTTGGGTACAGGAAAAAAAAACTCCAGTGCCTTCAAAATGTGTCCTGTGCCTATGCTGGGAAACTCTTGGGTGATTTCCAGTATCCTTTTGTGTATGGAAATGTATTCTTATGTTCGTGTTGATAGCCTGTGACCGAATGTGTGTCTGTCAGAGTATGTGCATTAAGTATGCTTGTGTGGGTGTGCATGTGTGCACGCCAGTGTGTGGGTGAAAAGGGCAAAGACAATGTAATTTTCAGCGTGGAGTTTATCAGTCACTGTAGAGCAGCTACCGAAAATATTTAAGAGCAGAAGAGTCACTTCTATTACAATTTTAATATTATTAATATGTGCTGTGCTGTGCTTATGTAAACATTTAATTAGCGCATTAATGTTAACAAGCAAAAACAATCGAATACGCTTATATAAGCAAACTCAGAAGGGCAAAACTCAGATTCAGGGACCTATTAATGCACATGCATTTCAGCCAAGTGTTTTCAGTCCTTCGTTTGGCAAGCTGGTAAAAGTTAATGAGAGAGTTGTCTCGCTGAAACTTCTTGACACATGGATCAATATCAAAAACAAGATTCCATCACTTGGCAGAGTGGCACTCGCATAATATAGCAGCAAAATCCACAAACATTTCTCTTTTTCTGGCCTTAGAATTTGTGTTTCTAAAGACCGACTGGTGCACAGAAGGCCGGATAAAGGGAAGGGGGCGTGAAATAAAGAGGGAATGGAAGACGGAAGCACGAGACACAGTGATTCAGAGCATGATTTAAATCCGTTCACACTGAGAGAACCACTGAATAAACCATAAAGGAAAGGCCTTAATTTCGGAGTGGGATACTCATAAACACATTTATCTCACAATGCAAGACACAAAGCAAAAAAAAAAAAAAACAACGGCATGGAGGTGAAACACCTAGGAAAACATAAATTAGTTTCTTTATTAGAGTTGCAGTTTGACTGACATCCAGCGGCATCCAGTAGTGCATATTCTATGAAGCTCATATGTGGTATGGAATAGGGAAGCAGCACAAGTTTTTGCTACTTCTTCTCACTCAGTCACTTTTTTTGCTTCTGTTTTAGCAAGAATTTGACTTGATCTTCCTCCCTGTCCATTCCCTAATTATCCTTTCCTCCTCTTTACTTTGTTTACTTTGTATTGCCAGTGTCTTCTCACAGCAGGTCTGACCACATGGTGTTTTGCATGTTTTAGATTGGAAAAATGATTGGAAATCATATGCTTTCCTTTTAAAACTTCCTAGAAAAGCTTTTTATATATCTGTGTTGTATCTTTTCAATTACATGAGCTGTCACCTAAGGAACTGCAGAAAGTGATGCTTATTTATAGGGTTTTAATGTGTCTACAATCCTGTGGGTGCAAGTAACTCAAACAAACAGTGAGACACACACATGGCTGCTGTAATTTTGTGCACTTTTATGGTTATAGGGGTGGCTTGGTAGAATACCTGGGCTGTGGTTGCTGCTAGCACACATCACATAAATCTGCCTTTCTGTCTGTTCCCTTCTTCTTCCTAAATGTTGCTTCTGCATTCTCTTCTAATCCCTCCCGTCTTCCTCCATCTCTCACTCTTCATTCACACCCTGACCCTTCATTATCCCCGTCCTCCTTCTCACCTTAATCTTTTTCCCTTTCTTTGTCTCCCCCCCTTCCTTTTTTTTCCCTCCACTTTTTTTTCCTGCCCCTTTATTCATAACTCTCCCTTCCCCTCTCTCACTCTCAAGTGTTTTACTAGCTGCTATCCTCTCTAATAATGTGTGTAGAGCATATAAAACTTTTATTATGGGATATAAAATATGGCCGTCGTGAAGATTGCCAAGAGTAGAGGGAGCTGGGACGTGATTGGAGCAGCAGATGAGATGAACGGGTTGAACCAAGGACATCTGCAGGGGCAGGAAGCAGTAAACTTCAATAGCTTGTCATCCTCCGAAAGGTCTTTAAAGCGCCATTGGATAATGGCAGCATATAGCTCAGGGTTGCAACACGATCAGTCTACTAACGCATTTATTATCACTGTGATCGATCACACAGAAACGTCCGCACTGAACTTTCGCACAATGAAAGCAGGGTTCGGCATATACAGCGACGCTCTGAAGTTGCTTTATGTTGTTAGTATTTGCAAACCGCTGCGATTAATGAGTATGCTGAAGTGTGTAATTGGCTTAAACACCTTAAGAACATATCTGAGGTGAATAATCTTGATATTCTGAAGTCAACTAAATTCCAGGAAAGTTTTTATCTCATCTGTAATTCATGCAGTCTAATTAAATTTGGGATTTCCATAGACTTTCCCTAGGCTTAGATGGTAAAGTTGATTCATTCCATCATATTTCTCACTCCATGGATCTGGCTCCCTGTGACTGCTGAAACGGTCTGTAACTCCCACCAAATCAAATATGCTTTCTCCAAAATATTACACTTTCACAGCAGGACCCACAGAATATATACAAGAATCTACCCGCGGTGTGCAGCATTTTATTTGCTCCGTATGCTAATTGGCCAGACAGGAGGAATGATAATTTGTGGTCAGAACCACCCCCGTGAATGTAGTATAAAAAGACACCAGCAGGACCTTTATGAGGAAACGTGTATATATAGGAAGTGGATATGAGTTTGGCCATTAAGAGCATATTAACATCTGTATAACAGGACATTTGTAGGCATTTGCCTCCATTTTATTTCCTCTGCTTGCATTGTTTTTTAAAATGTAAGAGTGCAGCTGGTGAAGACAGAAACACCTGTGTGCGACTTACTGAATGTAGTTTTTGGTATAAACCACATGCGTTGCAGACGTAGCCTCCATTAGCATTTTTCCTCCACAGCGATGTCTTGGTGGTCAGACAGTTAGCGCAGAAAACTCCGCTACCTCTGCGCCGCTATAGAGGAAGAAGGAGAGGGACATGTTAGAGAGTGAAAATAAAAACATGGTGTAATGAAGAAATTTGGTGAGGATAAGAAAGATGTCAAATCGCTGGAGGGAAAAAAGTGGGGGGGGGGGGGACAAAAATGAACTTTTTGATTCCTTTGTAATTTTCATGCCACTCAAGTACAATAAGCTGGTAGATGGGGTAGGAGACAGAGGGAGAGAGCGAGAGAACAGATTGGCTTGGTGGCAGAGAGATGATGGACTCTCATTTATCACACCTAATGGGAAATCCTATTGAGAACATTATTCTTCCCTACAGTGTTTTCTCTGCATAGAACAAGGTTAATAAAAAAAAAAAAACTACCTCAGAGAAAAGAAAATGATGTAGTCGAGATGACTAAGTTGTTTTCGAATATTCGATAAGATCGAACATGGACTTATCTGAGAAAGACATGAGGCACTGCGGTAATTTTGTCACCTGAAAGACGTGGGAAGAGATGAGTTATGCTTTCACCTTGTAGCATAAAGCGTTTTAGTGTTTATCTGAACTGCAGCAGGTACTTTACAGGCAGGCGTTTGACTTTTACTGTATTAGTGTGCAAGTTCTCATATACACACCTCTGCAGTTCACAGCGCAGTGGCGCATAGAAAAGTAGTGTGTGCAAGGAGGGGTGGGGGGGGGGGTGAAAAGGCCAATTGTCGTGGCAACGTGCTCCATCACAGTAATGAGCCAATCACAACGTTTCTCCATCCCATTAAGCCTCTGGCCCCATTCACCACCTTTATGACCCTGAGAGGACAGCATACCTCATCTTTCTCCAGCGGAACTCCTCTGTCAGTTTCTCCCTCTGTGTGCCTATCTATCCTTTCCTGAAACATCCCATAATTGTTCCGCTCCGATCTCCGCTCTGATCTCTTTAGCTTTTAAAGTGCTCACTATTCCAGGGTGCTACTTTTCAGCTTCTTTTTAACTGATAGTTTTTAGTTATGGAATTCTTAACTACTTGGAGTTTTTATCGCCTGCAGTACCATAAAAACTGGATATGATTCTGTAGAAGAAATCACAACAGGGCCTCAGGAACACTTCTGAAAACACATGGAGCATCCGGACGACAACACCAACCAACACTGTGTTCTAAATGAATGTCTCTGTGGTAAAAGAGTCCTTATACTGAATGGGCCCGCCTCATGTCCAGACATGTCACCTGTGAAAAATGTCAGAGGCCTGACGATGCAACAAAGGATGTTCCCAAAATGCCATCAAGAAAGATGAAGAAATAATTTGGCTTTCAAAACTAGAGCAGCTGCTCTCCTCTGTTTTAAAATGGTTGCAAAGTGTTGTTATATGGAAAGGTGATGTAACACATTGGTAAGCATGGCCCGCTTACAACTTTGTTTGAAATGTGTTTCTGGCATCAAATACAAAAGTAGCATTTAGCACAATAACATTTCACAGTTTCAGAGTCTGACATGTTCACTCTGTGAAATTAAATATAGGCTTTTAAGGTTTTACAAGTCATACAGGCGTTATGAATGTTGGTAAAATCTGTATATGCAGTTTGTGTATCTGGTCTTCCATCTTTCTCTCTCTGTTATGTTACTCCGTGTTCCCTCCAACATCATGGGGCTTTGGTCCACTGGGACCTTCTCTCTGCTGTTTTGTTTTATGTTTATGACAGTGCTGAGAGCTTAGCATTTTTTATTTTTAGTTTTTGGGCTCAGAGCATCCACTGTTTGAAGTTAAAGACATTTCAAGTTCTCACAAAAGAGTGCCACACTTCAATCAGGCTTTCTGTAGTCTCAGAGCTGCAGATGGAGCCACTACCGGCACTTCCACTGAGCATCTGTTTTTGAGCTACGAGCTAAAAGCAGAAGAGCCCAGTGGGCACAGCACTGTTCAGTTTATTTTGCAATCTAATGCACCGGAAAGATCACAGCACAATTAACCACTTAACATAACTTTGGGAACAGACGTTACACACTGAATGTGCATGGAGCATTCAGTCTGAGCAATCCAGTGCAAATACTGCACATTTGAATAGAATCATTTGACATGTTAGTGTAGGTGTGTTAAGAGCTATTGTCATAAGGAATATTCCCATTGTTATTCCCAGCAAGAACATGAGATATTCTCTGAAATCCAAGGAAAATATTTAAATCTATTTGCTTTGTTGCAAATTTAAATGCAAAAAAATCAGATTTTTGCCAATTTGTTTTAGAAGTTTGCAGTTTTAGCTGATAAACACAAATTTATGATGATGTTCTTCATAGTATCTGGATCACACTGGAGAAACATTGTCTCTCAGTTTCAATATGTGTACAAGAATCTTGCTTCCAATGTTTCTGCATGTATTAAACACCTGAGCTAAAACTACCAGTCTTTAGGATACACGTGTTTTCATCCATCTGACATTAGACAGCACAACACTTACATTAGCAAATCCTCTCAGCGGCACACTGAGCTTGAGTGTGTATGCCCATTTGAGTGTGGTGCACACACCATACGGTCACCACATGTAGAGAGACTGAGCCAGGTGATTGATTGATGTATGCTTCCTCTGTGGATGTGTGTGTGTGTGCGTACGCATGTGTGTGTATAGTGTTGCAAGCCAAACAGTGCGTCTGTCATCAGAATTCAGTTTCCCTCTGAGCGCTCAAATCACTCACATATGGCCCCACAGCTGCCCCTGAGAGCAGCACACACACCTGAAAATATTGGCTTCCATTGACTAATGAAGCTAGATTTGGATGAGAAGCGGCAAGAAGTGTATGTGTGTGTGTTGGGGATATTTTGGCTACACCAATAGTAGACTACAATAATACTGCATGGTGTGTGTCTGTGTGTTTGTGTGTGTGTGTGTGTGTGTGTGTGTTTGTGAATGAGAGGTTCAAGTGTCAATTACACAGGAAACTACAGAAATAGCCCGCACCACCGTCCAAAATGTGCACGTGCATGCGCGAATGCTCTCTCAAAATGTGTCTCCTGATATCCAACTTCCTTTTCAATCATCAGCTAGTTGGCTTGACATTTGTGGAAATGTGCAAGCTCACATGCATCATCAACACACCAAACGTACATACACACATTTCTATAAACATACTGTACTGTATATATATATCACATACTGCGAATACTTTGTCTGAATTTGTGAATTTGTCTTGTTTTTCTCGGACAACTAGTTTTGTGAGCAGGGTAAATTAGTGTGTACCCACAGTGTGGGTGTGCACTTTTTCTGATTCATTACGGCTACCTGGCCTCTTCCGCTCACCTCACCCTGCAGAGAAGGGCCGGCTGTAATTAGGGATCGGGGTCTTAATGACATCTATTTATCTGCGGCCTATAGCAGCGTTCAATCAGCACCGCAAACAACGCCCTCTGACGCGCACACAGGCAAAGACAGAGGATCAGCGGGCCAGGAAATTAAACTCTTTATCGAGTTCTTCCTAATCAAGCCAAATTCAAACCAACAAATGCATTTCAAATTTATTTATTAACCTTTAAGGATATGTTATGGGAGAGTGCCCCGGGCCCAGATAGGATATGAAATGTTGCTATTCTTATGAACCTATAAAGACAGTTGGGACAAATACCTCTCATTAATTAATCGCCCGAGGATAAGGTCATTATAAACAGCGAGTATGCATTATAATCTAGCAATGAGAAGTTGGCAATATGTTCAGATTTTATCAGTCTCCTGATGCTTGTAAAAAAAAAGAAAAAACAGAAGAAATTAAGAGTACAATCTACTCAGGGAAGGCTGCATATAAAACAACATTTATTGGTTTAATAACTTCCACAATCAGTTTGGTCAGTCTGCGCTCGGATGCACAAGCAGCTCTAGCGGAAAGCTTTTCTCTGGCATTAGATTTAATGCAAGAATGCATAAACGAGGCTACGCGATCCGACTGCTGTTTGTTTGGGGAAACATGCAACATCTCACCGTAACATGTATATCATGACTTTAATATGTTTGCGATGCCACACCAGCTTCTCATTCAAGAGTTTGAAGTGGCTGCTTTTCTTTAAACTCAAATAGAAGTTGGCCGTTTTCATTGCCCTTTTTGGTGACTTTACTCATAAAACGCCCTAGTGAATTATAACTTAATTTTCGAGAATCTGATGTTGTACTCAACATCAAACATATGGCGTAACCACGCTGTGGCTGAGTGCTTCAGCTTTGGCTTCGAGTCCACTCTGATTTTCTCCTGAAGCCATAAATTGACAGATGTTATACCAACTGTTTACATTGCACAGTCTTTTAAATCTTTATGGAAGAAGTAGCCTGAATAGATAAGCATCCAAAGGTTTGGGTCTCATCGCAATACTGAGGCCCTCAGAGTTAGTTTAGCATCTGCAACCAATGTGCACCAGCATTTTAAAACTCTGGTGGTGTAGCTTCAGTTGAAGTAATTTGACGAGGCCAACTGGTGGCCTTCACATGGGCTGCTGTTTAAAAATTCAACGTTTGTCATCTCTCAGCATTTTTCTGTAATTTCTTCATTTTAAACATTGAGCACGGTGAAGTAAAGGTAAACACGCAAAACATTTTAAATGGTCCTTGACGAAATGTGGCGAAACAGAGAGGAGACTGGGGAGAGAGAGAAGAAAGGCATCCATTTAGGCGCCCTGTGGTCTAAAATATATTTAAAAAGAGGGCTTTCCAAACAAAGTCTTTCAAAATGACATTACATTTAATTCACTTAAGTAGTAAGTCGGCCCTGCTTTTAACACACAGATGCACACACAAAAGGAGGCGCGTGCACGCACGCACACTTACACTGACTTGCATTAAATCAGCCATTATTTAATCAAGCCAGAAGACCAGCTGGAGGAATTAACTAAATTCCATACTGCCAAGACCAATATCCTATACACTGAATCAGAGAGATACGCATGCACTTGAACACACACGCAAGTTCTTACGTAAAAAGGGGAAGAAATAGTCCTTTGGATGAGGATGCAACGATAGTCTCAGATAAAGAGCTAAAATTAATCCTCCAGGCACACACAAACTCACTGAAAAGCATCTGGGTCCAATCTAAGAGAATCCCGTGCAGGTTCTACCCACCATTATCCGTTTGTGTGTGCAGGTCTCAGTACGTCGTTTGCATATGGCTGCAAAAGTCCATCTGTGTGGTTTTGTCTGAAACTACTGTGTGCCGTAAATGGATTCTTCAAATAGAATAACTGAATTTAAGTCAAATAAATTTAACTTGAATTTAATGACTTAAATTTTGTCAGTTTATTCTTACTGAACAATGAGAAACAATAAAACGAACAAAGCACATATTTGTGCACATGCACGCTTTCTTAAATATTTATTAAAATAATTCTTTTGCCCCTCAGCAAATATTTTATCAGTTAAGACAGATGAATAACTGAGCAATGTAATTAACTGCCTCTTCACTGAGTCTCATTCTTTGCACGGGTTCCAGTTACACAGTTTCAGACTGCCGCTTGCAATCGCAGCCCTTGTTCTGCTCCACAGCCTCTGTGATCTTGGTGTGGCAGCGCATGAAGCAGTTCTCCTCCAGCTGCAGGTTCAAGGCAGTGGAGTTGGAGTATGTTAAACCAACAGCCGAGAATCTATGAAGAAGCAGCTCAATGATATTATAGATCCCCACAATAGCAATATACTGATATCTTTCATGTTTACTTCTTTTTCTTTCAGCTGCTCATCCTCCTCCGTCTCAGCCTAGCTCTAACATCCTGTTCTGTCTCACAAACCCTCTACATGTTCTCCTTCAATACATCCTGAGGTTTTCATCTTTTTCTCCTGCCTGGCAGCGTCATCTTCAACATCCTTTG
Organism: Neolamprologus brichardi; assembly: GCF_056152115.1. Taxonomy (NCBI): domain Eukaryota; kingdom Metazoa; phylum Chordata; class Actinopteri; order Cichliformes; family Cichlidae; genus Neolamprologus; species Neolamprologus brichardi. Next base: position 15,154,848 of record NC_142124.1, on the reverse strand, counting down.
TCCAGTATATCCAATCTGCACATGTGCCCTCTCAGCCTTGCCTCTCTAACTTGGTTTTTCAAACTGATCAACACGAGCTGTCCCTCTGATGTACTAACTTCTAATCTTGTCCATTCTGCTCTCTCCCAATGAAAATCATCATCTTCATCTTCAACTCTGCCACCTCCAGCTCCACCTTCTGTCTTTTTGTCAGTGCCACTGTTTCCAAACCATACATCATAGCAGGTCTTACTACAATCTTGTGAACCTTCCTTTTCACTCTCGCTGCTTTCCTTCTGTCACAAATCACTCCTGACACTCATCACCACCCACTCCACTCTGCCTGCACTCTCTTCTTCACCTCTCTTGTGCCCTGTCCATTGCTTTGAATGGCTGAACCCAGGTATTTAAACTCATCTACCCTCAGTGCCTATCCTTCTTGCATGTTCACCTGTCCACCTGTCTCCCTCTCATTCACACATGTATTCTGACTTGCTATATCTTCAGTGTTTTACCAAGCTCTAACTACATTTTAAGGTAATCAACATGTCAACCTGTGGCCACCAAGAGACAGAAAAACAACTACATCAAAGGGAGTAAATTTACTAACCGAGTCAGACTCCAATGAGCAAAAGCACTTTTAAAAGGACAGCTGTCCAGTAGGAGTCTCAGAGGACAAGGAGTAGTCTCTAAGCCACTTCTGAGGTTAGGGGAAAAAGGTCAAAAAATTTGAGGTAAGCTAAGACATGCTAGGATTTCAAAGAGGATGAAGTCCTATGATAGTGACAGTGCATCAAACCCCCAGTGAAATATGCTGGTGGGAAAATTCAAATCTGGTTGAACACACGTACAGACTTGACTTCTCTCTGACCAAAAAGAAGAAGCAGGTTCAAAGACAACCTCCACCCTCTGGTTTGCATCTATGTGGAGAAGGATTCGTTCAGCATGGGGATAATATCCCCAAACACACCTCAAAGTGATGCAAGAACTACTTTAAGATCAAAGAAGACCAAGGAGTGATGACGTTCATGGACTTGGGTCCACCTGACCTCAACCCCAACAAACACCTGCAGTGCCACTGAAAAAAGCCACAGATTCCTGACATCACAAGAAGCACTTTGGATCATTGTCAAATAATGTCAAAATAATGTGGGTTGTAAGTTTTACACAAAGTTGTGAGGCATTAAGGTAGAGGGAGATGCAAATAGGGACATTCAATAGCTTACAAACACATTAGAATATGAATAACATTTTAAGCGTATGTGTTCATTCTTAAGTCGATTAAACTGTTTAAAAATCAGTTAATCTTAATCAAGTCAGATGAAATGAGAGAGATTCACACTACCAGCAATCTGGGATTTATTGCTTAAATAAACTAATTACAAGCCAAAGCCTGAGAATGTATTTTTAAGCAGGGAACACGTTTCTTTCTTAACTTCTTAAGTGAAACCTACATTTTCTGCTGATTATCTGCTCACATGATATTAGCAAGGAGGAAGAAATAGTACAGCATTAAACTTCCAAAAATGCCCTACCCCAGTAGCTCTGTGAAAGGCTACAACCGAAGGACTAATTACCCCTTGAGGAATCAAGAGACCTTTTAAAAAAAAAGAATAATGATGACACACTGTAGAAAAACATTATAGTCTGTGGAGTACTTTGCCTTGACTCAGTACCTATAAGCCTGAGAGCCTGAAAGCAACAGGTTTTGCAAGTACACAGTTATGGAGCATTTGAGCAGTTTGCAATTCTAAAAGTACTTATTAAATGAGTTGTACATGTCACTAAAGTAGCGCAAACTAATGAGCGAAGTTGAGAGGAGAAAGGAATTTGAAAGAAACTGTTGCTAGAATCAAAATTGTCTGTTCTTTATCACAATACCTACTGTTCTGTCACAGTGAGTGTGACCTTGAGCTTCCAAGCACAGCCTGTACCAATAATACAACCATCTGCTTCAGCAGCCCTCAGACACCCACCCATTCTCCATTATCTCCCCTCTTTAAAAGCAGCACCAACAGAACTTAAAGAAAATCAAATTTCAGAGCAAAAGCGCTCAGCAGTGAGCCTACTGTGGCACTGTTTATGAGCAGAGGCTGGCAGTTAGGATGACTCGCAAGTGAAATTTCCAAATAAAACACATCCTCAGACATTAGCTATGTAGGGAGAGCGGGACCAGAATATTAACATCCTGTTTTTGTAAATATCTAGTGAGATAATGCTGGAGAGGGCATCCCTTGCTGTGAATAAATACATACGGCATGATAACAGCGTTAGAGGCAAAGCCCAGAACTGGCTGACACTAAAGCATTTTCTTTAAAAGGAATGCAAGTGACTGCTTACAATATAGCTATGTGTGGAGATCAAAATCTAAACAGCTGTCATATATCAGACCACACAAGTCACATTCTCACTCCTGCCAAGAAGATTAGGCATAACAAGCCCTTTATCCCCGCTGCCTTAGGCCTCTACGTGACGGTATAAGCAGAATGAAGGCGATGATTGCTTGTCATTGATTGGTGTTGATGGCTTTGCAAATTGTGATAATGATGACAATGGTGATTCGTCTCATGGTTGTCGCCTGAAAGTCTGTATCAGCACCTTACACTGGTGACTTTCAGTTTCATGCAAGAAACTATCAATACCCGCTCAAGTGGCAATGACCCACCAGCACAAAAATAAGCTTGAAACATATTCTTAGTAACTTTGTTACATGACAGGTTGCGATAGTGGTGAAACTGTAAATACGCATGCGGATGCAACCGCAGAATAAATATTTAAAAAACAGTCTGGACAGCTGAGGTGCTGAATAAGAGTGAAGAAATGACAACCAAGATCCTTTGTTAGTAAGAAATGTCAATACACATACAGTACAAGTTCGACTTTGTGTGACAGTGAAATAAAAGGTGTCAGCTTACACAGCAGGTCTTTTATTCTAGGCCCGCATATCTGTGTGTGTGTGTGTGTGTGTGTGTGTGTGTGTTTATGTCTATGTGTTTGTGCTGAAGCCAGACGTAAGTGTCTAAAGCAGGGGAGAAGAAAACACCGGAACACGATGACATCACCATTACACGCACACCTACGCAAACACATCTCCAACCGTCAGACGAGAAGAGTGAGGTCAATGCATCTCTCTCTCTTTTCTCTTCTCTCTCTCTCTCACAGACACACACAAACACACACACGCCAGATATGGGTCACACACTGTGGCCCACTTCCCTCATTTCATTCATTCAGCCTTTGCGATCACTCCTTTCCGGATCTTTTTCTCCTTCCCGGCTCTGGTCTATTCATCCTCCCTCCTTTCAGTTAATACGGCACGTTGTTACCTTTGTTACGCTGCAGCGAGACTCTCGATTCCTGTGAAATGTGCAAAAACTGGCCTGTGCACAAACACAGGGCAGGCCACATTTTGGCGAAATCCTACTTCCATTGATCTAATTTTGATAAACGATCTCAGTTGCACTGACTTCACAGTTATGTGTTTCGGGTAAAAGTGTGATAACCGGCGGAGTGTATGAGAGGGACAGAGAGAAAGATGGAGCGCAAGAGACGCAAAGGGAAGAAAGGGAAATCATTCTGCGTTGATCTAATTTTGATAAACAGCCTGAATGTATGCAGGCCTGGAGTCCGTAGACCCGGAGATCGGGGCTGTGTGTTTGTGTATCTGTATGAGGTGAGTTTCCATCTGGACTACTGATGAATATCAAGTTCTTTGTACTTCTGTTTATCAAGCAACTCGTTTTATAAAGCTAAAACTCACCGTTTTGATAAGATAGCGTGAGATAGACTGTGTGTATTTTCTTGTATTCCTGATTTAACCTTGGACTTTCTCTGTATGGTGATAGAAGAAGAAAAAAACAAAAAAACAAAAAAAAAACCAATTCTCTATTTTGTGCTTTTTATCTTGGGAAATACTTCACACTGCCACCTCCTTAAGTATTCCAATTTATTCATTTTAAACAATCTAAGAGTAGAAATAAACATTAAAAAAACGACATTTTGTTCAACTCAAATTAAACCAAGGGGTTTGCATTTTTTGCCATAATTGACCACTTGCATGTTTTTAATCTGGCAATGTGCAAGACGCTCTCGATGATGAAGCCACACGTGCATTTCCTTATCTAAAATTACGTTTTAATTTCCTCCTTTTAAAGCGGAGCACTTCATGACCCACTTCACACTGACCGGTATTCGACGTGTGTGTGAGCAGGATGTATACAAATGAAAGTCTGTGCCTGTGTGTGAATGACTGCGGAGGAAAAGAAAGAGAAAGAGAAAGAAGTGCGTGTGTGTGTGTGTGTGTGTGTGGCGTCATGGGAAGGCCCTGTAGGTTGACATAAATACACATGCACGTGTACACGCACACAACACACACACACGGGCAATGTGCACATAATCTGGTGTGGAAACCAGGGCACTGAAACCTTAACTCACCCCAAAACGGAAAGAGAGAGGCCTAGAGAAAAAGAGAGAGCGAGAGCGAGATGGAAATATACAAAAGAGCCTCATTATAATGGTCATCCATAATACTTGTTGTTTTATCCACTGGTATTAAGTGTCTTATTAACTGTCTTTAGACTGTTTTTACTGTTTACCTGAGAATAGTTCAGGGGGCTGATTCCCACACAACAAAAAGACCCACATTATCCACTCAGGTGGTGGACTTTTGCTTTGTAAATTAAAAAAGTGTCTGTTTGAGGTGCTGAAAAGCTACACAGCCTGATCAGTGCTGTATGTTTGGCTGATCTGCTAGCCTCAGTTTTGTCCGCAATGGACGATCCTGTTATCCAGTAGAGTCATGCAATTGTACAATTGTAAATATGAATGAGGAGCAAAAAACAAAGTAATTTATGTGTGAATAGGTTCAACTCCCATGCATAAAGCAATTTACTTGTCATGCATCACTTAGCTGGTTGCTATAATGGCTATTCTATGATCCGGGCAGTCAACTGTAAGCTGCGGTTGGTTGCCGCTTCAACCGGTTGCCTCAAATTAGAAATGAGTTTAACTCAGTAATTGCACACAGTGACTCTTCCTGTCATTGCTACAAGACCCTGAATATCACTGGCAATTCAACATAGCTCCTATTCTTCCTATGAGTACGGCCATGGCTACTCTCACTAGTTGTTCTTTCAAACTTGTGACCAAGGCTTCAATCTTTAAGCACACGCATATTGTAACCAGATTTGTACACCCAAAGCTCTGATGTTGTATAGCCGGAAAACTGAGTACATATTCCCATCAGTCACAACATTAAAAGTACCTGCCTAATACTGTCACTAAAAACAGCTCTGACTCCAGTGGGAGTGGACACGTGACCTCAGAGATGGTCCTATGGGGTCCATAGCCAGGTAAACCTCTGCACTCAGGTTGTAAAACCACAGTGCCTTGTGGGAAGTCATGCATGGATTAAACTTCTCTGGAAAGCACATTTCTCTCTATTAACAGATACAGGAAAAGTTTTCTCAGTCCCTAAATGTTCATTTTGAACTGATGAGAACAGCTGTGATGCTAATTGTTTAATACTGTTTTAATTTAAACAAGTTAAAGATGGGCACTAGTGCGAACATGCACACAGACACACACACAGGCGTTACACGTTACAACTTAATTGCTAAACAAGCCTGGACAGGCAAGATTTCCCTAAATGACAAGAGCAGAAAGATTAAAAAAAAAAAAAGACTGAAGAACAAAATATGACTGAGAAGAAAAGGAAAAAGAAGCGAGAGAAGACTCAACCATGCTGCACAGAGCAGCGTATTACACCTCTAAACGACCTCACACAATGCCCTGCACACACACATATTCTTGGCAGAATGACTTTATCTTCCCAATTAGCTGTAGAGGGGAAGTGTAAAAAAAGGGGAGAAGAAGTGGAGGTGGAGGATGAGGAGGCCGTGGTTGAAAAGAGAGAATAGTGAATTGACTAGAAAAGAGGGAAATTTTCACATCATTGTCATTTCTAGTATTGTTAACTCCACAGCGCTAAGTTCTCTTCTTGACAGGTTTTAATTTATGTTCTAACATGGATAAATGAACTATTGTGGTGTACCGCTACATTTACCAATCACTTTCTCTACCAGTCATCCAGTTTAGCCATATGTGTCAACTCCTCGCCCACCTGGCCACACGCCTGTCTCTTTCTCTACGCCCTGTCAATCTACCAAGCAAATGCTGCAATTATGAGCACAGAAAAAGAGCAGACGGGAGGAAGAGATAGAGGTTGAGCAGGGTTCAAGACTTTGCTGAAGCTGAAGATTTTCAGATTCTCCTCAAGCTTCAACCTGATTGTAAATAGTGTGTTTTTTTCTGCTGTGTGTGAGCATCTGCACATGTATCTTAGTGGCAGAGGCCACGGCAGTGGGAAATGAGCAACACAGAGTGGGCACAGAGGTCAAGGTGATGCCTGGGAAGCACAGGTAGTACACAAAAAACACACATACACACACAGGATTCAGTAACACAAGCTTTAGACACAGTGCACAGATACAAACCTACAACAACAGAGTAATAGAGGTAGTGAAATATAGGCAAGCAAAAGAATGGCTTTTCTCTGTAAAGTGTTAATCGGCTAAAGTTGTGATAACTTTTACAAAGCATTAATAGTTTCAATCCCTGTGTTTACTGCGGTGGTACTCTAATACATTTTAAGCATAATGTATAAAAGTATTAAAAGGTCAAGTTAAAAAAAAAAGTCAACACTTTATAACCAAATCTGTTAAAAAAAAACATAAAAACAATGCTGGAAAAAGTGCAAAAAAAAATAATTTGTAACACTATATGCTCTGAAGCCCAGTTTGCAGTTGATCAACTTTACCCATCAAACTGAAGCCAAAAGGACAAATAATGAGCTCAGTTAGCTCATTAAGGTCCACTCATAAAAATTCAAAAGCCATACTGGAGTCAAAGCAAACAAATGAACACCACTTCACCAACCTAATGAGAGCTGAGCCAGGTTTTAAATGTGCATATAAAAAAACGAGTTTTAAAGAAGATGATGAAATTGAATCTCAATACATCTGCCTGTCTCTATCTATCCAACCAGTTTTTGCTCTGCATTCAGTCACTTGTGGAAGCAATTCACACCAAGAGCTCTACTGCCTGCAATAAGGAGTGCCTGAAATTAATGACATTGGTTTCTTTGAACCATCATTACTGTGGAACTGACGGCACTTTATAATTTCTTTATGCTCGTCTCAGTATGAGGTAACTGTTAGCTACTCTTAAACACGCTGCAGTGTTGACGACTCTATGCCGACATTAATGATGGAGAAGACAGTAGGCTGATAAGGTACTGCTGTGTCTGGTCCGTTTAAGACAATGTCTGCCATGCCAAAGCTAAGGATTTATTATTATTTATGCGGAGATGGCGAAGTATCTATGCTTGTTACTGCGAAAGAGACGGCTCGGAAAAATGTCCACAGTTTTGGTGCCTGTATACACAGACGCACAGAGAAAGCAGAGAGCATATCTAAGTAGTTTACTATGCTCCCGTATGAAAGACACTCATTTAAATGTGGCTTTTTATTCTGAATTTAAATAGAATTTGCATTCAGATTGATTGTAGACTTGAATTTCTATGAAGCATCTCTCCAAAAACCGAAGAATACGCAGGAGTAATGTTCGGTGGCTCAACAAGGTTGTGTGTAGCAAGGGTAAGACTCTTGTGAGATGAGGGGCCGAGCCACATTTCAGGTCTTTTGAGGTGAATGTTCTCCCTCAGATTCTTCCGGACATTACACTAAAACTTGACATTGACAGTCTGACCCAAGGGGGATGAAATCATGGTGTGCAACCCCGTGGAGACAGCTGGGCTCTTACACTCAAGAATGCTATTAGGTCTGGGTTGTAGCTGGGGACCCAGCTCTCATCGACGGTGATGATCCTTGACATGAAAGTTGGGTCAGTTTGACATGGTGGACATGATGTTTGTCTTCAGTGGAAGTTTAAGGTCAATACGCTTGTTAAGCAGTGACATATCTGGATCCAAGCTCCTATTGTGTTCAATGAGGTTGATGTCTGTTTTAACATGCTGTAATGATCGGAATTGAATCTTGTTTTATTTAATATAAACAAGCCCCTAAGATTAATCAGTATATATTTCTGCCCTCGCTGACTTTTTATTAGCACTATTCATGTGCAGCATGTCTTTAAGCTCTGTTTTTACTGTCACTATAGCACACGGGCTGTATTTTGAACACAGAAAATAATTACTCTCGTGCTTTTTAATGGGGACATGAAACTTAGGATCAAGAATTTTTCATAGGGTGTCATCCAGCAACATATTAATCACTAACCATGTGTTGCAGATGAATCATCTCACATGTTCTCTCGACTGAAATTTAGCCCGTTTTCAGCATGTTCTTCCCGTCATTTGTCTCTGCCCTCACATTAACTTTTATTGAGGGGGAATAAAGCTAACCCTTCTCCTCCATCTTTACTGTGCTGAACCTAAGTCGGTAGCCACCAGGTAGCCCAACTTCAATAACCATACAAACATTGTTGCTGTTTAGTTTTCTGTCTTGATTTATGTCCAAAGTGATAGCAGGGCTTTATTTTATTGTGACACTGGAAACAATTGTACATCCACAGTGTTTGTTTGACTTTGTGACCCAAAGCAGAGTTTGTACCTGAGAATGGCTAATGACGTCAGACTCAGGAAGTGGGTGGGCAAACTGCAATCGGGAAATAAGAGGCAGCCTAACTGGACCTAATGCTACTCAGCATTTTAACACAGGGCAGCTGAGTATGGGTGGAAAATAACTGTGCAGGTATAAAGCACAACTGTAGACCACTAAAGCCTCCATGTCTTTTTTCCCTGCCAGTTCACTCAAGAGTCATTAAGAAAATTTTCAAGGAAAAAAACCATCAGGGGGTTATCAAACCCATAAGAATGAATCCTCTGGGCATCATGAATACTCGCCTTGAAATTTATGTTAATACTACATACAGTTACAATCAACATAGTTCAATTCAGATCATCTGCCCCACAGAGTCATTTCTATACCTATTATGCTAGTGTGGCGCAGTCTAGTGAAAACCGCATATCACTCAGCAATCTGCATGCTTTAGGGTGCACCATTTGCATGCTACAGCATCCCTGTGTTTAGTATGCAAATGAGTATGAGATGCAAATGCTCTCTTGTGTATGTGTTGATGCATCTGCACGTTCACGTGGAAGCGATTGTGCCAAGTTATTCTAAATATCTCCGTATTTTAATGTATTCATTTGTTCTATGTCACCACTGAGGCTCCAGCGGTGCTAAATGGTGTGACCATCTCGGGGCCCATTTGACATTTTCCACCAAGACAGGCCCTCAGGGTTGAGTTAGAGACTAAAACATCAATATCTGAATTACTCTAACCCCTTCACCAGCCCTTCCTCCCTTCACTCCTCTCTGTTTCCCAAAGTCCTTTTGCTGCATTGGGGCCACACACAAACACTTGTTTAAAGAAAAAGACACACGCACACACACTCGGGGTGTTGATGGCCATGCTCTAGCTGTCAAGAGGAACGGAAGAGATCAGCTATCCTCCAAGTAGTGTGCGTGTGTGTGTGTAATCGATGTCTCATCTTTGTTCCATTTGCTCCAGACAGAGCCATGTATGATAACCCTTGTTATCGGAGAGCAAGAGAAAGACAGGGCTGCTCGGGGACTATCACCTGACACCCTATTTGTTGAGAGATTTTCATACTGTTTTCACACAGTCCTCCATCTGTCGAGAAAACAGCGTTAACGTGCAGAGGTGTCCCAGCTGACTTAAAGAATTTGATGTCACCTATGGGGCTTTAATTGGACTTGGTGTCTTTTCACACATTGCTCGCAGCTGCTGCCAAAAGTCGGATCTATCAACAGGTTTGAAACCTGGCTTCAAATCCAACTTGGCTCTGACACCTTCATAGGCAGTGACTACAGCTACATCAAGAGCAGAACTGAAGATATAGATAAGCTTAATTTAGAAGAACTTCACTATTTACGCTCAGTGTATTTCTGCAATCTGTACGTTTCTGCTGACGGAATAAACTCATGTAATTCTGCAGTTAGAATCTCTTTTCAAGTCCTTGTTTATTTTTGTATCATTTCGCATCCCTTTAAATTCCTATTCTTATTTGTTTTTTTTGTGGGAGGGGTACTAGCTAGGCAGCCTGGTGGTGCAGTGGTTAGCACTCATGGCTCACAGCAAGAAGTTCCTGGGTTTGAATTCAGTGGCTGGCTGGGGTTTTTCTGTGTGGAGTTTACATGCTCTCCCCATGCTTGTGTGGGTTTTTTCTGGGTACTCCGGCTTCCTTCCACAGCCCAAAAGACATGAATGGGTTATGTTAACTGGCAATTCTAAATTGGCCATAGGGGTGAATAGTTTCTCTCTCTCCGTGTAAGCTCTGTGATTGGCTGGCGACCTGTCCAGGGTGTACCCTGCCTTTTGCCCTATAATAGTTGAGACAGGCTCCAGTTTCTCAGATGCCTGAATTCAATAAGTGAAAGAAAATGGATAGAAGGTATTTTATCCTATTTTTGACAGGACAGTGCAGAGAGTAGGCAGGAAAAGGGGAGGGAAACGAGGTCTCTGCAGCGAGAGCTCTAGCCTTCAGTACATCAGGTCATCAAATTAACCAGGTGATCAGTAGTGGTGCCATATTTTTGCATATTTAAAGTGTTTGAAGTCAGTTCAATGAACTAGCTATAGATGCTACAATAAGTAGGGTTTTATGTGGGAATGTTTTTTAGGCTACTAAATGTGCTGACTGGAAATTGGTAAAAGAACACAAGGTGCTAATTTAGAAATTTAGCATCTAATAAACAATACCTATTTGCAGTAATCAATATCCTGGAAAAGGTACAGAGAAGCAGGATAAAATTGAGCAAAAATTGACCACATTACAAAAAAACTCCCAACAAAAATCCCTGAAATCAAACAAGTGGTTAGAAAGAACAGTGAAGAAGATTCTTCGTTTACAGCGAGAAATGCAACTGGGTCAGTCAAGGACAAGGAATCTCAATTTTTCTCTCTGTCTCAGCTTCTATACCACCCCTGCAGAAAACAATCTGTTTGAGAAAGAAGCAAAAGAGAGAGAGGGATACAGTGTGGGAGAATAAGAAGGAAACAGAGAGAGAAAAAGAAGGAAAGGGAGTGAGCAAATTACTACTTGTGAATAAAATTTTGTACTAACAGCTTGATATCATCCAACATAGCCACATACACACAGTCACACACACTATCATTCACCCGGATACAGCCTGAAGGCTGACTTATTCTCCTCAGAGTGCTTCATGCACTCTCATAATGAAACACACACACACTCTTGTAGACTCACTAAAGACACCTACAGCTAGCAAATACCAAGACCTTCAAAGCGATAGTTAGCACTTAGTCATTACTGAGCGATAGAAAGAAACAGGGAAAGAGGAATGGGATGAGATAAACTGAGGGAGGTGAGCCTGTGTGTTTTTGAGAGAGAAGTGGAGAGAACAAAAAATATCGAGAAACATTCACAAAAAGAAAGAAAGACACAAAGGAGGGAAAAATCCAAAAACCTGATTTCTCTTCTTTTTTATTTTATCTTCTGGTACATCTTTTGTCTCATCTCATCACAGCGAGAGAACAAATAACAAAAAAAAGACACCCCACAGGTTGGAGAGGAGTAAACAGGAGGGGAGGACAAAAAAACCACTTCCAACAGTAGCTATAACAACACCAGGAAAATGTGCTTTTACTGTAACTGGTACAGAGAGCAGTCGGTCGAGCTCTTGCCCTGCATGTCCGTTGTTTATTAGAGTAAACGCAGAGCCGAATGGACAGGCGATGTCAGTAAAAAGCCTATCATCTTGCATCACTCATTACTCTCTCTTTTTCTGAATACACACAGAATACCGAATAATCCTTTAGTTTTACTGTGCAGAGAGCCAAAATTCAATGCTCCCTCTAGTGGTTCAAAACTTTACTTGCAGATTCATTTTTATGCGTTAAGTGCCAATTTCTCAGTGGGGCTAAACCTGCAAGTGTGTGACAAGCCTACACTGAGATTATTGTCATCAACAAATAAACAGATCTACGATGAAATTTAGGCAAACTCGTTTTGGAAGGATTATTTCCTGGCAAAGACTTATTTCCTCCTGTGGGCGTCATGTGTCGGGTCACTGACAGTAAGCAGAGTTGTGGAAGTTATTTTTTTTTCCTTTCACATCTCAGCAGAAACTGAAACAATACCACATTAAGGCTTCGTGTGATGGATTATTTGCCATAACAAGTTGTTTATCATAATGTTCATGAGCGTAAAAAGCAAACAGCTTCATCTGCGAGCAAGCAAATGAATCGCTGTAGCGCCTAATTTGCTGACAGCAGGTATAGATATATTGATTCAAACCAGCAATATAATGAAATCTTGAAAGAAGACAGCAATTACACCCTTCAGTGTGGCTTTTTGTGCTGTGGATTGTGTAGTTTGTACAGCAAAAGAGCTGTACATTTTCAGAAGAACACATAAATTTAATTGAAGTCAAGTTGCAATTTTCAAAGCATTAAAAATAATCAAACTATAATAATTATCAGTTAAAATATGAGTGTTTGTTATTAAAAGCCCGCTTTAGCTCATTTTTTAAGCTGTAAGGAAAAAAAATACATCAATAAACAACATTTATAGTTCAACAGTATTTAGCTGCAATCGTGATAATCAGGAGTTATGATAACTGTCAACAGCTAATAACAACTGATTATCAACCGCACACAGTTTAAACCTTAAAGGGCTGACATCATCTTCACAAACTGACAGGACCAAACGTAGCACAGTCTCACTCAGAGCTTTTAAGGTGATAGGCATAACAGTGATCATTTGCTCAAAAGTTTAAGTAAAATCGTAACGTTTCTGCGCAAGGGGGATTCGGCTTTTTGAGACTTTAACTACTCAAACCATCATCTGTCATTTATCGCCCACAACTGCCAACTTACTCAAACTGCTTCTACCTGCCTGAGAGGAATTTAAGGGGATTTCACAGATTATGTGCAAAAGAACCCGACACGATGTGTTTATGTACAGCAAAAAGACTCATACAAAACATATCGTTCTCTAAATGTCAAAAAAATTATAGTACTGGCAGAGTATCGCTTCTCTTTAGACACTCTTTATCAAAATGCCACATCAAATTTACGAGTTTCACCAGCTAACGGAATGTATGAATTACAGAGAGGTTCAATGTTTTTATCTAAAGGCTGCCATCGCAGCAGGCAGACCGACATGTTCTCGTCCTAGGGCATCGAATACTGCCTATTTCTCAGACGTGGCAGGCATCAAGCAAATCCCTGATGCATTGACTGCAGCAACACTGGATGCAGTGGGCTAACTGCCTGCTTTTGAGAAGCAACAGCAATCTCATCATGAGTCAGGAGGGGTAGCCGTGACTTTAAGAGAACTGCATGACCGTATGCCTATCCTACGCAGAGCTTAGCAACTTCTAAGGCAAAAAAGAAACACCTTTGTAGTGAAGTCAAAGTGAGAAAAACAAAATTACCGCCATTGTGAGCACTGTGTTCTCCACTTCTGTTGTCATTTACTGACAGCTTTTGTGCTTACTTGCGTTTTACTGTTGCCCTCACCTGCTGCTTTGTTAGGTGTAGGAAACGAAAGTACTCAGTCATATTAACGAGTTATGATGTTAAATTTTTTGGTTTTGTTTTTTTCCACACTAACCCCACATATTGGAAAACAATCATGATGCTCAAGGCTACCCAGTGGGTGTTCCAAATTATAATCAAAATCACACTGAACATTGCGCTCTTACAAACCGCTATAGTACACTCTCTATTTTGACTCTGTGACAGGGCAATCAGACAAAAGACTGTTTGCTATTGATTCCAAATTACTGCCAGCAAGCTAAAAGATACCACCCCAGATGAACAAATAACAGGAGGTGCACATCCTGGACACAGATGGGAGTAAAGAGCGTGTAAATACATGGTGGAGCCAATTACACTGCAGACAATTGACTCTCATGGTTGCTCTTACAGTGTTTGCCCGTGTGAAGTGTGTGCCTGCATGTGAGAGGGTGTCCTTGTGTTGGCTCTCCATCAGCTTGTAAATAAAGTGTTAGGACAAAGACAGGAAGCAGCGCACAGTAACACCAACCAAGCCGTCTCACACATACACACACACACACACACACACGCACGCACACACGGTAAGCAACAATGTTATGACAATAACTCTGAGTTTTACGGCCCACTGTAGCTGCACATCTGGATAGCATCAGGACACACAGGCGCAGATAAAGACGCACACACACATACGGACACACAAGCAGAGTAAGCGAGAAGCACAGAGATGATGTCGTAGAAGAGAGATGGCCAAAAAAAGACGCACACACTGCCAAGAAAAAGGCAGAAACTGTGTTGCTGCTCTCTCCTGCTCTCGCCGTCTCCCTTCCTTCAACTCATTTTATCCCTCTTTCTATCTGCTTCCCCCCCCCTTCGTTCTCTCTCTCTCTCTCCTTCCGTCTGTTCTCGTCTCTCCTCTAATCCTATACGACAGAGACACAGAACACAAATCTCCCTGTTGGCAGTGGAAGAACAGCATGTTTCAACTGAGAGAGTCAGAGAGAGAGGGAGCGAGAGAGAATGGAAAAGAGAGAATGGGAGAGAGAGAGGCAGAGATTGACTGTTGAACACCAGTTGAGGTGATTTATGAGGCTGGAATCTGTGCTGGAACATATGTAGACACTCCTTGTCTTTTCCTTCGTTCTTTCTAGCTCTCTCACACACACACACACACACACACACACACACACACACACACACACACACACACACACACACACACACACACACACACACACACACACACACACAGCTAAAACTCTTTAGCCAAACTGAGAGTGTCTGGCAAGTAGGAGGTTGTTAGCTGGTGTACAGTAGACAGATACATTGTGCAGTCACACACTACATCTTCTGTAAGTTAACTTGGAGCCTCTGCGTATGAACCTCACACAAACCCATACACACATGTGCGGAAGCATTCGAAGGCAGTTACATTGGGAATCTCACGGGAGCCACATGTCTTAATCATTTGAGGTGCGATCCAAAAACCTTAGCTAGAAAAGCATCCAACCTTTCAGCATCCAAATTATCGTAATGAGAAAAATCAATCAAGACCGTGTTTTTGTTCCAAACGCACCTCGACTCCCTTGCAAAGCTGTTGGTAATTTATGACGGCGCTAATATTTTTTTAATAATAAATGAACAAAAAATATTAGATAAGCAGAACTGTTGCTTCTGCTGTAGCTAATGAAATATCAGCAGAGGAGACATAGAAATATAGATTTTTTTTATGTATTTATATGATTTTATCTTACATGAACCATGTAAAGGAAAAAAAATTATAACAAGAGGTACACTGATCAGATGATATTGGTAGAGTATAGATATGTTGGCATCAATGTTCGCATTATTAGATGTGAAAATATATGAGAAAAATACATTTTAAGGTAATTAAATATTGGATTATGCACTATGATCATAAAGCTGCTTGAATGTACATGTTGTAACATAGCCTGTAAGTATAAACTGTCAATTTGATGGTTAAAATTGGAAGATAATGGGAGAAAGTTGAACTTTGCGAGTCATCAAATCTTATCAAGTTAGCAGGTATGTCAGTGTTGTTAGCCCAAGTTCACAAAAGGACTGCTCAGGGGTGACTGACAGTGATGAAGCAGAAATGCTGGCAAACTGGACGAGGTACAGAGGAAAGTTGGCTGTGCTGTTTGAGTTCTCTTTTACAGTAAAAAGGTAAAGGATTGTGGACTGGATTCAACTTTTCCCTGTTGCGTAGGAAGACTGGCCTTTTCCCAAATGATCAGGATGTTAGGTATTAACTCAGGGTAACACAGTGACACCCGATCAGCCTGTCATTTATGACCAATAAATCAGAATCAGAACCGTCTGGGAGTTGGACTTTAACAACTCGTTCACTGACTTCATTTCCAGGAACACCAGAAGAAAGTTGGTGCTGTGAGTAGAACATTTTTCACCACAGCTCTGTTTAGATTATAGTGTGTGTTTGACTACTTTAGATGTATATATTGCGCTGTACAAGGCAGGTATTGAGCGGATGTGCCTCAGGAGGTAAAGTGACTCCTCCACTAATCAGAAGGTCAGCAGTCATTGCCAGGTTTGACTGTGAAGTGATAGGTGCAACGCATTTAAAGTTTCAGAATAAAATGTGCTGTGTGAATGTGTGTTTGAATGAGTGACTGTGGACTGTGGTGTAAGAGCATTTTGAGCGCTCAGTAAGAGCAGAAAAATACTATATAATTTCCAGTCCATTTGCCAGTCCAAGGTAACAGAATAGTCATAATTTAATATGGGTGTAATGCACGCTTATATTATTAAGTTGCCTAGTTTTATAGAGTGACCAAACTAAATAAGTGGTAGCATGAGCATGAGCAACAAGTAATGGTAATGATCCTCATAAGTACTAGCCCCCAAAGTATAATTTAGACATTACTTCCTATTGTGAAGTACTTGCAGAGAACTTGCTAGATAAACCTGCTGATGTTTTCATCATGTACGGCATCATTTCAGTCGGGATTTATGTCTCTCCTTGGAATGAATGAACACCAGATCTTCATGAACTAGTAAGAATGCATGGTAACATCTGGAGGCAAAACAACATCCACAACAGCTGCATTAGCAAGACAAACAAACATCTTTCATATAACATATGAAGAAACTGCCCACAGGTGAGGCCGCAGGATAAATCTACATACGATGCTGACGACAAGAGCTGACACAGCGATTCAGTTAATCAGTTATTTAACAGAAATGAATATTCTACAATTTGACTGAGCAAATATTTATGGTGTCATTTATCAAACTAAAAGGCCAAATTCCACCATTTATCTTTGTCATATCGCTGAAAAAAAAAATGCTTAGATTTGGAGTTTTTGATTGTAAAGTTGAGTGTTACAATGAGCCTTTTGACCGATTGGTGGATCATCGGCTGCTCACCCTCTAAACTGAATGCTTCCATTTTATTATACTAAAGCAAAAAAGCAAAACAGTTCTGATATATCTAACTTTTATACTTCATCAGATACAGAACACTATCAACCAATTTGGTGGTAAAAAATGATAAAAGACACATATTTGAAGATTCTACAATAGACTTTAAGAAATGGTGACAGACAACTATATATCAGTCTTCTTACTGTGACCTTAGATTGTAGGGAACTATAGGAAACTATAGGGAACTGGAGTGGGTATTTCTTTTATGATGCTCAAAACAAGAACCCCACCTATTTAGTAGCAAGCCAAAATAATCAGCCAATATGAGCTTTTTGCTAATCTATCAGTATTAGCCTTTATAAGAGCTGGGAGAAACACCCTTCAACCATGTTATGAGTGTTGGTGCCGCAAATTTTGTCCACCAGAGGGCAACGCCTGTTTGAAACGGAGCAAAATGTAGCAGCGTTGTGCAAAGCCTAAAGAAGTAAATCAATGACCAAAAAACAAATACAGTGCAAATAAACACCAGAAAATGTAACCAGGGGCAATATTGCAAAGGAGTTGGTGGGGGAGCAGTAATGATCCCATAACAGAAATAGTGACGACACTGATAGGAAAATGAAGAAAAGAGTAGGCACATATAGAAGAACATGGCCAGAAAAAGAAGAAAAACATGAGCAATGACTGGCATTCATCTCACAAACTAAGGAGAGACTGAAAAAACAGATAAAAGAAAATGAAAGCGACAGAAATCCCAAACAAACACATACTTTCAGTATTTGTAAGAATGATTCTGTAATATGACTTTGTCTGTTTTACTTCCCTTTTATTTCCTCCCTATCAGTCGCCCTCCCAGGTTCCCATAGTAATCATTCAAACCTGATTGCTCTGATCCCTCCATTCTATTTGTCATTAAATACGACACACACACGCCAGACACACATTACCACACATGGGCACCCATACACACCAAGAGACTGAAACAACTGCCATTTAATCAAATTGTATAAATAAATAAAAGGTTTTTATTTCCCATAAGTCCATCTGGTCCCCTGCTTCTCATCACACACAGCCTTCATCTGCTGGTCAATAAAGCTCACACATATACACAAAAATACACACTCTCTAAATCAAAGGCACGGATGACCACACACATTGGCCGGTGAATCTAAATGTAGATGAGTTCAGTCTGCCAGAACGACTGGTGGCAAGAAGAAACCTTTATCAAGCAAATCTATTTGTTTTCTGTTATTTCGCTCACTGCAGTTGACCATCCTGTCAATCGGTTTAACAAAATGTTATCGACACGTGTTTCTTCACTTTCATTTCACAGCAATCTGTGATTTGGTTCAAATGTGACTACAGTTGTGATCCAGAGCTTCCACATGACTAACACACGACTGTCAAATGGCAGCGAATGAAAATAAAGCCAAACTGAGGGCGCCTCGTAAATTCAGGCCAGGAAGAAAAGATGTTCACACATTCATTTAGTCATTTATATGTGATGAATTATACCTTTCAAGCCTCTATTAACTTCTGGGGTTTTTCTTTGGCAACACAGAGAAGAGTGCGAAATTATGCTGAGGTCACCTGTATTTTCACTTCGCTACCAGACTAAACCCATGCATGGTTAACCAAAGCCAGACACTGTGTTTGAGCTGCTGTTTCTTTTTGTTCTTTTTCTTTTTCAACTCTGTTCCACAGTTAGGGTTAGGCGTTAGGGTTAGTACGTACGGACTATTTTACTGTCTATTTCCAGGTATCAAGCAGGAAAACTCGGGAACTTTTTATCAAATTGTCTCCCAAAACAGCAAATATCAGTAGAAGTGCTGAAATACTGGGTTAAAAGGATCTGCATCACTGAAGAACTTATACATTTAAAAATACAGCCTTGAAGGTCAATGACAGAATAACTCACCTGTCTACTGATCCCAAATAATTCACAAGTTAGTGTAATGTATTAAGTACAGAAAGACAGTTAGAAAACTAGAAACAAGAGGCAACTGGACTTCTTTAACTCTGAAGACAATACACCTCTCATTCAAGAGGCTTCTTCAGCCTCCTCAGACAACTGAAGAAGCCTCTTGAATGTGAGACATAATGTTTTCAAAGACTTAAAGAAGTTCAGCTGCCTCTTGTTTCAAGATCTCTAGACTACCATGACTTGGATGACGGAGAACCTCTACTTCCATTGTGAAGCCATGGAGGCTCACAAACATTCATATCATGAGGGAAAAATTACATCTGACCAATACTCAAGTGTTTCTTGTGAAAATGGAAAAATGCAAAAAAGGCAAATGTGTATGGAAGCTTGTTGACGCCAATGGAAAAAAAAAAAAGAAAAATTCCAAGAATAGCTAAGTCAAACGTTCAAGTTACCGTATTTTTCAGACCATAAGGCACACCGGATTATAAGGTGCATCAAGGGAAACAAAACTTTACTCAACTCCAACTTCAGTAACCCTACACAAGTCACTGCTGTTTAGTTTTCTGTCTTCATTGTTGCAAGTGATAACAGAGCTGTACGTTTGAATTTTTTCACAAATCTCTCAGTAAGAACATGCTATATCATGTTTAGGTGGAAACCAGCGAGCTAACTTCCAGGTAACTTCTAACTCCATTAAATTTAATAAATTCTGTTGTCATGGATGCCTGGATGTTAAACTTACTTGTTACACCTGGTAAAGATGAAAGAATTTAGACAGTGTTTAACTCTCGGTGATGCCGCAGTGTTCGTTTGACTTTGGGACATGAAGCAGTCGGAGTTTTGGATCCAGATTACTCTGTGTCCGCGAGGCTCCTGACTATAGTAGCCGTAATGCTCCGACAATTTATCAAATGATGTGGCTTTGCAGCTTACCAAAGTTATACTGAAACATTTTTTGACAGATTTTTGAGTGCCGTATACCACATAAAATTGGTTTGAGGTCAGTAAGAATAACCAGAATCCATACATAAGGCGCACTGTCGATTTTTGACAAAATTACAGGATTTTAAGTGTACCTTATAGTGCGGAAAATACAGTATTATTTAAAAAATTTCAAGTTATATAGCTCAAAATTTCGAGTTATTTCTGTTATTTCAGTTGAAATTTCAAGATACTAACCCAAAATTTCAATTTATTTCGAACAAACATTTGTCAGTGGCGGAAACAAACTTCCATAAATATGACCCTGCCTTTAATGAAGACCCTTTCATTGATCACTGTGTGAAGGTTCCATAAAAGTCTGACCAATGATTGGGAAAGGCGGGCAACGTCTCATTGGTTCATCAGTCAGATGAGCTAAAAACTAGAGTTCTGATGTTAATAATGTGTGACTCTACATACAGAATACAGAAAATGTGATTAATCATACGCTCTCTATCCCACCATTGTTTTCCTAAAAAGAAAGTTTGAGCATTTTGATAAATTAGAAAACGAGGACCCATTAAACAAGCTGCATTTTTTTAACAGTACTCCAGCTACACTTTGCGGAGCCTTTATGTCTCACTTGTTATTAACACTGAGCAGCCCTGATAAGAACCTGTCACATCCTAAGGTTTGGAGATCCTTTTAAGGCCACCGTTCATCCCGATATCCCTACTGATGGTTTTTGTTCACTAGTACAAAGTTCAGCATCGCAAAGTTCACGGCTCTAGTTCCTAAATTATCTGTAAGTACTATTCAGTGCATCCAGAGAAGATGAAACAGTGGTAGGGGAATGAAATTTCCTCAAAAAGTTCCCCGAGATAGTTAATACTGTAAAAACAGCTTTTAATATCTGGTTTTATTACAAACTTTTATGGGGCTAGCCTAGAGAAATACAAGCTATGCCTAATACTGATCTCCAAATCAAAAATGAAAATAATGGCTCATTAAAGCAGAGCATTAATGAGTCTTCATAGTCTGTAACCTTTTACTACACATAAGAACCAATGTGATCTGAAGCGAATATTAAAAGGATAGAAAAAACTTTAGCCAGTTAGCACAGCACTGGGTTTTGTCTTTTAATTTTTTATGCTTTTGTTGTCGGAGAGAAGGAGGGGTGGGTGAGCTTAGCTTGAATGGTTTGATTAATTCTGATGGGAGATATTGAAAGGTTCTCTCAACCTGCATTTACTAAACACATATCAAGGCGAGCACGCAAACACACATACAGGCATACGCTCACACACTACGCCCGCTACACACACCAACTCCACCCCCTGCTCTTGTCTCTGAATGAATCGTTCCTTGTCTCTGAACTGATGGAGCGATAAAGTTGGTTTAAACAGCCGTAGACACACCGGCACACACTGTCGAGGCAGGAACATGTGTTTTACATCAAGAGCTCCCAGCTATACAAGAGCTAATGTTACCGTCTGTATGCGTGCGCGCTTGTGTGTCAGAACAAGAGTGCAACATGTCTTTGCAATCTCCTATCAGCTTTTAATCTCCGTTCAGCAGAGAAGGGGCGACTGAGTGAAGGAGAGAGAGAGGACTACAGTGAGAGAGAGAGAAGGCACTCAGTGAGAGAAAGTGATAACCACTCAGTGAATGGCGCGGGGGAGGGGCCTGAAGTTATCCCCTATCTCTCCTTCCTCCCATTACTCACTTTGTTTCGCACGGCTTCTTTACTTTTCCCTGCCTCTGGGGGAGAGGGAGCGTGCGAGCATAAGTTGCCCGCTCTGGTTTAGATGCGTGTGTGTGTGTGTGTGGGTGGGTGTGTACGCGTGATTTAATTTCTATTGTCTGAATACTGTGAAAGATGATGATATTCATTTTATCTTGTCGGGTTATTTAGGGGGCCTGCGGTGCAGGCAGCAATGTCAACGTTCATTCCTCACTTTGAGCTGACGAGGGCCTCAACAGTTATTATTTAGCTTGGAATGGTTGACTTGTTGAGTTTGTTCAGGCCATCCACAGTATTGCTGCTGTCCAATTTGCAAAGCGGTAGACTTTGTGAAGTTTGTGTTTGTTTAATACTTGTCTTGACGAGTCGTCTACTCGAGGAGACAGCGAGTGGATGAAAACATGGAAGTCAGGCGTGTAATTCCCTGGCCCATGGACTCACCGTACTAGTTTAGCTAAATATAAAGACTGGATCTTTACCAAAACCCGATCGTTCTTTGTCCAGCACAATTTTTAAACAGCTGTACTAAAAACACAACTACAGAGTGAGCGAAAAAGTAACCTGCAGCTTGCATGTTATAACATTAACACTTTAAAAAGAGATTAGGAACACTCCAATAAGACTGACTCACTAAGAAATGAAGCTCCAAACTAGATCACAACTTATTGCCAAGGTGAGAGACTGTGATTTGCACCCAATTATGGGGCAGATACAGCATGGTTTTCAGTGCGCTAATGTTTAAATAGATTGGAGATGCTTTACAGGGGCTTGTCCTCTAGCTGTTTCAGGAGATAACTAAAGTTTCAGGAGATAACTAATGAATACCCTAGCAGTTTCTTCTTTAATTGCATTCAGAAAGTACACTATATTACTCAAGTATGTGCACTTGAGTGAGGTCCCATTCTTAATTCATAGAGTTTAATATGATGTCAGGTGTCCGCTCATGGTCTCTGCTCTAATTTGTCCCAAAGGTCAGGACACTGTGCAGGTCAGTCAAGTTCTTCTACACCAAACTTGCTCATGTCTTTATGGCCCTTGCTTTGTGCACTGGAGCCTAGTCATGTTGGAACAGGAAGCGACCATCACCAAACTGTTCCCACAAAGTTGAAATTGTCCAAAATGTCGTGGTTCTCTGACACATTAAGAATTCTTTTTACAGGAACTAAGAAGCCGAATCCAACTCCTGAAAACAACCCCACACCTTAATCTCCCCTAGACCAAACTTCACACGTGGCACAATGCAATCAGACGCATACTATTCTCCCGGCAACCAACAAACCTAGTCTCATCCATTGGACTGCCAGACAGAGAAACGTGGGTTACTTCGACAGAAAGGTTGGAGGACCCAGGAATCCAACCATTGCCTTCTGCTCTATCTCCTGAGCCACAGCCTCTCCAGTAAAAAATATTTTAAAAAAATTAAATAATAATACTGGCTATTACCTTTTAATTGAGTGAATTTATGTGAAATTGGCATTACAACCATGAGAAATTTGTTTTGTTTCAACTGATTAGCTCAACTAATGCCTAAACAACATAAAGGGAACATTTAATCTCAAACCCTTGCGTTTAATGACAGCCATGAGTCATTGCTTTTATTCCTGGAAAAGTTCACATTATATGATGCATTGCAGACGGAAGCTCTCGCGTTGCAAGTTTTCAGGTTGAAGAGTTTTATAAGAGCCATATAAGACACCAAATTACAGCACAACTAGTCTAACGCGGCACAAAATATAGACAACAGGCCACACACGCTGCTGGCAGGGAAGGAAAGCGATTGCAATCTCGAGCTCAAGTGTGGCTTGATAGATAGCAGGTGAACGCGGCGAAATCAGCAGACAGGATACCTGCTCGTGTTGCAACACATCCTGTGGCCATCAATGTGTGAATAAACTCATAACAATTTTCACTCTTATTATTGCCTCCGCAGGTCTCCTATTATAGAAAAGCAAAGTGCTTTCGTAGTCTTACATTTCCACAAATTCCCCTAAAAGACCCCCATGAATATTAAATCCTATGTGTTTTTTTTTTGTTTGCTTTTTTTTCGTTCGAAAAGACACATGACAACCCGTGTAAATCTACTAGACTTGTAAATGAGCCTACCACAAAAATAGCTTCAAAAATCATGTAGTATAAGGTCAGCAGAAGAAAACTCCTCCGCAAGATTTCAACATTATGCATCACAACAGCATTCAGCGTTGGAGGCTCTGGGGGCAGATGTGATTTACTGCTTGCTGTTGCTTACTGCAGAAACACAGATTTTGAACACAGGCCAAGTCTGTGTGTATGTGTGTGTCTGCGTGCACACTTTCAGACCTTATTAGGTTGTTCTTGTGGTGATGCTTAACCCCACTCAGAGTTTGGCAGCTGCTCCCCTTTCTCTCTCTGTCTGCCTTTATTTTTTTCCCTCATTCTCCCCGCGTCTTCTGTCTCCTCCTCATAGTTTTTTTTTAATTATTTTTGCCTCTCACTGCTCTTCCTCTCTCTCGCTCTCTGACTCTTACTCTGGTGTCCCTTGGTGCTCAATTTCTTTTTCTGCTGTTCACTCAGTGGTCCTGATGTAATGAAACGCTTCTTTCCTGGTTAATCTGAAAATAGCGGGCTTTACATAATACTAATCATTTACAAATGTTTGCAAGGTGTGTGGGAGCGTGCATGCTTCTGTGACATGTTTGTACGCTTCATTCATATTTATATATAAGGTTCAGCGTTTTTGCAGCATAAAGCATGACAACAGAAATTCCATTCCTATTTTGGTTGTAAAATGGACATAAAATAACACAATGACACTAAGTGGAAGGACTAACGTTTCAATAAATAAGAAAAATTTAGACAAGATCACACTGAGAAAAAAATATATTGACAATTTAGACAGTATATCTAACCAGCCAACTTTGACGCAATAAAAATGCGCAGATTTTTTTTTCTACAACTGCTGATTGCACAGGGACTGTCTGCTGCAAAACTCTGCCTGTAGACTGTGATAGAAAACACATGCAAACCTGCAGCTACAGTTTTACCAAGCATCTGTGCCTTTTTCTCTTCAAAGGTGTGACTTTTTTTTAAAATGCATCACTTTAGTCTGACTGCTCATATTTCTTGAACTGTCTGACTTTTCAGCAATTAACACGGTGGGAAAATGCTGCGCTATTATTACTACATTAATATGGAATAAAATGGAATAAAAAAAAGTTTTGAAGACTAAAAAAAATACATAAATTGCAGTTGTTTTTATGCGATTTCTTTTGGCGCATTAAAGCTCTGACTACCAGGCTCGTGGCTATGAGAGAGAGAGCTGTGTTAGATCAAAGCAGTAACAAGGATCCGCTTTCAGAAAGGACTTTCCCTCAAAAATGGGTTTATCCAAGTGACCTGAACCCAAAATACACAAATAAATGCTGGTCTGGAAGTGAATCCTATCAGACTTGGCTTAAATATAAGAAAAAAAAACATTCTGTTACAGTTGGAAAGATGAATTATAGTTCCAAGATTTCTGGGAGATGGGGAGATAACAGTGTTGTAATTGTGTTGATCTAGTGGGAAAAGACATATGAGACGAGTCTCTAAGTTTTCCTCTAATGGGTAACATAAACACAGACTGCAGATACAACCAGATGCTATCTGAGTCAAAGTGTGTCTGCTTCGGGACATCTGATTTTAGTGAAGCGATATATCCTCCTTAGATGTTCATAAAGTCTACTTATAAAGACAACTTTGAAAAATAAAAACATTCAAGGACATGTGTGCACATTGGTAACGTACAGTGACACAAAGACGCGCACACACACAAACAGGGCATGCGTCCACACACCCATTGTTTGGCTGCACCTGGTCTATTAAGGAACAGGATAGATGGGACTAGGGGACTGTGTGAATGTTTGTGTCAGCATGCACGTGTGTGTGTGTGTGTGTGTGTGTGTGTGTGTGTGCGTATTCATTTGTGACTGTGCACAAGCTCAGAAGCCAAACATCTGCAACAATGATGCATCTTTGAATAAGAGTATACACACGCACACACACAGCATGCATATTATTAAAATGATGTTTAACAGCACATCCGCTGTAAAGTCTCACATTGCGTCTACTTCTTGATTCCTTCACTTTGTCTTTATATGTGCCTTTTAAAGAAAATTACAATTAATTAATTCTTAATGGCATTACCTGACAAATAATATGGGGGCTAATTAATGCAATTCAATTTCATTTATTTTATTTATACAGCACCAAATCACAACAACAGTCACCTTGAGGCGCATTATATTGAAAGGTAGACCCTACAATAATACATAGAGAGAAAAACCCAACAACTCATATGATCTAATATGAGCAAGCACTTTGGCAACAGTGGGAAGGAAAAACTCCCTTTTAACAGGAAGAAACCACCGGCAGAACCAGGCTCAGCGAGGGGCGGCCAAGTGGTTTAAATCACAGACACTGTGGTGTCAGACTGTTTTATTTAAAACGTTAATAATGTCTATTACTGACAGGACACAGAGCGAAATGTTAAGTTTTTTTTCTGTGTCGCCCGCTTATGTTACTACAAGGTAATTAGCAGGCTAAGAATTATATGTTACCCACTCCATGCATTTGATTTCACAATGGCAATGGTAGCTGCCTCGCAAAAAACAATGCTAACATGTATTTCAGGATAACAACAAGAATATATACACCCAACTCTTTGGGTTTGTATTGAAAAGTTCAATGTTCTTAACATTGCAAAAAAACTACTAAGAATGCAAACACAGTTAAATCAAGCAGAAAGAAAAAAACCCCCACACAAAACCAAACAAAAAAACCCATTCATGAATTAATTACCACAAAACCTCAGTGACAAGAGGTTTCAAATTCTTGATTAGAAGACTTGAAAATTTCCTGAGGTTCTATAAATTGATACATTCTAAGCATTTTTTGTTCCCTCTGTGTCTGCATTTTTCATCCACTGGAACAGTTCTATACATCCGTCATACAGAGGTGTGAATACCATGCTGATGATGTTCACACTATCATTTCAGTGGCCATTTAGCGCACAGAGAATGACTGAAAATGAAGCCCCAAACATCTGTTCATGCTGGACAGGAAGTGTCTCATCTGTTTCATATGGAAAAAAAATCCAGTAAAGGTCTGCACCCACAGATGCACCGAGGACCAAACTCGGTCAGCTCTCACTAAAACTTCTTAGCAATACAGACAACACAACAGTGTCTTTAGCTTCGGCTCTATCCACTGAGCTACACAGGACAACAAGAACACAATACGAGTCAATATATATATATATATATATATATATATACTATAGGAGCAAACAAGTCTGGAACAGTTGAAGCTGTGCTGAGTTGTGTCAGGCCCTGTTGTCTTGTACAGCCAGATAGTGATACAGGGAGAGAGAGTGAGAAGGAGAACAAAAGAGAAACGTTCTTAAGGGAAATTGAGTGTACAAGATGCATCATGCCAGTGGAGCAGAATTCATAAACGAACTAGCACACAGACAGACACACACACACACACAAACATGCACACACTAGTGGAGAATTCCTAATGAGTGAAGACCTCACATGGGACACAATGGGGGAGGCAGAAAGAAGAGGGAGGAGCAAAGGCTGAAAGAGAGAGGGAAAGAGACAGTGAGCGGGGAAGGAGAAGAAGTGATGTATCTTTCTCTAGCTTTTACTCCTTATCAAGTATGCATGCCACTGAGCGAGCGTGTATTATAACTTCAGGGGCGGATGTGAGTTTCCACCGAGACGAGTTAAAAGTGAAAATCTCTGCATTCTGCTCGCACACGCACACACTCGCACCTTTTTTTTTTTGGTGGGGGGGGGAATTGGCGGCCGCACGCACACATGCCCTGGGCGATCTTGCTACCTCGCCAAGAGGTCCTTGGGCCGCCAAGGTTGCCATGGCATTACTTGCCCACAAACACACACATACACACACACACATCCACTTCCGCGCTCTCTCCCTCTCACTTTCCCTCTCACGCACACCAGAGGAGGGTGTGACTCGATGTCCTTAAGTGAAGTGGATTAAAGTGTCAAGATGACTGGTCGAGCCAGAGTGTGATCGTGCGTACTGTATATTTTTGATTGTGTGTGGGCCTGTGTGGTGTGAATATGAATATGGGTGCTGCACTTTTAAATTCTTCTCTAAATCTACTTTTTCCACTTGCTTTCTCGCAGTGAATTAGGTGCGGCACTGTGATGACGATTTCCCTGTTTAAACACGAGATGCACTTAAAGAGTTTGGGCGCGTCACAGCGAAGTGGTAATTGGCGCACGTCAGCAAAGATGTAGGTGGGAATGAACTCTTATCTTATTTTTTTTTATTACCTTTTGGGTTTGGCAGGATATCTGTACTGCACTTCTTTTCAAATTTTAAAGTGTTCTCTTCTTCTTTTTAACATAGGCGGTTATTTCGTAATGTTCCCTCACCCTGTCTGAACGCTAGAAGAGACACATCCTTTTGTTAAAATGCATGGGCGAAGTGTTTCTGGGCAACTCACATGTTAGGCAGAGATCAGAATAAACCTTGTAAAACACTGAAGAACTGAAGAACTAAAGTAAAAAAAAAAAAACGAATACAACTAATACTACATGTTAATTTATTGCTCCTTACCGTGCTCCGTGTTTGTGGAAAGACATGTTTTCATTAATGAGCTCAGATACTTGGGTGGATAAAAAGAGAAAAAGGCATTAGTGGTCATTTGTCAATCAACTTTAAGTCATTTACTGGAAGCACTTTTGGTCAAACTATTTACCGTAATTTTCTCTAGCTTCTTTTTCTCCTATTTGTCAAATTGCATCACTCACTATTATCCAGACAAGGGCCGATTGTGTGGAAGAACTTGTGATTTAAAGAAGAGATGGGGAAAGGAAAGCAGAGGCAAGGCAAGAGAGCCAAGGGACAGAGGAGAAGGGGAAGGCAGGCAGGGTTTTCAAATTAACTATTGGTCAGGGGTCAGATGGACATTTAATCTAACCAATCAGCTTCCTAATTACAGAAGTGCTGCCAGATTGGTGTATCCTATGCATTTGTGCGTATGTGTGTGTGTGTGTATGTAGCTGGCTAGAGTTGCGTGTAGAGGTCTTGTTGTAGCAAAATGAACATCTGGCCTTAATATTGGTTCCATGTGTGAACACACACACGTGTGTGTGTCTATGTCCATGCACATATGTGCACACACACTTAGCCTGCGGTGAATTGCTCCTGCCTTACACCAAAAATGAGAGAGCGAGTGCGGAAGGAAAAGAAGAGAGAGAGAGAGAGAAAGAGAGCCCGACAAAGAGAAACACACAAGGACCAATGGGCTAGATGTGCAAGCCATGGCAGAAAAACACAGAAATAGAAAAGGACACACATAGCCACACATGCATGCGCACATACACACACTTCCAGTAGTGTGTATGTAAGTTGATTGTAACAGTAATTGATGTAAACGTCTAAATTACAGCTAGGAGCTAAAATAACCACTGTGTTTTACCGTTGCCATGTCGACATGATGAAAAACACCTGGTTGGTTCTCTGCTGGGGTGGGTGGAACACATGTTTCACTGGCGCCCAGCTAAACCAATGAAAACGCTCAATGTGTAAGTGACATGCGCCTGAACGAATAATATGCTCCCAAAAGCGAGAGGCCATCTGAACAGACGGCATGAATATATTATACACATATAAGATATTATAAGATATTTTTATAGTTCTGCTTTATCAGCAAAAAATATATAAATAAAGAAACAAATCAATCGAAATCTACAGTAAAATTATCCAAATTGTTTTAATGGCTTTCCTAAAGCTGTGCCAGAGGGGTGTGGTTTGTAATAAATAGGACAATTCACTGAGTGCCAGTAAAGTTCATACAATCACAGGAAAGTGTTTCTTAATACCCCAGCAGGATCAGTGCCTTATCTCGCTGCTTCCCCTTAACAGGAAGTTCAGCTACATATGGCAGCCCTGGAGCAAATAATAATTCAATGTCAAGGACACTTCAGCAAATGAGACATGTCAGGCACATGGGATGGAGGCTGAATGTCATATTTGAGGAAGCTCTGACTAATCTAAAGTCTAAACCACGCTGCCAAATCCTGTGATTATAAAGTCAATTATGCGTCCTTTTCTAGGGCTGCTGACTGATTTTACGCTTTTGGAAATGGTGTGATGTGGCAAGCAGGTTGAGAAGAAACATTTCAGATTTTTTTTTTTCCCTTCTAACCCAAGTCAGACTTAGTCAATCAGACAATTCAAAGCAGTCCTAAACAGAGGATTACCATTCGAACATGAGCCAAGACCGAGTCAAGGCAAATTCTTGATTTATGCGAGCCAAAAATGCCAAGCTGTCACCTTCGAACTGCGCATGTTGTCAGCTGTAATGTGCGTGTGCGAGCGTGACATGTGTGGAAAACCCAAAATGGGTCTAAATGTGGTTAAAATGGTGTAATTTGTTTTTCAAGCTAAATGTAATATTCCTAGCAGACAATGAGACCGCTGTGAACTGTCACACAGCATAAAGCCGCACACTGGTTTTAACTGTGACGCGCACGAACATTCCCATCAGCGGACGGGCGCGCAGCTCACACATGAGGGACGCGCACGTGCTCACACATGAGCGTAAAGGCCACTGTTTCCACAGACAGACACATAAACACACGCAGGTAAAAATTATAGCAAACAGGTTGTCCGATTATGTTTCTGTTACGCCAAACACAGCCTGGGTTTTATACACTAGGCACATTACCACACACACACACACACACACACACAAAGACGGACACTCAGACACTTGCGTTTTTTTTCTTTCCAACATGGCCTGTGTTTATTTGAGTCTGTGTCCTGATGGGAAATGTGACTGCTACACAAACAAACCGAGCAGCCCAGAACAGACAACTTGGTGTGAGGGTGTATAAGAGCGAGAGGGAGAGAGAGGGCAAGAGAGAGAATGGATGAATATTAGTATGTCTTCCTTTTTCCGACACGCACACACATCTGCACACAACGCACACAAACTGCAGCGAGACACGGCGAACGCAGCTCTTTTAACCCTTCCCATAAGAGACAATATATAGGATGCTAAAAGCGTGCACCAGAGCAGCCTCGTCTATGAGGTGAATTTTGTTAGGATGTCTGTAGGAAAAAAAATGTGCCTTTGAGCTTAGACTCCTCTCAACTGCTGTATTGATGTTTAATGGCTGTTGGACCTGTCGACAGTCAGCCAGTACTGAAGCAGTGGGTCGGATATGCAGTTTGCTGCCTCAGCAATGGCCGAATGCGTCGATAAATGAAGAAATCAAGTAACCAACATCAAAAGGGTTCTTTCTGTACACTAAATATTGCCTACTGTACACTGCCAGGATTATGAAATAATTTGAAAAGATCAGAGCAGGAATCTGAACCATACTGACCTATATACAGTACTGTGCTGTGTGTCTTGAGTAGCGATTCATTGAAATATGTGCAAACATCTATGAAAATATAGTACTGTCTGAACTCTCTGAACTCTCTTAAGCAGCTTTCTTGTCATTTCTCTAAGTATTACAAGAAAGTATAGTTCTTGAGGCTTCTTGAAGGACATTCATAGCTTTTCTTTGAATGTTAGTCCTTTTTATTCTGTTCTCTGTCAAGATGATCCCACACTGCTTTAATAACACCGAGGTTTGGGCTCTGGGGATGGTTTTATTGCATTTATTGCCAATCAGACACTTTCCAGATGGTGTTGCATGGTGGATCGAAATCTGATGATACTTTTCTGCAATCATAACAAGATCCCCAACACGACTGATTGAAATGCAGCCCCAAGCCACCACAGAACCTCCACTGTGCTTTACAGGTGGCTGTAGACACTTTTGGTTATGACGGCTTCTGTACATATTTATGACGATCCAAAAATTTCAACCTTGGATTCATCACACAAGACCTGTTGCCACTGGCATTTCTCAGCTTTTCCGTAAAAATGGCTTCTTGACAGCCACCCTTCGACTGGGACTTTACGGCTTTTGGTAACAGCTGAGGGATCACCTGAAGGGCCAGATGCATCGCTCAAAACAACATTCTTCAAAAAACGGTCAGGTGCAAGGACTAGAAAAGCAGCTAATGTGCTGCTTTCAAAGAAAATCTTTGAAAGATTCTCAGAAATGTTGGAAAACTACTGTTCAAGGCTTTAAAAAAAATGAAAAGAGAAGATGACTCCTTGGAAACGAAATATAAAAAAAGAGTGGGCGTCTCAAGACTTTTTGCAGAATTCTGTACTTTACATAAACATGTGATAGAAACCGAGATATGTAAAAGAAGAAACTTGTCAGTGGCTGTTAGCCTCAAACACGTTCCTTTTTCTAACCTGTGGTGAAATTTGTTGATAATTAGATGGCGTAAACACAGGAAGAGCGGAGGAGCGATGTGCGTGCAAAAACCATCGTCTGTCGGTGAAATTCAGGAACTTGTGGTGCGGCACAAGTGAAGGGGTACCATGTTAACTACTGTGAGCTTTGAGGTGAGCAATTGCAGCAACAACCACTGGCCACAAGATACACTGTTTATTGACATATAACAGGGAGGGAAATATACAAAGGGGTTATGCACACAACCAGAATGTCCACTAGCATCCAGCTGGAAAACAATGGGCAATGACTGGATAGGTTTATAACTAAACAGGGTTGTTCAGGTGTTTCTCACCTCCAAGACAAGTTTTCCAGCTTTAAAATGAAACCACAAGTACTTTTCTTGACTCTCAAGGGATGTTCCATGAGGTAAACAAAGGTACAGAAGTTCTCGAGAAGGAACGGTAAAGTATATCTTTATATCAAAGGCAATTTGAAGTTCACTCTGAGGGGTATTTGTAGAGAGCGAAAAGCACAGTGGCAAAAAAAAAGCTCTAAAACAAAGATAATATTCAGATAACACAGATAAGTCAAAGAACACAATTTTTACTCCGTTTTTGATTTTAAAAAGCATTAAGAATACAAATGCACAGGCTCAGACAAACACACAGTCTCTCTCTCACACACACACACTGACTCGAACATAAGCTCTATAATTTCCTGTAGCGGATATAAAGGGATGCTAAATTATCAGCACAGAAAATAAGTTAAATTCACGCTTTAATTTCCTCGCAAAACACACACGCGTGCACACACATGCTCGGAATGCAAATGGAGACACAATGCACGTAATTAAGTACACAAGCAAGGGTAAGCACGCAGACACACGTGTACACCGAAATGTACGCGAAAGGAAAGAAACAGAAAGAAAGGATAAAAGAAAATTGAAAGCCAAGTAATGAGAACTTTATGGAATTACAGCTCTGTGTCTGTGTGTGTGTGCGCGAGCGCGTGTGAGCGTGTGCGTCCTTTAAACATAATTAGCTCCATCGGGCAGAAATGTAAACGAGAGAAACTTTAATGAAACTCTTCTCTGATCTGCTGAAAGCACACATTCCCGTTTATCTCTCTCAGTTCGGTCTCTCTATTTTCTCTCTCTGTCTCTCACATGGAATTGAATGTCACGCATGGGACTTTTAAAACCTCAAATGCCCGTGTTTCAATACTGCAATATGACCGCGAGATTCACTGTGTTTGTAAGGCCAAATCCACACTTTCTTTTGCTCATGTGCATTTATGCAGTCCGTGTCGTCCTTGAGGTGGAATTCCCCTCGGAAACACAAGCTGGAATTTATTAGATGATGTACGTTTTGGACAGAGTCACACATGTTCGGGTATATGTACATATGTTCACATATGTTTGGCTCGGAGGCAAACCTTTCTCAGCCCTGCTTAACTGGAAAAACCGCCATTACTCAAAGTCTGCTTCGTTCCATTTATAAACTCAAACATCAACCGAGCTTTTAGCTTAATTTCATCTCTAAACCTCATTCGCTTTCTATCCTTGTCTCATACAGTCAGTAAAACAGCTAGAAAATAACATTTCAGACTGAGAAAATGTCTTCAATGTAATAAATCACTATGAAAACAAAGCCAATAGTGGGCCAATGTCTCAACAAGGCAATGCTGTGCGGCAATTATAGATCAGGGCTTTCAAAAGAAAATATTCTCTCCCCTCCACTGAGCGAAAAGCCTCACAAAACCAGAATACTAAGAACTGTGGGTTCTTTATGTGTATGTGTGAGTGCACACCTGCGTGGGAGCGTTTGTGCACGTCTGATGGCTTTTGTGTGCGTGAGGTGTGTATCGATCCCCGCGTATTGGGCGAGTTGTCCTTTGAGGAAAAGAAGGGAAATGAAAGAAAAAGAACGAGAGGAAAAAGGAGGAGGAAGACGGATCGATGCAGCGGACAGTAGAAAGAACAAGTAAGGATGAGGGAAACATACAAAAACCACAGAACCACATGCACACACTCTCACAAACGCACACAGGTTGGGATGAAATATGACTGGCCATTTGTTTCCATATTTGCCGGGTTTTAATCATATACTTCCTCCCTACTGCATCCCTCCATCACTGCCTTCCGCCTCCTCTTGAACTATTTGGATTTTGGATGGATTTTTAACAGACTCTGCCCTCTTGAGTCCACATGCCACATTTAAATTAGACCAAAAGTTTGTTTTTGTGTGTGTGTGTTCAAAGCTATTTCAGATTTTTTTTTTTTTTTTTGTGCATTAGTGCCCCTCCCTCACCCCGCCCAGTGATGAGTCAACTCCAGCCCATGTGTCTATGTGTGCCGGGCATATTTATGTTTGTGTGTGTCAGTGCAAGCCATGGAAACTGAGAATAAATATTGTGTAGTGAGAAGAAGAAGAAAAGGCCATATCTTATGAAGCTACTTAAGCAACAAGTCGTGTTCAGCTTCGTCTCTAATAAACTGCTTGTTTCTCATCTCCTTTTATTCTTTTTTTAGTTGTTTTCATCTTCAAAGATTCACTCTGGGTCTTTGTCTATTTATGTAAACATCTGCTCTTTTCTTTAGGCTCTCATAGGCAGCACAGATGCAAATGGAACAGTCAGAGATGGCTTATACGAAACTTGGTCTTCACAAAACATAGAAGATATTTAAAATGTGCTTCTACCCTTACTGGCCTGCTGATGGGTCGGGCATTGCAAACCTGCAGCAGTGAAATCGTTTTTTAAGTCAGCGGTTCGCAGACGTTTTCAGGCCTGGAAATGGACTGACATTTATACAGCTCTTTTCTGGTCTTACTGACCACTTAAAGCACTTTAAGCCACAGGCCACATTTGCCCATACAGAGCTTTAAGCACTTTATCTGCTTCACATCTACAGCAGCGACTCTATTCGCCACAAGCGACATCACCCCCACAGTTTGAGAACTACTGGTTTACATCTAGAGACAGACAACAATTCACACTCACATTCACACCTCTGAGTAATTTAGAATCACCAGTTAACATAGTCCCACTAACTGCACGTCTCTAAAGCCAGAGTACTTGAAGAGAACCGATGCAGACGCGGGGAGAACATGGAAACTCTCGACAGAAAGGCCCTAGCGAGATGGTGGATTCAAACCCAAGATCTTCTTGCTGTGGGGTAACAGTGCTAACCACTGTTCCACCACAATGCCCTCCTCTGAATGTGAATGTGAATGGTTGTGTGTCTCTCAGTGATAGCCCTATGATAGAGCGGTCACAGGGTCCAGGGTGGACCCCCCTCTAAATGAATGGATGAATGGTTTATATCCATAGCTTTGGAGGAAATGTGTATACAATAATGGAAAAAAGAGATAATATTCATCCTGATGGAATGATGATGGTTTAAAAAGCCTCAAATGTGAATATTTGACTCTACAAAAACATTTCATAATATTAGTGAATATCTAAAATAAGCATACATGTCAAACTGTCAGACTGTTAAGAATAACACTGAGTGAGAGTGAAAGTGAAAAGCATGCTTGCCAAATTTACAAATCTATATTAATCAGTCTCGTTTTGTTCTGTACATTTATAATTTTGAAAACATTTTCTTGACTAGCTGCTCTTTCCTTAAAGAGCAAGCGAGAAAGGGGTGAGTGATTGGTTATAATCTTATCTCCGTCTGACTTTCCCCGTCTACGTCTTTTTATCTTAATCTTCCACTGTTCTCTCTCACGCATGCACGCATGTTCTCTCTATCTGTGCCTCCCTCTTTCAGTCTTAGCCTCCCACTCTCTCACAGAGACACACTGCCCCACCCACGATAATGAGTAAACCTCTTGCTGCCCCACCCTGCCCAGCCTGCCAAGTTACTGCCAACACCTCACACAGACAAACACACATTCACACACATCCAAAAGGCCAAACCCCAAGTCCTACAAAGGGCCCATGGACTCGAATCACACAGCAGCATATCCGTACACACACTAAGAACACAACTATAACACTCAATACTACTATTTACGCAGCCCCATGTCAAACCCTGACACCACACACACTCTCACACACACACTAACTCATACTTATATATATACAGAGAGAGAGAGAGAAAGTTCAGTCTATTCTGATCTAATGTGATCATAGCCAATAAGCTCTGTGGTGCAGGCAAACCACAGTTTGTTACTGCCAGTCAATGACATCACTGTGAAGTCAAAAGCATTGTGGTCCACAAAGTAGGGTGAGGGAGCTGACTGACACGTGGTAGCCATGGGAACTGTCAGTTTTCCTCCCCGTTTCCATAGCAGCGGGTGGTTTTCTCACTGTTGTGAGTTCAATTTTTTTTAAAGAAGATGAATGCCGCCTATGGGAAAGGAAATGATGTCATGGAATCATGTGCACAGGGACAGATATGAACACACGCAAGCATTTGGGTACACACTCTGCTAGCCAATCCAAATCTGCTTAAGCCCTCAAAATATGATGGAAGAATAAAAGATTACAGTGTATGGGCTCAATGCATGAGATTTAATCCTCACATCTGAGTGAAAGGAAAGATGAGTTTAAGATGAAAGTGTATTAATAGAAGGTCCCTGATAACTAAGGCTTCTCAGCAGGCAGGATCTGGCTACAGAGGCCTAGCTACAAAGGCTCCCATTCAGCGAGCTAAACGCAAAAGTCAGGGTGTAAATGAGACAAAGAAGAAGGATTTTCCTCTCATTAGAATGAGATGAAAAGCAGGGGGTTTTGCATGTTCCACCTTACCCTTAGCAAGGACTGGGATTCCTCTTTATTGGCTCCTCCTTTCCCTTCCTGTCCTCCGCCACCTCCGCCACCACCACCAGCACTTCCTCCTCCTGTGTACTGCTGGGGGGTCATCTGGCTCTGCTTCTCGCCAGCTCCTGTCCCACCTGAAGCGGTTGATCCTGATCTCCCTCCTCCATACTTGGCATCTGCCAAAAAGGACTTTGTATCTCCCAAAAATGACTTGGTGTCTCCCAGGTAGACCATGCTAGGTGAGGCCACGCCTCTTTTCTGCTGTGAGGCTTCGTGATTGGCTGAGACAAAAGATAGCGACAGTGGGGAAGTGAAAAGAGATGGGCTCCCACTTCCTGCACCTCTTTCAGGTCCCATTCGCTCCTTAGGCACCCAAAGTAAGCCGTGGGCCTGCTCACCCCCTCTTTCCCCCAGTCCTCTTGTCTCACCAAGAACCCAGCCCTTTTCCCGTTCTCTTTCTTTCTCCTCACCACCCTCACTTTTTACCAGCCCGCCTGCCTCTTCTCTGCCACCTTCGGCCAACCGTCCCTCAGGCGGCGCCAGGGAGTAGAGGAGGCGGATATCCCCTTTGCTCTCTTCTTTAATGGCTAAAGTAGAAGGCGCTGAGCAGCCATTGGCCAAGAGTGTTAGGGAAGGAGTCAGTGAGGTGGGCAAGGAGGTCGTCGTGAATGAGCCTAACGAGGGAGAGGAGTCGTGACAGTGAGCTGAGTTGAAATGGTCGAGGAGGGCTGATGAATCTGGAGCCGTGAAGTCGCAACGTCGACAGCGACAACACGCGTGGACACGCCTGCCAAGAGAAAAGAGCAGTGCGTAAATTACTCATGAATACAAAACGGACCTTCAGAAGGAACAAAATATTCAGCATTAAAATACACACTAGTACATATTGTTTGCTTTTATGTTAATCATAAAGCAATACTGCTAATTGCAAAAATAAGCAGTTTATTCTTGAGTTGCTCAAACCTTCTCTGAACAAATGCATTTCAAGTCACATCGGAGACGTGACTTTTTGAAAAGGAGATCCTGTCATCAGTGGTTATCTTCACCGTGCATGAGTCACAGTGAAGTCAAAGTAACACTAATAAGGCTGAACGTAAGAGGAAAGACTTAAGTAACTAGTTTTGTTACTGGCGACAAGAGAGTCAGTTCATGTTTGAATCTATTGCTCTAAAATGTAAATACAATTAATTCCAATAGGATTTTCATCACTCACAGTTTGAAGAAAATCCACCCCCTGTACTGACTAAATCTAAAGTGCATTTGCCCCTGCCTAAATTCCCCCAAACACTCAGGTAGAGTTTCACAGAGCTCGAGGCCAACAAAGTGACTCAGTGCCCCACTAAATCACAGTGAATTACTTCAAAATCGTGAGGACCATAAATGAATCTGAATGACAAGTACTGGATCGCCCATCAATAAACCACCTTCATTTCCTGCTGGCGAGGGCCCCTGAGTGACCAATGATATATCTGATACACAGCGTCAAGATTTTTTCCTGGCACACACAACAGCCGTGATGCTTCTTGTGCAAGCCAACAAGCAAAGCATTAAACCATCTAGAACAAGAACTTGTGTGTTGTTTACACTGGACCTCGGCAGGCTCGGTTTGCCCCGCAGCTGTCACAGACAGATATACCAATACATGAATAAATGTTTCACAGAATAATGAAGCTGTTCATTTTGTCTGCACTTGGATTATGTAATTGTTTTGCTGGTATATTTATTAATGATGGTAGGCCACAGTTTAACAATTGGTATCTTGTAGTTATTCATATTCCTTTGTCAATATCGTCATTTACCACATAATTCACTTAAATCCAAAATTACACTTGCTTAATTGCTTCACTCAAATGTCATAAGAAAACACCGCTTTTCTCAACACTGCCTGTTTTATTCTTTTAGGCTTTTCCCACCAGTAGGTTATTATCGCTGCATATTACAGCAGAGTGAGGGTTTTACAATAGCAGACAATAAACACGGACCAAAAGTCACTGAAAACAGGGGAAAAAAGCATATCCAGAGTCATTTTTCTCCATTTTGTGACTCTCATCCTCTGGTTTCTGCTTTGAACCCTACCATAATAATTCCTCATCCAGGAAAAAACAAAAACAAAACATTTAAGGCGTGAATTTGAAAACAATGAGAAGATATTGCAGATCCAGACCCACACAAACATTTACAATACGTCGAGATATATAACCTCTCAGAATCCTCTATGTATTCCTCTTTGCTGTCTTGTACGTCTGATGCATGATTTCTATACGACAGCAAGTGAAAATACATAAATAAATATATACTTCTGACATAAACTTATCTTATTCATCATCCTGCCTCATATTCTCCCTTTATTAGCTGTTGAAGAATATATAAAAGGCCTGCACCTCTAGCAGATCACAGAAGCTGAAATATTTGCAGAAATCTATGAGAACGTGTGAATGAAAAAGCATATAGTGTGTCCATTAGACTTATGTCTCCAGATGCTGAACGACACAGCAGCATTTATCATCAGCATCTACACGTGGACTGGCGTACCTACTGATTTCATCATTTACTGGGTCTGTCACTGTTAACACTACACATGTAGTGATTGCTGATCTATCTCAGTAACATTAATTCAACTTTTTTTCTACGGGAAATATTGAAGCAGACATAAAAAATATGCTTCTTCTATCTGTATTTTAATAATAATTTATCCATTTGTAATAAACACTTTCTAGTTTGCACTAGAATTATGTCCTAAAGCTTGTTTCGATAAATCTGGCACTGTGAATCCGTGGACTGAGTCTGATTAGTGCTGTGCATGTGGCTAATTTGGGGAGTTATAGTGAGTTAATACACAACAGAGCCAGCACAGATTCAAAGTCTTATAGTTTTGCTAGTGTTTACGCTCAATGCCGCCATCTTGGATTGTTAACTCTGGGTTACTGGGGCCCCCAGAATTTGAATTCCTCCAGATTCAAATTCTGACTTGGAACTCGGAAATTCCAATTTCTGACTCCTTTAGGATTGCAGCATTGTTCCATCAGTAGGGTAAGAAACAGCGAGACAGTGGGAAAAAAGTTTGTCTCTTTTTTCTCCAAATATCTTATTATAGCAATGCACTCTGCAGCATCCGGAAGCATAATTTGTGTTTTGTAGACTCACTAGCCACTTCATTAGGTTCAGCTGTTCAACTGCTTGTTTATGCAAATGTCTAATCAGCCAATGATCAAGTTCAAAACGAGCCAAAAATGGGGAAGGAAGGTGATTTAAGAGTGTCTAAATGTGGCACGGTTGTTGAGACACATAGGCTAGTCTGAGTATTTCAGAAACTGCTGATCTGCAGGGACTTTCCCACACAACCATCTCTAGGGTTTACAGAGAGTGGTCTGAAAAAATTTAAAATATCCCATCAGTGGCAGTGCTGTAAGTGAAAATGACTTGATGAGAGTTTAGAGAATGGCCAGACTGCTTCAAAATGATAGGAAGGCAAAAGTAACTCAAATAACCCCTTGTTACAACCAAGGTATACAGAAGAGCATCTCTGAATGCACTCCTACCAGCTAAGAGCAGGTGCTGACCTTGTCCATCACGTTATAACCACAGTGTACCCGTCTTCTGATGGCTCCTTTGAGCAGGATAACCCATCGTATCACAGCTCAAATCCTCTCAAACTTGAACATTACAATAAATCTTCTCTACTCAAATGGCTTCTTTGGGATGTGTTGAAAGAGGAGATTCACATCACAGGATGTGCAGTCGACTGGGGAATGTTTCCACACCGGAATTTAGGCTGTTTTAAAGGCAAAAGGAGGTCCAAAGTGGTACTAGCAAGGTGTAACTAATAAAAATGACCGGTGAGTGTAGTCCACTGTGGCTTTACCATTGGTTGGCTCCCCATTTGTGGACAAAATCCTTTTTACTGTGACTGGCTCTACCCAGACCAATACATATATATCTGATATGTGAGTAAAGAACCTGTGTGACTGGCTGCTATGGGTGTAATTTTAACATGACCACTGTCAGCCATCAGATTGTACTTAAGGTGTATATTAGCAGCTAGGTGAGAGTTTATCTATAAAACTTATGGATTGATTGGCTTCCCTCAGCTGACAATCTTTTTCGCATTACACAGCACCATCCTTTGATCTGAACACCCTATAATTACATGTTGCTTTTTGTTTTCTAAGACTTGGCCTTCAGATTAAAAAAAAATAATAAAAAATGGTTGTTTTTAGATGTAGCATGAAACTTTCTGGCTTTATTTCACTTTTATTTGATTTGAGCTCCAAGATTCAGGGCTTAGATTTTGTTAAGGATGTGAGTGAACTGTTAAATCTCCTGCAAACTCTGCTTTGTCACCCTCTCTCGCTCTCTGCTCAGCACCCTTCTCTCTGAATTTCTCTCTCTGTATTTCATTCACCTTCCCTCTTACATTCCTTCTTTTAACCTTCTTTCTTCCCTTCCCGTCTTTCGGTCCTTGCCATCTGCTGTTCTCATCAGGCTGTCAAAAGAGAAAAGTTCTCGAGCCGCAAACTGCGACAGCATTGTTTTTCGACTCAGGAAAGGCTCATCTCTGAATGTGCTCCCGATGTGCGTCCTCTAAAACCCTAACTGAGAACCGTTCAGATACTCCTGTGAACATTTTCGCTTGAATTTATGAATCCATCCGTAGCTTAACACACAAGCTGCGCTATATCATCAATCCAATTTCGTGTAATTAAGTTATCTCAGTGTGTGGGCTCTAATCTCACACACTGAGTATCCATAACATACCTGGGGCAACGACAGAAAAACTAACAGCTAGGCAGACGAAAACTGTGAATTCCTCTGCATTTAATATCTTCACATATTGCTTGTGTTTCTGCCCTCGCATGGAAAGAAATTGTCTTTGGCATCACTTCTCGTGAGGAGTAACCACATTTAAAAACTTTAACACTGGCAGAGAGTTTGAGGCCCTGTGCCTGTGTGTGCTGCATGGTGCTGCAGTTTAAGGGAGTGACAGCTGCCTCTGCCCCAGGCACACAGGCTCAGAGAGGAGGATCTCCATTCTTCATGGGAATAAAGAAAGTGCAGCATATTGTTTTAAAACCCTGACAGCAGAAACGATCACAGCTCATCGATACTTTGTTCTTTGATCATTTAGCCTGATTTAGATACCAATGCCAAGTGACAACATATAATAAAACATTCCGATCAGTAGTGTAGATTAGTCACTGCAAATCTCCACACAACTATCTCCACTTTTTTGTGTCTTTGGGCCCAACTTTCCCACGCCACTCCCCTTTTTCCCACCCCAACTCATCCTTTCATTTACTTTTTCTATCACAAAATCTGAATCTAAAGAACAGGATTGGCTGTAGTGAGTTTTTGTTTTTGGTATTTTTTTAGAAAATATACTTATAAATTTAGTGTATACATTTACATGTCCAAATAAAAAAAACTAATTCCCACCTTCAGGGAAACTTAAATCCTTCTTGCACTTGTCAGTGCGAGACAAATGTAATATTTTTGAAACCCAGATTTCATTTTGCGGTTAAGACCTTGGTACTTTATTTTTTTCACGTAGTGCAAGACAAATTCAATAGGACCTTTCTGACCATTCACTTTCAGACAGTGAGCAGACGTGGGTGAAATGTCAAAGACTGTAAAGCTTGTTGCAATATTGGGGTTTTGGCTTCACAGGCATCCAAGGTGCAGTTAAGTTAAGTCGTCTAATCTCCAGCAATGTACGACATGGAGTATCTTTAATGTGAACGTAAGGCCAAAGCCTTTTGCCCCTCAAGAAAACAGCCCATAAGCCACAGCATGGTGCTTTCATAGATATTCGAATCATGGACTTCATCACAGACGGGTGTGTGTAATATCAGTTTGGAAATCTGTAACACGGGCTATAAATATGTGATCATATCTGTGCAGCTTCCAGGTGAGAATGTCAAAATGGTGTCTGTGAGTAGCTTAAGCGTACAATTTTCTTTCTTTTTTTCCTCTCACTGAACATTTACTTGATAAGTGAGTGTAAGAAGGAAGAATCACAGGGGTCTGAAACAAAGCACAGGAATTAGCAACTAACTTGAACAAAATTTTTCAGATTCTTGCCTTTTTTTTCCCCGTGATAAATTCAATCAAAGTGAATACTCAGTCTGTATGAGATTCTATGTCTTAAAAAGTTAACTGACTGCATGCACGGCAAAAAAAGCACAGATTTTTGAAGATGGTAAACTAAATGGCTCAACCCTTGCAGAAAAAAACACTACATAATGTAAAAAAACATCATCAAGAAGCTACTTTTGGCTGCTCCCTTATTTACAAGGGCCACAGGGGATAGCTCTGCATGTTTGATTGATTTGGCAGATTTCTTTTAAGTCAGATGACCCTCCTACCATGACCCCAAAGGGATTTGTGTCTCCTCCCGGGATCAACTGGGGCACTGTTAGCTTATTAGCTTATTAGGCAGGTGGAAGAAAATACATCCTATCAAATAACACAATTATAATGACCATGCAATCTCACCTGTAGTGTCTAAAAATCTCTTCTTCCACTTCTGTAATGAAGTGACACTTTGTACATGAGTACTCCCTCTCTCCTGCGCCTCCTCGCCCTCCTTCCTTGTCTCCCGCAGCTTCTTCCTCAGCTTTGACATGTGGGGGAGCCCCCTTTAGGTTGATCAGGTTGTGGCAGCTTTCATAGTGTTGCAGCAACACGTCAATGTCAGTGGTAGCAAATGCACACTGGTCGCACAGGTGGGTGACGCCTACGACAGGAAAGCGGGACCAATCAAAAGCAAGAAGCGAAGAATTTAGGATCGTGCTGGAAAAGCTCCAGAATCAGGCTTCTGATAAATGTTATATATATATATAAATAACATATGCCTCCAAATACCTTGTGTGACAACAGGATGGGCGGGGTTAGAGGGGTGAAAAGTAGAACCAGAAATCCCACTGTGGTCGCCTCTAGGATTAGGAGGAGTCACGCTGGGTGAGGTGGTGACAGCGGGTTTTGAACCAATGGCGTCCTGCTGTTTGGCGAGTTGAGGGAACTTTGAACAGCATTTGGGGCAGGTGGGCTTCCGACAAGCGAATGGGTGGGATACCTGTTGAAACAAATTAGAAAAAAAGGTAAGAGCAAAAGTGGTTTGAACCTTCAAATTCTTTACTGATTACTGCCGATATAAGAAGAATCTCGTTTTGATGCTGTGGCGTAGCCGTGTATTTTCTATGAATCTAATAAAGAAGTGGAAGCCAGCAGTACCAGTATGAATGTGCATTATTAAGTAAATGATGCCACCCTCAATT
Organism: Neolamprologus brichardi; assembly: GCF_056152115.1. Lineage (NCBI taxonomy): Eukaryota > Metazoa > Chordata > Actinopteri > Cichliformes > Cichlidae > Neolamprologus > Neolamprologus brichardi. The sequence goes on along the minus strand of NC_142124.1, from coordinate 15,110,934 downwards.
TTGGATGTTAACCATCCTTTTTGCATTTTTAACAGCTGCAACAGAACTGTTGGCAGCTGGCACAAAAGGAGGGAGGGGAGAATGCGTGGGTAGACTGGGGAAAGCAAGGGAATTTTAACTAGGCAGGAAATTGGAACAATTAACTTTACACTTGTTCCTATATTACATTTTATTTTTCCTTTGCTTGCAAAACAGCTCTTTTTTTCCTTCTAATTAACAAGCAGGCAGCAAAACAAGCAAATAAACATTTCAATATTTTATTTATCTCACCTCCCCGAGGTGTTTTTGTGGCTGACAGAGACCCTGTGGACAATACATGCAGTGTTGAATGCTGCAGCGGTGGATGGAGTGGTTATGCTGGTAGTGCAGTAGTAATGGTGCTACTACGATCACATCCGCACTGTGGGCCATGGAGTACCGGAAATCACACAACTGACAGTTATAACTGGTCACAACTGCTTCTGAATCACTGCTGTTTGGGTCTCCTAGGAGCAAAAAGCAGAACAAAAGTAAATAAAACCTGGGCAGAATTTCAAATATTATCACGTATAATTTCTATTATGATAATCAAGGCAAACAAACACGAGGTGACAAGCACCACAAACAATAATAGAAGACTCATTTATTGAGGGCGATCATTTATCTTCGCTTTAAGCAGATACAATCTACCAGCAGTACCGAACATCATCTTACTGCCACGTTCCAATACATCTTCATTACCTTGGCTGGTGCTGGAGAGGTTGGATGGCTGATCTTTGCGGCCTTTTGATACCATTTGGTCTCTCTCTCCTCCATCTCTCCTTCCCCCTCTTTCTCGCTCTCTGTCCATCCCACCAGGATTAGAGTTGTTGGGGCTCGTAGTACCACCGGTGTTCATTTTGTGTCTTTGCTCATAGTGCTCTAAAAGCTTTGCAGAACCCCCCGACCACTCGCAACTCCAGCTGCACGATTTACACCAATAATACGTCTGCACGGCGCCTCGACCAGCCTCCCCCACCCAGCCCGATGAATCCGAACAAGACCTGACTGGGATGAAGTACCCGACCAAAGAGTCGTCCTCTGCGCGCACCGCAACTCGCTCGGCCCCGTCTAAGGCTTGACTCCGTCCCTTCAGCTGGTTGTCGTGCGTTGCCAGGTTATTTGTGGTCAGCAGGGGTGTGGTCGGCGGTGTTTTGACTTTGTTTGGGTGCGAGGAAAGGAAATGTTGTTCAAGTTCCAAGGAATTACTGCCCATGTACGTGAAGTTGCAGAATTTGCAGCGAAAGTACTTTGTGTTTCCTTGGCAATCCGAGGTCTTCCGACCGATTCCAATGAGCGTGCCACCCAACGTCACCTGTTGATAGGCAGAAAAGAAAAAGACAATAAAGAAGGGATAAAAATATATATTTAATGCATAAACAGTTTGATTAAGAGGCAGTCTGCATGTCTACATTTCCTAAAATTGCTGCTGCAAATGAATAACTACATATCAGACTTTTAATCTTGTGAAATAAAGAGCAATGCGGGAATTTATTTATAATTATTTAAATAGTGAAAGCTAACGCTAACTTTACATTTATTAAAGTACTTTACAGGATTCAGAGAAGGAAAAAAAAGACAATGACTGGTTATACTGCCTTTTCCTTTAAACAGACAAACATGAAAGAAATTAGATACAAGGCAGTTATTTTTGTGTTCCTAAGCAGCAGATATTTAAAGGACACATGGCACAAGCCACCGATCGTAGAGCTGTGCAGGATAATTATGCCTTAGCTACTCAAACCCACAATGAACATAATCCATCATTTTCCGTATGTAACTGTAGACAATTAAAAGGCAACTCTAAGTCTAACTAACCAACCAATAACAAAACTACTAGGCTCTACTGTAGTGTTTAGGGTCGAGGCCAAGGTTTTATATAACTGAGTCAGCATCCTGGCACTGTTTTTTTTTTTTATTAAGTTAGCCTCTAGACAGTAGGTGATTACACTGTGCTCATCGTTATGATAGTAATGAGGCAATCTGGCACGCCATACAGTGGCAATGGACTCACTACTGTACAATATAGATATGTCTCTAAATCTGAGGTTTTAAGATAACTATGGGCAGTGTGGTAACAGAGCTGCATGCTGCATGTGACATGAGCAAAGATGCAAAGCTCCACAGATAACAGAACGCCAAACAGACGCAATGCTCTTGTTTTTCGTTTCAATACTAGGAATTAGATCTCAGAATCAGCGAATGTGCAGCATGGCAGTTACGTCAATTGGTGTCAAGAACAGATTAGCGGGGAATGCTCTGTTCAGCTTTTATGTCATGTTTCCTAGTATAATGGATCGCTAGCATGCGTTTTTTTTGTGTGTGTGAGTTTGACAGGTTGTATATGTTTATATATTTTTCATACTTGGATTTTTTTAAAATAACAAGAGATACAAGTTTGTGTCTACTACTATTTTTTGTTCATGTTATACAAATACCGTCTGTTGTTTGGGATTTTTTTCCCAAAATCTAGCACAGAAATTAGTTTTTAAGACACGCAAAACTATTTAAACTATTTAAACTATGTATTTGTCTAGTTTTATGCTTATGGTTCAAATATATTGGGATTAAAAGTGGGAGTGAAGGTAAGATAAAGGGAAATTTGTAGTTTTTTTATGATGGTACAAGGACATTTTTGAAGATGAAAGATGTAAAAGATTTTTTTCTCTCTGTGTGTTTGTCTCTTTTTTTTTTAAAGAAATTACAATCAGTTCATAGGACAGCTGAAAATCTGAACTTTCATAGACAACAAGAGTGACAGTAAGGCAATCATTTTGCCAAAAAGGGTGGAAAAAGTAATATTTGTACAAAGAATTAACCGTGAGATGGTATACGTCAACTCAGCTAAAGAAAATAAATGTTAAAGTCTAAATGAGAGTCATTACTGTACGTGATCTCACAACAGAAATTCAACAATTATCTCATCCAACAGACCCTGCCCAGACAATTAGCAAAGAGCAAAGCATCAAGTAATTTCACCAGGCAGAATGTGCAGGAAGACATGACCGAGAATATGAGACAGAGACAGAGTGAAAGAAAAGAGGCAAAGGGCGAATCGGACAAGATGAAAGAAAAAATTGTAGGTTGAAGAACAGAGCTGCAGAAAAAGAAAGAGGCCAAAGAGAGCCGGGAAGCAAATTGAGAAGTTGGAAAAATGGATTAGATAAAGTAATAGAGACTAAGAAAGACAAATCAAAGAAAGAGGGCAGAGCAGAGGAGAAGGTGAAGGAGAGACAAAGACATGATAAGAGAGACAAATGGAGAACCAGGAGAGAAGAAGACAGTTAAATATGTCTGACAGCTGTTTCATTACACTCCCTAACAGCCGATTATAACTACTGGTTCTCCGTCTGCCTCTGTCACTACCTTCTCTCCTTTCCTCCTCCATCTCGAGCACTCTCACTCATTCCTTCTCCCTTTTCTCCACTACGACTTTTTTGGGGGGGTCTGGAATCTCATTGGTTGACATTGAATCTTGTCTTAGCAAATGACAACATGGAATTTTCCAAACGTGGGCGGGAGAGAGAGAAAAAGTGAGTGAGGGATGGAGAGAATAGAGACCCCTTTCATTCGTTTTTTTTTTTTTTAAGTATATATATACTTTCACTTTTTCTTCATAATGACGACTTAAGCCCACTGGATTTTCTATTTCTGATTTGGTGTGCGTATGTGTGTGTGTGTCTGCGCGCGTATGTGTATTACTGTGTCCATTACGTGACTTTAGATCATTACAGGCTGCTGGTTTAAATGAAACTAAACTCCTTCACTATTCTTCACACACACACACACACACACACACGTTTGTTGAATCATCCCACTAAATCTTTCACACAAAAACATCACAGTTCATGAATACTCGAAATCCTAATCCTTGACTCAGTTATTGCCAAAAATGAGCTTATATTTACAGCATATTGTAAACATTTGACGATTAAAATTTTTTTTCGAAGCGAACTAGTAGGTTATTACTGAAAATACTGCTAAACTGATAGGTGATTAGATATCACTGATCTGATTTAAGATCTCATTTAAACTTCGTGGCTCCTGAGGTAAAAATAGCAGACACATGAGCAGTTAGTCTGAGGCTTTAATGTTCAGTACTAACATGCACGGCAAATCAATACTGGCGCTGCTGATTTCACTGATTATGGACGCCTGGTAACACAAAGAAGAAAATTATTGAAAACTACTTTTATCCACAGATTGATTCGGTAATCTGTTGATGTCAGGTACAAAACGCATCTCTTTTTTTAAAAATGTTTTTTGATTATTTATGATTAGAAGTTTGAGTACAGCGTCCTAGTATATCTACGACATTCACCTTGTAGAAGGAATTTTTAGTTGCACCTGAAAGTTTGCAGCATCCCCTTCATTCACCTAGTTTTATAAAATAAGCCCTCAATATGGGGATGAGCATGGATTTTATTGAATTATTTAACAGCTAGAATCATGCATTTGTCTACGCACGCATTCCCTGCAAAAGATTTGGGAAGTCGACACTATGGCTTTTGTGTGCGCGCGCACGTACGCTTGACTATGCATACCCCCATATGCGCGACTTGTCTGCCAGGTGCCCCGGTTGTCTCCCTTTCTGTGCCTATCCATCTGTCAGTCTATAAAATTTTATAACTTGCAGCACAATGCCTCCCTGTCCAAATAAGGCACACCCTATGTTACAAATCAGTTGCAGATTGCTCTACCCAATAAATTATTCCATTCAGTTATGAGTCTAACTTTGCAGATTTATTACAACTGTGATTACAGCAAACTGTTAACTAAATCAGTGTTACTTGTACTGGATCAAAGTTTATAACTATGATTACATAAAATGTTTCATATACAGTATGTCGCACTTCTTCGAGTTATTATGACATGCAAATTTAATAACTGTAACTTTGATGTAAATGAAATTACTGCAACATTTTTGAGTTTTCTTTTAGAACTTTACGCCAGTTTTACTAGTGCATGTTGGTGCACACAATGATGCGCATTAAACATATGCAAACAAGACTGAGACTGCATTGCATCCATTGCATGCATATTTCTGAAGTTACTGTTTTACCACAAAATAAAAGAAAATTGTTGTATAATTAATTATAAGATTATATAAAATGTGCTGGAGCCCTGCTATAATCTCTAACACCAGTTCTAGTCAACTTGTGTTTGTTATCTTAAAAAAAAATCTGTTTCCAAGGTAACCCACGTGGAAAAGAAATACAACAACAACTTAAAAAAGTTTCACTTTTGCTTCCAACTGTAAACTTTTATGTTTTATACGCCGATGACTCAGATGATGTCAGCGTGGCCACTTTCACTTTTTTCTCACACTACATAAAGTTTACTTGATTTATACCTGATCCATATAAATACGTGGCATGTGCAAAATAAAGGTATATTTAAATAACATCATTTGTACATGTGTAATAACAGCATCATTATAAGCCTAACAGGAAATACACATCAGAAATACATGTTTCTTTACTATTTCTTTGTAAAGGTTTTAGTTTTCTATTAGTTGAATGCACACTCGCAACATACGGCCTACCCACAGTTCTCACAGTAAACCATTATATATTGTTGGAGCTCACACCCTGATCCTTGTCATTGTTTCTCTGCATTTCCACTGCGGTAAAGAAAAGACTAGGCCCATCACTTTAGTTGCTTTAACATGTGGGACGTCTGAAAAAGTTTAGATGACGTTCCATCATGCCTCTTTTCCGCGCACATACACACACAGACAGAGCATCCGCGGCGGACAGGCTGAAGCCTCCCCTTTGGTTATAAAAAAAAAATCTAACCACGCACCTTCCCGTAGGGTTGTGAAACAATATGAGCCTGTTTATCACTACTTCAGAACGCAACCACTGAGAAACAACCAGAAAATAAAGTTTGGTTTGTCTGATTCACGGGTTTGTTCACATTCACTTTCTAGCATGCTTGACCACAACTGCTCAGTCTCTCTCATTCCCTCTCTCGTTCTTGCGCTCTGAATCAGACATGAAGGCCCGAGTTACAATGTGGTATTTACAAGCAATACTCAACAAATTCTGCGGAATACCTTGAAGTAAAAAAAACCATCTCAAATGACTGTAAGATGAGAGAAAACGCTGCAGTTAGGCTACTTGACAAATGGAAATATATTGAGTCCCTCCAAAAGTTTCTAGACCCTGGGAAAAGTTCCTGTGGTGGAAAAACGGCTTATGAGAGGTTCCACGCTGCAGGAACTAACTCCAGGGGCTATTAACAGTTAACAATTTCTACTGCGGGGAAATTATTCTACCCCTGAACAAAAGAAAAGAAAAAAACTCCCCGGGAGATTAATACTTTTCAATAGGTACAGAAATTTCTGGGTGAGGCTTGCAGCACTTAACATTTTTGATCGCACACACACGACATTTCAAGGGTTGGAAATATAGACAGTCAACCGTCTGAAGCATGTCTGGATGGCTTAGGATCCGTGAGAGAAAAATCCTTGGGAGTTAAATTTCCTGGTACTTTGAACGGAAGCTCTAAATTAATGGGAAAAGAAATGCTTTTTGCAGTCTGGCATGCTGGCAGGATGAGAGTCACCAAATCTGAGAGCATACTGTGGAAAATGGGCCACAGATACCAAAATTAGCAAACTTCAAGAACAATAGTGCTTTGGAATACCACACTGACTTTTATGAAAGCCAATCAGTTTTAAAAATTAAGGCTTTCTGTGGGACTGAGGAGGTTTTTATTTTATTTTATTTTTAACCCCTTTTAAAATTCCTTAAAAGGGCTACTACAGCACATAGTTTTTTTTTTAAATATATTCAGTTATTAAAGTATGGAGTATCTTAAACACTTTTATGAGTATTTCACACCCAGTACTTACCTGTACGTCATATGTGCCATTCATCATAACTGTCCTATGCTGCTGACTCTGTATCTCTGGTCTTGTCTTCCCCAAGTCTTTGGCTTGGCTCCTCTGCCCTTGTCCCGTCTGTATGTCTGACATGAGAAATGCAAGAAGGGGTCAGACTGGTAGAAACAGATAAACAAAGAGGGCTCAAGCTGCTTGAGGCAAAAAAAATGTGAGAACTAGCCTGACATCTGGGAAGAAGGAAAACTAGACTCAGAATCAACAAGCTGTTTTTCTAAGTAACTGCTATGTCCTTACTGGAAGACAAGTTCAAAGTATATATATGTATATATATATAAAATAGATGAACTCATATGTATTTTTGGCAGTTTTCTCCTGTACTGGTTCATATTTGCTATGACTGTCCAGGTCTTTAGGGTCATACATTTCATTCTCCATTTAAAACTCATTTCTATAATAAGTGCTGGAAAGAGAAAGCTGAAGTTACCAATAGGTGTGTGTTGGGGAGCCATGTTGTGGAGTGCCAGGATGTGTGTGTCCAGAGCAGCATCCTGCCGTGTGCGGTTGTGCAGGCCCAGGTGATACTTCCGAAAGTGCTTCACCAGGTCAGCCGGGTCGTTTCCATAGTAACCGTAGCCACACACATTGCACTTGAAGTCCTGGAGTTTAGGAGAGGGGCTGGAGGAAAGCGGAGGGGTATCGGTCGTGGTCTCCTCCCCTCCTTCCTGTCTTGGGAGGAGGTGCTGGGCAGAGAGGAGAGGAGGGGTGAGATGATCTGCCTCCCCCCTTTCTCTGTCGCTTCTCTCCCCTTCTTCTACCGCTCTGTCCCCGTCCTCAGGCTCCGACTGGCTCTCCGGCCTGTCCGTCAGCGCTGCTCCTCCTTGCTTTGCCCTTCCCCTGCCTCCTCCTCTCCTCCCCCCTCGCTCCTCATTACCGTAGCGATCGCCGACAGACGAGGGAGAGACAGACGAGGAAATGCACTCGCTCTCTCCCCCCTCCTCCTCCTCCTGCTGCTCCTCATCTCCTCTGACCCGCTCGGAGGATTCCGGCTCGGAGGGTCGGTTTATTCGTTCGGCCTCTGCTCCCACTCTCCCTTCCTCCTCGCCTTCTTCTTCCTCTTCTCCCGCTGGCCTCTTCCCTTCTTCTTCCTCTTCCTCCTCGCCTCCCACACTCCGGATAGGGGGATTCTTCTTCCTCACCATTTCTACAAACATGAAAAATAGAAGAAGAAATAATTATGATTTGTTACCATGTATTAAGGGAGGAGGAAGAAGGAGCTTGGGGATAAAAAACAGCAAGCTGACTTCCCTCGAGACACGAAAAGATACAGAGCCTTTCAAACTCCAGTAATATTCTGCATATAACGCCACACATGCACACAAATACAATTATCTGACAATGATGTACAGTATGTGCGCAAAATAGCTTTGATTTAATTTACAGACTTCTTTGAACACCAAAATCTGCGACAATCCTCGACCACAAACCTCGTCAAAGAAAAACAGGCGCAACAAATCAGAAACATCTCAGCTGCGAGAGATTTTTTTTTTTCTTTTTCAGGATTTTTTTTTTTTTTTTTGGAGGGCGGGTGCTTGCTGAAATGTGACGGCCACCCCCCCACCAAAAAAAGCACCCATCGTACAACTTTTTTTTTTTCCTTTTTCAACCCAACTGGGGAGTGAATCTTTTTATCGTTATGGAAACCATCCGTGAGAATCTTCCAACACGTGACCACATCAAGAACCCAAACCATATCAGAGAGACGGGAGAGACAGCAAGGGGGGAGGAGGGTGAGGCGCGGAGAGAAATGGGGGAGACAGATGAAGGAGAGGAGACGGGGAGAATGGCCAATGCACAACCACATCAAACCGAACGCCCCATATCAGAAAGATGGATGAGGGAGGCGGCAGACTGCAATTCATTCCCTCAAGCGCTCCAAATTTCTCCTTCCCATTTTGCTCCTCTCGTTTTTTGCTTTTTTGGGTGTTTTTTTTTTAACCTTTCATTCATTTCTGGCTTGCAAATTCTCATTTTCTCATTTCTCACTGTCTCTCACACTTTTATCTGCATCACCTCCTTTGGTTTCCTCTTTTGATTGCCTACCATGTCACATTTTACTTTTGTCCCGCCCCATTCATCTTCTTTCTCTCTCTCGACCTTTCACCTTTTTCCTGCTTGTGCATCCTTGTGTAAAACACCAATGTCAAAGAAATGAAGTGCCAAGTCATTTTTTTTATTTTGTGTTGCCCTCTTTCACATGCAAGAATAATTGCAACAATAACTTAAGTAATTCCATCATTAAATGTTTTCTTTGTGTTCCTGCCCTCCCCCCCCCTCCCCTCCTTCCCTTATAATCACTGTACAAAGCCATCAAATAACCAAACATGTGTTTTATGTTAAACCATAATCTTTCTTTTGTTCAAAAGGGGAACAATTGTGGTTGTAGCGTTCACAACAGTCGTGACAGGGAGATGCTGCATACGTTTTGTTTTTTTGCTTTTTTTTTTGTCTTCCTTGCACAAGTGTGTGCGTGCGTGCGCATATGCGCGCATCTGTGTTTATTTGTGGTCATTCAGTTCATTTTCGGGGGTGCACAGTCAACCCGGAGAACCCATACACCCATTTCTTTTGGTCATAAACAAAGTCAAACCCAACCGACGCCTGATCGACGCCAAAACTGATCACTTTTAGATCAATGCAATATGAGGGGTGAAGACACTGGATGTCTTTGAGGGTTTTATGTGTGAGTAATGCATTATTTGATGATAAACCCAGAAAGCATGTGCACCATCCTGTGAGCATCTGTGAGAGACAAAAGCTTGTTGTTATTTACTGATAGCAACCTGCAAACAGTTAAAGCGTGAGAGAACTGACACACACACACACAGACATACACTGCTAAAGAAAATATGAGAAAATAAGTTTGAAAATCCATAATCGGGTGATGATGCACAGTGAAAATACCCATATTTGGGCAGCGTTCTGTTGTTATCTAGAGGATTAGAAAATACTTAATAAACACAGATAGAGAGAAGAGCAAAACAGAAAATGAGAGAGGGGTGCTGTTTTTGTTGAATCCAATTTTCTCTCTGTGGCCTTTGTAGTATTTGCCTTTTTCTCCCACTCTCTCTCTCTGCCATACAACTATTAAAATAAAGCATTTATGTCTGCAAGGGCCCACGCCTAGACCAGCCCTGGCACTCGCCCTGTGCGTGTGTGTGTCTGTGTGTGTGTGTCTGTGTGTGTGTGTGTGTGTGTGTGTGTGGGGAAAGAGAGGGAGCGGGAGAGTGTGAGTGAGTGCAGGGAGCAGGGGAAAATCTCATCTGATGTCGACCACACCCAGTCAGAATTCATCATTTACACACACAAACACACACACACACACACACACACACACACACACACACACACACACACACACACACACACACACAGTGGAAAACTACAGATCGTTGTGGTAAAGCAGTGAAGCTGAAACCCCGACCTAAGAAGCACTGACTGACCTAAACTATGTTTCCGTATGCCCTGTATGATCCATCCGACTGGTGACTTAGTAAGTTCACCGGTGATGACAATTATTGCATTAACACAGCAGCAAGTAGAAGGAATGATTCTGTAGCCCGTATTTATTTACGCTGGAATCATTTGGTCTTATGCATACTTCAGTGCCACTTTTATTGGATGCGGGCAGGAAGCAGAGGTGTGTGTTTTTTGGGTGTAAGCATCTGTATATATGTGTGTGTGTGTGTGTGTGTGTGTGTCTCTCAATGTCGCAGCAGAGCTTTTGTCTGCTCCAGGCTGTATACACAGACTGGAACCATTACTATCAACTACAATTAGGTACAACCCACCACAACATACCGCATAACAACTACTGCTACTAGCTACAATTAGCCCTTATACACCACACTGGCCTCAATACCTCAGCAAAGATAAATGTGACAGCTAATCATTTCCATCAACTACAATTAGTCCCAACGCCAGTGAGGCTTTTATCTAAAATTGCCAATAATGATCCGACGTCAACTGCTGAAAGACGCAGCAACAGGAGTATGGTAAGTTTCAGAAGCACGTGGCAGACGGAGGACCATGTTGGGGAACTATGTTGTGAAACGCACTCTTTCGCTACATCTCAGTGTTTCTTAGTGTGGCTCGCTCGTGTTTTCCAGAGAAGCGCTATAAATTCAACTTCAAAAATGTCATCGTATTCGAGCAGTTCAAACTCAAACCAGCAGGTATTTTCAACCAAGCGCTTGCGTGCACGCTAAACAGCATTTGCTTTTACGTCAGTTATTTACAAGAAGACTTTTCCAGAATCAGAGCTGACGTGTTCAAATTTCTTGTTTTGCCTTGTCATCAGTCAAAAATCCAAAGATATCTGCAACAAACCCTCATATTTGAGGGGCTGTAATCAACGAAGGTTTGTCAATTCTGCTTGTTCACTTACTCCAGTGATTAATTGTCGGCAATTAATTTGGCCATTCATACAATCTTTGTCACAAAAAGAACAAATTAATCAGCTTGTTTCAACACCACGAACAACAACGGAGGTCAATCCTGTCGTTTGTCATGCGTTTTGTAGGGGTCTAACACATGTTGCTTTAATTATGTTATATAAACAATATCTTACTCCATTTCAACCACATCGTGTTTACGGCATCTTAGTGCACCGCCAGCCTGGCAATGAATTTTCATGCGACTCATAAGAAATCAAAAGAGGCCTTTGTCATTCAGAGAACAAAGTTAGATCTCTCTAATGGAGGAAAACAGATTACGAGTACATCTCAACCATTTTACACAGTGACTCCAAGCTAATTCTCTAAATGCATATTATTGAGTCACGGTAATGGATGGGTTTGATACCGAATCTCAACACATCCACATATCCCTGCTGCCTCCAGATATCTGTGCTCTCTCCCTCCCCGTGGGACAGCTGTAGCTGGCATCTCCATCTTTCATAAACAAAGGATTAATGTGCAACATATGAAGAAATAAAGCTAAAGGCAAGGTCTTATTACAAAGACAGACTTCTCTCTGGCTTTTCTTTCTCTTTCTGTCTCTTCGTGTCATCCTCTCCCCCTCTTTGTCCCTATCTCTCCTGCTCCTCATTATCTGTCCTCGCTTTCTTCTCGCGGTGCCATCTCTGTTCCTCTCTTCTGATTTACTGGAACTTTGTGAGATTTGGAAAAGAGAGAACAACTTACGGGTAAGTAAGGTGCACATGAAGGAGAGGTACGAGTCAGGGAGAAAGAAACGGACGAGAGAGACGGTGGGTAAGGACTTTTAATTAGAATAAGAATCCTGGCACTGTGAAAGGGAGGTAAAAGGAAGGAGCGTAGACGTTTGGAGGGGATGAGAGGTTTTAGACGGGAACACAAATGTGTTTTCTTGTTTTAAGAAGGAAAAAAGGCTGATTGTCTTGGGAAATGGATAGACAGGAGCAAAGAAAGGGAGAATAGGAGGAGAGAAAAAGGCAAGAGGCAAGGAGAAGATAAGCTCCACATACTAACAAGACACCCCCCCCCCAACACACACACACACACACACATAAAAAAAAACAGTAGATGATTTGAATATAAAGCTTCCTGTGATGTCCAAAACAAGTTCACATTCTGCATGTGGAAAATCAGTGTTTATCATCACTTCATAGGTATATTTCATAAACCACCTTTTATCATCCTTCAAAGTCACTGCATACCCACAAAAGCAAACTCATTACCGAATGCTTTAAAGAGATTCTCACCACATTTTGGGCCTATTTTGAACACTGAAGATCGAGTCACGCTACAGGTCAGGCTTCCTGCTGGGCACCCCTCGTACAGCCTGCAATATAATGACTATGGGGTTTAAAACTATTCTGCATTTGAACTCAGGTTTATTTTGACTAATTTAGCAAAACAATCGTTTCCCAAATATCTTGCTCTGGGTCTGAGTCTGTGTGTGGAAGTTTAGCTGAGAAAACCACAGACAATGACTGACTTTGCAGAAATGTGAGAGCAGGTTCCTCTGAGCCTCCTCATTAGAGCTGCTGGAATATTCATACATCTTGTGGCTATCAGACACTTGCATTTCCAGCTTCATATCTGAGACTGGATCCGGTATGGCTCATGTATGCATCACACATGGGTGGTTTTAAAGACGTGCTCACTTTCGGGTCCATTACGCAGTCAACATTTCAGAAATGTCCTTTTTAAAACTGCAACTTTGTGTCAGTGTAGAAATGTTTTTTTATTTCAGTAAAAAATCGAAAATAACACGATCACCTTATCACGATGCGCTACTGCCCAAAAGAGCAACTCTAGCTTCTCAAATAAAAGAAGACAAGAAAAAGTTTTTTTGTTAATCGCTTCAATTTTATGTTCAAAAAATGTTGCTGCATTTGTTAAGGCTCTCACGAATGTCTTGTATCACTCAGCAGTCATTTATTTAGACAATTATTTCTTCTAGGAAGTCCACCGATGCACAAAATGGCAGTCACGCTGCAGTGCCTTGTAGCTTTAGGTCATGAGCCAGTGAATGAAAGCAGCTGAAGACAATATTAATGAAAGCGTGCAAGTAAACGGTTTAGTACCCACTGAGACGAAACAGATCAGTCCCCGTGAAACCGAGCCTATTTAGAGCGGCGGAGCAATAATAGGAAATGGTCGCGAGCGAGCACGATGCTGCGCTGCGCTCCGTTCGCGTCCTGGATGGGAGGGCGGGCGTGTCTGGCCTCTTCGAGAAACACGGGGATAAGGGAGAGAAAGTTGGCCAAGGGGAGGATTTTTTTTTTTTTTTTCGGGAGAACCAGTAACAGCTGGGAATTGATTTTGCAGAGGCAGGAGTCTAATTGAAAGTAGGGAGGGGGGTTCGAGAGCCAAACAGAAATAGGGAGAAAGAGGAGGACAACGTAAAACCACCGCGAGACAGAGTCCACCTGCCATTTTAAGACTAAAAGCTTTCAGCTGACTACCAGGTCCCTAATCAATGCCAGAATTTTTACTTACACACACATTCTCTCTTCGTCTGCTGTGTAGCAGGGGCCCAATTCTTTCCTGCCAAGCAAATCACACACACGTAGACTCAGTTGCAGACCCACTCTACCACAGTGTAGGACTCATTTGTAATGGGGTAACAGCATGCAAAATATGTCATCTTAAATGTCAAACTTAATCAGAGGTTCACATTTCAATACCTTTCTCTCATTATGAGCCTCCCGTTCTCTGTTTCTACCTCTTCTTCACTCTCTCGACATGGCTCCCCTCTTACTCCTAGCTATATGGGTCCAATTCTCACTCACTCACACACAAACACACCTCACTTCTCCTCCTCCTCTCCCTATCTATCCATCTTTCATTCACCATTCTCTCAATTAATCTCTTATCCATTTCCCACCCCCTGCCTGTCGTTCCCTCAATCTCTTTTTCGCTCCTCCCCTCGCTCCTGGCCTATCCTTACGTGAACCTTGATGTGTTGATGTGTTTGTACATGTGCGTTCGTGTAAAGGTGTAATTCTCTAGAGCACAGCAATCCCTTTACGTGACTGACAGGCAGATAGCTATCATTAAATGTAGGAAGATTTTTTTTTTTGTTTTTTTAAATAAAAGAAGTATGCACTGTATCCCTCGCTGTTCTTTCTGCGCTTGCTATGCACATCTAACTAATCCTTCAAAGATACTTGCTCACTTCACCTTGATTTTGTCTCAAAAACTTTAGATGCAAAACACTTCCAAAAACGGTCCACTGATACGTTTATTGATTAATCCACCCATCATTAATTAGTTTTCTGCCACTTATTCAGCAGTCTCAGGAGCCCAGATTCCAGATTAAAGCAGAGCAAGATGTTTAAATCCAGGCAAAGGTGAGACTGGGGAGGTAAATTGTCAGTAAATTGTCACTCAAGTTTGTCAATCTCCCTCATTACCTTTCCTCTACTTGTCAACAAAATCCCAACTTCCTTTGCCTTGGATCCAGCAAAGCAACCCAGGCTTCTTTCATTGAAACCAAAAGCCTCTGGATTGGAGGTGCCAACTGTCATTTATGCCACTTTGAACCAGCCCAGTGCAAGCTGGAGGTTATCAGTCAGTGAAGCAAACTAGACCACACGGTCGGCAAAATGCAGAGACTTCTAATACCTCTAAAACCAGCTCCCTCTATCTTGGCTGTGCCAAGAAATTGTCTCCATAACTAATTTACTGACAGGCTGCTGTTTACACCTTTGGAGCATTCCTGCCTGGCTACCTGATTGCGCTTCTAAACATTATTAGCACGAGCTCTACCAAAGGGCACCCCTGGTAAAGTCCAATGCCTACCGGGTACAAGTCCAAGCTCTCGCTACAGTTGCACAGGGGCCATTACAATGAGCCCCTTAGAACAGCCTCGGGGTGCGGTTGCTTTGGAAACGGATTAATTATTGATTGATTATGTATTATGCCATTAACATTAGTCACATGTCTAGGTTGGGTTGACCCATTAAGATCCAGGATACTCATAATACCAATAGTGCCTTCTTATCAGAACTATCACTGACACTTTTATAGTTTTCTGACAAGTATTCAAATGATATATGATATGTCGAGACATCCCAGTTACTGCTATTATAAGATTAATTGTAAAATAAATCTTCTATTATCAAATAAACCAATGCTGTTAGGCTGAATTTACCCTGTTATATATTGTGCTAAAACTATCCGCCAGACACAGATTCCAGACGCTCAAATACGACTGTGTCTATCCTGTACACACAAACAACACCCCCCCTCCCCTCAACACCCCCCTCCTCCCCAACACAAACTTTATTAAAAGTCTATTAGAGAAGTCTGACCTTGAATAACTACATGGGATTACTGCACCACACAGGGTCTGGGAAACACTGTACTGTGTGTGCTATGTGTATGTGCGTCTGTGTCTAATACTCGGTAGGAGGGCTACCTAACCCTTTGGGGAGGAAAGGCAGAACACTGCTTAACACCACATGCAGACATACAAAAATAACTGGCAGCTGTCCAGTGCAAGCACTATCCTTTGGCTACAAAGCTTTTTGGGATTCAAACCACTGTTCTAGCAGAGAAAATTCAACAAACAAGATTCTTTTAAGTGATCTGTTAATTGAAAAGAGTTAAATTTCTGTCTTCATGCACAGCACGCACAAATATTACAAGTCACAGAAATTCTCAATTATGACTCATGACAGTAAGTCACAGGTGACACACTAGCTCTTTTGGTCCATAAAAACATTATTTTGAAGTGAACACCAGAAGCCACAGGTGGGTGAAAAAACAGGTTACTCACTTCTTCTAAAGAATGTAAACTGTTTCCTACCGAGATTACTGGAGATTAGGCCTGTGTGCCTCAGTCACACAGACCCAGTCCAGCAACCCCCAAGAGCTTGGTTAGGAGGGGAAAAGCTGTAATCCTCAACTTCTTGCTGAGTGGGGCTTGCTTTAGGTTGCTGTCTGTCACTGGGTGAAATTGGTCGCTAAGAGGGTGCTGCACAAAAAACCTAGGAATAGTTTGCTACTAACTAACCACCCAGCGGTACTGAAACTCGAAACAGAGACTATTTGTTTTCAAAGTGAAACCAGCACCTTTTGGAAGATGCTTCTCTGTTTGAGTCACACTTTTCAAAGCTTCTGAACTAATTATTGAGTAGTTGGCAAGTGTTCGGAGACAAGTCATCATCTGCCATGCGAACTACTAGTTCAACACGTTCTCACTCCCAAAACGTAATATTTTACGCTAGGTGACAAATCGTCAACATATTACGCTTCCGGGCACCCGACACGTCCCTAAATGACGAGATCGGAAAAAATGAGGAAAGATGAGAACCGTTTGGAATCAATATACACATGTTCATTCATTTTACTTAAATCGCTTTGGAAAACACTATTTAACGTCATTAAAGTGCTGGTTAAGGTTAGGAATAAGGTTATGGTTAGGGTTATTCTACTGTATTTCACCCATAACGCTAGCACGTAGCATAAGAACGCGGAAGGTCAACTTTTGTGTTCCTCAGGAACGCCGCGGGACGTGACAAATCGTCAGGATGTTACGCCTCGGGAGTGAGAACAGGCTGACTATTTGCCTAAGGTGGTTTTCAGTACAACACCGGATACCTTTTTGCCACCAATTTCGCCTCACAACAGAACCTAGCTAAACAACTTACCAACTGGTCAGGGAACACCAGTGGTTACCAGGTGGTCACTGACCAGTCTCTAGGACTGTGTAACTGAAGCTTAGCAATCGATATCACAGCAAATGACAGCATCCACTACAACTGGTTTGGAAATACGTGTTTTTCCCTAGCAACCAGTGGTTGCATGTGGTGCCTAACGCTGTCTGCCTGGGGCCTTAGTAAATCAAAGTATATTTTTTTAGACTTCCCAACACAAAAAGACATCAAGTGTTATACTACTATAAAAGGTTACCTCCCAGGGCATTGCTGTGAAGTTTTCAGTGCAAGTTTAAATAACACTGAAATAAATCAGTATGACAGCACGGACACACACAAAGATAGATGGCGCATAAACACATACATATCTGCATCCAAATCTTTCTTACACATCTGCATTATTTCATTATGTCACAGCCATTACCATTCACTTTCACATGTGTTTGGATTTCTGGTTCTTATAAAACAATTTGTGCAGTTTTAGTAAAATAGTGAAACAGAAGACACACACACAGGCACAGACTATATATCTCTTCTGCTATTTCAATAATCTGTGACCTGAGAGTTTATAAGACTCAATAGTCTGGCCGTTGGAATGGCTGTCTGGATTTTAACTTTATATACACACACATACACACTCATATACAGACACGGCTCCCCTGCTATGGTCCTCGGAGCATACTCTGTCTGCGAGCGAATGTGTGTGGGGAGCATACCATGTGTGTGTGGTCACGTCTAAGAAAGCCGCTTTAAAAACGGATCTCTCTCCGTCTCTTTCCCATTACCACTGACGATGTCACCTTTGCCATTTTTTTGTGATGTGCAAATGATGGACTAAAGCTATTTGCTGTGTGTTTCTCTCATTTGTGACTATAAGAATAAGTCATACACCTGTCATGAGAGGGAGAGAGAGAGCGCATGGTTTCAAACATGCAGCAGCATGGAAACCGCCAGCTCACAAGGAGTGCGCGTAATTAATTATTGCTAACTGGCTGGCAGGAGAAACAGGCTGGCAATGAGACAGACAAAAACGCAAACGCGCAGAAAGGGAAAACACATGTCAACATAGTTAATCACACTTTTGAATTCATCTTCAAAAGGAAAATGTCTCGCAGAGTTTGAAAACGTCACTAAAAGATATAAAAGGAAAAGAAGAAACACAATAAATGCACGTTCACACAGCCCTACAACAGAATGATCAAATGAACAATTACATCTCGCTGAATAAGGGATGGCTGTAAATAATCATAAAAAACGATTTTTTTATATCTGCTTTAAAAAGATAAGTTCCATCATTTGGATCTAACATTTACATCATTTAAAAATAATCCCACTTCATTAAAAACTCATTCATATTCTCCCAACGCATCAACTGAATACCACACACTCCATCCTCCAGTTTAAAATCTAAAGTTAGTGGATACCGAAAGATTAATATTCTGGAGCGAAATGCATTTAAAAGGAATTTTTGAACGCCAATGAAAGGTATGTTACACTGGGATAAAAACATAAATACCTAAGCCTCAATGCCTAATGAAGCAGTGTCTGAAAACTAATTAAAGGGCACCCTCGATAGAAAACTCAACTGAAGGGCATCCTCCACATCCTGCAAAACAAAACCAAAAAAAGTTTTCTGCACTGAAAAGACCTTTTAAAGGAAATGTGAAAAAAAAAAACATGCCCTATGAAAAGAGGAGTGAGAAAAAAAGAAATAGTCAATGAGGATGCCTCATGTCAAAACCACAACCCTGTGAAATGTGAATACTAATCAAAGACCAAACCACAATATCACGCTACACCAGTGCCAAGAATTGCCTCAATAATACATATTTTATGCCCAAATATCTATTTCACTTGCGCTCACAAATGTGCATATTTGAAAGGCTCACAATTTAGGCTGCATCTCTTGAAATGTTTCAAAAGTTTCAAAGCAGGAACTCTAGCTTTCTACGCTTGCTTGAAAGACAGAAAAAATGAGTTATATTGATATTGATTTACTGTGAAACTATCAGAAACAGTTTAACTTCACACAGTGAAGGCACACTCATCTAACAAACACCAAATGTAGCAGTCGAAAAGCCAAAAAAACACAGTTTGGCTTCCCACGCCGAGGGGACCCACTGCACTGTTCCAAAGCTACACTAAAAGGCAGCATTCGATGCCTGTGGTGTGGGTTCTCCTGCCATCAGCTGCTAGATTTTTAGTTTTTAAATTTCAAATAACCTGAAGTTGTGCTTTAAACTTTATGCGTCTTAATGATTTTGATTGTGGGGATGAGTTCTTTGACACAGGACTGTCACGTTTTCCTGTCGTGGTCTTTGTCATGTGATACCCATAAACACCAATAGAAATGTGAAGTACGTGGCCACACATTTCTGTAAGCTTCTCTACTTCTCCGGGGTCCTTAAAGAGGCTTCTAAGAGCAGCCGATGAATGAAATGCATTTTTTTTGTTTGCTAAGGAGTGCTGCTCTTCACCCTTTCATTCACTCCCCACTACCATTTCTTGTAGAAGTGTGAAAGCGTGGGAGGAGGCAGAGGTATGTATGCGCGCGTGTGTGTAGCGGAGAACCGACAACTTCCTCTAATCTTCCTGCGATCATAGCTCAGAGGTTGTTGGGGGACAAACCAGGAAATTACACGCATTCTCACACATACACACAGGATATGGGTCAGTTTAAATGGACACCAAATAAACGTGTAAAAAGTGAATACAGGTAAGTCACACAAAGCAAATATAGCGCTCATGTTATCCCCTGTAGAGTATATATAAGAGAGCCCAACATTGCATCCACTGTATGTACAAACAGAAAGATACATACATGGAGACTTTGGGTAAGTATTACAAAGGGCACCATTATTAAAGTCAACACCTCTGATAAGCTCTGACTTGTGATGAGTTATTGCTATTCCCAACCCAGACGAGAGGTCTCTTTCTGTGAAAGCGTGAGGGGTGGGGGCAGCTTATCTCTCATATGCTGTACTGGCACACACAAACAAAGAGGCATGCAGCACTTAAGCTGACAAACCTAAAAGCAGAAAAGTGTGGTTACATTTCACTGAAATGGGCGCTGACACTGCCTGTTGTCTCAAGTCTTTTGCAAGTTAGGATGGCCTGCACGAGCAGCCTGTCAAAACATCGAGCGAAAGCGCACCACATAAAGTCAGAGCAATGCATAGACTCGTTGTAAGCCTTTTTGCACCAGTTGTCTTTATCTGCGCCGTCAGCTTAGAGCCCAAACATATCATATAGTTGACAAAATTACAGCTCATTGTAATAAATATCATGCATTTATTATATATATATATATATATATATATATATATATATATATATATATATAGATAGATATATAATTTATATAAAAATTAACATGTTTAGATTACAATTGAAATCATGATTTTATATATATACAGTAACATTGTGAATAATTCAATTACTTTACACTACCTTACTCTTAAAATATACAAAACTTTAATTTAAACGTGTTTTAGCTTTCATTTTTATATTCAGGCCAGTTAACATGCTTGATATAGACACACTAATTACCAAATTGTCACTGTGATTTCTATTCAGTAACTGACTAAACTGTAATGTAATCTGACTCAACTCTATGTAATGGTGCATTTATAAATTCTATCCGAAATGGTCTGAGGTGCCATCATCTTAACTGTCACCCAGGAAGTCACAGTTTCAGTTTCAGGCCCCCCGGAGCAGAACGGCTTTAGTTGAAGGCTTAAAAAAAATGCTGTTGCACTTTGTTGCTTTATATGTAAACCTGTGTTCTTTCTGTCACGTTCCTGTCATTTACAACAACGAGGATCGATGCGCGGTATTAGTAAAAGTAGAAGTGCAGTTCAAATGTTAATGACACCCATGCAAAGAGCAAAAAAAGGAAGGAGGTAGCAGCTATGGCCGCTATTTCACAATTATAACTGAGATTCATTCACTTCCTTACACTATGTGTGCATCTCTGCATATTTGATTGCATGTAGGGACATGTAACTGTGTGTGTGTGTGATGTCAGTATTTGAGTCTAACAAAAAGAGACAAAGAGACAACATGAGTGTATTCTTTTTTTTTTTTCTTTTTTTTTTTTTAAGGACACTAACACAGAGACACACAATCACAGACAAAAACCCAAAGCAAAAGACACTGGGGCAGTTTGAAAAGGCTTGGGGCTAAGTCTGAGCTTTCATTTCCTCTATCCTGCATCACAACTGACAGATACACACACATGCACGTAAGCGCACGGATATATAGAGACAGAAGGAGAGTGCATCATTACGAGACTTTTGGCCTGCCCAGAGCAATCGCAGAGGTAGACAGCTCTAAAAGAAATGACTACACAAACCTGCTCTATACTTAAACATTCAGCTTTTTTCAACATGTAGAGTCGTTTGGTCCGGAATGAAAAATTACTTAAAAAAAATCAGTGAAAACAAAATTCCAACTTTTTTTTACAATAAAAACAAATCTGCACATTTACTGCTACAGTGATTATATGAGAAAATGCGACGTAATCTTAAAGCGGATGCCGCAAAAAGGCAGACGATAAGTTAATGTAAAGATAAATGCAAGTTTAAGATATTTCTTTTGTAAGCCACGAAGTTCTTGCTTGCTACACTCCATCACACATGCACACGATTACACACACTCACGAACACAACTGATGTTATGTAAAGTTTTCCAGAAATTAAGTTGATATAGTATTCCCGGCAGTAATATAAATAAACATGACTAACTTGCTTAACCTTAACACTAACCTTTACACTACTCTTATCTCAATTCTATTTGTAACCTAAAGATAGAACCACGTCTACTTTTTTAAAATATTATGTTTTACATCACGGGGACTTGCTTGCTGTCCCCACAAGTGAGGTGGTCCCCTCAATCTCACTGTGTGAAGAGATTTGTGTCCCCACAAGATCAGTAAAACGAGTACAGACACACACAGACAAATGTGCAGACTGTTAGCCTTCCTGTGCTAGGGGAAGTTGCAGGTTGTTGCGACATCAGCGCTTGAGATAAAAGCTCTATCACTCTCTCATACACACACACACACATAAAAACACACAACATGGACTCAGTGTGAAATTTGCTTAGTTTTATCATAAATTTGGCTTTTAGGAGAAAAAAAATCAGTGTTTAGCCATCGCCCTGTCACAGTGCAAAAGAACTTTATTTTCATTTTAAAAGAGCCATTACCAGCAGAGCACATTATGAAGTGAACCGTTTTTTATGACTGTGATGCTGCGACGTCACTCGCATGTCAATAGATTGCAATGCAGTCATGCGGTTGCCTGCATAAACTGTGAGAGATGTGGAGTAAACCCATCACAATCATGAATTTAAATAATGACTTCTCTCAAACCACTGATATGCACTGAGTTTCAACCATCATTACACATCACCACAGGGAAAAGAGCACTGTCTTCCTCGGTATTAAATTAAATGTTCGGACAAGATTTCATTTCATTGAAAATTGTGGAACAAAAAAATAAGACTTGAAATAATGAATTCTCAGTATTTTGAGGGTAACTAAGTTTTAAAATTTTGAAATGATTCAATGCTGTTAGAGAATTGTTTAAATATATCTTGTCATTTAAAACTGCTATTCAATTTAATTCGGTTTTATTAAGGTACTTTATGTTGGTAAGGTAAAGACCCTACAGTAATAATGAGAAAACCCCAACAATCGAACAGCCCCCCCTTTGACCAAGCACTTGGCAACAGTGGGAAGGAAAAACTCCCTTTTAACAGAAAGAAACTGTCAACAGAATCAGGCTCAGGGAGGGGCAGCCATCTGCCGCGACTAGCTGGGGGTGAGGGGAGGAAGACAGGACAAAAGACATGATGTGGAAGAGAGCATAGATCAATAAAAACCTACACATTGTGAGTGAAGAGGAAACACTAAGTGCATTAAACGTCCAACATCCTACATCTACTGCAGCATATTCCAACCTGTCTAGCATCTGCTAAGCATACCAGCTTAAACTAGAATAACTTTATTGCTCCAGCTTTCACATCAAACTGCACAGCTCATAAATACCGAGGATGTCACCCTAATGTACGCTGACCCGATTTGATCTAATTCTGCATTCTCAACATGATAAACTGAAATCGATCAACTGTGATTATCTGTCTCAGCGTGCTCTGGATGATTTTATGGAGGAGGGTGAAGCAGAGGCTTTGTGAGCGGGATGAAGGTGGCGATTATTCCAGGAGGGTCGCCTTGACTCAAGTCCTCTGGCTGCAATATCGACAGAATGGTATCGACCATTAATCGTGTATTGTGGAGCTGGCGCCAGCATCCCACCTGCAATGCACTTTGGATAATAAGTTATGTAGAAAAAAAGAGAGAGAGAAAGAAGTGAATGTAAACAGAGCCTCCTGTAAACACCTGCTAAGGAAATTCACTGACCTTAGGCGGGTTTTCATCATATTCTGGACCTGAGGGTAAATACAGCATTACGCTCGGTCGTGTCTAAAATATGTTTGCCATTTAGAAACTGGCACTGAACGGATACAGGGCTCTGATCACTCTGACATCTGGCATCAAAAAGGAGAGGCTACGAGGTAAACTTTCAATATTCCTGTGCATTTATTTTGCATGTCAATTAAAGTGTCTACAAAAGACAGCAGTATGCAATGGCTGTCAGCTACAATACCCAAACTCCAAGAAGGCATATTTTGTCACCTACAGCATTGAGCAAACTCTACCTGTGATTACAAAACACTGTCTGAATTCAACAAGGGAGGCCTGTTTTCTGAGGGCGTGATTCCAACACGGTTTAGCTATCAGCTCGCCAGGCCTCAAACTAATGACATGATCACATTTGAAAAAGAAGAGCTTAACACGCCCTATCCTACCTGTTCTGCCAGAACTTATCAGCCTCTTTTGCGTGTGTGTTGAGGTCGTGTGTTCTCAACTAGATTAGGACACCTTAAATAGGTCAGAGATTTACAAGAGATTCGGGTGGATCAGTAATAAGAGCACAGGTATGTAATGTTTAGTTCTCACACCCATCTAACTGCTGGTACACCCCTAAAAAAATTCCACATGCATACGAACAAATACAAGCATGGACGCGCACCAAGCGAAGAGTTCAGCGCTTAAACCTATCTAGCTGATACTACACCCTAAATCCTTTCATCTCTTATTTTATACCCAGCCCCTCCCTCTGTCTTCCCTTCTGTTCGTCTCTTTTTGTTCTCCTCTTTAATCTCTCTGATCTATGATGAATAGCATTAAAAAAATGGCGTACCCTTGGTGTGCTGCTGAAAATCTCTTCCTTTTATTTTTTAATATGTTCAATTTTTACTACAATTGGCAGCCTAAGCTGTTCTCCCGATGTTAAAGACTGTCCCATAGACCTGGAGCAACACAACAGGTATAAAATTATCAAATACACATTGGTAGTATTTGGGAAATTGGCAAGCCGAACAGCTATCGGTTACCCTCTATCTGCACCTTTTAGCTAACTTGCTCTCAATATTACCTGTTGTCAGCATTTAATATTTGTACTCGCGCCTTGTCGTCCCAGTTATGCATGAGTCAAACATAACAAACCACAAGTCTGGCAAGGACTTAAAAAAGTGAAGGCATGCAAAACTGAAATCGCTGAAAATGCTTTGCCATTCACAATTGTTTATCCTCTGGGGTTGATTAACCCAAAAAATAAATTACAAGGCTGTTTGGCAGCTGATCTGAAGGTCTCTGACATCAGATCCTTGCACCTCCTAAGACTAATCAACTTGTATTTTGTAAGATGACCTTCTGATGAGAAGACCTACTGACGTTAGAAAAAAAAAAGGTAGGGAGACTGAGAAAGAGAGCTTTAGAAAGACAGCCTGAAAAGGAAGAGACAGGGAACCAGAAAGAGGATGAAATGTGAATTCATTGCCTTAAAAGCAGCTCTGAGTAAAACAGTTTGATAAGAATCAGACTGCACACGCACATGTGCAAACACACACACACACACAACCATTTACTCTGAACCTCTTTGGACAGATACGCAGATAAGATGTGTTCAATTAGTGTTCAATTATGGCGTGTGTGTGTGTGTGTGTGTGTGTGTGTGTGTGTGTGTGTGTGTGTGTGTGTGTGTGTGTGTGTGTGTGTGTATGTGCAAGAAAAGAAAGCCAGCATGAGACAGAAGCAGGGATAAGATTCTTTCCACCTATGTGTCATTTCCTCTCTCCCTCTCTTTCTCCCTCTCTCACCCCCTCTATGTGTGCATTACATTATTCCTATGTAACGAGGCTTTCGATCACTCCCTCTCCTTCTCCGCAAGCCTTTCCTTATCATCCCGCGATTCATGGCACATCTCCCTGAAGCAATAAATTCAACTATCCTCCAAAAAAAAAAGACTTAAAAAAACACACCAAAAAAACTACGCTGTCAATTTCTAGCCATGTGACAGTGTGTCACTAGATGATCACATGAAAAGGAGTCTTGTGTGATGTGATACTCAACTGATCCCTGTAATAAAATTGTCTTTTCTCTTGTCTGAGTTTAACGGGAGGGGTTGGGGGATCAGGATCAGCTGTGAGCTATGCTTCAGAAACTGGCATGTACTCTTTGACCTACTTCAAGTTATGTTAGAAACTGAAAACTTTAAAACAATGGTTCCCAATGTAGGAATTCCAACAAAGAACAGCAGAATACATCTGGTCCTTGCAAACTTGTGTGTAATGTTCTGTCTTCTAAATGTCAAATAACTCTGACTTGGAATATTATCAATCAAAACTGTTTAAAGTGCTTACACTGTGCTCATTTCCTTTTGTTTTAAGAGTAGCTTTGTATGATTGTCAGATCAAAATAATCCTGAAAAGCAAAGCTGTTTTAGGCCTCAGGAAAACAGACCTATAGACTATATGACTAGATTGTACTATATAAACTGGCAAAAAACTAGTTGCTAAGAAAAAAAATTACTATTTCCCTGAGTAGTTGTGTGTGGTTTTAAGAGGATTCTTACTGTTGGCAAAATTTGTTGCAAAGAAGTAAACAATGCTGCACTGAAAGTAGGGTGCTGCTGTTGCTAGACGTTTGTAAGGAAGATGCCAACTTGTCTGCAAACACCCATTAACTGCTCGCTAACAGTATTGAAAGCTTAAAAGGTGTGACACAAACTGGAAGCGAAATGGCACAACTTACACACTTTTTCATGTTTCACTACCTTTCAGTGGTTAGTTAAGAACTGTTTGCAGACAAGTGAGTATCTTCCACGCCAATGGCAATTTGCTAAACAGCAAAAACTTGCCAACTGGTCGGGGAATACACAATTTTTCCTAGTGACAGGGTCATTGACCAGCGTGTGTGACTGAGGTCTTAGCTCTGTTTCTATTCGTTATTCTACCATCATAGACAGAAGCAGGCATGTCAAGCTTCTGTGCTAGTAGGCAGAGATGTGTGCTGAATTGACCATATCAGGGATATCCACTGTCTTTGACTTCATACAGAGGCAAGAGTAGAAAAAAAACTGTCTGCATCCTTTCATTTAGAGCAGTGTGAAACCCGAGGGGCTCCTTGCACATATGCTAAACTCATTATTTGAAACCTTGGCTACCTTTAATATAAGCTTCCACTGTTAAGCCGGGAATTAGAGAAAAGCATTATAGTTAAATGTTTTAAAAACTTTTTATCATATCTATTCATTTGGTTTTCTGAAAATTTGAGAATTCCTGCTTTAAAATTCTAAGCTGTGCAGTAACAGCGTGCAGTCCTTTTCAATCCGTCCCTGCTGAGTGCAGCACAGGGTGGAGCCACTGGTCCCAAAGGTGTTTTTTTCCATGCTGGAAATTTGTCAAGAGTTTATCAAGATAGGGCAGCGTTCAAGCATACAAGCCAAGGGTAGCGGGGAAGGGTGGCAGAGTGACTCAAGAGTAAAGCATCCTTCAACCAGAAGGCTAAGTTATCTCCCTCGTGACTGTGAAAATCCAACCTGCTAAAGTGTCCTTGAGCAAGACACCAAATGCCTACCAGTCCCAGGGGTGCTGTTCTGTAGCGGAGGTTGCAATCTACAGGGGGAGATGAAAAGAGGCGATTTCACAACTGGGGATCACTGGAGTATCACAAAAAAGCCTGTGAGCTAAAGTCACCAGTTCCACGCCTCACCTCACCACAAAACACTCTGGTGGCAAATTATCTGCCTCCCCCTCTTTCTGTCTATGTGGCACTCTTTTCTCTTACTGCCTTCCTCTTTCTCTCTCCTCCTGTCCTATTATGGACATAGCAACAGTGTTGCTGTCAGGACGACTAAAGATTTGATTCAGTGTCTGTCCCTGTCTGAATGTGTGTCTGTGTGTGTGTTGTGTGCATGATAGCAGATAAGAGCCATATATAAACAGCACTTAAAAGCAGAAATGTAAATGTTTAGAAGTCACTGCAGAACACAGACCATATCAAGATACCAGAGAGAGCAAGAAAGAGAGAGAAAGGAAGATTAAAGCAGAGTTCACACCAGGAGAACTAGCAGACTGCAGTTGAGACTCAAGTTGGATTCCAGTCATCAAGAAGACTTGGTGGAATTTCACATCTCAAAGCATCCAAACTGTTTAATCTGCTGCTGAAAGTGAAGGAAGTTTTGAAAAACTGACCAGGATGCATTAGCACCTGTGTAGCCTGTTCAATTCAAGGCTTCATATTCATAGGTAAAATAGTACAGAAGCGACGCTGGAGTGTCCGGGCAAACAGGAGTATAGGCACGTATCTTTTACAGAGGAGGTTTCTGTATAGGCATAATGCATCAAACGCTTAAAAAATATCCAAAACGTCATTTAAGACAACTCTTCGATTATTTTATAGACATTTTTAGAAACTACTGCAATGACATAATGACTGAAAAGCCACATAAACAGCAATTAACCTCAGCAGTTTCACTCATCAGAGAGGGGAAACTATCGTTTTATGCCGTCAATCAAAATTTTAAGCTATGAGACTTAATGGTGAGTCACACAGGTCTCGAGACGGGTCGCTGGCTCTCTAGCAACCATCGTCAACAGGGAAAATTTTCGTTTCCGCAGCTGGTTGGTGAGTGGTCAGTAGAGGTTGCTGGCGATTGCTAGATAAAATTAGTATACAGAAATGAAGAGGTATATGGTTTGCTTTGGTTGCTAGTAGATTGCTGTGGTTGCCCATAGTTACATTTCAACAGCCTTTGTAGTCTACATCTTGGGCAAGATGGTGAACCCCAAGTTTCTCTCTGATGTGTTCCTCGGACTATGAATGTTGAATAGAGAGCACTTCAGCATAGGGAAAAGTGCTTATACACTGAATGAGGCATGTTCTATAAAGTGCTTTGTGTGCCCAAATAAAGCGATTAGATGAGAACCAGTCCACTACCACTTGGTGAATAGTTGGCGAGTGTTTGCAGGCATGTCGGCATCTTTCATGTGAGTGAGAAAAGCAATAACAACAGACACCTTCAGATAGCGAACAAATTCTACAAACAGCTTCACATCAGAAACGTTGGGAGTTCCTCTTTAATTTCCCAACTTTTCTACTTAGAGACAGTGATATATGAGCATTTCTCAACACATCTGACAAAAACCCAACACAAATTATTTATTGAAACATTGCCCTTTAGACTAATTGGCCTTTTTGCTTACAAATTCACTGTAACTTTGGATCCAACACTCGAACCGAAGCTGTAAAGAACTTCATGAATCAAACATGACATGTTTCTTTACCATAATATCAAAGCCTGCACATTTTGTGAAAGGCTGCTGCAGATGAGGGTTAGAGCGGGCGCGCTTCGGTGTGCGAATCCTCGAAGGAACAAGCAGGAACAAGTCCATTTTCACATATATATGTGATCTAAACGTACTTATTGTGCTCGCTTGAGAGTTTGTGTTTGGTTACACAAGTGTGTGGCTGCGCAAGCGAGTGAGTGATTGTTAGCAGAAGCTCGTTAACCTCAGAAGTCATTACCACAGCCTCGAGGTTTACGGCAATTAGACAAAATAAACGGCAAACGAAAAAACAAAAAAAAGGATAAATGAAAAACAAGAGGAGAGAAGAAAGTGATTACTGGAGAAAAAATTAAAGTGATTATTTTCACCAATTTGAGAAAACAATAACCCTCCCCCCTCAGCTCTATCCCCCATGAGAGCGGCAACACACAATTGCTGGAAAGAAAGTAATAATTGGAGAAAAATAGAAAGCGATCATTACAGTTAAGAAGAAAAAAACACATTCGTTTTGACAATTTCTAATATAGCTAATGCGAAAGAGGAAAAAAAGGCAAATGTTGTAATTTATGAGAGATGAAAAAGGAAGTGCAGTGAATACGCATGTATGTGTGCGTGAGTCGGAGGAAAAGGGGTAGTAGTTGACATCACTGCTCCTATGTAGACTTTTTTTTTCTCTCTTTTCTCAAGACGTTTTTGTTTTTACAGCTTCACTCTGGGCAGACCAGACCGTTGTACACACGTTCATGCGCACAAACACACATACCCTCGCTCGCTCTCCCTCTATCTCTCTCTCACTCACACACACACATGCACACTCCCATACATATTCCCATACGCACAGACCCCTAAAGGGGCCTTTTTTCCACATTGGACCATATGGTGCAGACAGGCGCACGGAAACAATTCTCTAAAAACAACACACATTCTACACTTAGAAACCTACCACACACACACACACACACACACATACACACACACACAGGCTCATAGATTTTCCCTCTCGCTCGCTCTCTTTCAAACACACACACATACACATGCACACACCAGACAGTTAAATCTGCTGAATGAATTGCTGCCTTGTTCAGCAGTGCACTAATGGCAAGAACCTGCTATGGCGATTACCACACACACACACACTCACACACTTACACACACACACACACACACACCGGGGCTTAGCATTAGGCATTCTAGGGCACTTATCCATTAGAGAGGTTAGTTATTTTCCTCACTCCAAACGTAGGTATTCAGCTTAATATTCCAACAGTGGTGGTTGTAAATCTACTCGGTTAAGGAGCCGGGGCAGATCTCTCCGAAAAGCTGGATCTCCTTAGTACACCAGGATGGAGCTCGACCAATTATACAAGCTAATAAAAAGGCTGATATTTTACTTGTTTTTATTTTTATTTTACTATAAAAACCTGACGGTGAAGCCTTGAAATCTTTATTTTTAAAAAAGTTGTAATTATGATGTATTCGGTTGCGTATCCTCGTAGCTTTCTTTCTGTTTCAGTAAGTCTTGCTTACCGTTTCCATTAGCTTACTCTACTTAAAAAATCTTCCCACATATCCTCTAAGTCACAGTTTTGTTTTCTCTCACAGTCGTTAAATCCACTTTTCTGCCAGTCTCTCTGGTTCCCTTTTTCTCTCGTGTAATCAAAGACGCAGCAGGTTCTCCATTATTCTTTAAATTTGGCACTTTTCATCTTTCATTTCAGACAATTGGCACTGTAAGGATTGAAGAGTCAAATTTAACAGTGTTTGTTATTGCAGTCAAATGTATCCGATGGACTCAAAGCAGCTGGAGACAAGAATGCCCAATTTTTCAGCTCCACTTACTCAGCATTGATTTGTTAAGACTGAAAAAGTGACTTCTGTAATGCGCGATGCCGAGAAAGAGAGCACTGAGTCATCTCACTCAGAGGGAAACTTCCTTTCATACTAATGGGGAAGAAACTGCACAGAATAAAGAAACGTTTCCATAATGTAAAAGTTAGGGTTACAAACATTACTGTCACAATTATTTTCATTCTTAGTCATTTGCTATTTTATCCTGTGATTGTTTATTGCTAAGTAGTACCATTAACTGCTATTAACAGCTTTGTGTTTTCAGCTGAACAGAAGTAATGTCAAACCTACTTTGTCAAAAAAAAAACAAGAGATTTTGCATGAAAATACTTAAACATCCACCCCCAACGACACCAAAACTAAAGCAATGCAGAGGCTGTTTAAGCATAAGGCAGGTATGTCTTGCATAAGTAATAATCAACAGCGCACTGCTCGACATAAACTAGCAAATCTAGGATACCCCACGTTGTAATGTTTTTAGAAATGCCATGTTAGACCCATGAAAGTTCCTGAAACGTTCCTGCAGCTGATTTAAACCACACCTTTACACGTTTAGTTCTCTCTAGAATTGTCACTATGAGCAAGGACTATGTGTGTGCATCAGTCTGTGTGCTCTGCAGTGATTGACAGCTGCCATTGCCGATGCTATACAGGCTTCATGAGAGCACTCTGTCTTCTGGATTAAGGAAACGAGATAATGCATCATGGACAAATGTCTTAATCTCACTTAATCTTACTTGACATTGTCCACTTTTTTTGGGGGGGGGGGGCAACACAAGTGAGAGCCACTGCACAGTTGTAATTTTGTCACACAGACTTGTGTTGTAAATGACACATAAATGTTATCAGAACATAAAAAGGTGTCTGTGGTGCCTTTTTAGTCACAAAGCATCATGTTCAGATGCCATCAAGCTAGTATTTAAAAAAAGGATTTGAGGTTGAAAGTGGCTTTAGTCGGTTTATCTTTAATGACAATTTTGCTCCTGCATTGTTCCACACAAAAGCAAGCAGTCCCTCACCACTTGCACTGGCATTCCAGTCAAACAAACACAGCCGTGTGCCGTGAAACTCATTGCATCGTGGTGACTGTCTGGGTTGCATTTGGCTTCAGTGAGCACCTGAAAAAACTACCGTTTGGAACTATCTGTCAGCCCCCAGCTACTCTGTTTTTATTGTTCTGGCAACTTGTTCTGCTGCTGCCAGGCACCCTGGCTCCTTTGGATGGCTGTGCTGGCTGCTAGTTTTAGCATCACCACCAGCAACTGGCCTGTCAGCTCCCAGCAACTCTGTCTTTATCGTCCTGGGTAAGGGTTCTGGTGCTGCCGGCCTGGCAGGAGTACTATCAGCAGCAGCCTGAGCTTCTGTCTTCCCCTTTGTTGTTCCTCATCAGTGGACTCTCTACAGAGTCTGTCAACAGTTGAAAATTTGATGCAATTCACAAAATCAACTCCGTATTAAAAAAACGAGTGTGGTCGTTAATTTTGTCCAAACTTCCAATACGATGTCATGTTATATAAATGAATGGGTCAAAGCTGCTACAGTGCACTGCGGTGATAAAACATTTACAAGCGATGCCAGTAAAGACACAGCATTCCTACGACTAATACACGGGTGGAAAAAACTGAATATCAGCAACATTTGATTACAGAAAAAAATGACAGTATGCAGTATTTTGGGGGAGAAACTTCATTCAAGCTGACTTCAAACTTTCTGCAACTCCGTCAAGGCTGCAACTGCAAAGAGATTTTTCCTTCCAGACATACTGGGGCAGCACGCAGCTGTATAGTTCACCAGCATATGGATTAAATAAATACAGTCTGCACAGAGCTTGTTAACACTTGTTCACTTGGATCCAGCACAAGTTTTAGGCAAACCCAACAAAAAACATGCACTCACATCTGTGCACACCCAGACCAAAGCGTACATGTAACTTATATGCACACAAAGAAGTATGACACACACATGCAAACATCCTTAAAGGAGTAAATGTGTAGGTAAGTATTGTGAATCCAGATAGAGTTTTGCACAGACAAACTTGCACACACATAAATATATAGAGAAACTGGAGGGAACCTTTTGATAAATTTACCACACTAAGGCAAGTCTGTTTGTATGTCCAATTGTAAGTCCAATTTAACCAGTTTTCGAATCAGCATAAATTAACTGTATGGGAGTCTCATCTAACCACACACTTGGTTGGATATAAAAAGAATAAATTGTATATTTTAGCTGAATCTTTTATCTTTTACATGCGCACTAACATCTTACGTGTATGCAACAGTTACTTGTTGAGGTAGCACACCTCTCTCTCACACACACACACACGCAAAACTGTTGGTTGGGGTCTGATCTACTTCTGGCTATGTGGTCAGTTGCTAACAAAATCTGATTAATGGATTTCAACTCAGTCTCTCCAACAAACACAGAAGCAGACTGAGAGGAAGATGAATTGGTACAAGCTTTGAAAACTAGGTTGGGTCTACTGCCCCAGCTTTGCCTAGTTACCGTTCTTAATCTGATTAATCAAATTTTTTTCCTCCTAGAAAGGCTTTGGAAAATGAGCGCACCAAGCACCGAATGCTAGTCAGGTTTTGCTGTGTGAATCTGACCCTCCAAACAATTTGGATACGAGGAGAAACAAACATGAACTGTGCCGTGCGTGCCTGCATTAATGATAACATTTCTTCAAGCCATCAAATTGTTCCAGCATCAGTTTATGTCGTAAGATATACGATATGCCATCTCGATCCAAATGTTAACCAGGCTTATAGGCCTACCCCAAATCTAGGCATGATATGCTCAGATTTGGGGGTTGCAAGCCTGCTGGCATCTGGGCTGCAATGCGGTAGTATGGACAGCTCAGGGCACAGTTACATAAGCTAATGAACCATCTTAAGAGCCATTGGAGAATTTTTTGTAAACCAAATGCTACATTTATAAACTAACAGCCAATATACAGTACACTGTTGGTCGAGTTTTATCAATATATTACAGACAATGCAATCAATTCCTAAACAGCAACTATTATTGGCCAGCAAACTCAGAATAAACAGGTCAAAACAGCTGCACCGTAAAAAGATAATTATTCAGTGTGACAATGCAATCAGGTCTGCTTTCTCAATGTAGTTACAAACAGAGTTATTGCAAGCATGCAAACAGACCATAATTGAGATAAAACAGACTTATGCAAAGAATTAACACACATCTGTCACCCTGATCTTTGATTGATTCGGTGTCCTTTAAAGTACTCGATCATTAACAAACTGACAAATTAAGCCATTAATAGCAATGACACCTGGTGACACCTCCTTTATTAATCTTTGCCTGGCTAAATAATAAGTCTTAATTGGAATCTATTAGAATGAATTGTTAGTTGGGATGTCAGGGACAAAGAAAGAGACTTGTGTGCATGAGTTTGTCCATGTACGTCTTTGCGAGAAGATAAAGGTTTAATGCCCTCTCTACTTATTGATGAATGGGTATGTCTCGACGTCCTACACACACATACGCACACGGAAACACTAAAAGGAAAAAAAAAAAACGCGCATATGTGTGTGGAAAACTAACAGCGGTAGAGCGCGCTGTAAAGCTGCGAGAAGATGAGATCATCACACACACTGAGCTACCTTCTGACCCATTTTGGCAACAGTCAACAGGTAGTTTACACGCGGATGTTCAAACGTTTTCTAAACCAGGCTCTGCTCTGACTTTTGCTGTTTGAGGCCGACGCACACAGACAGTAAGAGGGTGACGCAAAAAGAGAGAGAAAGATCTGCTGACAGACAATGGGGAAGGAACACATCAGGAATCACCACCTCAGAGGAGCGAAACTGTTTTGTGGGCTACTATGTCACAGAAACAAAAACAAAAAAAGTCTTTATATGTGCACGCTGTGCTGCGTGTTGCGTGCAGGATCAAATTCAAATGGCTCTAACTCTACTCAACATTGCTCAGTTTTTTTAAAGCCTCAAAAAAACCCAAAAAAAAACTGGCACATGTGACTAACATATCAAAGCCTAGGAGATAACCCAACATGCACGCACACCACTGCATCTATGAGAACATTTGTATACACACACTTAAAGGCATGCAATCATGCACATGCATACACACAACTGAATAGACACACACACACACGACCACAGCTAAAAGCATCAAGCAGCTCAAAGTAATCCGCCCTGCTGAATAACATCACCAAGCAAAGCCACCGCACCGCATAATGAAAAACATGCTAACACACACACAGATGCTCGCACACTGTGCAAAAGGACATACGCAAATTTGCATATCCATTATCATTCACTATGGTGCATGCAAAATAGCTACGTAGAAAGATATTCATAAAGACGCACCAAAAGTACAGAGACAGTCTCAAAGACACTCTGCAATGATCGTGCAATCTCTGAGTCACTTACCCTCCATGCATTTACAGTTAAAGGGTCATTTCACCAAAAAAGACCTGCGTTTCTTTAGCCTTCCAGGCCGCTTGGAGTTCACTTTAAAGAGATTTCAAGAAAGCTGCTAGTACTCATATATTGAGCTATACAAATAAAGAGGATTCATACACTTCCTAAAAAAATCAACTTATCTTACATAACTCAATGTATAAGTCATGCAGATCATTCAGAAACCTTGTTCTGGAGAGTTTTGAACGGTTGAAACAGTTCCCAATAAAAACTGTTGAGACAGCAGAAAGAGCACGAGAGTGTGTGAGAGAAAGAGAAAGGAAGCAGACGTCGAGAGCTTCAGCGTGCGTTGTGACACAGGTAAAGGAGGATACGCAGCAGCTGTTTGTGCACCTTTGTTTCTGTGTTTTTGTGTGTGCTCAGCACAGCTGATGGCTGGTGAAAAATGGAAATAAATAAATTCAGAAATAGAGTCAGAAGCAGCTTGTTAGTAACACAAAAGCCCTGATAAGGCAAAATACAGTGCGGTTAAATTACCGTATGTTAGCGTCATAATGCATACAAATGTACACGCCCACATATATACATATATCTATATACACACGTCTAGACGAGAATAATTCTCTATTTACATGGCATAATTCAACAATATGGTTGTATGTACTGTATGTGAAAAATATTTCTTGATTTGCGAGCGTTTGGATAAAGGCAGACAGTTCGGCACATACGGTATTTAAACCGAAATAAAATAATACGGCACTGCTATAATTATAATGTATGCTACACCACAAACCACTGCAGCTTTTTGCACATGCTTACATAATAACCTCAGCTGTAAATATACGTACTTCCTGCAGTACAATAACCTGTGCAGTGCCATTACGTTCTAGGATCCATGAATGCACATAGCAAAAGGAAAAAGTAACCTTTTCAGTTCAAACACTCTGACATCTGAACAAACAGATCCTGTTTTGGTGTTGTACAAAACTCAGCATTTAATTGAACAGGCACTCTTATTCATATGTTACCATCCCCTAATTGCAGGCTCACCATTAACGGTCTCTATGTAGCATGTGGGCTTCTGTAAAGTCTTGGAGATCACTGGTTCTAATCGACATTACTAGTAGTTTGCTGCGGTGGTGCTGGAGTCGACGCTTGAAAGCGTATTTATGGGATCTGAAGAGCGAAATTAAAGCAGTTGTGTCAGAAACCTCTTGTTAACAGACATCCCTGGTAACAATTGCATATTTTGGAAGCAAACCAATCAAACAGTAGATCAAGTTGCTCCCTCTAAACTTTACAAAGTGCGAGGAACTAATGAGCTCTGCTAATGAGGTCTACTGAACCAGAATGCAGCAGATGCTTACTGGAAGAGCAGGTAATGTTTCGCTATGAGTAAACTGCTCCACTGCTTGATGTCAAAAACAATCTTTTAACTTTTATTTCTGCATAGGAATCATTTGAAACAGCGCAGTATTCGAGCGATATTTAAACAGTTTTCCACCCTCACTGGGTGCCACCAGGCAAACATTAAATACCACAGCGTATGGAGGAGCGATTCAAGGCAACGTGCACGGTCACTTCCTCCACAAGTGATGACTAAGAGCAGTTTTTCATAATACTTCGTTGTTCTGCGTGTACGCCATTTTATCTGCAGTCGCTTAGTAAACTACCCCCCTGTACCCGCTTTGGCTGGAGGTGGTTACATCAGACCCACAAACTGGCCGAGCTCTGAGAACGACGGATGCCTCTTAAAGCTTTTATTTTTTTTATTTCTTGTGAAATTGTTTGCTTTCATAGTTTAAAGCAAGACTTGCTGTGCACACACACACCACAAAAACACGCTGAATTACTGCAGAAAAAGTATATAAATTTTTTTTTCAAGGAATGAACGCTGATGTTGCAGAAAAAAAGTGCATTATTGTTTTATTCCTAATGAAAAATAATTCATAAACAATTATTAGCACTTTAATTTAATGTAAAAGAAAATACCATTAACATTTGTATTAATATTGTATTGAAGATTAGTGTCTAATTAAAAAGTGTATTATATACATTTAATTACTAAATGTTACACTTGATAAACTGACTTTGCAAATATTCACGGTAGTTTTGTCAGAACATGTAGGTCAGAAAGCAGCAGAATCCTGAATATCAGCAGTAAAAACATTAAGTTTAAAGTTGTTAACTTTCCTATTGAGGGATTGAAAGTGAAAACATATATGTCCTACCTCTGCTGATCATCGGGTTATATAAACATCATGGCTGGCTCCTGGCTTTGGCATCGGTTCTGATGAAATGGCTCGGTTTAACCCTACGCCGCAGCGGTCCGTCCAGCAGCGCAGTTCGGCTACTGGCCTTCTGTACTCCACAGCGTAATGGAAAGCAGAAACCAGGTGTCAGACCAGAGCTAGTATCCTTCCATTGCTTAATCAGGTCCACACAACTCCTCGCAGGTCCGTGAGCATCCACGCTGAAATTCTTCGGCTTCTTTGACTTTTGCTTGTGAAGGTCTTCAACTGTAAGTCGCATCAGCTACTTTTAGTCCACGGCTGCTGCCCCCCCTCGTACGCTTAACAGCTGGCCATTACAGCTTTGAGTTTGATCGAGTGTGTGTTCTGCGTAAGAGCTGTTATGCAAGCTGTCACGTTTGCTGTCCGGTCCTTTATTTTTTGTTTTGTTTTTTCGTAATTCAATTCTGGCTAAGGTCCTCAGTCATGGTTGTCAGACTCCACTATCATCTTAACAACCTGCAAAAAGACAGAAAGACAAATATTGTTAGAAATGGGCACATGCTGCAGAAGTTAATGAAACCTATTGGAGCCAGATTTCAGACATTTTTTCCATACTTTACGTTTACGGGAAACAATTTTGCCTGGACTTTAGACGTCTACATTAAAATGGTTGATCAAAGGTGCACAATAGCCAAGAAAACATTCAGTGCCCTGCTCAGACCCCGGCCGGTTTGAGTGTTTTTTTCTTTTCTTTTCCCATATGTGACAGCTGACAATGCCTTTCACATGTGAAGTCAGTTTTGAGGTCTTTTTAAAGTCGGGGCCACGGGTAATTTACAGTACAATTTAAAAAAAAAATAAAAATAATAATAATAATAAATGTGATTCTTTCACAGTGAAAGCATCGTCAGCTTTCCATGAACTAAGGAAAAAAAGTTCAATTTTCAACCAAAATCTACAAATAACAAACATGTCTGTGTTTGACAACTGTAAACTCGTTGCTTTTTTGCACATGTCAAATTATATTTTCTTTGTACCACAGAAGGACGTGAAGCACAACAATCAGCCAGGACATTAACAGTCAGGTAAATAATGAGAAAAAACTGTGCAGGCGCAAAACTACTGGGGAAAAAAAGGGTCACTAATAATATCCCAAGGATATAATTAACAGCAGAACCCATGTATGATTTGCTCACTTTCAATTGTGATTGCTTAATGAATCACAACAAGGCCGTCATTGATGAATAACTTCCAGGAATCAATAAAATAAATGATCACTTATTGGATTTCCAGCAGCTGTGCCCGCTGATGAGTCTATTTTTCTTCATTCTGTAATTCTAACTGTTACAAGTTACACTCTAGTTCTCAGTTCCCCCTTTTGTTGCCCCAACCGCAAAAATAACCCCACCCTCTGTGTCAGTAACACTCCTCTCCCGCTCTCTTTTTTTTTTTCATTCTCACTCTGCCACCCTGTCTCCTTCTTTCCATCCATCTCGGCTCTCTCTACCTCGTAAGGCAAATCAAAATGTTAGTCTGTATTTATAATAAACCGTTTTCCTCCGGTCAGTCTGGCCGGTGTGTGCGTGTATCTGTAGGTGCCTACATCAACGGTGGATAAAGATTCAATACCTGTTCAGCGGTCTTGACCACTTCCACAGACAGTTCTAACTTTGTTTGGGCTATAGATAGAAAGTTAGCACACCAGAACTGGAGGCTATCATTATCTGAAAATGGATATCTGCTGTTTCGCAAGAAAAAAAAATTGCTGGCAATAAAAGCCAAGAACATTATGAGTCATTACTGAAATTATGAGTCATTTTAAAGACCCTCCCATCTTAAAACAGTGCTGTTTTTCAGGATTAAAAGCAAACTTCTCAGAAAAAAACACAGTTGATGATTTCCAGGTAGGCACTTGGAAAAAAGTTGTCCATAGGTAACCTTATGAAAGTGTCCACACCACAAAAAAAAAAAAAAAAAAAAAAACAAAGAACACAACAAACAAACAAAAAAAAGAAGGTGAGAACTCCAGTATCACATCAAGCAGACATGCTTCCGGTTACTACATGATCGACCACATCATGTAATAACAGCGTTATAACAGAGAGGACAAATGTTCTTTTCAAAGCAGAAAAAGAGAAATCTAAGAATCAACTTATTCATTAGCAGTTCTCACAAAAGGAAAAGAAAAGGGGAAAGAAAAGCTTTCTTTATCTTAAGAGTGAGTGTAGCTTTAAATATTTTTTTTCCTGTGGAATTCTGACTCAGTCAGCCCCTGCTTACTCATTTTCTCAATCACTGTTTTTTGCTTCTTTGGTGTTTTTCTCTGTATTCTCTAGGTTTTTTTTCCTTTCTTTTTTTTTAACTTCCACTATGACTTTTCTTGTTTTCTTGCATTCATTCATCTCTTTTTCTAGTATAACTTCCATTTCCCAAGCTCACGTCCATCAACTTCACGTTTTTCTCCCTCTCTCCGTTCCATGTCTCTCTCCCATCAATTCATCACTGAGCTCGCTGTCACATTAATGTGTTTCTTCTGACTGTTTTTCCAACTGTCATTGTGGCTGAGATACCCCCCACCTCCCAACCACCGCCACAGCCCCCCCATCCCTTCTGCACTCACCCCCGCAGCCCCCCACCCCCCCATACACACACACTTTGTGAATGCGTGTGGTCCAGTCCGGCCATAGACTGTTACATTGTCCCAGACAGGTTGGACTGCGCCACTAGCCAGCAGACGAGGGGGGGATGGGGGGAGGCGGAAAGCGGGGGTTCCTAGGCAATGTTTGTTTTTCTGTTTCCAATTTGGTCCAGCCTGAGGAACTCCACACTCCGCTCTGTCTCAAACACACCATTCATGACGGCCTGACGTACATGATTACACACACATGTCCACTCGCCAGCTCTCCGCTCGCTCCGAAGTACGCACACACACATGCAAACAGACGCACACACGCGTTACATGCTCTCACTGCCTCCAACAGACGCACAGACTTAGTGTAAATCCACGACGACAAACATAGCACTCAAGTTCATTTGCAATCATTTTTGTCACGAAACGCAAGACCCTCAATTTATCTTTGTCCTCATCTTTTATTGTTTTCTGATTTGTTATTGCTAATGCCGACTCAAATGA
This sequence comes from Neolamprologus brichardi, assembly GCF_056152115.1. NCBI lineage: Eukaryota > Metazoa > Chordata > Actinopteri > Cichliformes > Cichlidae > Neolamprologus > Neolamprologus brichardi. The sequence goes on along the minus strand of NC_142124.1, from coordinate 15,070,601 downwards.
CATGGTGGTCAAACTAATTACACTCGTTTCTTCCTCATCTTTCGGCGATTTTTTTCCCTCTGCTGTCCCAAGGAAAATAATTGTCTTTGAAGGGCCGTTTTGATGTGTCTTGTTGCCTTTTCAGATCTTATGTAGACAGAGTTATGCTCCATGTTTCACCAATTAGAGCACAGAGAGTACATTGTTTGATATTCAGCTCAACTCAACCGTTCCAGCTGAAATGGATTATTGTGGTCATTTTTGCTGTTAGGATTTTAAATACACTAACTAAAGATCTTTCTATGTACTAGTAAAATCGTTATCTTGGATCAATACAGACAAACTGTGCTGACAGGTTCTTATCAGTCTTTTCAGATGTCATGGAATTATCGTCCCCCTGTTTGGTTTAAGCATCAACGATGTACAAGCAGGCACTGTATGCAAATGAGGTTTACTATGATTCAGTGCTTTCCGGCTGGTTCCCTGCAGATCATACCAAAAAAGCAGTGCAAAAGCAGCAAGAGCTGCACGCAGAGCTTTGCCGTTCTATCCGTGGCATAAAGCGTACTGAGTAGCAGGTGCAAAACCGTAAAGCTGGCTGTGGAGCTTTCCAATTTTACTGTCAGGTAAACAAAGGAAATTATTAAACTACTCTTGAGATTCTCATAATGATTTGTTTAGTGATTGCAAACAGCTTGTCAATCAAAGAAAGTTGGCTTCTTCCAAAATCGTTAAATTAAATGAATATTAGGAGAAGAGACGAAGCAAGTGTTAATCAAAGCAGTCAATGCCCCAACACAGCAGACAATCTCTTACAGTGACGAGACAATAGTTGGCCTATGGAGAACATCACATAACCTTAACCTTAAGGTCCTGATGGAACACAAAATGAACTCCATTAACATCAGGTAAAATACAGCCACACACTTCGGAAGTGTTGGCATGCATGACAAAACAATGTTCTGATGACGACATCTAAGGTAACAAAAAGAATATTTCCATGTTCCTAACAGATCACTAAAATTCACACTGTTAAATAAAAGCAGAGCTGAAAAAGTCAATTATCTGATAAGCTGATCATCGGAGTGTGTGACCATTCAAACGTTCCAATTCATTGGTTCCCCCTTCCCTAATCTGAGAATTGATTTTTTTTTCCACAGTGAATTGAATATTTAGCTGGATTGACTAACAAATCAAGAAAAGTGACGGCAGATTAACTAAAATAATAGTTAAAAATAGATAGACAGTTAATAGCTAGTTAATAGACAGATAGATAGGAACGTCATCCTATCAAGTATGCACATGTTCAACCACACCAAAGAACACAATTAAAACTTCTGCTCTACATTTTGCATTGATCTGACTGTCTGCACGGCAAGCGAACAAACACACTGTGCCAGTGCTTCTGCTCTCTTGTGAATCACACCACTAAGTGACCTTGATCAACCAGATCTTTCAGCTGCTGAGGTTAAAGCTGAGGGAGTGGCTTACCTATTCATTACTGTATGCAACACCCACAGCTTTTAGACTTTTCTCTGACACATACGCACGTGCAAGTTGCTGACATAGCACAGCTTTCCTGTGATACATAGGTTCCCCCTGAGTGGATAAATAAACAGTTGTGGGACTGATATTAGTCCACTCCTTCCTGTGGGGTTTGGAAATTAGTCTAAAACAGCATCACTGTTGCCACCAGTAACACTAATAATATAAAGAAAACTATACTTTACTAAAACGTGTTACAAGTGGTTTTGAAACTGCTGAGCAAATTAATCTGCTACATCTTAGAAAACAAGAAAAGAGAAAGCCCAACTAATTACTAGTTAACTGCAGTTGTGGCTGGTAGAGGAGACAAACTTACCAACCACAGTCAAATGAGTATCCACATTTGCCTCGTGGACGGTGCTAATGTCCCGCCTTGATGTACGATAGTAGCAGGAAACCGGGAGATGCATAAATCAACAGGGGACTGTTGATTCTGACCTTGCTCTCCACAGCTAAGACTCTCATACATCAAAAATAATGGAGAACAAACTCTGCTTCAGTGGTAGTTGTAGGCGTAATGGAAGGAACTAGTAGCTGCATAAATCAACAAGTTGATTGTTGACTCTTGCCTAGCTGTCTTTTCCCCCAAAATACGGAAAACAAACTACAGCTCTGCCAGAAACACACACGCATTACACACATGCATTCCACGAGCCTGCCGAAGTCTGCCAGACATATCTGATGATTTTAAGTACACACACACACCCATGCATGCTTGTGTTTGTGTGTATGCGCCTTGGTTTGGTTTGTCTGTCTGGGTAGGCTCAAACATTACATCAGTCATACACACTCACATCCACAAACTGAAACAGACAAATACACTAGATCATGCACGCACTGCGCCACATTCGCTATTCAACACTCTGTCTCTCAGGAATACACACACATGCACACAAAGACAACCACACACACACACAATTTCCACTGCTGGAGAATCGGACGTTTCCTGCAAGCGGCCGGGAAAAATGTCTGGACAAACTTAAGACGCACACGCGTACACACAACGGAACATTTTCAACCCACAATGTTGACATTATATTCCTTTCCAGAGCCCTTCTATCTACAAGCTGGCCAAGTGAAGCAGCGTTTCTCCATTGAGCAGTATCGGGAAGCAAGACTGGAAGACTGTCAGTGATGTCAATCCAGGGCTGGGCTCAATTAAAAGAAAAAAAGGGCTTTAATCAAATCTCAAAAACAAGTATAATCAACTTCTCATAACGGCTTGCTGTAATTTTTATACGGGATAATTTTCACTGCAGTAAAAACATCTTTAATGAATCTTTTTTTCAGTGTCTCAATCAAAGATATTACTAGTGCCTAAGAGATGCTGTATTAACTTACCTTTGATATCATGCGTGTATGAGGGTGCAAAACTGATCTCCACTGAAGGCCAAAGCATCTTTCATTTTCTTAGACTGCAGCAAGGCTACATTTTCAGTGATGCAGTGTTCATTTGCAAAGAGATAGAAAAAGTGACGTACTGCCTTAGAGTCATATCACCGCCTTACATAGCTGAGGTTAACAATTCAAATTCAGCAAACCACATTTAAAAAGCACTTGGTAAAAACTTTAAACATACTAATAAGAGTGCCCCTCTTTTTACCATCTTTTCCTCACAACGCATTAATCAACTCAGCTGGTTTTTATCAATTTAGTCACATGAAAGTTATCTGCATAAACTCTAGTAAACTGTTGTTATCACTGAAAAACTGCAGTTGTCCCTGGTCGTGCAATGTGTTAGAGGTGGAATCGGTCTAAAGGACAATGATAAATACAAACCTATAAGCCAAATGAGCAATCAGACCAGTTCTGTTAATGTGCATGACTGCTCAAATATATTAAAAGCAAGCTAGCATTAGCTGACACAAGCTATAGATTCTGTATTGATCCCTAAAGCAAAGGTTTCTAGTTTTCCCCAAATTTTGGTAAAATTCCAGTTTGAACAAACAGACTTCACTGTTTAAAAGTGACTTTATTTTGAGTGTTCTCTAAGGCATAAATTGCTAACTGGCTAAGCCCCATCCCTTCCTTGCCAATGCTCTCAATCACAAAGTACTATTTTAAAAAAATTATAATTTTCTTTTACCTTATGTGGAGTTTGTTTTGAAGCCTGTATTACTTGTTTATGCTGACAGCAAGATTAATAGGCTTTCCAAGAAAATATTAGCTAGTGCCTCTTACTGGTGGCGCTATGGTGGAGCAGAAGATTGGCACTGACGTAGACACTCAGGACATAGCACAAATATATCATTGCTATAATTGTCACAGAAAATTCCACCCTTGACAAAGAAAATCACACAGGCCTACAGGACGGTTGGCAGCCCTCTGGCAACAATGTGTTGCAAGGGGAAAAGATGTATATCTCAAAGGTTAGCAAGCGGTTGTTGACAGTCGCTACTTGAAACAGGTCACAGAGTGGTGCGCAGTGCTACACAAAAACCTGCTTGGGATTGTTTTAGCCACTCACATATTGCCACAGTGGCGGTAGTTTGTGTGAAAAATCCTGACATGTCTGCAAACAGTCACTAACTAGTCTAGGAACAATGGTGCCACTGTGAAAAGTGCAACACCAAATGGAAATGGAGACCGTTTGCCTTCAAAGTAAAATCTGTGCCTTTTGAAACTCACCCGCAAATGGCAAGGCACTTTCAAAGGCAAACATTTTCCTTTAGCGTCACACTTTTTCAAGTTTCACCAATCTTTGGCAGGTCATTGGATGAAAATTTGCAAATGACAGCTATCTGCTAGCGACCAAAGCAATCCCAAGGAGGTTTTTGGCATTGCACCCCCAACTTCCAGGAGCCAGCACCGGGAGTATAGAATTTTCCCTGTCAACCGTGGGTTGCTGACTGTTTTCTAGGCCTGTATGACTGAGCTCTAACAGACTATAAAAGACAACATTTACGATGACATTATTAAGTTATGTTACCATCTGTTTTAAAGCATGAAAAATGCTACAGACAGATTCTTTTAACCACAACAGGTGTGACACCAAACAGGTAACCCAAACCAGCACTAACTAGTACAGCAGGGAGGTTCATGTGCAACGGGCAAACACTTTTCTCATCATTTAACAGAATCTATTCAAAAGGATTTTCTCAGTGCACAAATGGCTGTACTTTCCTGTGGTGCCGATATTCGACACATCTTCAAAGATGATCTCTAATGAGTTCATCATTGCAATGCTCCGAACTTCTCTCTGCTGTTCTATCACCTCCTAGTCCTCATGCTGGTTTTCTCAATTCTCTTTGCTTTCTCTATCTCCTCCATAATAATCTGTAAATCAGACACTGTCACAGTTGCCTCCTTCCTAAGTGTTATTCAGATGGGACATTTTAAATCTCTGTAACTCCTTGCTTTATCATCTTATACGTATATTTTAAGTGAAGTTGTCAGTCCACGGTGTAAATCCACTCGACTGCAACAAGAATATATTTAGGAAACAAATCAAGAGAACTTTGTTTTATGTTAACCTTTATAGCATGGCTTAAGCTGATTTACGTACCTCTAAAGATAAGGTACATTTTTATTATTTAAAAAATAAAAATCTTTATCATAATGTAGAACAGACAAAAAAACTGGGGTGTTGGGTAATCTGACACATCAAATGGATATCAAGTATCAGAAATGGCAAGTTTTACACAGGTGTTAACTGAAAGAACACATAGCAGCGAAGGGAGTTGCCACTTGAAGAGATTACAAATCTCTCATCGCGCAACATTCATCCTGATTTTGTAAACCTCCTCCCAAAGAAGGTAGTTCACACATTAAACTGACATTTTTTTTATGTGGCACATGGGAATCTGATCATTTCACTGACTCACTGACTTTTCTAAAAGAGCAAAAGGGAGGGGCGAAAAAGAGCGAGAGAGTGGAGGCGAGAGAGAGATTCTCACAGCTAGATGAAATCAGCCTGTAAAGAAAAGGGAGAGGACAACTTGTGTGTGAAGCACTAAAAAGCCCAAAAGCCATGTTTCAGAACAAACGCCATGCCCCCCACTGTGCTTTTCCAACCACCGCAACTCACACACTCACATCCACGCACTCACACACACTGGCCTGAAGAAAATTTAACTGTCAGCCGTAAAGTTTTCAACCACAGTAAGTGATCTTTTGCCCCCTTTCTCGCCCCACTTTTCCCCCTTCCTCCTCCTGCCTATGCAAAACAGTCCCCCATCTATCTTTCTGTTGTTCATCCTTCTTTCCTCCTTTCCATTTCTCTTCTTATTCTATCTCTGTTCTATTGTTGCTGTACATATTGAGCTTCATCTCCTTCTCTATTAATGTCCATCGCAGCCTCCTTTTATTTCCTTTCCTTTCGCCATCAGTGTGTCCATTCATCCATCCATCATTCTATGAGGACCAAACCACTGTCCAACACAGACAGGCAGACACCCCCGCTATCCTATTTTCCTTATAAACTCTTTCCTACCACAAAAAATGAGAAACTATCCCTCTCTCTGTCCATTCTTTATCACACCAACCCCCCACTTACTGCATCCACACATATATCCACACACTTCTGACTGTGGGCCTCTGACACCCACCTCTTCGTCTCCCTTCACAAAAGTCTCAAAGACCCCCAGATGTGTGCCCCCTTAATTTCCATTTCAAAAAAGAACCACCTCCCTCCCTCCATCATCCATCTATCCGTGCATCCACTTCTTCAAACACACTGCAGATAAAAACACACTATTACACACAGCTTATCAATGACAAGCCTTTTTTTAAAGACAAAGAAAAAGAAAAAGCTGCCAATGAAAAATATCAGATCTTTGAAAGCGGAGTACAGGAATGTTGCAGATACAGACATATATGTTTATGCTGACCATCACAAATACCATTTATCCATAAGGAGAAACATGCTGATGGTAACAAATTTTCTTTGCATTTCAAATACTTGTTTGGGACCCAAAGGTGAGCCCTGAGAAAACAATCCATTTAGGTTACTTCCACAGTAGTTCAAACGCAATAATCTTGCATTTGAGCACAGGTTCATTGTTAGTTGACGTTAATTAAACTGATAACCTTTTTCTTCTTTAACAATACGACTTGCTATTTGCATTCACAATACCTTTTACTGAATTTTTTCTGCACTCAAGGTAACAGTATAATTTAATAGTGAAACTGCAGGCACTAAGGTTATTTCATTTTGCTGAGGGGGGTTTCATTTTTTTAGTTGTTGTTTGTTCCACGGAAACGATGAAAACTGTGTTATAGAAAGTGACTGAACTGTTTCAAGTTCGTTATATTCACAGCCAATTTGTGAATATAGGTATACATTTAAAAAAAATAAAATTGAAAACAATACTTGTGCAATACTGCAAATTTATTCATCTAATTCCCTGTTTATTTTCTACACTTCTAGTGACTTGGCACCATATTTCTGTTGCTAACTTACCAAATACAATTGGTAAGTTCAGCTACCGCGTTCCTGTTTAGCTGCTGGTAGACTTTTCTCATCTTCGGCCTACTGAACTATGAATAGTTGCATTATCCTGTTAAATGAATACTGTCTGTCCACATTACAGACAGGCAGAAGTGATAACACTTGTTACCTAGCTCAGAATTTCATCATTTTAATAATTAGCCACTGCCTCCAGATGCTACATTAATGATAAATTAGCAGACGGCTAATGTTGTTATCAGGCAATTGCTAATAGCTAATTAGCTAAATTCAGTATTCATTAGTATTTTTATACATTTTTTCAAAATTCTATTCAGTACTTACATTGACTATGGTACTTACAGTCAAAAAAAAAAATACTGTTACATTTTTAGAAATTTAAAATTTTGGTATCAATAAAGAGTGCTAACTATCCATTCCATTACTATCCAAAATAGTAATAGCTTGTAGCAATCCCTATTGCATGATACACAATACCTAATTTTACATCAGCCCGAAATGCAAAATCCCTTTAAAACAATATTATTCTTAGATCACATCATTTAAAGCCATTAACCACAAAGCATGTTCAATGGCTATATCTAACCATTAACCATTCAACATTGTCAAACAGCCACAAGACAACCCTGTTACCCCACAGATATACAATTCCAAATGGAGGGAGGGAGTACCTCAGCCAAAAGGTTGTGGCTTGGTGCCCAAAGTCAAGTGTTTCATTTTAACTCAAACAATTTACTGCATTAGATTTCATACATTTAAAAAGTCCTTGTACCAGAACAAGCTACAACACCTTCAAATGTGCTGATTAAGCACTCTTCACTGCTGGGAGAGAAGATTAGTCCCTGCCTTTTCAACGTTTATGTGGCTTGAAGAGAAGCCCTCAGGGCATCTGCTCTAACTGTCTGCAGGGGTGTACCCTCTAAAGCCCAAAGCTGCTATCGCACAATTACTTTACAATATCAAAAACCAAGCCCAGCACCATCCTGCAGAGAACAGGTGAGGCAGTTAGCTATGTCTAACTTCATTTTTCTGCTTCTTTCAGAAATGTCAAGCCAGACCAGAAGCAAGTTGAAAGGGTGTCATATCTCCCTGTGCTTCTTGCTGCCTTCTGTTATAAGGCAACCAGCCAGGGATACATGAATAAAATAACACATCAGGCCAGGCTAGACTGGCCCTTCATGAAATACAGTTACAGCAGAATTACACTCCTAATCCGTATTCCCCCATCTTTATTTTCTACAGACTAAATAGTCCACACGGCCACAGGCAGAAGAAAAGAACGAGAAAAAATAAATCAGGAGAAGCAAAGTGTGGCTATGTGCTTTAATGAAAAAAACAATGTTAGTCGCTTAAATCATAGTTTTAATTTGACGGGACGCCATAAAAAGTCTGCCCCTTCTAACACACAACCACACAGAGAAAAGCGCACAGTGAGAGACACACGCATACATGCACCAGAGTGAGGACAAAGACCACTTTGAAAAGTTACTCAGCCACCAGATGTTTTAGTCTGATCCCAGACTACAATACTAATGGGGCTGTACACACATGTGTGTGTGTGTGTGTGTGTGTGCGCACATGCAAAGAGGAGAGAGGAGAGAGACAAGCCGATAGTTTTAAGACAGTAAAAGTAAAGTTTGTTCCTCAGCAGGTATATAGTAGTAACAAGGACATGCAAACACTTTCAAGGTAAACAAACTGCTTGGCTGCAGATAATCACAGAAGAGAAACTACAGATTCACGTATAACAAAATGGCAATTTTTATATTGGACAGACTTGAAATTGTAAGCATATGTCAATGCAATAAGAGCTTAAGAGTATATCACACATACAATTACACCCATCCATAAAATAAACAGGCATTAGGCAGCAGTACTGTTGTATGACTGCAAGACAAGCACTGGATCGAGCGTCAAACGCTGCCACAGAAAAGTGTGCCTCATCAAACCTCAAAAGAATCACGATTGCGAATGAGAGAGCGCACAAGAGCAAACAAATGTCAGCTGCAGTGAAAGTTAAACGCAATCTTCAAGCAAGTAAATTAGGTGTTTTGACAGTGATTACAGGATGATTGGGCACACATGACACTAACAGTCCTTCTTGTCTTGCATTACAGTAAAAATAGGAGGCAGAGATTTGGAGATAATGAAACAGAAAGAGGCACTTCAAGAGCTAAGAAATCTAAGCTGTGCGTACGTGTTGTGCAGGTTCTTGATTTGACTGTTGACAGAGCAGACAGTTAACCTTCAGTGTAGAAATAAACAATCAGTGAGTCAATTCAATCATAGCCATGCAGCGAACGAGATAGATCTGACCTCAAGAGGAGAAGATAAGCGCCAGTGGGCTCCTACAATAACTGATAGCTATCTATCAACAACGCTGAACTGTCTGGAGATGAATGTTTATTGATACTGCAGGCCAAGCATGCGAAGATGTGCAAAGATATGCTGCAGGAACGGATGCCATATTAAAAATATATAGTGAACAGTCAACAACCACCTCAAAAATACTGTAGTTATCACGCAGAAAATTATCTGTCGAATTAGCCCAGATTGTACTAAACTAAAAACTGATGAGACATGAAATACAGTTACTGTAACACAAATGTGCCGCTCACTTTAGAACTTGTTAACAGAAAGCAAATCTCCAACCCTGAACACTGGAAAAAGCTTGATCTTACAATTTCTTACTACAAAACAGGTGGATTTTGTTCTTATTTACAGCCATGAAAAAATATATAGAATGACTTTCTCATTCACAATCAATCTTTCCTCCCTTCGGAGCAAGATAACTCGTTTCCAAGCAGCTTCCTTGATTTAAAAAAAAAAAAGACACTTCTTCTACTTGAGAAAAGTCTCACTGAATTACGCATACAGTACTTGAGAAAAATGGTGCAGCACCCTCCATCTGCGTGTTGCACAGCCGCTTCAGCTTCAACACAAAGAAGCTTACAACATAAATCACATTCAGATTCCTGCCACTTATGCCACTGTCACAATTTCCATAGTTAATTTTCGCTGTCTGCCTGCTGGGTGCTGTGTGAAAACGGCAAGAAGTTACAGACGGGGCCATGCTCATTACTTAAGACGGTTAAGAAGAACAGTAAAGAAACGCACTCGTAATGTTGTATTTCTGATGTTTGCAATGATCAAAATCATCCAGCAAAGAAAGTCTAAATGCAGACAACATGTACTTACTTTTTGAAATTAAATTGATGCTTACATTTAAATCAGTGTAACTTTACATTTTTATACAGAAATTAAGGATTTTATAGAAATGCACTACTTTACGTGAAGCGTGTGAGTTTCCACATTTTAAGTGATTAGACCGTATCCCCTCTTCCTGATCTCTCTGTTAGTGTCAAGATACAGACTAGCAGCAAAGCTTTACATAATGTGTCCTCTAATATGTGCATACAATGAGATAAACCTAAAAACACCTACAAACGCCTCAACCTGCATGTTTCCTGTGATGGATCGTCTCGCTCTTGACCCTATGTCAAATCGGCCCGGGTTGCTTTTTCACATTGCGCACTAATAAATCAAGTCAGCAAAAGGAAATGACGAATGTAAATGAAATGAAATGACAGCAGCAAGTATCGTAGAGCCAAGGAGAAACTGGTTTTGCAAGGGACATCTCACTGATGATTCACTGCAATTACAACTTTTATTCCTTCTTGATTGCAACAGGTAATTGTCACCTTTCACCCTTTCTGCACTTTTATGCAGCTTTCACATGTGAAACTATTTGGTTGCTTTCTCAAGGAAACTACAAAAATCTAGCATATTAACTTTTAACACAAGAGTGTACATAGCTTGATGGAATATGCAAGTCCCAATAAAAGACATTTTGCTCCCATCTTGACCAAGATTTAAAACACATTAAGGTCTCTTTCATTCAAGTAAACCTGATCAGACTTCCAGGCTCTTTACTTATTCTCCAGAGCATCACTGACAGCTGTTTATAGGCTACAATTCTCTCTTAATGACATATAGCTGTCAACTTTTTTTTCTTCGAACCAATGGGAGCGCCTGCTGTAAACCTCGAGAAAAGGTAGAAGTCGAGGCAGCATTTTCAAACCACACAATGACTGTCTGTATGAGTAAAGCATAAGGTCAAATCTCTCCAACATCTGAAATGTTCAACAACTTTTGTGGAATAAATGTAACAATGTTCCATATTTGATGTACATATTTTATAGAGCAGCATGTGAGATCTTTGTTTTTTAACTTGGAACTTGTTTAAAACTTCATTTATCAAACGATTGGATCAAATGTTCCACAGCGTTTTGCACAACTTCGACGCTCGAATGAAATGTGATTGATATCTGAACGCACGGGTGTATGGGAGGCATCAGTGTGATACTGCTGAGTCAAAGCAGGCAGGGCTCGCCACTCACTCAACCTGTAGGTTTCATTTACCAACTGCCCTGACACAACTAACAAGCCAAAGATGGGTTTCGTACTTAAATTCTGATCATGGGAAAGACAGATTTAGAACAACTGCTGTCTACGGCACAGTTGAGACATTTAAGTGATGCACGGGAATTCGCATGGTGTCGGTGAGTTTAAAAGTTACGCGTCTTTTGGTAACAGGAAAGCCTTTATAACCACAGGGCTGTACTGCTGCTTTGTCACTACTTTCGGCGGGTACACGTCTTAATCCTCTGCCCCACCACTTCATCGGTCTTTACAGTAACGTGGCAGAAGGATTTTTATTATCTTAGATCAAAGGAGGGCAAAAATGCCCCATATTTAGGATTTGTGTCCCCCCTCCACCCCACCCCCAAATAAATCTAAATACTAAGAGAGAAAAAAGAATCATTTCACCCTAAACCAAGACCATGTGCTCGTTATCTGAAGCAGGCGGTCTAAAAAGACAGACTTAAAAGTCTAAAATAGACCAAAGACATTAGAGACAAAGTCAAGCCTAAACAAGACTGCAGTAACCACAGACAGAGTGGGGATGACATTTTGGGCATTTAGCAGACACTCTTTTCCAGACTGACTTCCAGTAAATGCAACGAGAGAATAAGCTCAAATCCCTGTATAACCAATGCTGCAAGCACGGAATATAAGCAATAATAGACCCAAAATATGCACACACAGTAAAATAATTTAAAAACAATTGTGTCCTGGGGATATGAGCAAAACAGAAGACTTGTTAATAAAAAAACAAAACAAAACAAAAATGTGCTAGCTAGAGAACTCTGAGCCAAAGAGCCAGAAGCCTTACAGAAAGCCTTGTTTTTCTTTAAGTAAACTATCAGTGACAAATGGATGTTTCCTTTAAATGAACTGCAGGCAGGCTCGAGATGAATAACGACTAAATCTCTAATAGATGCTATCTTTTCGTGCTATTGGAAACAGTGAGTGTTGGGAGTAGTTCAACATTTGCCATAAAGTATTTAAGAAAGAGTTTCCTTATAATTTGCAAAAAGTGAAAGAAAAAGTGTTCTCGCAGACTGATTCGTAGTGGTCAACAGGTTTGCGATCACATATATTTTTTAAACTATTCAATATTAAAACAAAACAAATTACTACAATCAACTCTTTGTTAGTTATGATGTACAGCTTAACAAAATGCCGCAAAGCTCGGAGAAAGCACGCACATCAGTCCGGACCAGAAGGAGATAGACAGCAACAACGGATTAGAGGCCAAATTATTACACTGCATTCCCTTTACTAGTGTTAGACCTCAGCGTTAGGCAAACATACTTTACTTCCCCCCGAAAAGCTTTTACTGTAGCACGAAGAGGAGAAACAGCGGGGGCTTTGCTGAAAGTTTTACAAACTTGCATCAATCCTGTTAACGTTTTTTAGGGTAGGCAAGATTGTCGATTTTACTTTGGAAAATTCACAGCCGCATCAGGTTTGTACAGCTTCCCTGGATCAACAAAATCAATCACACGTCTACCAGTTTAATCACTACTATCCCCCCACCCCACTTCAAAAAAACCCACTTGCTCTAAGTTAAAGTCTCCCTTTACACTCCATTTCGCACTGGCCTTTTTTCCCCCCATGTAATGCGGCACCGCTTTGAAACGACCAAAGACAAATGCATGGCAGCCCACAAAATCACTACAGTTGTTCCTCATGTCTTACAGAACATCAAACCATCAATAAAACACAGGAGATACATTCCAGCTAGTTGAACAGGACATTTCTGACTTCCCTCACTCCATGTGTGCTCTCTCTCTCTCTCCCTCTCTCTCGCCGTCTCTACAAACTTTCTCTGTTGCGAGTTCCACCACAGAGAGACTTCACATATTGCAGCCATATGAGCGAAGCCACGGCTGTCTCCACAGCACATACAGACGCACAGGAAAAAGTGCTGCGCTGTCTCCCGCTCTGTCTCACACACACACGGGAATGAGTTTTACAAGCAGGGGGGGGGTTCTCTTTAGGAAGTTCTCAACTGTTTTGACATTTAATAGCGGCTATGAACAAAGCTGTACGATACAATAATATCCAGTGTCTGGAGAGCGGAAAATGTTTTAACGTTACGTAGCTGGATTGACACATCGGTGGATAAAGTGTTTTAACTAATTTTATAGAACATTGGTTGAAGTTATAAAAAGTTTGACAGGGACTCATTACATGCACGATGTCTTCGGTTATAGGAACAAGTTTTTTGTTTTTCTTTTTTGGTGAGGGGGGGGGTTTGGACTGTCTGCAGCGACTATACCCAAAGCTGAACTGTAGCAGATCTAAAGCAAAAAAGATATAGTGACACAATATGGCATAAAAATGTTACCTTAATCTTTAAAAAAAGTTTAAAGTAGGATTTCTTTTCTGATAAAAATCACTTCATCCAAGTTTATTTATGTGCTGTGATAAAACTAACTGAATCGTCCCATTCAGACTTTTTAACAATAATAAAGAGCAGAAGACAAACTTGATTGCGCATACTGGAATTTGTGGAACTGTTAAAAATAAAAAAAAACACCAATGTTATGCATGCATGCATTGGAAAGCAGATGTGAAAGCACTGCTCGAAAACGTTACCCACGAAGCTGATTAAATCACGTTAATGTACTTTTTTTTCCCCCAAAGTAAAAATAATCTGTCATAATCCCATAATTTACCGAATACGTGTGACTTACGATGCTGCCAATCGCTCGTGCATGAAGGAACGGCTTTTCTGCTGAAGAAGTCCAAACAAATGCTCAATATTTGAAGTTTCAAGAATCAGACGTGTGTCAGACTGCTGCGGCAAATGCAAACTAAAACTTAAAAGTTACTCAAGTTGTATTATTTTACTTTTTTTTCCCCCTCAAACGGTCCACACAGTTTTGAGTTGAAGGGAAGCGACTGTGAAACTTTTCCACCGTGTCGTGGCCAAGAAGTTGGGCATTTAAGATACAAATAAAAACTCAAGATATCAACTTGAAATTGCTTTTTAAAGTCTTTGCAGTGGCTTTTAAGCATTTTCTGCTTAACGCTGAAATGCCATGGAGCTACATTTAAAGGGCTGTGGGACAATTTTGAAAGGGCCCAATGAATAAATTAATTGCTTCATAAAAAAACAAAGTGTAACCTCAGACAGCTGTGAACAAGTGTCACAGTTAAGTCTCAGGGTCTTGCTTTTCTGTAAGGAAAAAGAAGTGGGGGGTGTAGAAAAAAAAAAGCCCACTGAGGTTATCTGCTGAATAAAAGTTGCTCCACGCATAAGGGGTTCTTTGGGGGCCAGAACTGGAGAACTCTGCTGAAGGACTATGTAAAAAGCTTCCTTGCAGTGTGTGCCTCATTGTGCTGGCTTCACATACTCTGCTCTCCCCACAGAGTTGTCATGCCTACCCAGCTCCCCTTATCTCAAAGGAACATCACAGTTTCTTACGACCGAAGAGCGAGAGAGAGAAAGAGAGGGGGGGGAAAACTTTTTCAAAGTTAAGTGGAAATGCAACTCATGCCTTCCCGGCATCACTCGTGAAACGTCCAACAGCGAGGAAACCAATAAATTCGCAAAGATTTGAGCTAAGAGGCACTTGTTTTCTTAAAAAGTTGATAAGAGAGAGGATGATCGGGGAGGGGGGGTTAGAGGAGGAGGAGGAGGAGTGGGTTTGGGGGGGGGTATCCTTTACGACAATTCACATCCACCATGCGCTCGCGAGTTTCCTAACAATGAAAGAGGTGCAAAACAAACAACATAAGAACAAACAAACAAACAAACAGCGCCACATCAGCTTTGAACCGGTTGATAAACGCAATCTCTGTGATGTGGACTCGCGCTTCTTTCCGCTTTAAGTCCAGAAAACAACAAGCAAGTTAACTGCGTTCATCTTTCGGCTTCAAAACCCCCTTTTCCCCCCTCTCTCTGTCCGTCTCTGTGTCTCTGCGACGTGCGTCATTCAGAGAAGCAAGAAATCTGAACTTGAGTATCAAGTTTGCAGTCAGAATAGCAATGAAAAAAAAAGTTATCAATGAAAATAACCAAGAGGTAAGCGTGCAGTTTATGTAGTTACACAAGAGTTACCCTGTGCTGACACAAAAATAAATAAATCACTCCAAGTCACTGGCTTCTAGGAAATCGGTGTCATTTAACGTGACTTGACGCGACACACGTAAATAAATAAAATCAAGAAACAAAACTTTGAAAAAGGAGAATACACAAACCTACTTGAGGCGACTAAGTCACTCCACGTCCCCTTGTTGCTGGCTTCAAACTCAGTCTTAAAATCAGAGCGGTTCCCCCAGTAGCCCCCCAATTTGTATTTGTGTGGCGTTTGGGTGTCCTAACCTAAATGTAAATTGCCATGTGAATTCAAAGCGGTGCTGCTTTTTTCCCTCTCTCTCATTCAGCAGATCCCTCTTTCCTTACCGACGCCGCTCAGGCCGTTAGTTACATAAGACGCAAACCGACTGCTGCCCGTCGTAAAACTACCAACAGCTAACAGAGCGATATTTCGCCTCCTAATCGCACACGGCTTCCCTTTTAAGACGAACACATTACATCTTCCCACTTGTCCGAGAGCATGCATTTCGCCGTGTACAACTCCAAAGCGTTCATCGCCGATGCATTTTTTTTTCTTTCCCTCACTCTCTCTCTCTTCTTCTTTTGCCGTTTACAATGCCTCTGCACCAACAGAGAGGGCTGTATGCATGGTGTGCATTTGTGCTGGAAGTGTTTCTTTTGGTGCTGCTTACCTGTTGATCAAAAATAAGCATTAGCCTCTGTTCTCTCTGTGTGTGTCTCTTTCAGCAGCCTGTTAAGATGGTGGCTGGCTGGCTGGCTGGCTGCTTGGCTGGCTGCTTCGTCTCTTTGTGGGGTTTTTGTTTGTTGATGATGTCGGACGGGGTGACTGTGTCTTGGCTGTCTCTCTCTTTCTTTTCTTTTTTTTCCTCTTTGGTCTGAGAGGGAAAGAGAGATAGTTAAGGCTTCGCGGTAGCACATGAAACTAGGCTAATACCGACTCATTACTGAGTGAGTTTGGCTCAGGTATTGCAATATTCCGACGGTATAGTTATGTTATTCAGCCGTGGATGGGTTTGCTGGGCACAGCAAACAAAAGTAGATCAGCTGAAAAATCTGTAATTTTTTTTTTCAGACTAGTGTTATCGCTTTGCTGTGACAGGACCTCTCTGCCTGTCTCTGTAGGCTGTGGGCATTACGTCAGAGGAGGAAGACACAGCAGCTCTATTAATATCAAGAAGCCATCCGAAGACTGACTCTTAAAGTGACACACACTGTAATCACACTTATTTACACAGTTAGTACCAAACTGAATGTACTACTCGAGCGAAATCAAAAACACAGATTCTTAAAGCGAAAGTTTGCTGTAATCTCAGGATTGCATTTACACAGTAAACCCAAGTAACCGCTCGGTCGACATCAAGAAACCCGTCGTAAAACGACATACTGTAATGTCACTTGTTTGGTTATTGGGAAACTGACATAAGATCACATGAAAATGGAACGAAGTGACTTTAACAGTTAATCTGTTCAAGCATAAATCATAAAACTGCTAAAGGAAAATCCAAATACTAAAGTCGAGGTGAATGGCACAAACTCCAGTGTGTGTAGTAAAAATGTATTCTGGTATTTTTCATATTATTTCTGGCATTTAATTCAGTTGAGTTTTGACCAAAACTCAATGTTTCTTTTTTTAAAAATTATGTTTAATGCACTTCAATGTTTTAATATCTACATTGTAATCTATATTTATTATTATTTTTGTATGAATTTCTGTCTTTATATGGTTTATAAATTTACATGACTATACTCTCTGTATTAACCATAGAAACTATTTATGTAACAACAACCAGTTTTTAAATGCATTGTTCTACAGCGCCTCTAGTGGTGAAATCTCCACAAGGAAGCTTTAAGTCTCCATTAGAAAAGTAATTAAACTGACCCTATTAAGGCAATACAGATTTGCATTCATTGCCTAGGAAGAAGTACAAAAATACAATATTAAAATATCCCATGATACTTATAATAATTATCATTATTACATTATATCCCAAGATAATTATAATAATTATCATGGGATATAATGTAATAATGATAATTAAGTAATCCAATAATCACTGCAGTTATTACAGATGGCCAAAGCAGGTGTGACCAGTTTTAAAGAGAGTGTTCTACAGCGCCTCTAGTGGTTAAATCTCCACAAGTTAGCGTGAAGTCTTCATTGCAAAAGTAATTCGATTGAAGCTATTAAGACTGATGAAGATTTGCATTCTTTAATTAAGAATAAAAGAAAGAATGCAATATTTAAATACTCAATTTGGCTTAAAATTTGCATGTAATAATCCAATTTTTTTAAAAGCCTTTTCTAGACAGCTTGTTTGCAATCTTTACAGATGATTTTGTAACATCATGCACTTGATCTGTCTAATTTCTAAGTTTAAGGAGAGTTTGTTAAATAGAGACAACTGCAGGTGAGTTATTAAGTATTTTATTACTCAGCTGAATGACAGCTTTAGCTGACTAGATACTACATTTTTTCCTTGCATCTAAACACAACAGCCAAAAGAAAATCTATTCACACTAAGATCTTGCATAGTTTTATTTATTTATATAACCAACAAAAATGTAACAAACTCCCAAAATAAGTCAGGTACAAATATTCTGCTTCTACCACATTCGCTAGTATTGAGAATTTAAATATATCATTCACAGTCTCAAAATACATGAAAAGCTTGAGCATTCATGAGCAGTCCAAAGTCATATTTTAATTTAAAAAAAAACCTTGGGCAATTTAACATTTGAGGGAAATTGTATTTCATCATAAGCAAATTTGATGTGGTTTCCTTCTACACTGTAAGATCCGAAGTGTAATAGCTGTTATCTGGTACCACTACCTATTCAACCAGGGGGCAAATGAAACACGAGCCGGTATGATCAAAATCTTCATCAGTAAATGCACAGATAAGATGATAATTAAGCTTGTCAAGGGAACAGTGCATCTACTGAGGACCACTGCATATCCGGTTTAGGCAATGTAACAGATTTTAAATCTCAACCTTCAGTGTCTACTCTTTAATAAAAAAGAGAGCGCTGGCATTTTATTATGCAAGCAGCTTTTCTCTGTCATGAGTGCATGCACATGTTTAGTGTGGGTGGTGACATGGATACTAGGAAACATAAAGACAAGATGAATGTTTGTTTCTGTGGGATTTAATATCGGATTTTCAGTAATGCTTTAGATTTGTTATTGTGGCAAATAATCAAAGAATTGTTTACGAGGATGTTATGGGAGTGACATATATAATGAATTTGCCCTCGTGTGAAGTCCCTCACCATTCTTTTCAGTCCTTCTCCCGCCATCTCATAAATAAGCGGAAGAGACTGTGAACTTTTTAGTTTCTTTTTCAAACGCTGTCCTTAAAAAGCCAAAGGTAAGGATTTTTTACTAAGAAAAGCAATACTGTAGCCTCCAGGCAAACACATTTCTATATCCACCTCCTCCAGAGCAGTGTGGGCTTTTTCATAGACAAAGTCTGGAGAAATAATACATCTGCTACCTGCCATAAGTCTGCTACATAAAGCTCCCATTGCTTTCTTTTTGAAATTTCATTTTTCCCCCTACCTTCCTCTGCTGTTTTTCTGTTTTCAACTTGTTTGCTAAGAGAGTGTATATTTTTTATCCTCTAGTCTAAGATCTGCCACAGACATCATCTTTTGTACTGTGTTAGAAAATCCCAATAATTTGTGTTATCACAGTTTGAATTCTTTTTCTCACAAACTTCATGGTGGTGGCCGACGTGTATTTTAGTCGCAAGTCTGACTGATTATCACTTTGCCAAATGTTACTTAAACACTTGCGTCCATTTGCACAAATGCAGATTTTTCAAGTGAATTGCAATTTAGAAGTGTATTGTTTGGCGTTCATAGTAGTAATTTAGTCATTGCCTCTCCTTCGTCTCTACTGTTAGAGGAGAACTGTTCTAATCATCAGCATCAAGTGGCAGGGGTATATTTATTTTAGTGCAACAGTCCAAATTTAGAACAGTGGCTTTTTTTTCATCTGTTACATTCATCAACATGACAGTTTATTGATTTGAAAATTAAAAAAAGACTTAGCATTGGTACCAGATCACTTCCAGATATCACCACACACCCCAAACTGTGGTGTCGAATCAGTCAAAAAAGTATACATACATAATTATATAGGTGTAATTGTTCACTAATTAACCACTTTGCTTAGGTTTAATGTTCCCAAACACTAAAAAATTAGTTTAATTAAATTTTAAGAAATATATATATATAAATATATATATATAAATATTAAGGTTTTTTTTAATATATGAGATTTTTTAAGGGCTCGAGTACATTTCAATACTTTTATTTATTGAAGACTGAAGCCAAAGGCTGATACTTGATCACAAAAAAATACAGTCTGAGGATGAAGTATGATAAAGTTATTAGTCAGTCTTAGATCAATGCTGCTTTTATCCTTGCTGCCAAGTTTTGGCTCTAGGCGACCTTAATCAGAGAGGACAATGAAGTGTGTATATACATAACAACTAACCATATCCCAGTAATCAGCAAAAGGCATAATCCCTGTGAGAACGAGAGCCCCTGAGTCAGCGTATTTCAAAAATGGCATTTGTTTAGTCCATAATCTTTAAATACTTTATCAAATTTCCAAATAAACCTTAAATATATCTAAAGCAAGCAATAGCTAACACTCTTGTTCTAAAACACAGGAAATTGTGAATAAAAATATATGAAAAATAAAGAAACTTCAGTGGAATTTGATTTGTATTTGCTTTAGCAAAGGGTAGCAGATATCACGTTTATACTCTCTGTGTGCCCAATTTTGTGTATGCCATTATTTAATGTCTGTTTGGGATTTTTGTGTGTGTCATCATTAGTAAATGCTGTGTTATAATGTCTTCACTTATAACTTTAATCTTATAAGAATAAACCTTATTATCTGGAAAACCTGATTAAACCACAATGACATACAAGACAAACGTTTCTTTTCAGTGTCACCAGCCTTTCATATTTAGTCCTTAGTGCTGCTTTTATATCGTCTATGCACGGACACTGAAAGGCATACCCACACGGATAGACCATCAAACAGACAGAGGTGTCAGCAAAAGCTAGTTCCCAGGTGTTTAAGTACCATATATATATATGTATATATATATATATATATATATATATAGTAGAGTGTACCTTGTTGTTCTTAGTCTCTTACATTGCTTGACTTTTTTTTGTTCTCGCTCTTTCCACAGTTTGTCTGGAGGCAGCTTGCTGATTTTTTCCAGTTGGTCAGTGTGGCTCACTGGGAGTCTTGTGGACATGCACTTACTTAAACAAAATGCTGCTTTCAGCCACTTTTCTTATGCAACACCCTGGTGATTTAGAGTGCTTTTCAAAACGTCTTTATCCATTTTCACTTATTTATTTATTGTAATTTAAATGTTAATAGGCACACTTTGCTTTCTGGATGTTTGATAGTCTGGGAATACCAAAGTTACTACATTGGTCTCCAAAATGGTTGAAACTTTAAACAACTGAGTCACCAGGACTCCCCGTCCTATTTATTTAATATTTTCCACATTAGACTTTGTTTGTTGTTGGACTTTCTCAGATCGCTGTTTGCCAAAATAAATTTGTTTTAAAAACTTATTCATAACATATTCATATCCATGACACTCATATTCCCACTGTTAAAAGGATGATTACTTCTGACAATAATAGTAGTGTAATCTCTAACCTTGGCAACAGAAACAGCAAGCAGAATAATGAGCTGTGAAAACATTTAAGTAAAAGCTGAAGACTACCATGTGTGACATAATGTGCAATCCTTTTGCAACTCTGAAATACTGGAATGATGATTTGAGTATAATTCAATTAACAGTCAAGCGACACTGTTGTTTCAAGATAGAAAAACTTCATTATATTAGTCATAAAGTCATTCTTGCAGTGCAAAACAGAGGGGCTGCAGAGTCGAGCTATCAGCCACAACAACTGTCAGCCAGACTGCAAGTTTTACCATGGTTTCTGAGAGCAAGATACGCTTTCATGTTCAGTTCTTGCCAAGTGCTTTATCTGCAAGCTGGGTTGCGCCCACAGAGGCTAAAAAAAATAGATGACTATTCCCCGTGGTGGTCCAGCTAAGCGACTGTAGACAGGATCATAACCACAACCATCATTATCAGTGGAAGGAATGAGCCAAAATCCGTGGTTACCATTTCAATGTAATTGTTCCTTATCACCACAGAAAAGAAGGGCATTATGTGTTTAAAGTCTTTCTTTCTGTTTTCTTCATTCCTGCTCAGATGAAACAAGCCAGTATGAGAGAAAAGGCAAGGGAAGGAAAGTCTGAAATGTTTTATGTCAAAGCTGAATCTGCCTGTAAGTCAACAAGATAACAACTAAGGACTCTCTCAAAAATCTACGTTTTTATCTCTGAAGTGTTTGACCTTCTATCTAAGATGCAAGGGGAGCTCTATCTTGTTGTCAACCGACCTTGAGTAAAGGATGCTCTTTGTGAACAGGATTACATCAACAGTGAGCACAAAGCCTGAGCCACACTCAAGTCAGCCTTCATTAAATGTGACGGGTAGCTATTTCTGCAGAACTTCCAGAAAGGTGTTTTCTTCCTTCATCATGAAGTCATTGAATAGTTTCCAGCGTTGCTGATTAAGTTCCACTTTAAAAAAAAAAAGAACATGAATAGACTCTCACCCCGTTGCGTAAGAAGCCACTAATGCAACAACTGTACCACTGCAACTTGACAAGACTGTTACTGGGCCAGTAATCCAAGGAATTATGTTTACACTGGGTGATTATGCAGGGCACTGTTTACATCTACATGCTCACATTCAGTGACAGTGCAAGAAGTAGAGTACTCTTTATGTAGTTTAAAACAAAAAGTCAGTATGAGTCAGTGAAGAAAAAACAATCCCAGGCCAGGGATATGAATAAGCATATCCACCGACACGTAATTCCCACTCTGATTAAACAGACCCATTCCTTATGTAAAATATAGTTTTGTAATAGTGAATATATCACTTATTGTCCTGTTGGGGGCTTGCAAAGTTGTCCATTCTTCTACTGTGTCTTGATAGCATGTTAGATGCTCAGTGAGATGGTATGGATCACCTGTCCTGTGCAAGAAACTACAGCAGAATCTGTTTTTAAGTCTTCCCCGTGTTCTTGTGTTGTGATTTGGAGTTCAGTTTCACAGAGGAATACTTACTATGAGCAAGTTAGAAAAATTGCGATCAAATTGCAAATATGTTTCTCGCCATATTTGTTGGTGAAGATTCATAAGCTGTTCAGGTGTACTACTTTACTTCGCTGAGTGTATTTGTTCTGTCAGACTCGGTTAAGACGGATGACTAAAAAACATAGCTGTGTGCATAGCTCGAGTGTAGTGCTTCACTGGAGATGCAGCCCTGTAATGAGTAACTTTCATTCTGCTAGCCACTGAAAAACTTTGGTGTTGTCCCTGTAAAGAGCAGCTCCTTTAATGTTGAACACCATCATCTTGGCTGGATGTCTGGGCAAATACATACCAATTTTAGTGCAGTTAAAGAGACTTGCTTTTCCTGCCATACGCTTTGAAGGCAGATTTGGAACTGCAGAAGTCTATCACCACTCGCTAAAACTCTCTCACAGCATTAGAGATGAGCCCTACTCCTGTGGAGATGAGAGCAGTGGGAAAACATTTGGATTATATTCCTTGGGTCAGTATTGCACTGGAAATGGAAGTGGCCAAGAGGGCTGATGTATCTATGCTGCAGGTGGTCCAACTACTACAAAATGATGACATTTGACAGTGAGACCAGTCACCTGATGGAACTGAACATCCTCCCTGAGGTTAACATAATGAGCCTGCCCAAACTCAGCGTGGCTTCTACCAACGACTGTGTGGTGTAACAGGATGTTAAAGAGGATCTAGCAGCACAGGTAGGTGAAAGGTTTTAGGGACATCCTCATATGGCCTCTCCGTCTCATCATCAGTGGCAAAAAAAAGCTGTTTATTTATTCTTTTTTTTAACATTTAAATAAATAAATACGCTTCCTTTCATATCTGAATATTTGAAATGTAATCACATATTTTGATACATTTTCTATGAGCTGATTATTCCAGTGACTTCTTTAAATGCCACCATGTAATGAAAGACACTCATGACTAAAGCACAGATGCAAATGCACAATGTTACTCACATTATTATGTGTTTCAACAGATCAGATGTATTGTGAAGTGTAGTCATACATTTGTTGAACTCTACAGGTGAAAGGCTTTTATGAGCTTCTTCTTCACTGGACTGTGGTAGTTTGAATATTTTTAGATAGCCCCGTTGACTTACTGTTGTGACCACTTTGATTTCACATCTTTAAATTCCCCATGGACCTCAGACTTGCACAGAAAGCAAACATCCAACAACAACCAACAACCAACCTTTACAATGAGGACCATCACTGGTAATGAGCGTCGGGCCTTTGTCCAATAGAAATTTGCCACCCAGTGCGAGTCAGTTGACTCAAAGCTCTGCTGTAACACCCTGAATGTTTGGCACAAACCACCCAAACTGTGGTTATGCCATCACACCATTGTGCCATCATTTGCTAGCACATAATACACCGAAAACAACACTGCCCTATTTACCTGATCGATAGTTCTGAAAAAGTTGATATACTTTATAGATTCTCCTTTTGTACCCAATCATCTTAATCACCAGTCACCAACTAACCCAATTGTTTCTTTATTATTACCTTTATTTCTTTCACAGTCTCTTTTACAAGAGACACCTGGCCAAAGTAGCAACCATACAACCCAAATATCTCAAATACAACATAAAATATAAATACACAACAAAATACACAATATAAAAATACCTTTAACATAAAACATTAAAACATTAAGTGGCTTCTCAAAAAAACAACAACCATCAAGTCTCCTTCACTGTATTCCTCATTATCTTTTCAGTAGCACTTACTTTTGCAACCTTCTGTTGACCCTGTCACAACTGGAAGGTGTGTTGCTGCCATTAAATTCTTCAGAATGAGCTAATATTTTTCCTAAAATGTTGCCTCCTCCCTGTGACCTTATGTTCTGCCCCAAATAGAAATCTGAGTTGCAGAGTTTCCCTTTTAGCACACTGGAGGAGTTCCATTGCACTTTGCAGAGGTACGTGTGTAACAGGTCAGAATTGGACTTGGCAGTGCTGCCCTAGTAGTCTACCTTGAAGGGGAGAAGAGCCAATTTAAATTTGATGTTTGACTTTTCTGAGCAAAGCTGAAGAACCATACAGTCACATGTGGTACCTAATTCAAAGGTGAATCAAAAACTTTGAGGAATTGGCTTCCTTTTTTTGATAACCTCACAAAGTCATCTAAAATGTAGCTGTTCATTATCAAGAAATCAGGACACTGTACTCGGGTGGCAGCAAGGTTGTCATTTACTCCCTTTATTAGCCGCTTGAATTCACAGCGGTTACATTAAACATAGTCTATGGTACAGTTCAAAACAAAATAATAATAACAGGTAAGGCATTTCACTTTCTATTGTGCAATAAACTTCTGCCTGTGCGGAAGCTTTGTGGCTTTGCAATAAGCAAATGCATTGAGGGGAAAAGTATTTGCACCACAGGGTGCGTCTTGTAAAAAGGCCTTGATCATTATGGCCATGCAGAGCACTCATATAGCGTAATGACGCTCATGAGGTGGTCTCCGTGCTGTGACAAATCTACCATTATGCCAAACAATGTTGCAGATACTTGTTTCACAGCATCTTTCCTCCCACCAGAATCTAAATCCAACTACAAAAGGGTGAAAGAGCAAAAAAAGGTTACTTTTTTTTTCTTCCCCCCACTGCTCAAAAGTCCAGGTGGTCTCTTTATGTGATGCAAATGTGCGCGCTTGTTCCTTAATGCAATTTGTCTACAGCTTTGCTAAGCCCAAGTTCTGTTTATACAGTATGTGTCAGTCAGTGAGCTTCATAATGCTTTTACCCTGTGCTTTTTGTTACGTGATGACACGGGTGTGTTTTCAGTCATGATTGATCGTGGTTACGCGATCGTTCTATAGGGTAGTCGTGTAGAAATACAAACCAGTAGCTTAGGTTTGAACTTATTTTAGAGACTAATTTGCACAGAACTGTTTGCTGACAATGCATTTTATTTGTTTTCTGCACAAATATGGAATCTTTTAATGCAATATCAGCTCATAAAGACCACAGTACTTGTTGTTTATACATGCCGGCGGGATTTGGTTCAGGAGAGATTGTGGTTTTGAATGCAAAAGGGAAAAAAAAGTCAACACACATTAAAATGGTTAACAGTTAACAGAATCCATGAGCTCTATCGAGCCCTAAACAGAAAGCTTTTTGGTGCCTTAATCCTTGACTTTGAAAATGTCACCTCTGGACACAACCCAGGCTGCAAAGCATTTAGCAAATTGTACATTTAGTAAGTTGTCTTGAATGCTCTGGTATTTTGTTGTCAACCAATTTGTGATATTTGTCTTGAAAGGTGCTATAGAAGTAAAATTTTACTTACTTAATTAGAGAAAGAGACCCAGATATATGGTATGGTAACATTTGTAATGTATATGAACATGCAAAAAAAGATGTTTCATAAATATTTGAATGCATGCTACATGTAGAAATACATAAATGGTATTTTATTTTCTTGAACATAATTGCTCTCATATCAAAATCCTGGTGTATTACTTATGCATGAAACACTGCAAATCTCTATTTAAATTTATGCTTTACTGTACTCACACTGCAGCACAGAAACTGGTCTGCTTAATTACCTAGTTGAAGCTCTCATACAAATTAAATGAAGGGGATTTATGTACCTAGAATATATGTCAGCTTATATTTTGAAGCTTTTTGCTGCTCTCTGGCCTCACAAAGAGAGCAGCTCGGGTTCGAATGACAGCAGCTGGGATGACTGTTTGATTTGTAACAAACTGGATTGAACTTAGAAAAGAGAACTGGAAGAAATGTAATCTCCCAAGCATAAACATGTTTCAGTTCAGTTTGGTGATACCAAATAAAGATGTCTTCTCTTGTATTTTGAATTAATTTGAGAGAAGAGGAAAGAACAAACTTCCCCCTTTATGTTTTAATAATCAAAGACTTATCATGTATAGGCTAGCTATATTAATATTCTAAATCTAAGGAATTTTTTATTAATACACTTAGTGTCTGTGGGTATTCTGTATCTTCTGAAAATAAATTAGCGTAATACAATAAATATTTATTCACACATTATATCGTTAATGATACTTATTCTAAAGGCACTTAGCCGTGAGAGGTTTCAGTTTCACACTCATCCATCATAAAAGGCCCAATCAAATAACACCCATCCCACAGAGTGATAATATCAGAATATTTGTTCATCTGCAGTAAAATAAAGAGTTTCTCAATAATATCACCGAAACTGAGAACAGAACAATTTCCATAAAACAAATTCATACACTGGAGTTAATAAAGGTTTTAGTAGATTTCAGATAAAAAGGGGAGGTGGACAGGGGAATAACGTGAGATACTATTTAATGGCGAGCATAACTTCTGGTTTCAGTTTACATGCTGCCTGGCTGCTGGTCCTCCCATATGTCACTGTAACATTTATAGATTTTACATACACACTTCTGGTCACAAATCATCAGCCTGCCTGTCTTTTTCTCCCTCCTCTGTCTGTATTTCCTTCTCTTCAGTGCCGTTCTCCTCTTCAATTTGCTCATTGTGTCCTCTAGCTTTTACACACAAGGGGGCCGCACAAACACGCGCACGCTCACACATACAGACTCTAAGTCTGAATTAGGATGAGATTATAAAGAGTTGCTTTAAAAATTTGAAGCTATTAGTATAAGTATTGATCTAAATCTATCTCGGTCCCACTGTGACACCGAGAGTTAACAAGACAGAGACATAGAAGCTCCTGTCTGAAAATGTATTAAATGTTGTCTTTGTGTTATTAAAAGCTTATTTATTTGAACAGAGAGTGAAAAAAAAAAATGACAGACAGAGTTGATACTTACAGTTTTTATCCCAGTTGCTCGAGTTACCCAGTTTGGTGCTGTTGCCGGTCACATGCACGACTCCTCTGCATGTAATGCGGCAACCCTCCACCTGCATGCGCCAGTCACAGAATGTACACAAAGAATTATCTGTTTAAACTTGGATTCTTATGTTACCTGCCTTTGGACATACATCGGTAACACAAGTCTCTCAGAATAAGCCAGTTAAGACCATTATAAGATTATTAGAAAGCAAGTGGGCATACCTGACTGTCACTTTTAATCAGTTTAATAAATAGACATTTCTTTTTTGCTGTTAGTTCAAATGTAAACATTATCCACTTTCATTGCAAATACATTTGTTTCCTTTGTGTAAGTTTGTTGGCACAGTCCAGGTTGGTGGGGTTGAGACTGGCAGACTTTCTTTTTTTCCTGTTGTTGCTGTTATTCGATTACTACATTGATGTGGCAAAAGAATAGGCCTGCAAGTTGTGACTCCATACACATCTATCTATCTATCTATCTATCTATCTATCTATCTATCTATCTATCTATCTATCTATCTATCTATCTATCTATCTATCTATCTATCTATCTATCTATCTCTCTCTCCCTATGTGTATATATATATATATATATGTGTGTGTGTGTGTGTGTGTGTGTGTGTGTGTGTGTGTGTGTAAGTAAAAACCCTCCTCTGACTTTTACTTCCTACCACTGGGATCATCGCTGTTTTCCACTGTATTAGGAGTTGCCTCCTGCTCAGTCAGAGAGGGGAGCTGGCAGACCCATCTTCTTTAGAGACATTTGTTCTGGCAGCCTGGCTCTCGGAGAGCAGGACACCACAGCTGGACTGGAATATTCAGTTTACAGGTTTATTCATGGTGACAGGCAAGCGCAATGGCGTGGTATTAAAGGTGCACGAAAACAGCGAATGCCAAGTGAAGAGAGTTTTTCCACTCAGTTTCAGTCCAGAAAGGGTAATCATCACACAGGAGGCATGATTACACTGTATATTAGCACATAAACTATCCAAGTTTTATTTCATTAGAAGAAGAAAAACTGCTTTTGAATATGGTGTTTATATTTCTGTCAGGCGGGCTTAAACTGTGAGCGAAAAAGAATCACACCTGCAGGATTAAAGATCGTATCTCATAGTCTGTCAGCATGTTAAATTCAGTGTATTTGAAACATCACCATCATCATCATCACTATCATCAACGCTGTTACAATTTCATTATGTCATTATGTTTTCTGTCTCATATTAATGCCTTCTCTGTTCAGTCTAGCTCCATGGTTATTTACACAGGCACACATGCACTAGAATTTACTAGTGCTTCACGACGACCATGACAACAACACAGCTGCATGTTGGTGTGTGTGCGTACGTGCGCGCGTGTGTGTGTGTCTCCTGTGCTCAGTCTCTGGTAGACTCAGACAAAAGGACAGTTATACTGGTGAAACCACCAACTCAGCCCCGGCCTGCTCCTCACATTTTCCATCTCGGTATATTCATTTGGTTTGCTCCTTCTTCCCCTCGTCTTCGCTTTCTGCTCAAGGGAGTGAGAGAGCATTCATTTATACAGAACTGAGCTGCGGATCTAGTTCTTTCTTTCTTTCTTTCTTTCTTTCTTTCTTTCTTTCTTTCTTTCTTTCATAAAACCCACTATTTCTGACAATATCAAAAAAACACATTGGCAAGATATTTTCTTACATTTATGCCAGTAACATGCTGTTCTCATTTTTCTAAAATATAGTTGGTTGTTCTAAAAAAGAAACAACCAAAAACAATAAAATAAACATTAAAAATCTGGAGGCTGCCCAAGCGTCCTGGGTTTATAAAACTTAATACACTTATTGTAATTGGTCTTCAGAAATGATTTTTTATTGTGTGGCATTTCAGATTTGTTTATTGTTTTGTCCAAATACTGGATGTGCTCAAGTTAGAGACTATTGTGTAACTAATCACTCATGGCTCCTTTGATTGTGTTTTATCTGCCCCGGAGCCTCATTTATAAAAGCATCGCATAAACAAATTTAATGAAACCAATATACACAGAGTATCAAAGTATTTCTCTTTTTTCCTCTGAAGTCGACGCAGTAGGAGTCGGTGCACACACACGGATCCAAGACGTTTGTGACTGAAAGAAGTTCAGCGTGTGGAGGCAAAACCTAAAATGACTGGTAGCTTTTTTTTAATTGAGAATAACTGGAAATAATCCCTCTAACTTAAAGCTGCTCTCTAACAGTATGAATCTGTCAATAACGTACAACAAGGTTTTATTAAAGTTAAATCTTTATTAGAGTCTGTAGAAAAAGAAGAAATGAACAGCAGTACTAAATCTGTTTCCAGACCTTGATCGACACATCCAAACATTTGTTCAGAAAAGATCCACCCTTTTTGTAATTAGGTAAACAAGGAATGGAATTGTGTAAGTAGTTTTTATACATATATATATATATTTCTGGATGGCTGCTTTAGTGAAATTGATTTAACTGATTGCAATGTTTAAAAAACAAAAAAAAAGCTGCACTGAGACCTTTTTATCTCAAAGTGTCTTCCAAACTCAGTCCTACACTACAGAAATAAACTATGAACTATTAAAAAGTTTTATTCTGAATTTGCTTTTGTTTAGAAAACACCTTAGGGTCTCAGACACCTAAAGACTGAATGGCAACCCCAGGCAGCCTCTGGTCACTAGAGAAAAATGGATATTCCCCAAGTAGTTGTTGGAGTTTGCTGCTAGCTACTGGGTGAAAAAAGAGGGTGGAGCACCAAAAACCTTCTTGGGATTGCTTTGGTTGCTAGTACATTGCTGCAGCTGCCTGTAGTTTGCATGGAATAATGCGGTCTTGCCTGTTAACACTTGCTAACTACTAGCTTAGCAGTAGTAGAACCTGAAAAAGTGTGACGCAAACTGGAAGTGTCCCCCTGCATACACATTGCACATGTTGTAGCCAGCACATTTCAAAAGGCACAACTTTTACTTTAAAAGTAAACATTCTCAGTTTCCAGGTTGCGTTGCACTTTTCAGTTTCACTGCCCCTGGTGAAATCGTTGACGAGTGTCTGCACCTTCTATGCAAATAACCTGCTGGCGACAAAAGCACCCTCTTCCAGTTCCCTCAACCAATTTCGCATGCATTTCCCGAATGCACATTTTTCCCTAGCACATTATGGACTGACCGATCTGTATGTCTGCATGACTGAAGCTTTAGTAATCAGCCTCCAGCAACCACTTTCCTGCTCATTGAGGAATAGCTATTTCTCCCTCGTGACTAGGGGTTCCCAGATGGTCACCAACTGGTCTCTAGGCCTGTGTCACTAGGGCCTTAATTCCTTATAATAGAATTGTCCATATCTTAAACAAAATCATCTTTTCATTGTGTTTGACAATTTGCAACTATTCAAATGTGGTATGAATGAGACACATGCCTCTCTGGGAATTTTCCAGTAGGTCAATAAAACACCAAAGCCACACTTCCTTGGATACACCCAGCCCTGTAAGATTACCGCTTGCTTCCTGCCTTCTCAGTAAAGACTTTGATACCATACTGGGTCTACTTGAGAAAAGTGTTATTTATTGGACTTGGAATCAATAAATAATTATCCAGCATATCAGTCTGACTTTTCTGAATAAACAGAACTCACTGAGTAAATGTGAAAAAACACATCTTTACGACATCCCCCTGTGTCTTAAACATTGATTGATCAGTTCGCATCACTTAAAGAAAATGTTGAAATTCTGTGTCGATATCGCCTGTGTTAGGTGCCAACTGAACCCTGCCACATATTTTGAGACTGAAGATAGATTTTTTTTAAATAATTTGTTTGTTTTGGGGTTGTATTTTTGAAACCTTTAGACATAGTATATGAGTACTGAACCAAACCCAATTACTGCTGTTTCTGCAGTTCCAAGTTAAAGCACGACATCATGAAACCCTCAGCTAACTTTATGGTATTTGCTTCATTTGAGCCCGAGGGACCTGCTGGAAGTCTGACAAATTGCTTCAAAGTGGTCTCCTTCGTTCCATTAGAAAGAAAATCAGATGAAACAGATGCAAGCTCTGTTAGAAAATTGAAAAAAGCTTGATGCAGTTTATTGATTTCACTCAACTTTTCTGTAAATAGTCTAATAGATTTACACCCTCCAAATTAAGTACCATTTTTATCTTTTATTCTTTTTATTTGTTCTTTGTGTCGAGCTAGTGAGTGGTTCCAACTGTAGCAAATCATTTATTTCATGCAAGTTTATAATTTTATTTATTAATTATCTAATTTCTTTTACTATCATATAGAATTAAATGAAAAGCAAGAAGGAATAGATTGAATTGGAATTTTTATAGAAACACTCAGGCAGTTATTTGTAGTTACAGTTTTATTATGGTAATATCTGGGCTTATAAGTATAATATTTTTCGAAGTGCATTTAAACTGATAGTAACATATTTTTTTGTAGTGTGTCAGTAGGCTAAAGAATCAATATGTATGCTGTCTTTTACTCCTCTTCATGATTGAAGGGGATCTGGAAGGTGAAATCAATACAAGAGCCAGAGCTTTAACCTCCATCCTCCACCAGGTCAGTGCAGCTATGTGAAAAAAGCAGCAGGTCTTTTATATGTTGTCCACTCAGTTAATGACGCCAAGCAACAGTTTGGTTACTATTTCCTCAACAAACATTTTGCAATTCCAGGAATCCAACCAACTAAATCACAAGAAGATTAATAAATCCAGACCTCCTCAAAAATAACTTTATACACGGAGCACAGCAAGGTTGGTCGAGTGTGCAATAAACAAAGTTGATGAGGGGAACAATGGCATAATTCATAATTGCACACACACACACACACACACACACACGTACTGGCAAGATCATATACCCACTTTAACATGTAATGCCCCAGTCCTCCGTAGTGAACGCACGCACACACACATGCACACACACACTCATTCATATTCCAACTTATCTAAACACAGCCTAATGTAGTCCTGTGCACTATGGAAATGTATATGCGGAACAAATTTGATTCATAAATGGGCAGGTTTCAATTTGAATCCTCAGCCACTCTCATATGGCTGGCTGCTAAAATAGAGCTCAGCCTGTGGAACTGGAGAGGGGGAAGGAGGGAAGGAGAGACAGACAGACAGACGGAGAGGGAGAGAGAGAGAATCCCCATTCAAGGTGATTTGAACGATAGTTTCTGTGTGGCACTACAAGGCTGGTTGAGTGAATATGAGCAGCCAGCCAGCGAAGCCAATTTTATACATGGCTAGGTTTTCTCTTATACTATGTACCTGAGTGCCCACACACTCACATACACAAACACACAGACACACACACACATTCAAAACACACACACACACACAATTTACATATGTACAAACAGACACACACAGATTTTTTATTTTTTACTTTGCATGACCCAAGCCTTGCTCTTTTTTTATCCTCGTGATGACCACCGCGGCAAAAATGTAAATACACATACACACACACACATACATGCACCAAAACCTGTCATCTTTTAATGGTTTGTACTGGCAGGTGTCCTCGACCAATGATTACACGCAGTAAAGGGAAAAGAACTAATGGGCATATAGAATTTATTAGGTACACCTGTTCAATTGCTCATTATGAAATGATTGAATCAGCCAACCACATGGCAGCAGCTCGATTTATTTAGGCATGTAGGCATGGTCAAGATGACCTGCTGAAGTTCAAACTGAGCAACTGCTGATCTCTTGGGATTGTGCCCAAACAACCATCTCTAAGGTTTACAGAGGATGATCTGAAAACGATAAATATCCAGTGAGTGGGAGTTCTCTGTGTGAAAATGCCTCATTGGTGTCAGAGGTCAAACGAGAGTGGCCACAGTTCTCACAGGGTCACCGAAATTGGACAATGGAAGACTTGAAAAATATTGTCTGGTCTGATGAGTCTCAATTTCAGCTGCAATGTGGTGTAAACATGAAAGCATGGATCCATCCTACCTTGTATCAGTGGTTCAACCGGCTACTAGTGGTGGTGTAATGTGCTTAGTAGGGAGCATCACTAAAACACCACAACCACCCCTTTGTGACCATAGTGTCCTCTCATGGCTGCTTTCAGCAGGATCATGTCACAAAGGTTAAATCACCTTGAAATGTTGAGTTCACTGTACTCAAATGGTCTCCACGGTCACCGTATCCCAATCTAACACAGCACCTTTGGGATGTGCTGGAGTGGGAGATTCGTATCATGGATGTGCAGCTGACAAATCTGCACCAACTGTGTGATACCATCATGTCAATGTGGACCAAAACCTCTGATGAATGTTTCCGGCACCTTGTTGAATCTGTGCCATGAAGAATTAAGACACTTCTGAAAGAAAAAGTGGGTCCAAACTGGTCCTATCAAGGTGTACCTAACAAAGTGGCTGCTGAGTGTAAATGTAATTGAGTTTTCCAACTACATGTGGAGACAGTCAGATCCCCTTATATGTGACTGCTGGCTGTGTAAACATCTACAAACATGCATACTCTACATACAGTATTTATTGCAAAAGAAAAGGTGCATGAGAAGTAATAATAACAGAGAAAACTATTTCTGAACTTGACAGCTGAACAAAAAGCAGGCGCTTATGTGAGTGTGGAACGCACTGCTTGCTGGTACTCTAGGTTCAGCTTGTTCAACTATGACTGTGACTGTTTTTCTTTTACCACTAATCTAATGTGGAAGTAAAACAGAAATGGGGAAAAAAATCCATATTTAGGGTGCAGATAAATGGTATTTGCCAAGGAGTGCCCTGTACTCTCTCCTTGTTTCACTAAGGGTGTGGTTCGACAGACAGGAAACAGTCCCCTCTGCTTTTAGCTGGGGCCTACACAGGGTGTGCGTGTACGTCTGTGTGTTTGTTTGTGTGGGTCCCTGCGTGTGCGCGTCTGGGAGTAGTGTGCCCACTCGAACACGTCAATAAGTAAAGAAATACTCTTTCATCAGCGTGAAGCGAAGCCTTCAGTGTGTTTGTGTTTCCGAGCTTCAGCCCTATCTAAGCGTTTCCTAAAACTGAGATTTATCTCGATATATTTCGTGTTTACTGTGAAGAAAGCACACAGCTGGCTAGAATGCAAGCATGAATAGAAACAGCCTTAAAAAAAAACTGTGTTTTGTGCTCACCGAACCAACTGTTTCAAAAAACTTCTTTAATCATTGTGAAATTATGAAATATAAAACACAGGGATGAAATTAATATTTTACTCCGCTCCACAAGCTCTATTCGGCTCTATTCTACTATTTGTGTGTGTTTGTGTGCATGTGTGTGTCCAGACGGACGTCAAAGTGGTCAGTTCATCTTGGCTATGTTGCCAAGGGCTGGACCACTGTGGTTTTGTTTGAGCTCGGTGCCAATACGCTGTGCATGTGTGTCTGTGTGTGTGTGTGTGTGTATGTAGAGTTGACTTGTCCTCGGGCTAAAATGAGCACCAACCACAACAGACAAACAGATCGACTGATAGACAAAAAGAAGGAAAGAAATTGAGGGACTGACCACAGAAAAGAGAAAGGGCCTCCCTGTAAAATCTAGTTTCCAAACACAACAACTCCCTCACACACAGAGCTTTTTAAACATAAAGGCCGGGGATCTGCTCTGCTGCGCCAGCTCTGCCAGGAGATTCTGAGGTGTACGGATTTCTTTTGTTATTTCGTTAGGTGAATGTTAATGGGGTTATAGAAGCAGTATGCTTGGCTTAGCCACTCTTCAATATGTCTGTTAAATCTGAATTTAATGTGAACAAGAGGTCCCAGAGCAGAACACGTGCCCTTATTTGACTTGCAACAGATAAAGCGTAAGAGCTGAGATCCCTGTCGAGGGCACTTTTAAGGTGGCATGTGAAGGACGATTTCTGGGTTTTTTCTATTGCTGAGGTGGTTTTGAACCACTGTGGTAACAGAAGAAAGCAAATGAGAGGAAAGAGGGAAAGTTCAGATTTACAGCTGTGCAAAAGTATTAAGTCATTTCTTTATATTTATCTAGGAACATGGGAAATAAGTGCAGTGAAGCATACATGGAAATACAGTATTTAAGGCAAAAACAGAATATATTATTTTAACAAGCATGAAAGTCAATATTTCCTATGAGCTTTAATCAATCAGCACAGCCTGAACTTTCTTAATCAAGCTTTCTTGATTAATAATTCATGTCATTTTTTTCAGTACTCTTCGGGAACAGTTCTCCAGGTTTCCTGAAGGACATTCAGAGCTCTTATTTGGATGTTGGCCGCTTTTTGTTCTGTTCTCTGTCAAGATGATCCCGCACTGCTGCTGTAATGTTGATGTTTGGAATATGGGGAGGCCAATCCATGTCTGATAGTTTTCCATTTTCCGTTTGATTTTACTGCATTGGCAATGTTTGGGATCACTGTCATGCTGAAAAAGGAAGCTGTTGCCAGCCAAAAATTGTCGCTCATTTTCTGTCCAATTCCTGTGCAAACTGGCATACCTCAGCCCTACACTTTTTCCTAATCTAACTTCTAGTGCTCTTACACACCGAGCAACATCCACAGTGTGAATTTTGACAGTGAAGTGGGTCCCAAACACACTACTTTGCATTTCGGCAGACCATCAATGATGTTTTGGGGACTTTTTCACCTTCAAAGTTTACTTGGACTATAACATTCAACTGTATCTGAAGTAGAAAACTTTGATTTCAGACACGTATCTACATATTTTACTTTAATTAATTTTTTTATTTTTAATTATGAAAATTTCACTTGTAATTGGGGCCATGCACTGGAGATGATTTAGACAAAAGTGTCGTATATAACTGAGATGATTTGCATTTTCATGCCTCAGAACCGACTCGCCACTATCATAGCTTTTGGCTTCAGAGCTTCCCGACCGCAGGACCAAAGTCCAACCAGTCCTCTGCCCTGCTAAAGACATTATCGCTTAGAATAACCCTTTTCTGAGTGTGTCGGGATCGGCATGCATGCATGGATGTGTGTGTGTGTGAGTGCATATGCATGTGTAGTTGTTTTGACCAGCAGTTAAAGTTCTGAACATGCAATCGGCTCTCTGTGGTAAAGTTCCCTCTTTTTCTTTTTAACTTTTTTTTTGTTGTTGTTTTCATGCCGGCCTCCGCCCCTTCCTCCCTCCCTCTGTCTGATTCTTTTTTGCTTCATGTCTTCATAAAACTGTTTTTAAACTTTGTATATCCTTTTTTTCCCACTTTTTTTTTGATGAGGTTTTATCCTCCCCTCTGTCTCCGTGCCCTTCTGTTGTCTGTTTTTACTCTTATTCTCATCTGACTCTCTCTTTGTCTGTGCTTTTCGACAATGAACCTTTGTGACCTCGTAGACTGGTCTTATTTTATAGGAATACCACTCAGCTTAAAACCTGGAATGGCTTTTGCATCCTGCAGAAGATTTGTTTTCATCAGTGGACCACAATGGCTTAACTGCTCTTCCAAGGTCAAGCAACATCGTTAGAACACAGTAACAGCTTTCAGTTCTTCTTAACACCCTACTGTAACAAATTACAATAAAGCCATTTCTGTCACACTGCCACTCACTTAATATTCCTGCAAAATAAAGGGTAAAAGCCTTAGAATTTAGCATGCCTTGCTTGTCAATCTAAAGCACTGCTCAACAATAGACTTAAAAGTGATTTACCCCCCATGTGCCTTTTGTGCCACACATTCACACGGGATAAACTAAGTCTATGTTTCACTCAGACTTACAAAGCAAATCCCAAGGATTATCTCTGGATACAATTGAAATACTGTGAGATCAGCCTTTTTAATTTGCACCCAAAATACTCTATTTTTAACCCCCCACAAAGCAATGAGAAGCCTGAAACCAAGACCGCAAATGCCAGAAACTCAAGTTACAGAGGTTCCTTCAAGTTGTGTGACATTATTAGGTGGACAAAACTGTAGTAATACTACATTTGCATGGGATTAACAATGCAATCAACTTCTATAACCATCCCAAATCAAATCAATAGCAGTAAATTGCTACACATAGGCCTGGAGAAAAGCTTTCCTGTCTAGGGATATCAGTTAACACCAAATACCAGCTAATCGCTACGCTTGGTCCATGTTCTTATGTTGCAGTTCTGTCAGCTAGACCCACTCTCACTGCTGTAAAGCTCTCATTATGCTGATAATAGGGGTACTAATAGGACATAGAGACGCTGTAAAAGTTAAGTGCAGCAACTCAGTGTCTGAATGTGCACACAGACAGCCATGGCAGTTAGCTACATTTTATCAATATAGCTAATGTAGCTGGTGCGTTAGCCAAACTTTGTGGTGGAATACACAGTCAGCTTAAGCTTCTTTTTAAATATATATATCGTGTTATCTATTTTAAATGCATATTTTAACTGAATTAGTCAGAAATACAAATGCCAGTTTTGTAAACACAAATAAATGCTCAAATAATGCCCGAACAGTAACAGAGTTAGTTTTTTTCACGATATAGTAAAAGAAAAATAGGTATGAACTGAAGTTGTAATATATAAAGCTTTTATCAAAACCATTTTTCTAACTCTCCTCTGCACCTTGGAATCGTTCTATAATCGATCAACAGAAACATTTGAAGTAACAGTGAGTTCAAACGACAAATGTCTTGAGCCAAACGATTTGACGGAATTGATAAATGATGGTTATTTTGTGGATTTGTTTGAAAAGTCCAGTTTATTGAAGAGTTAAAAACACAACACAATACACACGATACAATAACACACTAAAAACACAACCAGTTTGAGGTAATTCTAGTCGTATTGGCACAAAAAAAGGACCGTCCCGTTAGGTTTTTGGTGAAATGTATTGCTGGAATATCTAACTGTACACTCACTTAAGACTTTATTAGATACAGCTTGCTAGTGTTGGGTTTCACTCCTCTTTTGCCCTCAGAACTGTCTTAATATTTCGTGGCATAGATTCAATAAGGTGCTTGAAAGATTCCTAAGAGATTTTTGCTCATATTGACATGATATCATCACACAGTTGCTGCAGATTCTCAATCCAATAAAGAACATCCATGATGTGGACCCATGATGTGGTTTATTAGATTGAGACTGTGGAGGCCATCTGAGTACAGTGAAGTCAAGAAACCAGTTCGAGATGATTTGAGCTTTGTGACAGCAGCCATCAGAAGATGTTAATCCATATTGTGACTCTACCATCTAAATATCACAGCAGAAATCAAGACTCATCAGACAACTACATTTTTCTGATCTTCTATTATTTTTTCTTAGCTGACAGGAGAGTCCTGCTGTAGCCCATGTGCTTCAAGGTTCAGCAAATTGTGATGCTCTTCTGCATACCTTGATTTTAACACGTGATTATTTTAGTTACTGTTGCCGCCCAAAAGGAGTCTAATGGCTCTGTTCTGATCACTGTGCTGCTCATTGGATATTTTATCTTTTTTATCCCATTCTCTGTAAACTCTAGAGGTGCTTGTATGGGAAAAACCTTGTAGATCAGCAGTTTCTGTAATCCTCAGATCAGTCATCAACTTGCACCAATAACAATGCCACATTCAAAGTCACTTAAATCACCTTTTTTTCCTCATTCTGATCCTCAGTTTGAACCATAGCAGTTAACCATGTCTACATGCCTAAGTATTAAGTTGCTGTCATGTGACTGGCTGATTAACTGCTATAAAAAGCAACAGTATGTAATCAAGTGTATGGTGAGTATATATCACATATAGAGATAAGAGAGAAAATAAGAGATGAGAAGAGCTGAGAAGTCACCTTTGTGTTATTGCCACCCACCGATTGGGTGTTGTTACTCGAATTCAAGTGAGATGTTGGCAGCCAGGTCTTAATCCAATGGTCCATAAGACATCCACTGTAAAGGGCTTATGGACAGTTGAGTAAGCCTGTGTACCACTTGAAAACACAAGGAATGTTGCATTAAATGAAAAGGAGATGAAGTCATCAAGTGGCTTAATGAAAACGGAGATCAAGATCATACTCCCAGATGTGGACAAGATGAGGTGGAGAGAATAGCTGATTACAGATGACAGCGGTGGCCTTTTAGAGTGAGGAACATAAAAAGAGAGGAAGAAAAGATGGGAATGGAAGCATAACACTGTGGTGGGATGAGAAAAGAAAAGTTGGAGGAAGCAAGTAAATATGCAGAAGGTAATAAATAAAAGCAGAAAGAAGGGCCGTTTGTCTTTCTAATTGGAAATCAAAGAACAAAGACAATTTTCTTGCACACGAAAAGATTGAAGAACGCCGGGCAAGTGAAAACACACACACGCACACAGACACACAAAGAAACACAACAGCTGGGAAATGACCCAGAGGGAAATCAGAGCTCTGATTGACATGCCGACCAATCAATTAAAACTTTTGCATCATTGTGTGAGTATGTGTGTACACAGGTGTGCATCCACGTATGAGAGTGTTTGTAGGCACCAGGAAGGCAAGATAACAGAGAAAGGAAAAGAAATTAAGGAAAACGTTCTGAACATTAGAATTCACGGTTTGGCCAGGAGAGATTCTGATTGCCTCCTGGTTAAGTGGGAGAACAGAGTTTACTATTATTTTTGCTCTTTTCTCTTTCTGTTTTTACCACAAGCCAGGGGTAGGCATAATAATGAGAGCGTTGCTCGCTATCCCAAAAGAGATTCAAATTCAAGCTTTTCTTCCATTTCATATGCATTAGCAGAGACTGAATGAAACAGAGACAGAGAGAGAAAACAAAGGGGAGACAAGCGTATCAGTGAAACCATGCTAGAGTTTGTAATTATGATCCACACATTTACTGTATGCATGCATGTAAATGAGAGGGATCATTGAGTAGAAAACTGTAATATCCACATTTAAGAATCTTGATATTGTTTAAGATTTGCTGTATTTTCCATAATTTACCGTATTCACGGTGACTTTTCCATAATCGTAGTGTGATTCATGCCAGATGATCAAACTCAAGAGTGACAGTGCAAACAAGCATGATTCAGAGATCATGCTACACAAAAGCACTGTTAATACGATTGACAGGTTTCAGGCAACAGTGCACGGACTGAACACAGAAGGAGAAAACTCTGAATTTTTCTCTCAGCAGCCTCAGACGAAGCCCGGAGTAACAATTCTTTTTGGTGTTGAACCTATTATTACAGCCTTGAGGACAAGTCAAAGTCATGTTTTTGTGGAACGTGTTGACAGATTTATCTGTTCTATTGGCAGACAATGTGGAGACTGAATTAGTCAGCAAAAGCCTGAATTTGGTTTTGTTTTGTTTTCTTCTTTTGTTCGTGTTTCTATTGTCAATCACCACGGCAGATCATCTTCCTTCATCTCAACTTATCTCTAACATCCTCTGCTGTCACAGAACGTCCAGAACTGTAGTTCTGGACATAGAGCAGATCATCTACTAATTGAAAGGTTGGTGCTGCTCCAGTCTTAAAGTTTAAGTATGCATGGGCAATTTCCCCCCCTGGAGTGTGAATGTGCGCAAATGTTAGCTAGAATGCACTTAGGTGTAGAAAAAAGTGCTTGCATGACTGGGTGTGAGTGGGTGAGTGCTCAAGCTGAGTAGAAAAGTGGTATATAGGAACCAATCTATTTAGCATTTACCATTTATGAACCCTCTACATGTGGTCCGTCAACATCATTTGTCCAAAATATCCACCACCCCTTCTCTGCACATGGCTTTTCTAACTTTGTCTTCAAAATACTCAACCTGAGCTGTCCTTCTCATGTACTCATTTCTAATCTTGTCCATTCATTCAGGTCATTCCAAATGACAATCTTTAAGTCTTCCATCTCCTGGCATCCTGTTTTTTGTTTGTTGTTTTGTTGTTTTTTTGTTCTTCAAACCATCCATCACAGCAGGTCTCACTATCATCTTACAGACCTTCCCTTTCACTACTAATGCTATTCTTAAGGCTAAAGTAACAGAACCCCCCTATATTCCCCGTCCTAACAGGGAACACTGCTCTCTGCACTGACATTAAACATTGGCAAATAATTAAAAACTATCCTCAAAGAATATGAATATAAGGGTATTAACCATACAGGGGGAGAATTCCACTCGAAATCTAATAGTTATGAATAGTTAGTTATGAAAACTGACCTTCTTTAATCTTTTTTCTTGCATTATGTGTTTATTGTTCAAGTTAGATACCAGCTTATGTTGCAGCTCAAAGCTTCATGGTATTTGTTATGTGTTCAGGAAAGATCTTCACTTTACTGACTTGAAAATAAGGGAAATGGGACTCTGTGGTTTTTGATCTGCTGATGAAAGCGATTTCATTTCTCAGTAATGAAATATTGCAACCTTACTAAACATCTAATATCTGAGCATATTCCTGTCTTGAGGCTTTCACATCCTTGCCTTCATTACTCTGTAGGCAAAGTGAGCGATTAAAAGGCACGTTATGAGTAAAAGATTTGGTGCTATTGAGTTGAAAAGGGAAGAAATGGGTGAGTGCCATACCGACTGCTCTTACTAGATAGTTTTGCTCAGTGCCACTCACACCCGAACATGTAATACATTTTACTCATCTTAACTGTTCATGATGAAGGCATGTGAGGCTGTATGTTACAGGTTGTTGGACTCAGCAGTGAAGATGTGCTTCCTGAAAAGCGTGTGAGTGTTTTCTGAGAGGGCAGACAAAGACAAAAAGAGCACATATTTCTGCAGATATCTTTTCGATATGGAGACGTCCTCCATTTTCTAATAATCTGCCGAGATGCCATTACTTTCACATTCACCGATACAAGCTCACTAAACAGACTGCATGGTTAGAAAGTTTCAGAGCTCCTCTGTTACCTCGGTGGCTGCTGAGCTGCTGGCATTGATCATCGACTTTCGCAGGTCTCCCCACTCATAAATTACGTCCATTTGGTGCAAAGAGCCATTGAAATATTACTGATTGCACCTTTAACATCAGCCTCCAGCAATCATTAGCATGCCCGTGGCATAAATCCCATTAGGACAGTATGGCATCATTTAGCATTTTTGCATCAGCTAACCTGAGACACTGTGTAGCACATTAGAATGAGCTAGGCTGGAGGAAGGATGAGAAAATAATGACAGAGATGAAAGATTAGTACGTGTTTGTGTGGGGGAATGCGTGTGTTGTCTGTTTATATTTGAGTTACATTGCAGTTTATTTAAGTTGAGTTTGCTGGGCAGGTGTTTATGTGAGTACATAAAATCTGTGTGTGTGTGTGTTTGTGCGATCTGCCCAAAGACAGCAAGTGTCTTGTAGCAGAGCTTTTTTATTTTCCAGAGATTCTGTTGTCAGAATTACGACGAGCCACTGCAGGACAAATATCTGATTAATAATTTGTTTGTGTGTGTGTGTCTCTGTGTGTGTGTATGTTTGCATGTGTGCCACTATAAATCATATCTGATTATTGTGATCAGGCAGGCAGAGAAGAGAGCTATGAGAAGGAGTGGGAAAAGAAGACTTAAACAGGGGAGGAGAGAGAGAAACACACACACATTTAAATGAGAAGAAAACTAGATGGAGGGAGGATGGAGGGAAAACAGAGAGTGGTAGATGGATGGCGTTACAGAGGTCATAATTCATAACAACAAACTTCTGCACTCCACTGAAAAATGATGACGCTTCGATAGCATTAAGTTACTAATCCCTCATCCACACAGATGTGCATGTGTGTGTGTTTACATGCATTTGCTTTTAAAGACTATGCATACATTAGACTTCCAATAATGTGTGTGTGTGTGTGTGTGTCCATATATGTTTGTCTGTGCTTGCTTGCCCAAACTGTAGGCCAAAGAAAGGGGAGAGAGGGGCCGCTGTTTTGCTGACTTTGGAACGTTTTCACATGAGGGCTCATTTATCTATGTTAATTTAGGATGGTAGTTCTGACTTCATACAGTATACAGCATCGGTGTGTGTAACTGCAAAGCTCAGATACATAAGCAGGAAGAAATGCATAAGCATAAACAGAAAATGGCATATGAATTTTTTAAGTCCGTAAGTAAGTTATGGTATTGAAAAATGCTCTTGATACATTATTACAAAATATTAACATATTTTTACAATTGCCAAAAGGAAGGTAATGTAAAATGTATCAGATTACAGTCAATAATGTTTACACTTTCAGAAACGCAAGTACACAAACCACTGACATATACTTGTCACATCTGGCCCTTAGGTGACATGTCATCATTATACTCCCATTATATTCATTATATATGTCACACTTTAGTTTTGCTATCATTCCCATGTTAAACTATGTTTTTAAATTTTTGTTTTGTCCATTTTTTTTCTGCAGGGCACTTCTTGTTTTCATACACGTGGTGATGATACCTTTATTTATTTATTTTTACCATGACCAGGACTCACACACGTAATCCTTCATTTCCTGATGGTCTTGCAGAATGCCATATATCATATCTGGCTGTTTCATATTCAGTATCAATTACTACACTGAATATGATGGGACCCACTATACTCCTGGATTGTCCTTATTTTGACCTAAATTTTTGAGATGGACATTCCCTGTGATACCACAATTTTCTTTAAAAAAAAGTTTTTTACGCCTTCATTGTTTACAGAAGTCACATGCACATAAAAGTGCCTCCATAAGCAAGAAAGCTTCTTTTGGCTACTCGTTTATTTGTAAGGTTTCACCACAGAAGTTGGACTGAAATCTGATTTGGTACAGATTTCCAGCTCTGATCTCTTTCCTGAAACAGCCTTCAGAGATTTGTGTCTCTTCCCAGTCTGGAACCTGATATCTTGTGTGCGTCGGGTGAATGTGTTAACCATTAAGTTAATGTTTTTGTTAAAATGGCTACAATAATATAACATGACCTGCATGCTATTATTACAAGAGAAGACATTAAAAGACAGAAAACAAAAACCTTCCTCTTACCCAAGTCCAGGTTGATACATTTTAAGTTGTTCTTAAAATAACGAGTCTCTTTACAGTTAAGGTGAGCTTAAAAAGTAAAATGTCCTAAAAGTGTCACGTTTTTTATGTTTTTACATAATGTTGCTTTATGGAAAACGCCTTTGTTAGCTTCATTATTTAGCCCCTCACTTTGTAGCTTGACATACCTACTACTCTATGATATTGTGAAGGAATCTTCCCATGTTAATGAACTCTATTACAGTAAAACAAATGTAAAACACCAAACGTTGTTAAATTATTCAATAATCTGTGGTAGAATCTCCCAGATGGATGCACTTCCATATTTTCTAATACCCTCCAGCTGAGGCATTTTATTACCGCTATTATTTTTGTTGATTTTCTTTTTAGCAATCAAGACATAACAATGACATTTTTAATTGCCCAAAGATGAAGCCTTTGAATATGCCTCAGCTCAATACACAATAAGTTGTGTTTTTCACTCTTATATAACACAGAGTCAAAGAACCAGCAGAAGCTGAGCTCTGCCAGCTTGAGTCTCTT
Source organism: Neolamprologus brichardi (assembly GCF_056152115.1). Taxonomy (NCBI): domain Eukaryota; kingdom Metazoa; phylum Chordata; class Actinopteri; order Cichliformes; family Cichlidae; genus Neolamprologus; species Neolamprologus brichardi. Next base: position 15,025,845 of record NC_142124.1, on the reverse strand, counting down.
ATGCAGCTGTCTCCAAACCCTGGAAGCTAATGGCTTTACTGTGGCTAATGTAATTTCAAAAGGCTCTCCTCTGGCAAACATTACTTGCCAGATTTACAAAAATATTCATAGCATCTCACATTAAATGTAATGGTTGAGAAAATATTCCCTAACACAAAGTCAGCAGTCTTTAGCTCAGCCCTTAAGATATTTTCTAGAGTTTCCTCGAGAATCAGAATCAAGAATTTAGCCTTTTTCCTTCCTTCTCGATGGAGAGTAAAAAGGTTAAGATCGGCTAAAAAACGGACACCCACAAGCTTTGCCAAGGACAGCCTGTCTTACCTGCTCAGGTAAAATGAGAATCACTTTGTGTCACTGTCCTGAAAAGAGTCCTGTAAGAACTCTTTGCTGATATAATCATTTAATGTTTCACATAAATAAAGCTTATGTTGTAAGCTGATATTTTTTGAATTACGATGAAGTTCTGCATTCATATCTTCATCTGTGGAAAATCAGAAAGTGAGACACTATGTCAGATATTATTCTGTGAATATTATTTATATACTAAAAAAAACAAAAACGTGCCTTCAGTTCTGTGTTGCTTGTTTTTCTGACCAAAAAGCTGTGCCCTTGAGCAAAATACTCATGGTCTACAGCTCCAGGGGAGCAGTTTTTTAGCCGACCCTGCGGTTTGACCTTCCTGTTGAGGAGGCAAGCGCAGAGATGAATTAGCCCTTTGGGGATCAATAGAGAAAATAAGAAAGAAGGAAAGCAAGGTTGTCTGTGTCCAAAAGACAAAACCCAAAGTAGCTGTAAAACATAGTGGGAGGTGTTGCCATCAACACATGTTGAATCCTTCAAACCGGGCCTGAGTCTGCAGCATTTCATTTTTTCAAAAATCTTCTCGTGGCTTTGCGTGCACGTGGGCGTGCGTGTCAGCCTGCATCTGTGCTTGATGACCATAGCCATCTGCACAAAGGCAGATGACTACAGACATACTCACCTGCTTACAGCTGTGGCGCGCATTCTACACGTATGTGCTGTGTGTTGTCGATGACAGCTGCTGATCACTAACCTGTGTGTTGATTGCAAACTAATAGTCTGCGAGAGAGACGCCGAGAGAGCGTATGTGTGTTGATTGCAAGGTGTGTGTATGCGTGTGCCCGTGTGTGTCTGCTGATTGCAGAGTAATGCAGATCAGATGAAGCAAGAAATCGGCTTTTTGGCTCCATCAATCATCTCTCGCTTTCTTTCCTCTCTTCCTTCCCTTCTTCTCTGGTTCACCCATTTTCTGTCTGTCTGTCTTTTCTCTTTCTCTTACGCTCTCTTCATCGCCCGTTTTTCTTTCTCGCACACGCTTTATTTCCTCCTTTGAATTTGCCACTGAACCGTTGAATTTCACACACAACACAGTTATGCCTCACAGTTCCAGGTGACATTTTGTACTTTTTCCTTTTTTTCCAAAGGAAAAAAACACAATTCAAATTCAGAGGTAAATGAAAGACATTTTGAATTCATTAAGATCACTTTTGATTGATTTTTGTTGCTAGGTTAGCCATTAGTACACTAAAGCCATGTTTGGATTAAAGTATAACATAAATAGTTACACTTCAGTCTTTGTTCGCTGAGTGCAACACTGTTCCATCATGCATTGGAGAATTGGACAAATGACAAAAAAAAGAACACATAAGTGGGTTAAACTGTACAGACTAGCTAGATTGTATATATTAAATCATGAAAAACACATCAAACAGCTTTTGCCTTTTGATCCCACATTGGTTACACAGACTTTAACCCAGAGGGGTAATGCCAGGAGACAAAAAGCGACACATTAGACACGTTGGAAGTAAGTTTGCTCTGCTCTGCAGTACCCAGATCTGTCAGCAGGAATCATTAGGTATTAACTGCAAGTCAAAGCTGGGATTGCCTTTTAGCATTTGGTGTTCGCGCATGGAGATTCATGTGGAAGTTCACAGGATGCTTGCCGGACTGTCTTTTCAATATTCTGGATGAGTCGCGAAAGGGGTACCTTTGTATTCATCCAGAGTTATTTAAATGGAATTAGTCATTTGCTGCGGTCTAAATCGATAAAGAGACAGCCATAGAGGGTCAAAGAGAGAGGGGGTGAGGAAAAATGCATTCCACACACCTGAAGATAATGATGCACACAGACAAGAGAAGCATTCCTGCTTCTAAAAGAGAGGAAAGAATGCCTCTCCTTCAGATCAGCAAATTTTATAATCCTGTTATCTTGCTCTGATGGGTTTATTTGATCCAATTTATTTATTTTTTTTGCTGATCCTGAATACATCCTGTTTCTTGTGTTAGTGTAACTGATTGTTGATTTTATGATTTGCCTTTTTGAAAAAGAAAAATATACTAATGTGGCATCTGCTCTGGTGAAGGTTTTGTGTTAAATGCTTTAGCGGATTTGTCCATTAATGCATTGTTAACGCAGAGGGTTTTTTTACCAGAAGGTTTTTTTTGGGGGGTGGTGGTGATCAAATTAGCTTAAAATACCTTATAGTTATCCAAAGAGTATGTAGGAAGGTCCTAAATGTCAGAACATCACTGGAAGATAAGAAGAAGAAGCAAAATAAGATCAGCATCAAACAACATCCAAATGGGGAAGAAAAGTGACTTTCAATGTGACATAATTGTTGGTGCAAAGTGGGCTGGTCTGAGTATTTCAGAAACTGACAATCTACTGGGGGTTTCTCGACGCTTTATAGCAAATGGTATAAAAAAGAAAACATCCAGTGAGCAACAGTTCTCTGGGTGAAAAAGGACTGGTTAATGGCAGCAGTAAGATGAAAATGACCAGATTTCTAAGAAACATGGTACGCAGAAGAGCGTTTCTGAACATGTCGAACCATGAAGCAGATGGCCTACGGCAGCAGACATCTGTCAGAAAAGGAAGTTGAAGTTAATAAATTGCATGGCTTCCAAAATCTGACAACAGAAGATTGAAAAAATGTTGCCTCGTCTGATGAGCCTCGAGTTCTTCTGCTATATTCAAATTGAAGGGTCAAAGTGGCATAAAAACTATGACAGCAGGGATCAAACCAGACTTATATCAACAATTCAGGCTGATAGCAGTGTAATAGGTGATATTTTCTTGGCACACTTTATTCCCCTTAGTACTAAATGAACGTGTTTAACTGCCTCAGCGCCACCTGAGTATTGCTTCTGACCGTATCCATCCCTTTATAGCCACAGTGTACCCATCTTCTTCCAGCAGGAAAGCACACCATGTCATAAAGAAAGCGTGAAACAAAAACAGAGAAAGAGATACAAATGAATGATTTAGAGCACTGTGCAAAAGTTTGGTTTTAATGACACCAAAAAGAGTTTCTAAAGTGCAATTTTGTTGTGATCAGGTACACATGCGCACCGTTTTCGAGGTACATGGCAGGTGGGTTGTTTCCAGTACCTTGGAGTTTATTGTGGATTTAGTCTGTCTCTTCGTGTGATCACAGACTGTCTCCGATAGGCTGAGATCATACCATCTGTTGCAGGACTCCTTGTTCTTCTTGTCACAAAGTATCATGCTGCATAATGAATTTTGGAGCCCAGTCAGATGCCTCCCTCACGATACTATGCGCTGGATAAGAATCAATGAATCAACGGTGCCTAAAATATTTTGCACAGTACTGCATCTAGTGGGCTCGCACGTACACGCAATACAAAGACACGCGACTCTCTGTCTCTGCGCAAGCAGCAGAGATAAGGACAGTGTAATGGAAGATAAACAAGGGCAGGAGGAATAATTAGAAACATAAATGTTTGGTATTTGTGATGGTGATATGATGATATACGAGTTCTGCTGCCTGCTGGCCCTTCCGAGGAGTTCACAGAGGTCATTTCGGAACGTTCTAGAACATTCCACCGCATTCTGATGGGAATCCCAGATCTGCCAGTGTAGCTGTCAATTATATCCAGATTTTCAACTTTACTGGGGCCTCAATGCCACATCAATACTGCAATACCATCCCTTCATCTATCTCTGTCCCTCCTCCCTTCTTTCCACACTGGCACAATAGCAAGAACAATGCCAGGGTGCCACCACATCAAACACCGACGGGAGAGCGAGAGAGAGCTAGAGGGACAGACAGGGAGAGACAGAGAATTACAGTGTGGGTCGAAATCTGATTGTGCATCAAAGCAAAACTGAGGGGAAAAACTTCCTCTTAAACTGATTATATATCCATGAGAAGAAAAACCACAATGTCTCTCTCTCTCCTCTCTCTCTCTCAATGTGTTGCTCTTTCTCTGTGTCTTTGTCTGTCTCATGGTGCCGATTGTCTACACGCTACCAGTGTCTACTTTTACACATTGCTATCAAAGCCATTTCTGTGGGATCAAATCCAGCGTTCCATACGGTTTTTCACTCGCCTTGCCTTTTCTTCATTAGTACTTTTGATGCTGCATTTTCTAGCATGCTCTGAGCCAGTGAAAATGTTTAGATTCCGCTTTCAGAAAGCGACGCAGTTTTTTTTTTTTTTTATTAGGGTTAATACACTCTAAAGGAAACTTGACATGCTTTCCTTAATCTCTGACAGCTTATTTCATATTTGAGGACATCAGCCGTGTCAATTTTGGGGGATAAGGACATATTTTCCTCATTAGAACAGTTGGCACAGCTGTGAATTACATTTCAGATTCATGGAAAAGCACAAACAGGCTTTTTTTTCCATCCAAAAAGTTGATCATCGTCGACGATTCGCGAGAGAACTGGTGATAATCAGATAAAGCTCAGCCTGTGTGCATTAAATTTTAAGAGACATGCACGAGAAGCAAAAAATATGTATTTTGTGCATTAAATGTGTTTGTTTGGTACAATAAAAGCATGAGAAGTGACAAGATACAATACAACAGAACAACAAAAGCAAATAAGAAATAACGTTACCTTCTTATTGATTAATAATATCATACTAATAACATTTTTACAGTTTAATAAGGTATCAAATTGCCTCAAGGACAGATTAAAAAAGGCTTTAGACAGTGCATTTATATCAGCAGGTTAGTGATCAAAATCACTATTATGAAGGAGTCACAAGTTTAGAAGAAGTTTGTCAATTTAATATAAGATTTATTTGTTGTAAGAACTACTATTTCATTTCTGAAAGTATTTTTTTTTTTATTGTGAGGCTGTGGAGGAGCATTGTGAAGACAGTGAGTCATCCTTTGATAGGGTTAGTTCTGACCAGTAGTTAGCACAGTCACCCCACAGCAGGAAGTTTCCTGGTTCAAATCCCGACTGAGCTGTTATGTGTGCCTGCGTGGGCTTCCCACAGTCCAAAGACCTGCATGTGTGATAGATAAAGTGGTTAATAGGGATGGGTATCGTTTAGGTTTTATCCGATACTGGTGCCAAACCGGTACTTTTGAAACGGTGCTCGAACCGATGCTTAAAGAATGGAGAACACAAAATTGGTCCAAAAACCTCTCATGTTCAGCTGTTTTTTTTTGTAAAAAGATAACAATGTTAGCCTTTTCTGCAGCTATAGCGGATTTATGGTATCATTCTTTGCTGGAAGCAGTGCTTAATCAATGGAAAAAACACAAACTTTGTCCAAAAACCTTCCACTTTTTCTTTGGTCATTTTAGCCTTTTTGGCCAGGGTGAAGGGATTATCTGCCATCAAACAAGAAGACAGCCGCATGTAACTACAACGTGTTTGCTAGTTCACCTTATGTGCATTAATGTAATAATGTGGTTAGCCTACTCAGCGAACAACATTAAGCTACTCACACAGAGAAGAACGGCTGCTGCTGCCATCATCATCCGTCACCCTGCTACACTGGGTTAGGGGCCAGGACTCTACTCTTCTGGTTTTTGGGGGATGTTGCTAACTCCGTGTCCGATAACAGGCACTACACCCGCAGTAGATGTGCCCGGTGTGAGGTCTCGCAGTAAGCTAACGTACCTGGGCCCGCCTACTATCCTCGGAAACGTAAAATGATTGGCTGGAATCCAAAGTGTATGACATCTCAGGGGAAAAAAAGCACCAAAATAAAGCACCGAGATGTGCGCTGCTTTTCGGTCTGGTTACTACCGTTTATGTCAGAACCGGTGCCATAATGGCACCGGATACCGGTACCCATCCCTAGTGGTTAACTTATTCACTATATAGTAAAACACTGTTTGAATGTACAATTAAATGCAATCTTCTGGTGGTGTCTAGTCATACGGAGTGGTCAGTCTGACTAGAAAAGCACTAATCCCAGTCTGTAATTAGTGCTAATGTAATGAACCAGAATTTTACTCACTAAAATGGAAGCACAGCGGGTTGTACTACACAGGCAGGACACATTATTTAGTTTGATAATTGCTATAATTGCTTCAAATGGCACCAACACCACAAATATAGATGTGAGTTTGAGTTTCTCAGAGTAGTGGACGTGAGGCCAGCAGACAGTGATCAGCTCAAGCTGCCTGTATTGGTACGTCTATCATTCAAAAACCCTTCACTTTAACCCTCAACCAAATCAAAAGGAATGATTGGTTATATTAGTCACTGGCTCATGCAGATTTACTAAAATTGCCAACGCAAGACTCCCTGAAACAAAGTGTTTAAACATTAAGGCACTGAAAAAGGAGGCAAATAGGGTAGTCGCTTTAAGCGTTTATGGGTGCCACAGGTTCTTGATAGATTTAAAGCAAAGCAAAGCATGCTTTGCTTTAAAGAATACAGGTTAGAAAGCTCATTTTTCTAGCTTACTTCTGTGCCATTTTCCAACCCGTCTAATGGTGAGTGCAGCAGTTCACATTTTGAATGCACCTATTCAATCTCCAGAGGTCACATAACTTAAAATGTAATTATAGGTCGTAATAAGAAATTTCATAAACAACCTATGTTGTCATTTTCCGGGGTAGGAATATATCACATAACTGTAAAAAACACACAGCCACTCAAACGCTCTTACAGACCAACAACACCCTCTCTAGCAGCTCCAGCCTGAAGCAGTGTCCTTGACTGTGAGGGCTGTTGTAATTCCTCCAAAGCAGTTGTATATTCCTTGCAAATCACATTCAAGTTTTGGCTACAACTAGCTACCAATCATCTATCGCTCAACAGGTTGAGAAGAAATTTGTCCACACAAGACCAGGTCCCCTGACTTCTACCTCACCACTGTAACTGTTTTAATCTGGATTCACAGGTGAGAATCAGTGATATTTACAGAAAGCTCCCCCATTCCCCCCTTTGGCAATAAGCTCATGATATGACTTTTCACCATTACTATTCTTTGTTTTAGCTCTTGAAGTTTTTTTTTGCAATATTGCCATTCATTGTTCTGATCTGATTTACATATCTAAGGACGTGACATCACAGTAACAGATTCATTCAAGGAAAACAGAAACACAGACAAAACACAAACATGGGGAATATTAATCATCTGACACATTTTACAAATCACCTCCTTCTCCAGCCTGCTCTATTCCTCAATGATGCCAATCGCATCAAAAAACTGGAAATAAAGATTTATGCTTAATGTTTAATTAATGCATAATGGTATGAGTTATCTTTATAACTCTATATTGCCTAAAGTATTGCCTCACCTGCCTACACACACACGCACACACACAGTCCTCAGTGACATACCATTCTTAATCCACAGGGTTTAAAATGATGACTGTGCAGGCCAGTCAAGTTCTTCCACATCAAACTTGCTCCTTTGTGTCTTTATGGATCTTGCTTGTTGGAACAGGAAGGGAGCATCCCCAAACATGAAATTGTCCAAAACGTCTTTCTATGCTGGAGCATTAAGAGCTGCTTTCACTGGAACTAATAATAACCCTTCTACCAAACTTTGCACTTGCCACAATGCAGTCAGACAAATACTGTTCTCCTGGCAACCACCAAACCTAGACTCGTCTGTTGGCTTGCCAGACGTGCAAGTATGATTCGTCACTCCAGAGAACATCTCCAGTACTTGACCCAGTGGCAGCATGCTTTATATCAGTGCCACTAATGCTTTGCATTGCGCTTGTTGACGTACGACTTAGATACTCGCCTCTGTCAGTGCGCCCCAGGGCAGCTGTGGCTACAGTGTAGCTTGCCATCACCAGTGTGTGAATGTGTGTGTGATTGGGTGGATGACTGAATGTAGTGTAAAGTGCTTTGGGGTCCTTAGGGACTAAGTAAAGCGCTATACAAATACAGGCCATTTACAGGCCATTTACCATTTGTCTCAGAACTAAATTGGGTTAATTCTGGTTGGATACAAATATATAACACATATATAACATAATATAAATAAATATATCTTATTTAAACTAACAAGGCCACACTTACTGTGATGATCTTTGTGTTTTTGCAATGTATGAAATAATTTTGACCACTGTTAATTTGGTTAGTTTTGTTGCATTTACTTTCTCCTGTCACCTGTGTTCCCAAGTTGTCATGAACCGAAGTTCAGTACACAAGCTGGACCCAGAAGCAGAGACAACACGCACAGGAGTACGAAAAATAAACTTTATTTCAACTAAAGGTGTCCCGGAAGGGTCAAAGGAAAACACGCGAGAAGCTAGAAAAACCAAGGGACCGGGGGATGAGTTACGCAGGAACGCCATAATCGGGACTGTGGGAGGCTGCAACAGAAAGAGGAAGAGAGTTACTGGGGAGCGGGGAAATAGCAGCATACGTGGGGGAGAGTATGAGTCGGTCAAAGCGGGGCCGTGGGAGCCGGAGGGAGGGGTGAGGGTCCGCGGGGGAGCTCCAGGAAAGTAGAGGTGATTGGTGCCGGAGGCGATCCAAACTCCAGACGGGCAGGTGGACAGGCAGGTGGCTCAAAAACACACCGAGCTGTTACCTGAGCGCAAAGGAAAAGATTAGCGTTTGTTCAGGTAAATGAGGGTTTTCACAACCGCCTTCCCGTGGGTGTACGTTACCGCTGTGAGACGACTAACGGACTGGCGTGGAGCAGCTGGCTGGGCTGGCTCAAATAGTCCACCTGATAATCACCTGAGATGGGATGCAGGTGTGGAGTTAACAGCCACACCCGTGGGCGTGGGCATCCCATCAGCTCCTCGGACACCGGGCCGCGGACCATGACACAAGTATTTATTGCAATGTTTGTTTTCCTCTAGTTTCATTCTAGTGGAATTTTCTCCCTCATCCTCTTTACCTTTCCTTGTTTTTGTTTGCCTTCACCTGGATCTTTGCTCCCAAATGTTTATTTGGGGGGAAGATTTTATTTTTTTGTTCATTTTTTAAACTTAAAATTCACATTTTACACCATCAGCTGTGTTCGTTGTCTGCATTTGGGTCACCTCTGAACTTTTCATAACATCTATAACAATAGCAGGGTTTATGTGCGTAACCATTAAAAAAACAAAGCAGACTTCAAATCCATAAAAACAAAAATCATACATATTTGCACGCTCACAAGCCAGAAACACACAAATTGTTCTGCTTTAGTCGGTTTCACACAGACATAAGCAAACACACATACAAAGACATATTTTTGCCTATAAACCACGCTCATCCATCATCTTAGCTAATGTCACATGGGTAAACTGTCTATGACGACACATGATGTTAATTTATCATTCCTCCCTCAGTGTGTGTGTGTTTGTAGTGTACTCTATTCTTCTCTCATCTTCTCTCTTTGTATCTCTGTGAGCTCTGTCTTTCCATTTATATGACATTAAATCACACATATACATAAACAAGAAAGATTGTGGTCTGGGTTCATCTCATTGCTGTGGTCTGACTAGATGTGTGTGTTCACATGTATATGTATTTAATAACTGAAAATAAAATTCCAGTTTTCATTCAAAAAGCACGCAACAAGTCAGCTTTTAAAGACGCATTTCTAAAATTGTTTTATAAAATGTCTCTTATATTCAGAAGCAAACAAAAAAAGCCAACTTGAACGCAGCAATAATTCAAAACAAGCCAACAACAGCTTCTTCTTCTTTTTTTTTTTTACCTTCGCAGATATTTACAGGAAGAAAAGATCAATCTTAGTGAAACTGAACTAAAAAAACCCTAACCCTCAACAAAAATCACTGAAAACATTTTGTGTGAACTATGGTAATTCTGTCCATTTCGTGCACTTTATCTTTTCTTTCTGCTTGAAAAGAAACTCTCGTCCTTTGACTTTATGTCATAAATAAATGTAATCGAAAGGGAAAATTGAATAGCGCGAGACAGATCTACTTCAATTAATTCAAGGTTAATCAAATGTAATATCGTCTGCTCCTTTGCATCCATAAAATGCTCCATGAATCCCTTCATTTGCCTTTTGTTGTGGGAAAATGATTAAGACCTTGGCTGACAACATTTTGACACGTTAACAGGATCCTTCATTGTAATAATAATAATAATGAGAATTTCCTCACAGTGGAAATTACACATTTCGTTTTTGGCACGAGGATGTTATTTCTCCAATCTGCGTCATTTCCTTTTTCTAAAGTAAATTTTTATAATTTAGCAAGTCTGCTATTCATGTCATTGTCATTATCGATGCTTTTTTTCTTCTCTTTGTTTGTACTATGTGTTAAAGCAGTTTATTTTTACACATGTGGTGAAACTTGGTCAAAGTACTCGAAGATACAGTGTTACACTAATGTGCAAAAGTCCTGAGCCATCCCTTCTGTCTCTATAGTTTGTTTCCAAGGAGACAAACTTGCAGTTTTTTCATGTGGTCTTGAGCAACAGTTCTCCAGGCTTTCTGAATGTCTTGCAGAGTTTTTCTTTGGACAATGAGTTCTTTTTCCACTCATTTTGAGTCCAGACCTTGTGCCTGACTGTTTTAAGATGCATGTTATGTATTTATTTTTTGTTAAGCCACTGAACCAGAGAATAAACCAGCGTTATGCCTACACATTACAGACAACTTAGCAAAGAACCAATTTTAAATGGTATCTTTATGTACTTTGTTAATAGTAAACTGTTGCAAAACTGTGGTGTGTTCAGTGTGTCCTTAAAAAATAAGAAAAAAATGGATAAATGGAGAACAAGTCAAAGTCAGCTTTATCGTCAAAAACCATATTTACAGGTCATACACAGGAATTTGAAATTGCAGTGCTCCCACGGCCCTCAGTGTACACTAAAACAGCGGTCCCCAACCCTCGGGCCACGTTTGGTACCGCACTGCGAGAGTTGAGGCTCGGGTGTGAAATTCATGGTTTTTAGGGTTTTTAGTGTTATTTTTTTTAATCGTTTTTATCGTTCACTTGGTTTCCCTGAGTCTTTTCCCGTGTGTTATGAATAAATAGATCCGTGGTGCAAAAAAAGTTGGGGACCGCTGCACTAAAACAATAGAAAAGATAAAAAGATAAAAATAAAACAAAATAAAAGTCTTATGCACAACACAATACAACACAAAATCTTACATAGACAACAACAGTGTCCAACAACATCCGAGTGCTTGTGGGCAAGAGTTTGTGTGTAAGTGGGGTGGGGGAGTCAATATCAGTATCTCAAAGTTATGTGCCGTCAAAATAGGAAAAAGATCCAGCGAAGACCTAAAATAGGACCTGATAAATGCATCTGGACCTTGAGTTGATCTGTCTATCAGAAATGGTCTCAGTGGCTGTTAAGATGCCATTCTTAACCTCCTGAGACCCGAACTCTTTCATGGCATGCATTTTTAATTTTTCTTTGCTATTTGGGCTGACTGGGACCTGATGTATGTAAAAAAGAATTACCAGGTTTTTATTTTTACCTCATTTTTGTTTCTGAGAAAAATGAGATCAACATATGTTTTAAATTTTGATAGAACAGCGGCAGTATAATGTCCTCGTAACTGGATATCAGGCCCTTGTAGAGTAAAATTAGGTATTTTGATCTAGACAACCCAAAATGTGATGTTCACATATGTGGACGCCAGGTCCTTGGCAACGGGCCTTACGAAGGAATGAATCAATGTAAATTTGAAAATCAAATTCTCATCCTTACCTGCAGAAGAGCTCAGGAGAGATGTACAACAGTGAGACACGGTGAAGGCTCTGTCATGGTTTGGGCCTGTATTTCAGCCATCAGATTTTGAGCCACTATGCAATATCAAGCATACACACAGTCATAGATTGGCCTCAGCAGAGTCTGGAACTCAACATTATTGAAGCAGTGTGGGATCATGTTGACTGATAACACAACAAAAGGCAGAAACATCCACAGAAGAGCTTTGAATGTTCTCCAAAAATCCTGGAGAATTATTCCTGAAGATTACCTAAATACATTACAAGAAAGCTTGCCTAAGAGAGTTCAGGCCGTGTTGATGAATAAAGACTGTCATATCAAATATTGACTTTCAAGATCATTAGAACTACACACTTTTGCCTTATATACTGTATTTTTATGCACGTTTACACGTTTTAATAAATTCCTGCACCTATTTCCCATTTTCCACCCAAAATCTAAAGAAATGACGTGTGGTTCAAGGCTTGTCACAGCACTGTATGCGTAAAGTGGTGAGTGGATCACTCTCCCTTTCCTCTCCATCACTGTCTCTTTTCTTTTTCCCCTTCTTTCTACTTCAACCCACCCAAATGTTATCATCCTCTCTATTGGTCAGAAGCAGTGACACCGATACGCAGACTGGGCTTTTGCATGTCAATAGAAATGTATATTTGTGTGTGTGTGTGTGTGTGTGAGAGAGAGAGAGAAAAGGGTGATGATGATGATGAATAAGGCTCAGGAGAGGAGAGAGAGAATTACCTCTGAGCATGAGGGAGTGAAATATAGATGGAAAATAGGCAGGGGAAAAAAAGACACTGAACTGGAGAGAGAAGAAGTGATAACACGAAGTGAGTTGAGTGAGAAGGAAAAATGAATTAAAAGGGAATGGAAGGGAGGCGAAAAAAGAGGGCGGGGTATGGCGAGAGAAACAGGAGACAAGACAGAGAGAAAGAGAAGTACTTCAGTCTGAGGTGTGAGCACGTTTCATGATTCCCAAGTTGTTTTGGATAGCGAGACAGAAGAATGGAAAGAGAGATGGATAGGCTATAATCGCATTTTCTGTGGTGTCTGCACGTTTCATGAATCCCATGTTGCTTTTTGGCTCTGGGCAACAAATTGAGGGTAAAACTAGCAGCAGAGATGAGGAATGAAAAATTTAAGATAATATTCAGAGCTGCTCCCCACGGAAACCTATTCTGATTCGCAGCATATGCAGACACGGGGAAGGAGGGTGAGAGAGTGAAACACTGGAGAGGAGGAGTGAGGCATGGCTAGATGGAGAGAGGCTCGTATGGAGAAAGACAAAGACGGGGAAGAAGAAAGATGAGGACGATGGGACGCGAGGGACCTGGAAAGATTTGGAGGGAGTGAATGAGAAGGTAAGACAGAATGGGGCGTGAAGCGAAGAGAATAATAAAAGAAGGAAGCAAATGGAGTGAAGCATACAAAAAGTTTCACCTTTAGCAAATTCTCTACAGCTTCTTCCAAAGCCATCACCTGAGCGCAGCAACATATCTGATTACCTGGCGAGTCTTCACAGATACGCCAGCCTTCACACACTTGTCTCAATCACAAGCCCCGCGAAAGACCTCATACACGAAATTCTATCCCACGCTCGAATAAAATGGGTGAAATGCTTGCCAGGAGGCACACAAAATGGCTGCCTTAAAAATGGCTCCAGATGGAGTTGTGACATCAAACCCAATATGGTGAGGGACAAGTTTCTCAACTTGAGGGGCTTGTGGGGACGCTGGCCAGGTCTCCATTAGACTGTAATGAGTCCCAACGGCCTCTGCTCTTCTCATAAATTATTCATGTGCAGGAAGGCGGTCAGGTTGTGATGTATTCTGTGCTAATGTCAAGTCAGCCTTTGCACCAAAACTTTGAGAACTTTTACACACCTGTATAACAGGCCTGCTGTACTGGTCCACTCAAGCACTGAGTAATGTTTGAGTATCCAGTGCATACAGAGCATGTAAATAAATGGAATCCTCTCTAAAGACACCTTTTTATAACTATGCAAAGATGCTCTAATCTGTGGGCTAGTTTGGATGCCTTCTCTAGCGCCACCAGGGCAAGAAGCAAGGACTGAGGAATACTTCTCTGCACTCGTTGCATGCTGTTGGGTTGTGCTTGACTGGCATCAAAGACTCAGTGAATTTGTTTTCACCTGTCATGAGTTTTTCTTTCTCTCTTCCTGCTTCTGAACTCTTCAGGCCTTTCATCTCCTTCATTGGAAAGTGCTGTTTTCTTTCTGGAAAACAGCCAGAGAGCCAACTCACCTCACTAGCGATGATCAGCGAAATAAAGGTTGAGTCAGTTTGACCCAGTATTTGATGTTTGCTCTCTATGTAAGGCAGTGGTGTGCAGTGACTTTTACAGTAAAGCCAACAGAGTCGATGACCCCCGAACCACGGCCCGTCTTTTCCGTTCTGAGAGTCTCTTCCCAGCATCTCTCTGCTCTCTGCTTTTACCTTTCTGACACTTCCTGACTCAAGAAGTGTCAGAATTAGTTTTGCCACAATGTCCAGTAGTGGAAGGTTCGCCACAATGGAAAGTGTTGTTACCATATTTTACAAGGTAAAAGTATTTACTCAGGTAGAAGTATCTATTCTGCAGGTTTTAGTATCCACTGTCAGTGGTGTATTCATATGTAAAAGCCTTGAGTAAAGCGTGGCGGGGTCTGAGTAATCACATTACTGTACTAACGTAGAGTCATCAGATTACAAAGTTACCATAACACTAAATCACACCCATTGTCACCTCGAGGTGGTTTATATTGTACGGTAAAGACCCTTCAATAATACCACCCCACAACTGTTTACCACACAGTGCCTCTCTGTTATTTAATAATGCATAGGATGAGAACTTGGGCAGTGAAAAATCTATTTCATATTCAACACATAGTTTTACTCAACCAGAAACAGAGATATGAAGTGATGTGGCACTACATCTACAATTATTTTGAGACTCTTCCTCCTCTACCTCCTGAATTCAATTCAACAGTGCAGAATAAATAAACTCTTCAGTCTTTTTTCCTCTCAGATTTCTGGGATCATCTGTCTCCATGAACCGCAAATAAAACTCATAACTCCTTCTGACTCACACGGTGACTGTGACCGACCACGGTCATCTTTAGTCATGTTGCATGGTTGTCACGGTTCTGGGTCAGTTGTTATGTTAGGTGTGTTTTTTGCATTATGGATTGTTTTCTTATTCTCTTGTAGTGCTTGTGTTGGTGATGGTGATGATGATTATTATTAGAGTTTCATGTTTCTGTTTATCCGTGTTTGAGGATTTGTTATCTCATGTATTGTTTGAGTTCCATGTGTTATATTCTGTCTGCCTCTCAGTGTCGAGTCTGCGTCTTTGTGTGATGGTTTCCTGTTTTATTGTGAAGGTCTGCGTCTCATGTGAGTGTTCAGTTTTACTTCTCTTGTCTCGTCTCGTTTATTACTCCCAGCTGTGTCCCCCACCTGTGTGTAATCTCCCTGTGTTTCTCTGAGTGTATTTAAGTCGTGTCTTCTGTTGTAGTAGTCGCTGGTCCGTCTGTGTTTTTGGTTTTTGTTTTTTTTTGCCTGTCCCATTTGGTTCTTTAGCCGTCAGAATTGTTGTCTGAAGACCAACAAGGATACCCAATGGATTTATTTTGCCAAATGGATCATCGTGGCATTGCCGTATTGGTCCATTTGGTCGACCTTTGTTTTTATTATTTATTTTATTTTATTTTCAGTTGTTACAGACGGGACAGACATGAGTGAGGGATAAGAAAGGGAGAAAGAAAGAGGAAGGAAAAGAAAAACAGAGTGAGAAAGGGGGAAAAAATATCTCCTGGATCACCTGCTGAGAGAAAAAGAATAGAAAACAAGCAAAAAAAAAAACAAAGCAACATACTAAACACAACACCATCGCATTAATCTAGCTAAGTGTAAACAGCAGTAAATACTAAATATTGAATGTTGTTGTGCAGCACGCAGGACAGACAGCGCACAATGTGCTTTGAAGTAGCAGCCAAGAAAGGTGTGATTTAAGTCTACGAACAGTGAACACCCGTGTGCACACCTGTGTGGATCGGCACGCTTGTATTCAAATGGTTTCCCCATGTAATGGTCTGCAAGAGGATGTAGAGAGCCATAGCCCTGTCCCCCAGGGCATGAAGCAGGCATGGAGGAGATCCAGGCCCCAGACATCCAGAGGCCCCAGAGTGCAAGAGCCCAAGGAGGACCACCGGAGGGGCATCCGTGCCACCCTCATGGGAAGGGTCCGTCCGTCTGTGTTTCTACCATGTTCCATTCATGTGTTCTCCCTGCTGTCGCCATCATATACCATCGTCTATCTTCCTTCATGTTCAGGTTCGTGTCAGTAGTTAGTTGTTCCCAGTATAGTTTAGTTCATTCTCCGTTTGCCTATTTTTATTTTGTGTTTAATAAACCACCTTCACACCTTTACAAGTGCCTGCATTTGGATCCTCCTTTATTACTCCCACACGGCTCATCTCACTCACCGTGACAATGGTTTCCTTCAACATTTCATCAGTCTCGGCAGAGAGGGACCCAGAGTGCAACCCTGGAAAAACTTCTGTTACTTACTTTTAAAAGTAACTTCACCAAAATCTGTGATTTAGCTCTGTTTTCACCTTAAGTTTTGTGTGCCCGTCCATGGGTGACACCGAACGTGTTACAGAACTGCTGGCTCATGAGAGGATCCAAGAACTGCCGAGTCATCGCATGATATGGCTCATTTACTGCTAACAATATTCTTTATAGCCCAATTATGACTTTGCATTTTCGATTCTCCTTTCCACCCCTCTCGGTTTCTTTCTCTTTTCTCTGGAGCATAGTGATTACTGCTCTGTTCCTTCAGAATTATAAGACAAATCTATGGTGACGATAATAAAGATTTATGTGGAGCATAGATGGTGACGTGATATTTTACTTGATGTACTGGCTTCTCACTGACCTACAGGCAAGTGTCACAATCCTTGTTGTAAGGACAGCACAAGAGCAAGAAGGTGAGCGTTTCATTCTCTTTTCTTTGTATGATTTTTATACAATTATGCAGGTCATTCTGAGGTTTTTAATAAAAATAAAGAGAAAAACTTTTTTTGCCAACAAAGTTTCCATCCTATATAAACCTACAAACGGCCCGTTCGAAGACTTTTAGCAGATTTTTAGTAGATGCAATGTTTTTAATCGTATTATTAGTCTATGTGATAATGTTGGTGCTGTACCTTCACCAAGTATGTGTGATGATTTTTTTTGGCACTTTCAGCCGTTCTGTCCAGTGTTCCTCCTGTGTGCTCAGCTGCTATGGAGCAGTTTGAGCCTGTTTCCTTGAGTGAATTATGGTAGTTCATCGTCTCAGATCATCACACTGCCCATCAGATTGTCTTACCCCCAGTCTGCTAAAAAATATTTTTGATACTACTGGCCCTTTTATCCAGA
Source organism: Neolamprologus brichardi (assembly GCF_056152115.1). NCBI lineage: Eukaryota > Metazoa > Chordata > Actinopteri > Cichliformes > Cichlidae > Neolamprologus > Neolamprologus brichardi. The sequence goes on along the minus strand of NC_142124.1, from coordinate 15,008,511 downwards.
CGTTAATTAACACTTCCCTTGTTACAGGATGCGTCCCATCATGTTTTAAACAGGCTATAGTTCAAGATCCCCTTAAAAAACACAGTCTGGGCCCAACGTTTGTGGCTAATTACAGGCCAATTTTGAAGCTTTCTTTCAAAAGATTTTGAGAAAACGGTTTATTCACAGTTGAAGGCCCATCTTGATCTTAATGAGATCTTTGTTAAGTTTCAATCTGCTATCCTCCTATCATGGCAGGAATCATATGTAGGCCAAAAAAGATCAGTGGTTTTGGTCCTGCTTATCTGGAAGGACCTTTATTTGTGATCCTGGGCCCCTACAGCTCGAAAATAGCTCGTTTTAGTTATGTTGTGCCTCAAGGTACAATTTTGGTTCCAGCCTTGCTTGCACTGTATGTGCATGTTGCCAGTGGGGTCGGTATAACGTTTTCTTTCGCTGTTTTGCAGATAAATTGAAAATTCATTTGCCTTTAAAAGCCAGGACAGTCTCATTTCAGCTGTTTTTGCTTTAGATGTTAAACAGTGGATATCCTTTTATTTTTTTAAAACTAAATGACTAAACTACATGAAAACAAAACAGACATTTTCATTTCTGGCAACTCTGTTAGTAAACAGTGCTCTGGGCCCTTTATCCGCTCATTGTAAGACAAATGTTAAAACCACAATGTGTATGTTGATGGTTCCCTTAAACTGTGTAGGCAGGTTAGTGCAGTAGTCCAGTCTAGCTTGACAGATAGTCAAGGTAAAGCCATAGATTCCAGGTAATGTCTTTGAACATGTTATTCATCTGTTCATTACTTGCAGATTCTCTGTACTTTGGTTTGGACTAGTCCTTTATTTATCATCTCCAGTTGGTCCAAAATACAGCTACTTGTTTGCTTACTGGTACGAAATGGAAGGAGCATAAAACCCCAGTGTTGACCTCTTTACACAGTCTTCCTATTACCTACAGAATCCGATTTAAAATGGTACTTTTTGTTTTTAAATCACTAAATGGCCAAGCCCTTTCTTACATATCTGAGCTCCTGTTGAATCATGCTCCAGAAAGAACCATGAGGTCTAGTTTAAAAAACTAATGTTATCCATTTTAACATCTAAACTTAAATCTTGTGGCGACAGAGCTTTCTCTGTGGCAGGTCCCAGACTTTGGAATAATCTGCCGCTAAATATTAGATCTGCACAAACACTGGAATATTTTAAATCTCTACTGAAGACACATTTTTCTGGACTGGATTTTTGCACATGTTGACTCAAACCTTTTCTTTTTTTTTTTTTTTTACCCCTCAGTCAATGTTGTTCTTAGTTTTTTTTTATTGTCTTATCTTATAGTTCTATTTTCTTTACATTTTTATTCCACCACTGTTGTGCATTTTCCTTGTTTAACTGCATTTTAGGTTGTTTGGCATTTTGTACAGCATGAGCTGTTGAAAACGTGCTATATAAAAAAAAAACTGACATTGACCTTTGGACCTATGGTATCAATTTGAAAGTCTTGGGTGATGTCCTTCTCAAGTTATCACATTCACAAACACAAACCCCATCAGCCTTTTTGGAGGGGGGCAAACGGGACCAAATTGGATATGTTATGCCATAATGCACAGCGCTACATTTGGAGAAACCCCAACAGAGAATATAAGCATAAGGTGAAGGGGTGTAGTTTGAGCGTGTTTACAGCCACAAGACCTGCAACATTGCAGTTCTTGAGTTGATCAAGAACTCCACCATAGTCCAGAATCAAGCATGAGACCATCTGTCTGAGAGCTAATGCTCGGCTGAAATTCCATTATGCAACAGGACAATGATCCCAAAGCAGCACAGCAGCAAATCTGCAACAGAATGGCCGAAAAAGAAAAAAGTCCAGACCTCAACCCATCAGAAATGCTGTGACTGGACCTTAACCCTTTAAAGCCAGTCGGAGCAGCCACGCTCCGTTTTACGTAACTATTTTTAAATCCTGTAGTAAGCTAGCGCAATAATTTTTTTTGCATATGAAACCGGAGGAGTTGTACTTACATCTTATGCCATCAGCTTGTCCTAGGTCATGGTTTCCTTCCACATATAGCTTTGCAAAAATTGCATAAAAAGCGCTTGCAGGAAAATGAAACTATGAAGACACTCAAAATAAATTTCTTGTGGTTGTAAACTATTTTTTGCAGCTTTTTTTGTATTTAAAGTTTTGAGGGATAAACCTCTTAAATTTCTCTAATTAGAAATATATGTAAAAAAAAACAAAAACGATTTTCAATTTTTCTGTAGTTTATTGCAGTTTTTTGCAATTTATGTGGTTACTATGGATTTAATGCATAAATATTATTAGAATTTGGGCTATAACCGTTGTATTGATGTATATCAACTTGAAATGCTCCCAAAATGGCTCCACAGCATGTAAAAATATAAAGTAAGCTCTGGCGGACTTGGTTCTATGGTAGGTCTTAAAGGGTTAATGAACTGAAACAACATTGCAAAGAAGAGATAACCAAAATTCTTCCAGAGCAATGTGAGAAACACATATTAATGTAGTCCTGTAAAAACTCTATTTTTCAGATGACTGTATGTGGAATGTCAGGCATTGGTCATGATAACTAGAAATAACTCCTTTAATATACTGATATGGGTTAGCTAATATTTAAAGAGACACGATGACTGATTACTAGAAGATCTGCACACACAGTCCTCCAAACCAGTGTCTCTTACATAAGGTTTGTTCTGTTTAGCATCAGAACATCTATGACAAAGTGCTGTATAGCAGAAAAACATCGCAGTTCATTCCTTAAGGTTGCAAAAGGGCATTTCTCATAAACATAATCCCAACATGTTCTATTGTCATGGTGAAAGACCGAACACAAAGCTAGGACGGATATGTAGACGTTTGTAAATCACACAGAAAAGCCTTGTCTGTCTGCTTTACGCTGGCTCTCTTGAGTCCTCTGATGTCTAAAAGTTATATTGAATTTTCTCTATTAAATGAGTGTCTGTCTGTGTGTGTTTGTGTGTCAGTGTAAAGCACTGATATTGGATCTGTCCTCTTTATCAGCAGACACAGAGGAGGTCTGAGTAAAAATGACTTTACTCATTCTGCAACATTATCTTGTTATTGCCATAATATAGTTACAGGGAGAAAGAGTGGATATAAAAGCTTTGTGGGTCGCTGGTCTAAAGATCAGACTATGTGGTTGTGACACTCTAGGGGTTGAATTTGTATCAGGACTTTTGTCACATGCCCTCTTGTCTCATATCTTTCCGGCTCTCCTCTGTAAACAATAATTATTAACTTCTTGAAGGAACATTTTAATCCCATTACAACTGCATCTGGACAAATGTGCTTCCTCTGCTGACTCGGTTTTGATTTCCTGTAACCACACAAGTATTTAGACTATCATGTCTAGACAAAAAAGGCCTTTTTCCCTCCCTGCGTGGAGAGTTGGTAAATATGGCCACATCCCTCAGACCAAAAGTGTTTCTGGGGTGAGACGGCTTCAGTAAATGAGCTGAAATGTTTCTTCAGAAATCATGAGTCAATGTTGTAACCTAGAAACTTTTAGAGTTGAATTACAAGGTGGCTAAAAAGCTCTGCTTTGCAAGCTAATGTTGTTCCTATGGGGTCCTCTGGACTTCAGGACTTGGAGGATAAAACAATACCATTTTTATAGATTGGCTTTTATATATTTTAGAGACAACAAATGATGAACTAGGTGATGAATTATTAGAAGAAATGGATCAATGTTCATGGTGAGATCCTTTAGTTAGATTCGCTGTTGGGAGCTGAGCAAGTGATTCATCAATAGAACCAAACTTAACTGTTTAACTTATAGGCACACAGTTCTCACTCCTTATATCCATAATTCTTGTTTCTGAAATAGCATAAACCATGAAGTCCTCAAGTCAGCTCAAGCTCCCCATTCTCATTTGGGGTCAGCAGTTTTTACCCCTGATTAAAAAAATAATGGAAAGGAAAAAAAAAAGAAATTCAAGTCTTCTGTGAGGCACCAGTAAAAATGAAGGAAGAAAAGCCTATTTCTGGTGGCCCTTTTTAAAAGTGTCCCATTAGCAGCAGAAACCCAATATTCCAGCCTTTCCCCCTTTCTCTGCGAGGTTAAGAGGTTCACAGAAAAGCATGATTGGAGAATAGAGAGATGAGGATTGAAACGAGACAGAGAATGAGAGAAAGAAAATTTGTGCAAGGCCTGGAGGTAAAAGAGCTTTATATTACCACATCTTTCTTATTATATAAGGCCTCCCACGCGACAATATCTTGACAACCTATCACCACGCAAACCGCAGCTGTATGATGGACTAGCATCGCCCCTTTGCTTTTTACCGATTTGCCACTGAGAATCATGAATTACAGTTAAATGTATATGAACAAACTTGCAAGCAACGAGCAACTTGTCTTGCGAATAATGTGTTTATGCTGATTCTGCATGCAAGCCTCTTCCCACGTTTTTGAATTTGGGGATTTCATCATCCAGTGTACGTGATATCTTTTAAAAGAAATTCAGAGAATCCAGAGAGAAATCACTGTGCCTAAGGGACAAAGTCAAAAACCAGCATTTGCATTAAAAACAGACACAGTTCTGTAATCACTGCTAGGATTGTCATAATACTAGAATTTCAAAACTGATACCTAAGAGAAATGTTTAAAAAGTACTGCATTTTTTAAATTTTGGTGGAGAGAAGTAGCATAAGTATTGTTTCTGGTGCCATCGCTAATCACTGTATATGCTCTGAAAGAAATGTACCCCACATGGGTAACTTACACATCTGGCACCATTAGAACTGAGCATCATATTCAGGTTTTTACTGCCAGCATATCCACCATCCACCAGATGTCTTCCGGGCTCACACTGTGCGATTATGTCAGTCGCGCGATTCAGCTCCTGCTCAAACTGCACGATTGACTCGCAGGGGTTAGAAGTTCGTAGGTCACAATGCAGGGTCTCACACTATATGACCCGATGCTCTGATGCGACCCGAGTGCTCACACTGTGCGTCCATAAAATGAAGGTTATAACAAAAATTCTGTCGCTCGCTCTCCCTCTCTGTCTTTCACTCACACAGACACGCACACCACCACCATCAACTTTGCTAAATTGCTAATGAAAACCATTGATCAGGCAGCTGTGATTGAGCATCAATGTCCATCCAACTATTTTCACGGTTGTTGTGGTCGTGATAATTTTGCGAGGCCACATCGAAAAGGCTCGGATGAGCTTGCCAAAGTTCTACAAGTGCCTCCATCGCTTGTGTCCAGATCACACGCTGCACTGCCGTGCTGCGCAGTCTTTTTCGCTGACATTTGTGTTTGCGCGTGCGCAGTGTGAGAAACTCCGGTGACACCCTCACGACCAAGCGATTGATGATCGGGAGCTGGCCGTGAGGTGTTAATCGCTTCTCGTTACCCCACGTATACTACACGATGCACGACGCACGATGGAGGCCAAACTCGGGCCAATCGCCAAAACGGTCGCACGACTCAAAAATCGGCTCAAATTGGGCCAAAAATCGCACAGTGCGAGCCCAGCATTAGGGAAATTACATGTTTTTTCAAGGCTTAACATTGGTCTTGATTATGTTTTCTGTGTCTTGTCGTCCACTTGGGGTTGAGTGGCTTCAATTTTGGCATAAAAAAATTGAATACCTGCCAGTATTTGTATTAGTATAGTACAGACTTTATTTCACTGGTGCACCATCTACGCATGCGCCCCAGGTGGCTGACTTCAAGCGAATTTCAAAGGAATATAACAGCAATGACCAGTCAGTCTTGGTGTCTCCAGCTGTGTCCATGTCCACAGAAGAGCGCTTGTAAAATGAGCAGTGGGCCCATTTTACAAGCGCTCTTTAATGACCTTAATTCTGTTACTGTTTGTGCAAGAGATGAAATTCAAATGGTTCAGGAAAGAAGACATTATGGGGATATTTGGTATTTACGGGAGCACAAAGCATTCATAAAGTACTGGTGTCTGAACAAAGACAGAAAAATTCATTTATTTTACCATGTGCGCCTAAAATTACAATAACTCCTCAACCATTTTAGGCTAGAGAGAATATTCAAATGGTCCCCGAAAGATGAGAATTATTTTGTAATTTTACTAGCAAAATTGCAAATCAAGTAAAGTACTTTTTACAATACAAGGTTGGGTGCTAAACTGTTCTCCCTGCAGTTCAGACGTGTCATTTTTTTTAAAAAGGAAAAGGCTTTATTTATTTCATTCATAATGATTTTATAACTCTACATAGGAGCTGTCTTGGAGCCAAAATCTTAGTAAGAATGCGAAAACACTGGTCTCCTCACGTGTTGTAGAAAAAGGATAATAAAAATCTAATAAAAATATCAATATTTCAACAAATGACATGTTGTCTTTGACTGTTCAGCCATTTTTGTAGTCACTTATCCATCTTAGGGCAACAGCAATTTTTAAGTCATATTGTTTTGATGTATGGAGGCTTTAATGCTTAATTAAATGCATAAATAAAAATAAAAATCCGAGGGTGTCTACAAAAATCCAAAGAAGCACAGGCGATGAGGGAAAAGCCTCTGTGCTGCACGTGAGGATCAAACACAGGAAACATAACAGACGCTTTAGCCAAAGACGAATGGGAAAACAGCCTTATTTATACATAGAGGGGTGATTAGGTAACGATCAAGAAATACTCAGCCTGGAGACAAGAGGCAAAGGCACACTGGAAGACAAATAGAAAGAAAGAATTCACAACTACTTCTAAAGCAGCTAATCATCAACAGTCATCCGCAACTCTATGAACATTATTCAGGAACCACAACTCCACTAATACAATAAGGCTACAACTCAGCATACTAACTGTTAAATCATGGATGAAAGCGCGCAATAACTAAACAGAAACGTCTTCGTTTGAGAACCCTGCTGTAAAGACAGAAATCAAAGACCCAATAAAATCACAAGGAATCAGACTCACTATTATTAAAAGACAAAAGAACAGAAATCTAAAACTCAGAAACCTTCAGACAGCTGAAATAATAATATAATTTCAACAGAAGCCCAAAATCAATTCATAATTAATTCATAAATAATTGAAAAACAACAGAAAAACTTGTTCTGTTCATTCTGTTTTTGTTTACATTTCATGCATAAGCACCTTTAAAAAGGAGGGGGATGCAGTGATGTAACTTTAGTCAGTATATCAAATGTTTATTGCATGCAGAAGTACTGCTTAAAACTCGTAAACAGGCTTTGATGTGTAAAAATTCATTTCGCATTTAAGCAGCTATTTACATGCAACAAAAGAAAACACGCTGCAACAACATTAATAAACTTTAATAAATAAGTGCCTAGGTTAATAAAACAGATAAAGACATAAAAGCTTTGATCCCTGCATCTACTCCCGCTTGGCTTTAGGAACACAGTTACAACGTCTTTCATATGTATGTGTCTTGTATATCTACTTAGATGTCAAACAAAACTTTTGCATTTAAAAAAAAAACAAGTTGCATTAATTCCACCACTGAAATTTTTTTGCTCTGCAAAAACAACTTTTTTTTGTGTGTGTGTGAACACGGCATCTGAGAACATCAGTGAATTTATATTCATAATTAGTCTGAGTGCTTTTAGACCACTAATGGATTCTCAATGGAAGTTTCTCTAAGTGCAGCAAAGAGCAGAATCCTAATGTTTGTGTTTGTGTGTATATGACGTGTCTGGCTACACAGACAACATTATCTGAAGCAGAAAGTATTGAACAAGGCAGAGTGGAGAAACAGCAGCAAGGGAAAGAGAGATGCTGTAATTGCAGAATGCAGTTGTTCATCCTAAACGACTGGAACATCCTAATCACTTATCACTAATTACACTTCTCCCTGTCTGTCTTACTGGCTGGCTGTTTTTGGCCGGTAGGCTGAGTAGATAATTTATTATTTGGCTTGCTGGCAACTGTTTGGCTGGATGTTTTGCTGGATAACTGATTGACTGGTTGGCACATGGAGCAAATACATAAATGGATGACTAGCTGGCTTTCAGCCTAGCTGTCTGACTTGCTGACTGACTTATTGACTTGCTAGATAACAGACACTTTCATTAAAATGATATTTATAGAGTGCAAAGGGGAATTTGAATTGCACTCACCTCACTATGTATTTAGTAATACCTTGCTCGCTGTTGAGAGGGAGCGAATCACACTCTTGTTCTGACAACTGAATGGATGGATGTGAAGGGTGTAATGGGTGTAGCTGTGCAATAATAAGTAGAAATGCAATGGGAAAATGGAAATGGAAGATTTGATTACCTGCAGTAGTGGTGCAAGTGAGAATAGCATAATGTGCATTATCAATAACGTCAGAGAGCCTAACAGCAATAGCAATGAGGTAATGTAGGTTAGAAAGTAGGTTAAAAGGTGTAATTAGTGTAAATGGAAAGAACACTAATATATATTAATCGCTGCAGACTGTTGATGTGGGTAACAGCAGGAGACAATGACCACATGACCATCAGTGGACAATCAAATCTGATGTAGATTTAAAATACATTACCGAAGATTTGCTGTAAAATGAGATTACACTGTAAACAGTTACTTTAGTTGGCGTCTGTATTTTTGCTAATGTCAGCGGATCACAGCAAAAGTTCACAGAAAAGAAAAAAAAGACAATTCATTTGTCCTGCCAACTTGAACTGGGTATGTGTCCACAGTCTAATTCAGCTTATTACTCCCTACTATAGAGTTAAAAAAGATATTAGGGGCACATTATTGCACTACACTGTGGCACCAGTGTGACTGATACACTATATGGACAAAAGAGCTGAACCATGTACATAGAAGCTGCTTAGCCATGGTTCCTAAATGGCTCCAGCATTTTGCAATGACAATGACTTCAAGCAAAATATGTGAAATAACTGCTGACAAGCAAATTTTGAGGCAAGAGGTTGATGCCCATACCAATCAGAGCACAGGATACCACTGATAGTAAGTAAGAGTGTTGGTGAGCAGCAATAAGTAAAGAATTGATGCATGATTAGTGGATGGGTTGTAGTCCATAACTGTACCAAACAACTAAGAGTATAGGTCATTCAATGAATGGTGTTATCATACTGTAATAATGTAACTCTTTGAAGTAACTGTGCAAAGCAAATAGGTTTGTAACTGATAGACTTATGTACATATGTATGTATTTTAATTGTTTAAGCTAAGGTTTACTAACAACAGCTCTGCACAAAAAGCACTGAAAGTAACAAACAAGGAACAAGAACAGCAACTGCAGGCTCCAGAACCTATACATAATCACTAGATCCAGACAATCAAAGAAGCAATCATAAGACAAAAAAAAGCACAATGATCTTAAAATACAGTGGGTGTGTTACACATATACAGGCACAAACACACACATGCACAGAGACTGATGTTCAGGAACTTGTATTGATGCAGTGTTTGAAGGAGTCCAGATGGTGTGTGTGTTAAACAGTACTCCCCGCAGAGAGACATCCTCTCAAATATGCACACGCTAACACACACAGTAAACAAACATTATCATATATCTTTGTTCAGTTGACTGCAAATTAGCTCCTTAAGGACTTCATTCAGATGGTTTGCAAAATGATATTTTTCTACACATCCTACAAGAGTCCGCTATATTTATGTGGTTAGCGTCAGCACATTGTAATTAAAGGAAAAGCTTCAAAATCCAATGCAAATTTAATCTCTTTAAAAGTGTGTTTTACAAATGTTGAGTTATAACAGGTTGTGAAAACACACATTTGTGTAAAAATCACCAAAGGATCTAAAGTATTTACCTCAATACACAGGTCACAGGTCCCAAATCATCAGTTTAATGAATAATTAGCAACACATTTTAGAAAGTTAATTAAAGTTCTCTAAGTCATCATTCACTGAATAAACAAATCATTTCTCTTTTCTGAAATTAATAATTTTTTCTGAACTAAGGATACTTGGAAGAGTTTGACAACAGCAACAAAAGCACATGGGTGTATTTGAAATATGTAAAAAGGTCAGAGATAGCACTAGGTGTTATCTAAAGTAGTCAGGCTGTCTTTCATGAGCCACTGCAGTTTTAAGAAAATTTACACCTGGTTTATGCTCACCGTTGCTGCCCTTGTGAACTCTGGTATAAATCGAAAGTGGTGCAGACCGAAAGTGACATCACAACTGCTGGTGCACACTATACTTTGGTGTCACCCCTGCCTGTTGTGAACATGATGATTTGCCATATTGAACAAACTACTGTATGATACATTGGAAAGGTCATGAAAAACTGTTGCATGGAAAGTTCTGGTGAAAGTTAAAATAAGAAAAAAAATTAATGGTAGCATTTTCTTGGTAATAAAGGGGCAATAATAGGGTAATAAGGGGGAAACAAGAAGGTAATAATGTGGTAAAAGTTATTACTAATTACCAAACTAATAACCATGTAATATCCAGGTGATATCATGGTAGCAATAGGGGTAACAGTTGAGTAATATTACCCTGAAATTTATGTAACTGGATAATAAAAGCCCTCCTAATGGGGGTAATAATATTAAAATACAGCTCTGAAATAAAGTGGTAATAGCAGCGTAACAAGGATGATACAAGAACATAATAAAGTGGTAATTACTAAGTTATTACCACTTAATTAGCCATGGTAGTTTCCATCCATCCATCCATCTTCATCCGCTTTATCCGGAGCCGGGTCGCGGGGGCAGCAGCCTAAGCAAACCATGGTAGTTTCTGTGTAATAAACAGAAAACAGAGCTTCAAAATGTAGAAATGCCTGTTTCTCTTTATTAAAATAGGAATTTTATATATAGTATTACCGAGGTGTAATAGAAAGTGCTTTTTTTTAAGGATTTGGACCTTTTCTTTTATAGAAATTGATGCAGAGGGTTTGTTTTTTCTGAGTGAGGAGTCCTATCATTCAGGAAGAAGGCTGCAGCATGTTTGAAACTGTGGTGACATCACACAACAGATGTGGTCACCATAAACCAGGTATTTGTGACACCATGTTACAGGTTTCCTTATGAGATTTAAAAAGAAAATAACCATTTCACCCAGTGAATAGTTTTTATTTATTCTGGGAGTTTTGTTTCTGTGGCCTATGCATAGTCATTGTATTATCTACAATAAGCTGCTGTATTTATGACATTTAGAATAGCTCTTTGTGCTAGGAAACAGGAACTATATAAGCATTACAATGGATTCTTCAATGCTTCATTTTTTATCTCACAGATAATGGAAGTTCCATATTTCATATTTATTCCTCAATTAGTTTGCTGTTGGTTTGTCTGACTTTAGGTGTTTTATAAGGTTATACTGAATTTATAGTCCCTGGTGTCCACTGGTGAAGATCTTTGTCTTAAAAAGGAGAGACATTGTGATAATAGAACCAGAATGTTTGCAGAAAATCAATGCAGAATGGGAGATGCAGTGCTCCAAAAGGCCAATAGCGTGTAGCCCGACATGTTACATTATGTAGTTCAGAACGCAAAAGAAAAAGCATGAAAAGAACTTCAAAGGTCAAAAAACATGCATGAGAAGCCCAGACGAAGGCTAAAAGAGAGAAGTCAAGACACTGTTTTTGAGAGATTCTTGACTTCAGCCAAACTCAACTTCTGTCTTCTCCACAACTGGATTTATGCTAAAGGACCACCAGCAGGTCCAGCCTTAACAAGATTAGCTGACATTACTAATGTTGCACATAAGTGCTGCCAAATGCTGATAGTACACATTTACAATATGTACAGTACTTTGAGTTGCAGTGAAAGCCAGCATGGTGCCATGACCTTCTTTGACCCTCTGTTTATTTCTAATGTATGCAAAGTCGAGCACCACTAATTCGTATGCTTGACTGTTGCTCTGCTGTTTGATTAAAATTAGATGCTTGAAGTACGTATGAGACATTTCTGATCAGTGATACGTGATTTTCAGTATAGACACTAAAGATTTTACAGTCAAGTAATACACACGATGTTTTGCTAACAGCTTGCTCAAGGCCTCTATAAAAATAAAGGCTCTATATAACTCTATGCTAACTTAAATAAATAAATACGTCCGGTCAACTGAATTTGCATCAGTCAGATCAGATGCCTTTTTTTCTTCCAGCAACTCTTTACTGTTCAAACTGGACTTTAATCTTAGATAGGTTTTTATATTAGGATGTGTGCCCATTTTAAAGTACAAAAATTGGACTTCACAGATTTCACCCTCCAGCTGTGTGAATTTCTAAATATGCAGACTGTGTGTTGGACTCCTGCTGAGAAACTCTGCCTATGTGTGTCAGTACAAATTACACTCGAGTTAAGCACAGCTGATTTTGACTTATTTTGTCACATATTTATTATGCTTTTTATTTATAGTTTATTTTCAAACTTAAAATTGAAAGAACAAAAGAAAACAGAGCAGGGTTATGACATGTATCCTGGCTAGGAATTGAACTGGGAACTCACTGCTTATGTGGTCACCGGTAGCTGGAAACTCGACAGCTAAGAAGTCATTCCTATTATACGTAGTTGGTGCATTGTAATATAAATTCTCCATGTACAAGTCCATGTGGTCACTACGAACTGTCTGTAGATGTCCCCATTGACCCTCATACTCACCGTCTTTGTGTGGAAGACCCCAACTTGCATGCAAACACTTGCCAGGTGCTCAGTAGAGCAATTGTGAAAGGTGCAAAGAAAACCAATAATTAAGAGTGTTCAAGTAAAACTTGTTCCTTTTAAACTGGGTTGGATGCAGCCGTAAAACACAACCTTTACTTAAAGGATAACCATATCAGTTTCCAGTTTGCATCACACTTCTTCAGGTTTGACTACAGCTGTCTTATGCCAACTACAGGTGACTGTGCTTGAGACCAAAACAGTCACAAAGAGTTTTTTGGCACAGATTGAATTTCACCAGGAGTCAACCATTCGTCAATCGGTCGTCGACCGATCTCTAGGCCTGTGTGACTGAGGCCTTAATGAGCAGGTCAACACATAATCAGGGTTTTACTGAACCATGAGTGTGTGAGAAAGTCAATAATAACCCCTGCCTTTTCTCACAAAAGAAAGGAGGACAGAAAAAAACTGTGCAAGAACATATTTCACGTATATATATCAAATATATATATATATACTGAAACGCAGGATCAATTATAGCCATAAAAGATTAATGAAAAGGGTAAAATTGCAGAGAAACAAAAAACAAGCAAAGCAGGAAATCTTATTTTAAGAAGATGAAAAGCAAGATGTAATCAAAACTGCCCTTTAGAATCAACGCTGCCTCTTAGACATGCATCAGTGCTGACTGCGTGTGTTTGCAATTTAGCAATGTGCGTGCAAATTACTTCAAGGTGTATTACTACAGCGCTGATATCTTTGATTCTCCAGTTAGAGTTAGAGTAATGGGACCCGCATTGTTTTACTGGAATCATATTGAGCCCAAGTAGAAATTTATTTGATTTGATATCAAAAAAGGCGGTCTGGTTACGAATGGTTTTCATGTGAGGGTGAAAACATTCGAATAGTTATTTAAGAAAGACATTGGCTCTGGTAAAACTTAAAAGTATTTCCCCATATTATCCATTTGAAACAACTGCTTATAGTGCATAGGACATATCACTGATTTAAACATAGTAACAAGCCCTGTGCTGTCTACACACATGCACACAAACACACCTGTTGCTTAAGGAAATAATTTTGTACAGTCGTTCATTACTAGATTAAATCAACGTATGCCTGCGTGTGTGTTTAGAAACACAATAACTTCAACAGATATAATATGAGAGTTTAATCACAAAACATTAGAAAAATAAGCATATTTCAGTGAGATACTGCTTTTACACAACTAGCCATTTATGTATACTGAGCTAAACTATATTTTCAAATGCAGCCATCAGAATCTATGATTAGTATATGTGCTCACTGCACTAATGATAGAAAGCAAATGCTCTTCCTCGCTTAAGGATGAGCAGGTAACAAATCATTCGTGATTAGCAGTTCATATCAATACATTAACAGGTCTAATGTTAATGTCTACAGTGTATGTAAATTTACATTAGTGTCTGATTTTCTGATTTTATGCCCGTGTGGGTACATTTAGCATATGACGCCGGATGACTGTTTTCCATTATCAGCTCCGTTCTACACTCCATCCCAGCGGTCCCCTACAAAAAAGGTTTTACTCTCAAGCCACTAATTTGTTACAAACAAACACACACACACACATAAAGTCAGTTTGCCATCACATGTGATTTGAGCGCAGTAAAAACTCACTGGCCTTGTAAATCGAAAACGACTACTTAACACAGAGGGAGAGCGAGGGCGCGAGAGAGATTACGGAATAACTTAAACTGCCAATCAAGTCGCAGGAAAAAAAAAAGCTCATAAAAATTCAATGTAACAGCATGCATGTGTGCACGCTGGTCTGAACGAGACCATCAGATGTCATGGCTACTGGCTGGCAAAGCGTCTCAGAAGAATGAAAATGAGTGAACTTGTTACACTGCGGCTGTTTAATCCTTTTCCTTTCTTCTAATGCCTAAATGGCTTTTGAAGAGGGCCTGGGAGATGTTTAAATATCAAGGAGCTTTGAAACCAGGACATAAGTTTCTTTTTAAGTACAAGCGGGGAGGTGGGGACACGCTGCTGCAGCTGCTGCTAAAGCCACTGCTAAAGTCTCAGTCCTCTTTGTGCGGCATGTGTTATATTTTCTTTAACACTTCTCCCTTCAGACTTGCTTTATGCTCCCGGTGATAGTGGGTACTCAACCTTGAACCTGTTAGCAAGAGACTTGACCCGCCGAGCTGCAAAGTCCCCAGAAGCCACTCTTTGTTACTGATGTCACCCACATAAAAATTGCACTTACCGTCCTGCAAGGTGTGCCGGATAAAACCTCCCACCTCTTTGCCGGTCAGTTCGGCAGATTGGGACACGGACCAGGTAATTTGGCCGCTGACTAATGGTGGTTAATGGTGTCACTCCAGTGTGAAATCAGGGAACAAGAGACACAATCTTTAAAAATGGAAATTCCAGCCACATTCTTCCATTCCCCTTTGGGAACATGACGTTTTTTATGACCCCTGTAATAGCTTTTAATGAGTATTTGTTGCTTTTAGTTGTCTGACTCTATATGGGTTGTTTTCTGTATGTGGTTGTGTGACTGTGACTGCTTTTGTTCTCAGGTCTTGCTTGACCAAAAAAAAAACTTTATCTCAGTGGGAGTATCTGATTAAATAAAGCTGCTAATGGAAAGTTTTATTTATTTATTTGCCTGGATAAACCTAAAAACAGCCTTCCATTTAGAGTGTTTTTTTAAAATCTCAAGTGCATTCATTAGATTGAAACACCAAAGATCCCTAAACAAATCTTTAAAATGCCTTCATGTGTAAATTAAATTTTTAAAAAAAGGTTTTTTCTTCCCCCCCGTAGTTGATTGCATACAATTATATGTGCTAGAAATAGAGCCAGTAAAGCTACAATATACATGCCTACATGCTAAGACTGTAATAGAGTCTGAATCAAAGATCAGTTATTTAAAAATGTCACCAGTTTAGTATCTGATCATGTGTGAGGCATAGTCATAGTTACGGTGCTGACGAGTGGCCAGAAACGTGTTTTTGCATAACATTTTAATGTCACGGTGACCTTTAACTTTGACCAACCATCAACATCTAAACAGTTCCTCCTTTAGTGCACGGACAGACGGATGACAACATTATACGCCTGCAGGCATGTTGCAGAACAAAAACCCAGCGGTCCACCTAACGGCATACAAATGCGTGCCGCTTTGGGAAAAACCTTCAGATGTCATGGGTACTAGTTGGCAAACTGTCTCAAAAGGAAAACGAGTGAAGTTTTATTTTAGCCATTAATTAGAGACACGATGAATCTTTGATTTTCTTTTCAAAACTTATTATGTCTCAAGAAAACGTACATATGAATCCATGTAGACGTTAAAGGCATTCAGTGCAAATTCAAAGATTATGAAGCGCAGCAGCCAGTCTGGATAAATGCTTTCTGTCATTCAACTGAGTGATTGTTAGACTTTTCAGCTTTCATAGCAAATCAGCTACGACTGAAGAAATGAAAATGACATTATTTTATGAGATTTTTCAGGAGTCTTTTGGCGGTAATTTAACTCGCTTCATCTTCTATCCACTCATCTCTCCTCCATCTTTCCATCCCTCAATCAGAAGACTGAGAGAGAGAATTTTCCTCCATTTCACAGTAAAAGCCCTCTGAACAAAAACTTGACTGTACAGGTCATTAAGTTAAACCACGCACATACACAAACGCAAAAGTTGGGCCAGACCAGTTACCGCTCGTTAGTTGAGGTAATGTTTATATAGCATTATGCCCCCCAACCCCCACCCCCACCCGTTCTACACACTCGCACACACTTACTCACATAAGCAGACACACAAATGGTTATACACGACTCCAACATGAGTGCTCAACAGTAAGAAAGGCAGGGTAAGAAGGAAAAGAGGGGAGATCGAGTAAGATGCAGACACACAGCGAGAGAGAGAGAGAGAGAGAGACCAAGATGTAAAGTTATATTTGAGTCAGATGTAATAGCTGTAATTATATTGCCGATATGGAAGGCCTGAGTCTGGGTCTGCAGCGTGTGTGTGTGTGTGCGTCTGTATTCGAACAAAGGGCCGCTTGTGTCAGGGGCCTGCTCACTGCAGCTCTTACCGTAATGATATTCCAACGCTTGCTGGGTGTGTGTGTGTATGTGTGTGTATCTGCATGATGTTGAGTCTAGAAGGGAAATGACTACGATGCCGTGCCAGAACACACCACCCCCTACCACACACACACGCACGCAGCCACACCCCATGCTCCAGTCTTACACACACACACACACACACATAGAGGATTAGCTGTACCTGCATAAAATAGTTTGATATTTATGTATGAGAGGGGGAAATGGGATCAGGGTGGTCATATACAGACTGATTAGGTGTGTGCGTGCGTGCAACGTCGGACTCACAAGCCTTTTGTGCCATCTTTGGCTTCAGTCATCTGTCTTTCTTTACATCTATCTGATTCCCTTCTTCTCCTCTTTTATCTTTTTCTTCTTGTCATTTTCTCATCTTCCTTCTTTTTTACCCGATTTCCCTCCGCCCTGGTTCAGCGAGTTTAGTCTGTGCAACTTTTACTTCCAACTTGGAAACAAAACTAAAACGCTTCTGCATGGTGTGTGTGTGTGAGTGTGTGTGTGTGTGTGTGACATCATTAGGTGTGTGTGTGTGTTAGCCAGATGGATTTTCCACAGTGCTCTGCTTGACGGGTGGGTCATAGAGGTGGACGAGGTAGCATGCCAGCCTGCTTGCTTTCACACGTGCATGCACACACACACACACACACAGACTACTTTTTTTTCTTTTTTTCCCCTTAATTCCTGGACATATGATTCCCTTCATGGTGTTTTGAGTCAAGGAGAAATATTTATCCTCCATCTGTAACCATCATCTATCTGTTTCTTTGCTACTTAATAAGTGTCTGCTCCTTTTGTACGACCTTTGTAGATTAAAGACAACTTTTAAAAACATATTCTTACAGTTTTATGTATTAAAATGATCTGAATTGTATTCAGTAACACAACTGCTCACCCACATCTATATTTAGCTGAGGTTTTACGTTAATCCAATATTTGTACTTTGAAATTTGAAATTGCCATTTATTATTTTAGTCATTATGCGCAGTTAATATTTCAGGCTGTCTAAATGTTTTTTTTTCTCACACTGAGTGTTCGCTAATACACTTTAATGCAGAATATCACACTTTTTTCTTTTTTTGCTGATGTAACCAGAAAAGTTAGCAGGGAAATCCTCTCATTACCTGCAGAAAATTCATACCTATTACCATAAATGCTGTAAATAAAGAGAGGACAGACGCAACCAAATTTAGAAGACAACCTGAGAAGGACACAAAACCTTCACAAATACAGAGATTTAAAGGTTGGGAGAAATTAGGGAAAAAACAAATTTACAGAACGCTGAGAGGGAAAAGAAGAAAATAGAGCCCAGTGTGGTCGATCCTTTTAGACTCTTTTAATGCTCTCCTTTCCCGTAAAAAGATGTTTTCCTCTGTGTGGTTTACATGTTGTCAATATTCTGTCTCCAATTTAAATGGTTTCAATTCTCTCTCACTACCCAAGATGTAACTCAGAGCTTCAGTAGCCTTCCAGCAAAATACAAACACACAGATGGATCCAGCACGGAGATAAAATCTCTTTCTTAGATCTTATCCGGTCAAAATATAAACAGCACTTTATTTGGCGTAGATTCCACAGTTTTCTAATATTTTTAGGTCAAAGTGTTGCCATTTTAACAAATTGTCCTTTCTAACTCTGCTTACTTTTATGCATGCAAATGGATAAGTTATTCTTCACTGTAAAAAAAATAAAAAATTGTACGGGGCCGTTATTACACTCCGTGATACGTAAACATTGCTGTGCATACAGTGAGGATAATCTCAAGGATTTTTTTTTATTAATTTTTTTTAAAGAAGAAATAAAAAGGACTTGGATTAATTCTCTTGTGGCCAGCTCAATGCAGAACAGAACTTTTAGCATGAACTGCAGAGCTCCCAATCCTAATGGATACAAAAAATAAATAAATAAAAATACAATGAACAATTTAATGAATTAAATATTGATCTTACATACCGGTCTGCTAGATCCACAGCAGTGTTTGGCTTCTATCAAAACAGGTGGTTAACTGCATTTACCTGCTGTGATGCATTTGACTCATTTCTGGATTCACTGACTCAAATGAAAACCAGCAGGACACTCAATTCCTGAGGAGCAGCATCAAAAACTACTGAACTAATTCAAGGTCACTGTCCAGTGCTTAGTATGTTTAAAAATATGCAAAGTGAAACGTAAGGGTTTTACAAACCTCTATATTTTAAAATTAATGTATATTACGATATACATAATGTGGTATAAGCAAGACAAGCAAGATGAAAAACTGAAGGTATTTCTTGAAAAGTATTAAAAGCAGTATATATTTGAAAAAAAAATCTAAACAAAAGGAAAAAGACAATAGGTGCCATAAGTTTTGATTGCAAAAATGATGACACTTTTCCAAACTGCAGCCCCTAAATTTAAGAGATATTGAATGATGGTCATAACTTTTTGTCTCTCCCAAAATACCCGAAATGTACTTTCCAGTCACAGAGGAGAAGGCCTCAGACTGCAAATCATGCAAACAGTCAACTTGAAGCAGATAATGCTGTTTTTCCTGACGCTGGGCGTGAATGGTACTTACCTGAAAAGATTGCTACCGGATGTTACCATGGTAATCAATCATCACTCCACCTACCTCTGTGCTGTGGTTGGTTTGTTGACAGACAACCACCCTGAAATCAATCCCAGGTTCCGTTGCTGCAGCATCCATCAGATCAGAGAACATCTTACTTTCTTAGTTTACGTTCATGTGTTTGTTTCGTTCTTGTTCAAGTTTTCCTCTTCAACTTTTACTTTTTCCTTTTCTGTTTTTTTCTTTCTTGCTCCCAGTTTTACACTTGTTTCAAATGAATAACTTCACTGGATGTCAAAAATAGTTTGCATAAAGCAGACACACAGTTTGAAATTATAAAAACCAACAAAGAACTGTTCATATATTGATACTGACACAGTTAAGCATGTGGATCAAATCTCAGATATTTTCTCTGTAAGTCTTGAGAATAAGTAGATGCTTCCCATGAATCATCCATGCCTTTTTTATGACTACAATAGAAGAATCACAGTGGAGGATACCAACGTTTTCTTGTTGCATTCAAGGATACTGAGCACTTAATCCCATCTAGACTGACACATCTTGAATATTGCATAACACGCAGTACAGTAGTAAATTTAAGGCACTAAAAGTACAGTGAAGATGCATTAAAAAATAATGTCATGAATGAATGCATACTAGTTATTTCACTGCCTCGGTTGCTTCTGCATCTTTATGAATCACGACTCCTTGTGCTTCTTGTTGCTGAAGACAGTTTTTTATCACTCTTGCATTACATTTGAATGACTTTGGGATCAGTCAGACACCTCCCTGATGGTACTGTGTCACAAATAAAAACATGAATGCATACATTAAGATGGGCTGCATTGAATGTAGTGATGCGTTGGTCGTGAACGAAATGGCTCTTAGAGCCGGATCTTTGACGTGAACGATGTGAGCCGGCTCCTTTCTCTCACCCTCTCTCGCACTTTTTTTCCACTTTTTCCACTCCAGGAACAGAGCGGGAGGGAGAGACAGAGAAAGAGCCAGGGACAACAACGTCACATTAGAAAGATATAGTAATCATCCACAACTATTTTCAGTTGCAGATGATAAAGGATTCAGAAAGTTTATTCATGCAGGCCCATATGATAGAGAATATGCATCTTTTTGTTTTCATATTATAATTTATATTTAATTGTGTTGTGGTTTGCAGTGTTTTGTGTTGTTTCACTTTAAATTTGTAAAAGGAAAAAGCTGAAAATTTTAGTAGTTAAAAGTTGAAATGTGAATAGTTGATTTTTGTATTATATGATTTATTTATTACATTTTATGTGGAGTGAATAAATAAAAGTATATTTACGGTGGCCCCTACAGACAAAGCACATACAAACTCCAAAACACGTATGAACTCTGAAGCATGTACAAACCCCGAAGCACGTAAAAACTCAGAAGCACATAAAAACTCAAAACACGTACAAAAGACAACAGAAGTGCTCCAGGATGCTAGGCGCAGTGTTGAGCTTATGTTACCTAGTGGCTACACAAGCCAGCAAGTACCAACAACCGGATTTGGTGTGTGGTAGTAACAGGTAAATGAACTTTTTTTAAAATTATTTGAATATATATGAAAGCTTGTGCATAAATACACAAACAATACACATATGCTTTCATGCTTTCAATTGTGTAATTTAATTGATCTAGGTAGCTCTGTTTTGGAAGTTTAGTTCATGCTAGAAATGTGTTTTGGAGTTTGTACGTGCTTTGTCTCTAGGGGCCACCACATATATTTATACATATTTATATATTTTTTACATATATAAATAAAACCACTTTTTTTACATTAGTAATTCTTTTTGTGCATTATTTTTATATTATTGTTAATAATAAATTTATTAAGGCAACAAAACAACCTGAAGAGCCGGTTCGGAGCCGAAAGAGCTGGCTCTTTTTAGTGAGTCGAGCCGAAAGAGCCGGTTCTCTAAAAAGAGCCCGAAATCTCATCACTAATTGAATGATCTTTCAAGCAGTTGTTGAATAAAATTAAAAAAAAATGCCTTTGACAATTTCCAAGAGCCAAAATTTATGTCTGAAAAACAGTCTAAAATCCACATATGTTAGGTTTGCAAAGGAAAAAGAAATCCTCATACTTGTCAAGTCAGAATCGTTATTTATCCTTAAAGAAATTGCGATTGTTAAAAAAAAAAAGTCATTTAATTTTCTGTTGGCCAGATACTTAATAAACTAATTCAAGTCTAATTTGTTTCCCTTCAAACAAAATTGTGCCAAAGACTCCAACAGTCTGAAGCTGCTGGAGATCATAAACGTTACAAAACAGGCTTTTGTCAACTCATTGCTCCAGCTAGCACCATCAAAAGGTGGAAATACATAAAAATAATGAACAATGAACAGTGCCTGTCCCCACTGGCTGCTCTGCATGAATGCTGGCGTTAATGTCATGTCAACAACTTAATTTTAACACGTTTTCGTAGCATTTATTGGAAAGTACAGTGATTCTAATCACATCTGAATAGGAACATGAAAGCAGCGTCGCCCATTGTTAGCAATTATATCTCAGACATGGTTCAGGAAACTAAGCCCAACCAAAGAGGGCTTTTTGTCTCTTTCAGATTCTGTCTCTGTCTCCTTTCACCCCACTTCAAGAACACCAAATGAAGACCATATTAGCAGTGATGTATGCGCTGATGCATGATGTCATCATTCATGCAGTGATGTTAAGGGAACAATACAGCTCATAATGATCATGATTGATAACGAGTGGGTGAGGTTTGTGTGTGTGTGTGTGTGTGTGTGTGTGTGTGCGTGAGTGATCGTACGTGTGACGAAGTGGGATTAAAAGTCAAAGAGAGGCGAGTCGGAGACAAGGCGGTGGAAAAGGCAGAGGTATGGTGCGAGTGGAGAGCGGGACTACGGAGATTTAGGGTGAGAGTACACAAGGAAGTAAGATTAAGAGACAGAGAGGGGGCGAACAAGGGAATAAAAGAGAAAAACAGTGAGGGAATGAGAGAATGAGACAGAGTTGTCCGGCACTCTATCACACCAAACAAGAGTAATGTTAAGGCCTTAAGGATCTTTCACACACTTGATGGATGATTTTGTGTGTGTCAGTGAGAGTGCGCATGTGTCTCCGTGAGGCGGAGAGAGGGAGAGAGGGAGGAGGCGTGTCTGTGTGTGAGCCACTGCTGCCTCCAGTGGCAGAAGATGAAGAGAACGATGACTGTCTGCTGCATATCCTTCAGTTCATTACACACACACACACACACACAGCCGTGTATGCCTGACCTCAAAAAACAATTGTCATCTACATTATTTTTTGTAAACCTTAGTTTAACCTTAAAACACGTCTTCACCTTAAGAATTCATGATTTGCTTCATGATTGCTTCCTCTGTGTGTTCATAAGGAGGACACATCTCTTTATAATGTAACTGTGTAACACACAATCACGCCCAAGTCAGAAGCAAATGCACCATGAAATCATGAAATGCACACGCTATCCTGTCTGCGCAGTCCTTTCGTAGTATGTGTATCATTGCACCTTTTTTTTTTTTTCTTTAACATGGCATGACTCAATAAATAATTAAGTTTTATTTCCTTTCACAAACTCTTAAAAGCTTTCCATTGTACTGAGAGGCAAAGCACAAGGTCTTTAATAATCACCCAAAAAACACATTAGAAAATAAAGTTTTTTAAATGAAACATTATCATACAAATAAATGTGAAATTCACTATCATCTTTTTTAACTTGAAAAAATTTGAAGGAAATAGCAAAAAGAATCGTGACAGTTGTACTTCCATTAAGAAAGGGTTGTTTGTTTGTTTGTTTTTTTAGAATTTCAATATATGTAGATACTGATACCCAATAAAATACTCAATATTCAGAAGCACTTTCAGTACACTGAGGGGAAAAAGACTAAATCAAGCGGTAAAATTTGTTTGAAATAAAAATTAAAAGTATACTGGACTGTGCAAATGTATTCTGGTCTACAGTCCTGTATTTCCTGTGCTTCTGGTGACTTGCCACCATATTTTTATTGCTGATCAAAGGGGGTAATGTGGATTGCTACAATTTCTGTCTGGGTGCTGGTACTCTTTCCTCAGCTTCAGTCATTTACTTTAACACTTTTTTAGATACCTCAACAGATGTAGATTAACCCTATTAAGTTTACAGACAGGCAGAGCTGATAAGGTTTGCTGTTCAGTGCTGATGTTAATGTTATCATTTTACTAGCTATTACTGCTAGCCTGCTACCTGCTAAACCTGCTAATGACAACTTAACACAAAGCTAATATGGACAATTGCAAATAGTTAAAAAACTAGCATAAACACATGTGCCAGTGAGGTTGCAGCTATGCTGTGTGAAGTTGTCACCTGGAGGAGGCCGAGACAGCACTGAAGGTATTCTATAGTACTCAAATATCTTTTTTGTACCTACTCAGTACATATGCTATGCTACTGGTACCATATATACAGCACATGAATTTAAAATGAATGCCCGTTTGAGAGAAGCCATTTAGGCATGTTTAGTTTGTTTTAAAAAATTACCAAATGTATGTCTGACCTCTCCTGTAAACTTAGCGTACTTCAAATTCAAATTCAAATTGGATGCAGTGTAGTAATACTACCATACAGCATATCTTTAGGTTTTAAAGTAGCTAATGTCACCATTTCTATGTAATCTATATTTTGCACACTTACTCCTTTCCAGAGAATATGTTACAGTGCTAGTCAACACACTTTTCTACTCTGCTTGTTAAGTAATGATGTATAGATCTGCTGATAACAGTATTTCTGGGTCTGTGACTTTCCTGCTTTCCCCGAGGCTCCTGTTTTTTCACCTGAATCAGTGTTGTGCCATTTGGGTTTTGAATAGGCATGTCAAAACTCTGTGTGTACTAATGGCATCCAGAGTCACAGTATTCCGGACACCAAGACTTCAAGGCTTGAGAAGTTAATGTAATGTAATGCTAATGTAATATTGTATATGGGATAATTTCACACTACATTAGACACTCAATGACTGACCCTCAATTATAGGTCCCAACTTCTAAAACACACTGTCTTTATTTACTGCCAAAGCTATAGCAGTGCTGGACATTTGTTAAGTAAAACTTATAAAATATCACAGCATAGCAGCTTTAAACTTAACTAGCTAGTTAGCCTTCTGCTAACCTTCAACTTCATTTAACCTTTAAAATATACTTTTTCGTGGTTAGCTCGGCTCCAAGCTTTAATGCCTGAATGAGCACACACTCTGGTCACTACAGAGAACATAAAATGAGTTCAGCTGTCACTATTAGGTCAGTTTTTATGAATTAAAACTAATAAGACCCTAATAAATAAGCTAACTGGTAACAGATAGCAAGCTAAAACGTATTATCAATTAGCTTATTTGCATGAAGGATATTTAAAGAAAGAGACATGACAGTCATCGGGTGAATCCTTTGTAGGAAACACTTTAAAAAAAAACCCTATTTCAAAAAAGGTCAGAAAACTTTTAAGTGACTCACTCTGTTTACTTTATACTGCACTACATTTATTCTCTTCTCTTTCATACATTTTTATACATTTACATTCATCCATTTTAGTGCCATCAAAACTTTCCAAAGCAGAAAAAAAACAAAAGTAATGTCAATGATGTCAATGCACATGGATAGCAATGAATAACCTATTATTTATGTTAAATATATTGCAAATTTATCATGTGACCGATTTTACTGATAATAAAAAATTATGGTAATTGTCCATAAATATAGCGAGCAGTAAAGGATTCTAGTCAGCTGAATTCAAGGTCTCTCTTTCTCTTGTGCAAGTGTGAAGTTGTTTAGAAGTCTATAATTTTCTGGCTTAGTTGTACTGCCACTGGCCCAAAACTCTGCTCATTCATCAAAATGTCTCTTTTAAACAACCCTCTCTGTCTTTCCCTCTCCGTCTCTCTTTCTCTCTCTTTGTGTTTTGTTCTCTCATCTTGTTTCTCTCCTGTCTGCTGCTCTTATTTTATTTTTTTGGCTTAGTCTGTATTAATAAGAGTTTCTTAATTTTCGCATCAAAGATGGTTTCTGATACCATTGTAAGAAAAACTTTAATTTCCTAAGCTGTTTTGATTGCAGTGTAGTTTTGTATTCAAATATGAAGAACTGAAAGACGAAACTGAATATGTCATTCATTAAAAATAAATTTTTTGTCTGTTTTCAGCTTTTGGTAAAACTTTTTTTGTAATTGGACTAAATTGAACCGTGATGGCTTGATATCTTGCAGCACAGCTATCTAATATTAGTCACATAACAAGAATTGAATGTTTTTCTCATTCTAGCTGCAATTTTATTTATATATTTATTCATTTTGTCACACGAGTTAAATGTCGAACTATCTGTATTCTCTTTGCCTGTTTCCCTCTCTTCAGCTGTAGCAGGAATTTGTAATTATTTTTCCTTCGAAACTCATAAAACATGTTCGGCTTCAGCCCTTGTGACATAAACACATACACACACATATAAGTCTTGTCCTGTTTGTAATTATCAATCCATTGGGGGATTTGAGGATTTTCTCTGTAAAACTTAAAGGCTTGTTTTTCTGTTGAACAAAACCACATCAGAAAGCATGCGCACATAAGAAGGCACACACGCACGATGACACACACACAAAAACTTCATTGTCTTGCATGGAAATCATATGCAGAAGCTCACGCACTTAACCCACACACATTAACGCACACAGGCGCCACAAGAATCTCCAGGGAGTGGAAGCCACAGCGTTTGAAGATAAGGATTTTTCCTCTTCTTCTTCTTCTTCTTCTTCTTCTTGTATGCCTGTTTGTATCTGCATGTGGCTCTTGGGCATATGAAATATGACATTTGAGGAATTCAACTTCACAAAACATGTTTGTCGCAAATTGGCGCACTGCAGGAACTTATTCTTGCTTATCATTTTACTGTTGCACATGATGAATACACTCTCGTGTACAACAGCTCATACACACATTTTTAAGTGGAAAAAAGTAAAGTGCATTTTTCAGGTAAATAAAAGTTCAGTGATTAAAAACACATTGCAGAAAGGGCCTAGCATAGCTGATTATGATTCTTTAGAGATTGGGCTCAACGCTAATTTTAGCGTTTCACTGAATTACCTAGAGAGAAATATATATATAAAAACAAATGCGTAAAATTAATGGGCTGTTTCTTATGTGTGTGTTTGTGTGGTTTTTTTTAATATGTTTTAAAGTTTGACGTGACATTGACAAAAGGCTGGAGTGATAGGCGATCAACTAAGCCTGGTACAAGGTACCATCCAGAAATCTCTTATCAGTATGAGTTAACACAAAGGGTGACCATGGTGAACGAAAGTTCAATGACTAAAATGAGCAGACATAACCTTTAGCTTAACACTATTTAATTAGGCATGTTACATACAACTTTTTACTCTATATGATTATAGCAAACATGATTAGTAGCTTTCTGAAAGAACAGGAATCTTCTGAAAACAGAAGTGGTAACAATTAAATGTTTATGTAAAAGTTTTAAATATTGGGGTGTCCCCAGAAGAATAGTTTGTCTGCATCACCTGACATTATAGTGACAGGAAGATAATGCTCCCTTTTATCATTTTAATTTTGGTAAACTTAATGTCCTGCATTTATCTGAAGGTAACTGAAAACAGCATTGCAGCATACTGTAGCTGTGAACACACTCAAACACTCACAGCGTTGGCCTCTAGACACATAAAAACAATGTCCAATTGTCGTGCACATGTGTCAGTGTGAGTTTCCAAAACCATTTGTCAACCGTGTTCCATGTTTTCCCCCAAAAAATGACATCCGAAGCACCCCAGGGTTTTCGTCTATATAGTGGCATGAATACACAGTACACTCAACACGCACAAAAAAGAAACAAAAAGGTTTCCAAATGTAAATGAACACATATAAGTGTGTGTGTGTGTGTGTGTGTTTGTGTGTGTGTGCGTGTGTGTATAAGTTCTGCTCCAACTTATATAGCAGAAGCTGTAATTTCCAGCAAATAGGTGGCAAATTTCTTGCGGTAGGCCCCACCATAGCCTCTGATGTCAGTGGTTACGAATTTGGGAGCAGTAATTTTGCAGAGACTTGTCAGTGCCAGCTTTTTGTCACTTTTTTTCAGTGGAAATTTATAGATTAGGTTTCTAAACCAGGTGCTGGGATCCATGTCCATGTAGCCTGCCTTTAATAAATAACTTCTAGGCATTTAGATTCTCTTATCCACAATAATTTCTGATAGGATAATATTATTAAAGTAATAATATTATTAAGTAAACAGTCTGCTACCTTAATCTGAAACTCTTCTCCATCATAGACAGAAATATTATTCCTTTTGCATAGTCAGTGGCTCTACATGGGTCACAGGGTGATACTGCAAAGTCTCTACATGACACAAGTGCCATTACAATTTAATGAGACTGAGTCCCACGGTGAGAGACCACATTTGCTCATCTAAGCTCTAATGCTGAGAACTGAAACTCTTTCTCAAATGATTTCTTCACTGACTGAGTCAGCTCACTATGAACGGGCTGTATTGATAGAACAGAAAGCTCCTGTTTGTATATATACAGTATATATTCAAAAGGAAGAAACCAAAGACAGATCTGTCAGTATTATTTTTGATAAAAACTTCACAGTGTCAAGTTCTAGTTCATCTCCAATCACAAAAGCCTCAATTCCTGACTAAAGACAGATGAATTCATATCATATTATAACATTTAGGCCAGATAAGCCATATATTCCCAGGTCACTGAAGAGAAACTCATTTATCACTGTAATTGCTGAAAGCAATTTTAATAATATGAGACCAGCGGCAACTGTTATTTGACACTACGGGGCACCATTTCACAGAGTTCATCGAGTTTCACTACGTAAACCATCAACCAGTGGTAATTATGTAATTTTAGCCCTTTAGTGTCATTGTACTTGTACAACAAAATTGTTTAGTTTCCTCTGAAATACAAATTAAAATGTAGTTGTACAGGTATTTTTGAAAGAGTGGGTCGCTTTAAGGCAGAGGAACAGCGTATTAAACAAATATGAGCTAGCCTACTTTAGCCTTCTCTAACATTTAGAGTATTGAAGTCCATTTTTGGTAACAGCTGTTAAATCAGTGTGTTCATTTCACCCTGAGCCAGTGGGACATTATGGCACTGAATCTAAAAGATGCATGCATGTGGCACTTAAATCACTGACTAAATGGGGGAGCCAGGAAAAAAACCCACCATCTACCAGTATACACTCACCAGACTTCATTACGTACATGTTGCTAGTACTGGGTTGGACTCCCTTTTTATCTTCAAAAAGGCCTTAATTCTTCATGGCATAGATTCAGCGGGGTCCAGGAAACATTCCTCAGAGATTTCAGTGCATATTGATGTGATAGTGTCACTTAGTTGCTGCAGTTTTGTCAGCTGCACATTCATTATGTAAATCTCCCATTCCACCATATCCCAAAGGTGCTGTATTGGACTGAGATCTGGTGACTGTGGAGGATATCTGAATACAGTCATTGGCATTTTCAAGTAACCGGTTTGAGAAAATTTGAGCTTTGTGACACGGTGCTTTATCCTGTTTGAAGCAGCCAGCAGAAGATGGATACACTGTGGTCATAAAGGGATGGAAATGTTCAGCAACAATTCTGTTAGGCTGTACTCTTTCAATAATATTCACTTAGTAGAAAGTAGGCAAGAACATATCATCCACAAAGTTACATCATCACCACCAGTCTCTATCCGTCACAGTAAGGCCTGTGACCTCTAAACATACTATCAGCACTTAGATGTGTTGTGTTGTGCACATTGCTGACAAGACATCCTAAAAAAGTCTACTGGTTCTCTCTTCCAAACTTTATTTGGCTTACATCTAGTTTAGACCTAGAAACTGATAATGTAATGTAATGTGTTAGAGAAAAGGGTGGAGAACAGGAGCACAACTGAACATAATCAATACAGCCTACAGACAGAAGTACATAACCCAGAAGACACCTACTAAGTACAAAAGGAAACTAGCACTACACATGATGCAGATGAATAGTGGGAAGGCAGGAATAATAAACTCAAGACAAACTAGAGACACAAAACTTTAGCTCTTCACTAGTACATGACTCAAATATACACAAAAACCAAAGCTTCTGAAATCTTACAAGGATTAAGCTCACAATACAAAAGATGGAAATCAAAACAGGAATCCCCAAACTAGTGTCTGGAACTCAAATACAAGAACTGAAACAAGATTACTAGAATGAAGTAAAATCAAAAGAGGAACCCAAAAATCCAACTGAACTGAAATTTCAGACAATCTGTATAATAATAATAAAAAACCCAAACTGAGATATACTTGAAGAATTCAAAACTACAAAGACAAAGGAAACCCAAGGACCTTGGTAAATATAAACGCATATATTTATTATAATATAGTATTTGTTTACTTTGCCGCTCAGTACACTCTCTGTCCTGTTTATTTCTAAGACAATCTATCCTATTAGAGTTTTATATATTACTTGATATTTACATTGCTTTCTGTTTATTACAACACAACATTAATATTGCTCAGTAAGACACTACAAATAGATTGATCAGTTTTCTAATCTGCATTCTATTAATTACAATTTATTTTAAAACCAAAAGTGAATAAAACCTGTTACTAACAATGGGCCTCTGCGAGACACATACCCTATGCTTACATGAAAGGGTGGCATTATAAGCATTTGACCAATTACAAATATGGATCCAAAGGAAGATAAACCTTACAATATTAGAAAAAAATATATTAAACACATGTTACAGACTAAAAGCAACATAGCTCTGTGAGTGTGCATTAGAGCTGAAAAGCACTGTATGAATGTGTAAGGGCTTTAAATGTTTTGTTCAGTAAGACTGAAAAAGAGTTACTATATTAATAAAGTTAAGCCTACGTGAAGCCAGAAGGGAAAGCTGTCAAAAGTGCCAACTCTGAAAGTTAACAGACTTGTTATTTTGACAGCTCTATCATTAAGACTGATGGATTATAATCGAGAATTTGATTAATGTTTAAATACAAATACTTTAAATCCAATGCTAATCAAAGACTAAAATGAATTCTTAAATGTGAGGAAGACAGTATTAGATTTTATTCTTTCAGTTTCTTTCAATTTCTGTGGTGTTTAACTGTCTGAGGACATGCAAAGAATAAATACAATCAAGGCTCAGACTGGGCTACATGCAAGTACAAACAGGTGCTCTTTTTATGGTCTTGTATTCAAACTTATAAAACAATAAAATTGTTCAAATATTGTTTACAGTCAGCAGGGGGGAAAGCTGTGTACAATTGAATTTAGTTTTATTTATATAGCCCCAATTCAGAACAACAACTGCCTCGTGGTGCTGTGCACTGAAAGGTAAAGACCCTACAATATTAGAAAGAAACTTGGTGACATTAGGAAGGAAAAACTCAGTTTTAACAGTAAGAATCCTGCAGAAACCAAGGTTGGGTAGGGGCAGCCATCTGCCATGACCAGTTGAGGTGAGGCCAAAGAGAAAAGAGAGAACGAGAGAGAAAGACAGGATAAAATGCAAACTATAGGAGAGACAGACAATATTAGTATTTAAAGAGAGATGAGTCAAGAAGAAACTCTCAGAGCAGCAATACTGAAGCATTAATGGTGAAATTTGTCTATTGGTTAACATTCATTAGTCATTACTAGTTAAAGGTAAAGAATTAGTTGGATCAATGAGAAACTTGGGGTTGTTCCTCTTTTCTTCAATCAGTGACCAATCATGTGATTGACAGAAGACTTTTTTATAGAGTAACAAACTCTATTAAAATGGCCAAATGAAGATGTAAGTGAATATGGAAGTATATCATATAAGAATCTATATTCATAATAAAACACAAAGACTTTAGATACTATTTTTAAAAATCCAACAATTTACACTCGGCACTGTCGATGCACAGATGCGAAAGGGATCTTCCAGGAATGGGAGCATTTTCTGGAGAACTGATTGGTCAGTAGGTGGTGATCATCATACCTGTTGAGCCATATTTTGCACCCTAGCAGGTTTGGCCTACAACACAAGTTGCCATGAAGATGTACCTCAGTAACAAGTGTACCCTGAATAAGGAATCCTGCTTCGTAATACAGGCCTCAGGTTATGTTTTCAGCTTTACTGTGATGATCTAGCTTGACGTACCTCACTAACACATTAGTCTTGCTTCACAGTACACCCTTCAGCTTTTACCAATTACAAAAACACATTTTAAAAAAAAATCCCGTGACCCATTTTTACTTTATATAGACATTTCTTTTTTATTCATATTTATATTTCATAATCATCTGCTGGAACTTGCCTTTGGCAGTGAGCATTAACTTGGGTGCAAATGAGTACCTTGGACAGCTCCTTTGATGCTGAGAGCAATAATATAAAAGTGTTGGTTAGCACCATGATTAAAAAAAAAAAAAGACATAGTTGTATTGAAAATACGCCGAATTGCTCTCATAACACTGGCATCTGACTGGCAGAATTTTTCATCTGAGGTACAAATAAGACTTCTGCTACAGGACTCTATAACAGACTTGTTAAAATGGAGATTTGTTGCACAGTGTCTGCACTGCAAAGTGAAAAAGGGATTTGTGACATCTAAAATGAAAGGTGCCACAGCCAGACAAACACCTCAGCAGATGTGAAGCTTGTCACACTTTAAAGGCAGATTAGCAGTGCGCAGGTTCCCCTGGATTTTAAAAATATCAAATACACGAGTGAACTACCAATTAAATATGAGAACATAGCAATCCCATTTTCCTCCATCTCTCTTTTGCACCTACATTTCTCTCTCACCATTTCTCTCGCCATTTCTCTGCCCTTTAGTGTCAGTTCTCTGTTCTGGCATTTACGAGACAAATGCTAGTGTGTCACACCTTGTCACTCATACCGCACACACTCGCACACTCACACACACGCATGGAGGGCTAAATGCTAGCGTGTCAGCAGGCCTGTCAAATCGAGTGTCATTGTGCATGGACCTCGCGACTTGGCAGGACACACATACACAGGCGTCGACGCAAATCGCATAGAAACATGCAGGGAGGCACAGCCGGACACAGTGAGAGGGGGAAATTAACAATATGCAAACAAGTAGCCCACCATGAGTTGTTGACACCTAAACAATGGAAACACAATTATTCTTGCACACACATGCACACACATACGCAAACACAGATACTAAACAACAGCAGGCTTCAAAGGCTGGGCAGAAGTGAGACAAAGATTAAATTCCCCTGGCATTTGGGACCAGAAGCAGATGGTGACAGAACCTGGCAGCAGAAGCACTTTGGTACAAGAGTGATATATGGACAGTCTCTGCTATTACTTTATTCTAGACAGTTTTAACCATTACGCTTTGAGTAATCGTTGCCCTACTTTTTTCAGCATTTTATTTGTGGTTGCTCTTCAGTTTTTCTTCTTGAGTTTTTGAAAAGGACCGCAAATGTGCTGTTTAGCTCTTTTGCCACACCTCACATCGCTGCAGACTGTTTTGCAAACTATAATTGTAGCTGTACTTTAAATGAATGCTTCAAAGGCTGTGCAGAAAATGAGACAAAGGTTTCATTCCTCTGGCATGTGAGGCCAGAAGCAGATGACAGACAACGATTAAATTAGGCACATTTCAATTTAGAGTGTGGCAAATGGAAATTCAGAAATCAGGTATTCCACACCATGTGCACCTTTAAAAAGATCTACAGAACATGTAGTTAAAAAGTTCAAGTTCAGAAACTAAAACAAGAAGCTGAAGCCCCTCCCACCGTCTAGAAGGCAGCTCTGGCCTATTCTTGCTGACAGCTGGCTTACACGGGAGGGTCGTTTGCTAATGCAGTTCACCTGTGCATCAGGCTATAAAAAGCTGGCCCAGATAAGTGGCTCATGGGCTCTCTCTTCCATTGGCTTAACAGCAATCCTCTTTGGTGTTTGTGTTTTCTTAGTTTATTCTTCCGTTGTATAGTAAAGTCCACGTATGAGCTTTCTTTTTGTCGCATGTAAAAAGGGAGCCTGAGCTGGTTTGTGACAGTCTTCAAAGATATTAGACTAAAGCTTCTAAGAAGAAAAACATCTGCAGATATACATGCTATATTACGGCTAGATGAAAGCCAAGGATCAAAATTCATTGGTCTTGGGAGAGAAAAAAGACGAAAAGTTGTTGCTGTTGTATTGACTTCTTTTGACTTTCTCCCTTCCTCCACACACCTTTGAAGTAGGTAAAGCTCGTCCAGAAAACCCTACACAGCTTCTGCACGACTTGAAAACTGGCAGCAGTAAGTCTGTTTACACTGTCTTTTTGTTCGAAAACAGGTCTGGCTTGATTGCATTTGAAGCACTACTGCATCAGCAAAGAATAGAGACTGAATAGTGAATACTAACCAGGAGCATTTCACTCAAGCTGCAGTCCTTCTCTTGCACTGTCAGCTGTCTGCTGAATACCGTCTTTGTCAATGATTAAAAACTGGTCACCATGTTTTATTTAACATGCAGTATTGCAAATGCCCCTTCTTTTGGCACTCTAATTAAATCACCCTGATATTAGTCTGCAATATTTTTACACCAGGCAGAACAAGATGTCGACACAGATATGTGTTAACGTTTTGATTTTACAAACAGCTTCAGGAGCCAAACTTTTAATTTTACAAACACGTCCACTGCTTTTTTTTTTTTGGGCCTCAGCCCTCTCCCTCATTCTCTCCCTTTCTCTCTATCTCTCTCGGGAAGCTGAAGTTGACAAGTGGAAGACAAATCGGGCCATCACCACTCTAAACGGAGAACCCACTTTAAGTTGGCATAGAGGTTATAGCACCCACACACCAAAGACACACACATGGAGGCACACGCACACAGATCAGAGTGTCATCAGTTGGCATATGCAATCTGACAGCCTTCAGGGAAGGAGAGAGAGAGAGACATGCAGGGGGACATGGAGAGAGACAAATGCAGCACTGTACAGTATGTGTGTGCCGAGAGTCACAGCCAGTCATCTAATAAACTAACTCTAACAACACACAAAAAGAAACTTTTACACTTCTTCTCTTTCACTGTCTCCAGTTCTCTCTAGACTTTAGGGCAGCTCTTATATAATAATGTATTATTCATATGAAGAACTCTGGGTGTGATGGTGTGTATGTGTGTGTAGATATGATAATGTGAGAGGAA
Source organism: Neolamprologus brichardi (assembly GCF_056152115.1). NCBI lineage: Eukaryota > Metazoa > Chordata > Actinopteri > Cichliformes > Cichlidae > Neolamprologus > Neolamprologus brichardi. Next base: position 14,974,138 of record NC_142124.1, on the reverse strand, counting down.
GACAGGATATGTAAGCTGGTGCACATATTGGCAAAAGCAAGTACAGTGTATGTTTGCGTTTCTGTGTGTGCATGTGTACGTGTGTGTACTTGTAGGGTGACGCTACATTTAGAGGCAAGCGGCAGGTAAATTGAGGTCAGGTGAAGTCAAAAGAAAAAAACAGAAAAGTCAGGCACCTAATAAACACACACAGACACACACACACCCATTGTCACACACGCAGAGAGCTGTAAATCTATAATTATAAACAGCGGTTGGCTTAGTTCATTGGCTCAGCATATTTTGGAGTACAGAGTCAGAAGAGCACTCTCCATCACCATTGAAAGTTTGTGTATATATTTTATTCTTTTTACTGTGTGCATGTATTCGGCGTGTTGGAGTGAAAAACATCATGTGAGGTCAAAGAAGAGAAAAGAATTTGCAACAGTAAATGTCAATTTTTGAATTGCAAAAAGACGAAAGCTGAAAAAAGACAATAACACTAAATTTTAGCATATTCTTTAATAATTCTTGTTATAAAGTGCACTTTAGAAGCCATTTTGGAGCAGTCAAATGCCAGAAAAAGATCAATTTTTATAAGTGTTTTGTCATTTGAGCACAAAATGCAGTTTAATCAGAACCACTTTGTTTTGGTGGCATGGCTCTGTTAGGGGACGTGAACTCCTTGTGAAAGGAGGCGCTGGACTGGAAGTGGATTGCAAAGCAGCTTAATTGGTAACTCTAAATTGCCCATAGGTGTGAATGTGAGTGCAAATGGTTGTCTGTGTCTATTTGTTAGCTATGCGACAGACTGGCAACCTGTCCAGGGTGCACCCTGCCTCTGGCCCCAAGACAGCTGGGAAAGGTTCTTGGTATTTTGCTTGAGACACTAATGCCTATTTGTGACACTGGGCACACTAACAATCAACTTATCTTATAGTAATTTATTAACTTGTGTTGTTTATGTTTTTGTTAGCTCATTACCTTAGAGTATAGACAATTTTATTTTAATTTTAAATGTCAAAATATAACAGTATTACACAGGGGTGTGTGTAGAGGGGGGTACGAGATGGCACCAGCCCCTGCCCCGGATCTCATTTGAGTAGCGGGCTCTTAATCTTAAAATGGTCAACACTGTTGAGGAGTAGTCAGAGTATGTATGCTGCCTTCTGCTTTTATACCACTATATGTTGGATGCCAGTATTTTATTTTGTAACCCATACCAATTAATTTAAAGCTTTAGTTTCTTCTTATTGTTCTGATTAATTGCATTATTGTTGCTCAAGCTACCCGGCAATATATAAATAATTAAAATCGTCAACAGCTGGTGCATCAAAGTATTTGTACATCAATGAACTGACAATTTTCATACAATAATATTCATGTAGTACTGTATATTTCACTCAAATGTGTTATTCTACATAATTCTGCTTACTTTTGATCCTTCAAATATATTTTCATTATAAGTATATAACTATACTATATAACTATTATACAACTGGTGCACTATGAATTACCTATTATTTAATAATTCATTAATTAATTTGTGACCATTAAGTCACTTAAGTATTATTATATCTTATCTATATTATTATATATTATATCTTAAATGCCTAAATACATTTTACACAAAAACAGTTATTCAACACAAAGCTATATTTAAATTCTTCTGCTGCTCCACTTCAGTAAGAGAATCAGTAATAGAGCTGCAGTATGAATATTAAGTCCAATGCTTTTATACCAATGTTTGTATTTATTTTAATTCTGATGAAATGTTCTGGTTCCAGAATATAACAAAGCACCCCTGCTTTGTTATTAGAATTGCATGCCAGCCCATTTTAAAAGATCCTGGTCTGTCAGTCACTGTAGTACTTGGCTTTGATGTGCCCCGACAGAACGACTGAGGATGGCCCATGCACCAAAAGGCACGCCATCTCCTCTGTAGCTTTTTGACCACGGTCTGCACAAATAAGCAAACGCTTGTACTGTCATTCATGCACAAGTGCATAAGTGGTCCTTTCAGAGCAGACAAAATCATAAATAGTCACATTTCATATCTTGTTAAAACGCTGGTGGTCATTTCCTGCTTCCATCATTCATCATGTATGTTTTGTTTTTTTTCCTCTATTTATTTCATATTTTCCTCTTTTTTTCCAAATATCTGAATATATAAAAAAAGAAAAAAACAGAGGCAGTGATTGCCTTAAAGTACCGTGTAAGCATTAAGTGCAGTTTTAGGGCATAATGTCATTATTGCTTCCATTTACTAATATTGTATGTTTTCCATGGGTCACATGTGAAAAGTTTATGACTTTTTTTTCTATCAGCTCTTTTTCACTTACTGTCACGGTTGGTGCTGGGTGAATAACTGCAATAATCTTGAGTCCTGTAACGCAGAGATTCAAAGATTGAATGGGAGGGATGAAAAGTCCTAACAGCCATGATAAACACTGAGAGGAAAAGATTGGATGGAGATATAAGGGCATCGACCGACACTTAAGCTTCAACGGGACAAATAAACACTCCTCAGTGGCAATCGTGAAGCTGGGCAGTAGAGCTGGGAACGGGGGAGTTTACAAGATAAAACACCACCAAAGATGGTGAGAGCTGAGGAGAGCCTGCTTGATGATTCCATGAGAGCGAGATGGATCAGTGTTTTAAAAGCAGTAGCAGAGACACACAGCCGTGGCAAAATATGCGGGTGTGATTGTGTTGCCGACCATAAACCTGTGAGACAACTGTTGTTATTGAGCTGTCACTGCAGAGGTAAACTCAGTACCGCAAAGTGTGTACATGTGCAGGAAAAATCAAAATAAACCTCAGTATTTGGAACATTCAAACCCATACTGCTGACTTTCCACACCACTAAAAAGAAGAACAGGGTAAGAGTGGCATACATCAGCTGATGTGTCACCGCTTAACAGAAAACAGACCTTGACAGAAAGGACTTCTTTTGCTGTTCTTATCTCTCCTCCACGCCTCCACCTCATGCCAACCCCCTGCCATGTCTTGTAGCATACACGAGGATAATATTTAGAGGCTGCTGAAACTATTACAGTTGTTAAATTAATTGTTGGACACTAAACTTTCAGCTCTACCCAAGAAAAGTATAGAAATTGTAAACCTGTTATATGGAATATGAATCCTGCTGTTGCCCTCAGTCGAAGGCTCACATGCAATTTTACTTTGTACTGACCTTTCCACACACGTTCATAAAGAAAATGTAACTTTGTTATTATAGTAAAAGGTCAGTGTGAATGGATTGCACATGCTTTATGAATGTGGAGTGCATGCACACCTGTGTGTGTGCACATGAGATTGCCCACATAGATTCTGGGCCACTGCAAACAGCCTCATAAATCGTTCTGTTGTGTTTCGTAACTTTTTTCTCTGATGTGAGTGAATGATTGTGAGGTTCAGGTTTAGACCTGTAATTGCACTGCTCCCGAGAAAAGAAATAATGTCTCAATGCAGGTAAAAAGAATCAGAAATACATCAAACACCACTGATATCTCTTCATTTTTTAGTGCACTAAATGTGTGTATACTGAGCACCTCTCTATCTCTTTGACACATGCCGATGCTGTAATATATATCGGGGAAATTTCCACAGTAACAAACACAAGGACTTGCACACGGTGTCTCGTACACACACATACACACACACACAGAGACACGCACACACTGCTAAAACAGCATTTTTGTCCATAAAGTCTATTTCCATGGTTAAGTTGTGATGAATGGGACTCAGTTGAAGTCAATGAGATAGCGCAGCGCCATAATTCAATTCAAAACACACAGCCACGCACACGCAGACACACACACAGCGGGTACCATAATTCAACACTTATGCATATACACACTAAGAGACACGCACTCACATTTGTGCACAGAGTCAATGAGACCGCAGTGTACCATAATTCACTGTAAAGATAAATGCCCAGTGTGCATTATCACAGAGACTTTGCGGCTGGTTGCTAGTGTGTGTGTGTGTGTGTGTGTGTGTGTGTCTGTTTCTTATAGAAAGTGAGAAAATGTGTTGTTCCTGTGCTCCCTGATGGGATGACATCAGCACACCAGAATAAACATGCATGCATATTTATTGTACAAATGTTAGAAAGTAGTTTCTATTGAATATTTTGGTCACAAGATTTTCCACATATTAACTTTTATAAAAATGTCTGACTCAATTTTAGGATTTGTGTTTATTCTTTGATGGATACAGTACATAATGCTAGGAAAAAGAAACTCTCTCATTTCCAGTCAAGTGCGTAGGTTACGGGTTGAACTCTCCTGGGGATGCCATGTCACTTCCAAACTTCCAAAAGCTCAAATAAATTAGCCTTTAATGAGGGCTTGTGGGGAAATAGTATCTTAAAACAGCAATAACTGAGGGTAAGCGGTTTAGGTTAAAGAGAGGCTGCTCTTTATTTTTTTTTTCTTCATGAAATGTTTGTAAGGCTGTTTGTGAAATGCAATTGCGAGTCCCAAATTGGTGTTTATAAGTTCATTCTATCATCCAAAGGTTATGTTTGGCAGTTCTATATTATGACTGCCAGGAAAGATGGTGGGAAATCTGAAAAGACTGAAGTGATGTTATTGAAAAAGCGTCAGGCCCCTGAGATCAGGGTCTGTTACTTAACACACGTCGCCAAAACACTAAAATGCAAAAGCTCTTTAGACATGTTCGCATATCGGTGACTAATACAGAATCCTAGGGATTGAATGGCGAGCTTAAAAGCAGTGTTTCACTACTGGAAAAACTCATTAACAAATTCAAAAGTCTGTTCAATCTTTGGCAGTTTTCCCATCTTTGCAAGACAATGTCAATAGTAATAATGGAGCTCTCACGGCTTGTTTAGGTTAGAGTGAAAATAGGTAAATGGTCAGTTTAAAAGATTTAAAACGGCCAAGTAAAAGGATTTTCAGCAGCGAAGCTCAAATAATGAAAGCAAATATTAAAAAGAAAAAAAGAGGAGGTTGTTACGTCAATCAAGAGTGCCGTGTTGCTATGTTTTGGTAGCAATGAGGATAAAACTTTCCAGCCGAGAATCAAACAATAAAGCCACTGAAGTCATATTACTCTGACACATTTGGTTTACACTGCGAGATCGCTGCAGTGTTGAGAGGAGTTTAACCACTGAAAGTTTAACCACTGCAAAAACATTTTCCACAAGTGTTTAGGTGCACTTCAACCAGGGGAGCTGGTTTTCCTTTTTGTCACTTGTTGTCAGTCCAACATTTGATGCTGTTCTAGTGCACTGATGCCTTTTTTGCACTTTTTTCTCCCTATAAGCAGTTAGGAGTTACTATGCAATTACAATTACAACAATTACTGTTATTCTGTGTTTTATCCAGGTCCTGGTTGCAAGGAGGGATGGCCAAACCTCCCTCTCCCTGGCCACCTCATCCAGCTCCTCAAGGGAAGCACCAAAGCATTCCTACATGTAAGCAAGTCGAGAGCAATAACCTATCCAGCATATATCCTGGGTCTGTCCCAAGGCCTCTTCCCAGCAGGACATGTTCAAAACACCTCATCTAGGAGTATCCCTAGTCAGAATCACCTCGTGTAGCTTCTATGAGACCCTCCTCAGCCTCTAAGGGGGAAGTTTGTTTCACCCACTTGTATCCACAATCTGTCTGTCACTACCCACAGCTCATATCAACAGGTGAGGATAGGGACGCACATCAAACAGTAAATCAACAACTTTGCTGCCATGCTCAGCTCTCTCATCACTGCTGACACCGCGCTGGTTCATAACCAGTCCATTTCATGTTATGTAGCTAAAAGTAACAACTAACCAGTTCCCCCATTGTGAGTTATGTCTAGACATTCAGAATGATGATCTGCAGGTTTAGATCACGAAAGCTCATTTTAGATCGTTCTTGTTTTCCTGGCTGTTGTCAGCTGTGTTGTTTGCTCTTGGTACACAATTCTCTTCGTTCCAGCGAAACGCAAAAAGAGAACAAGAATAATTTAACAGTTGTATAAGAAATACTTGATGTTTATGTCGTGTTCAGCTGTAAATCATCACCACCTATCCCAACCAATCAACAATACAGTAATAAAGCAAGCCACATGTGTCAATTATAAAACAGAGTGACATTAAGATTTGATGCTGACACTTCTCCCATAAGTCACAGCATGCTCATTAAGAAGACATGTGGTTATTCCTCCATGTAGATTCTTCTTCTTCTTGATTTGAATTCTGAAGGATTTTACTGTACACCCGGGGACTCCTGTTTTCATCACGCCGTAGATCTGCCTTAATTACAAAAAGCCACATAAATAAATGTATCACTCAAACAAATTACAAAGAGTAATAAATGAATGCATATGCAACGCATGAATTCATCATCTCAGTCTCATCTAAACCACTTGTCCAAAATATGTGCATTCACAAGAGGCATGTGCAAAGTGTTTGTGCCTGCACAGACAACACCCTCCTCTCTTTGGCTGTGGCAGCCACAGTAAATATAGTATCACTTTCCTCCTGGAAAACACAATTTAGCTGAACTGCTGTCAGTGAAAACAAACAATAAATGGGACAACAACCCTTTTCCTCTGGGTTTGAAAAAAAAACAACAACAAATGAGGTCATGCTGTTTTACCCTGCGGCTCTGGAAGACATGCAACTCGGAGTATTTAGTTGAACTTTTATACCCAGAGCGTGATACCAGATCCTGCCGTTCAGAGGTGGTTGATCCAGGCCAAAGGTTCAGAAACAGAAGCTGTTAATCACACTTCTCTGTTGGCAGCTCTTCATTTTCCTCCACTCATTAGCCCTCTCTGTCAGTTTCTGCCTTCTCCAAGGATAAACTTTATTACCTCTGTAGGGAAATTCTGTTGTTCAAATGCAATAAAAAAAGGAACACAATGAATTATGGAGCAATCTTAACCCACCCTTTACTCCCACTCCAACATGAATCACATGCTCACCCGTGTACACACATGGCCTCACGCCACCACACGCACACACACACACATTAAGATTGGGCTTCAGTAAATCTCAAACCATCTGAAAACAAATGTAAAATACAATGCCAGCTCCCCTCTCACACTATCTCATTCCTTCTCATCGGCCCTCTAACTATTAAATCTCATGTCTCAGACTGTGGCCACAGAGCCAGTTTTCATTCCCAAGCCTTGAAATCCAGCTGTTTTCTGAAAGCGTTTTGGCGTATACGAGATACACACGAGGTGTACTTTTTTTGACGATGCCGTGACACACCGGTTACATCTATAACGAGACAGGTGTTTGCTGGATACTTTTTTGGTGCCTCTGCCTAACAAAGAGAAAAGAGAAGGAAGCACATAGCTGTCAGAAACCACCAATCTCTGGGTTGTGCACTGTGTGATTTACGCCACCACCACCACCCCTAAAACCTCTATATGCAAACTTTGTCACTCTCTCAAAGAGCACCATTTGTTCTTGGCAAAAACCCCAAAGGACAATGTGTGCATATCTTTGTAATGCCAGCAGCTTCCGACAAAACCTCAGTATGGCTGCGAAAGAGCCTGGACCTCACTGAGTCAGCAAATATTGAAAATTGCATTTGCACATTTTTGTGTCATTTCATGAAAGTCTACTGACCTAAAAGGACAGCTAAATTGCTCCCCCTCTACATCCAAATCTGCGGACACACAAAAAATAAACAAACTGTGCATCAGAGTTAGCATCTGGTAAGGAGTGTGATACACAACCTAATTATTGTGCTGAGTCACGGCTGGTTAAGGCTCTGCTTTGTCACCTCCTTCTTCTCATGATCATTCATACTGGTTTTTGAGCCAAACTGAGGATTAAGCTGTTTCCATTAGCATATTTCTGTTTCTGTTTTCAGTAAATGACCTATAAGAGACACACATTTGAGACTTGATGAAGTAATTGTAACTTTATTTACAACCTTTTCTCCACAACTCAGCCTGGTAGAGTGCTGCTGCACTGAGACAATGATCAATTCATTACAATTGATCATTGTCTCATTACAACATTACAATACAAGGATTCATTCTTATTTTCCTTTTGACATTCTAAAAAATAAAGTGTGTTAACCCTGTTTTTGAGAGCTAGATGTGGGTTAACACCAGTGTTGGTTACTTTAAATTAGTAACTTAGTTACATTACTTCTATCAAAAGTAACTCAGTTACTTCAAGTTACTTGTTACTTTCAAAGTAACTAGTTACTAGGGAAAGTAACTTTTACTCAGAATTCTCTTATTAATGTGTTGCTTCCCTAACTGAATGTGCATATTTCCACGAGAGAAATCCCACGCCTGGACCGTCGTCGACTACAGCCATGATTCTAGCCTACGTCACAGCGTCACTTGCACTTTTTATGACCAACACGGAAACTGCAGTCGTGGTGCTTTTGATTGTACTCGTAACTCAGAAACCTCACGGACCTGGAACATCATTCCCAGGTCCGTGTTCCGATTTCGGAGGTAAGTCGAACGCAACGCACGAAGTAATAAATAACAAATCTATCTAAATCCCAGTAACGATAAACGCGTTCCTGATTTTGGCATAGTAACTAGTTACCGTGCTCGTTACCACAATAATAACGTAGTTACTGTAACGCGTTAGTCCCTACACTGGTTAACTCACGTGTGGACTTATAGAGTGATGAAAAGTAAAAGTAATAAAGATTTTAGTTTTAAATTATTACTTTGTTTATTAAGGAAAAATCCAAATCTACCTGACCCTGTGTGGAAAATTTTCCCCCTAAACCTAATAACTGGTTGTGCCACCACTGGCAGCAAGAATTACAATCAAGAATTTCCAGTAGCTGACAATGGAATTTTCTCCCACTCATCTTTGCAGAATTGTTATAATTCAGCTACACTGGATGGTTTTAAAGTACGAACAGCCTGTTTAAAGTCGTGCCAAAACATGACTAGGCCACTCCAAAACCTTTTCTTTCTTTTTTTGAGCCACTTGCAGGTGTGTTTCAGATCATTGTACTGTGCTTTTCAGCTTCAGGACACAAGCTGATGGCTGGAAATTCTCCTTCAGGATTTTCTGGTAGATAGCAGAATTCATGGTTCCATCAATTACAGCAAGTCGTCCAGGTCCAGGAGGCTCAACACAGTCCCAGACCATCACACTTGCACCACCATGTTTTACTGTTGGTATGTTGTTCCTTTTATGAAATGTTGTTTTACATCAGATGGAACAAAACCAAAACCTTCAGAAAGGTTTGGCTTTTGTCTCGTCAGGCCACACAACATTTTCCCAAAAGTCTTGGAGATCATCAAGATGTGTGACAAGAGTTTGGGACCTTGTTGGTCAACATTGGTTTTCTCTTTGGAATCCTACCATGGATGCCTTTTTAATAAATGAAATCATCATTTAAAAACTGTTTTCTGCATTTACTCTGGTTCTCTTTGTCTAATATTAACATTTCTTTGATGATCTGAAACATGTAAGAACATGTAAGAGTGACAAATATGCTAAATAATGAGCAATCATGAAGGGGACAAACACTTGTTCGCAGCACTGTACATAAGCCTGTTACCAGTGTTGGGAAGGTTACTTTTAAAATGTATTCCATTACAGATTACAGAATACATGCCCCAAAATGTATTCTGTAACGTATTCCGTTACGTTACTCAATGAGAGTAACGTATTCTGAATACTTTGGATTACTTAATATATTATCATGCTGTTTACAACTACGTGAATGCACTATTGCTGTGATTTACTGTTACTAAAAGTCCACGGCTCCGAACCGTAGTAAAGGGACCTCTGGCTAATACGGTGGGTTCTGTGTCGGCTTGTAGCCGAAAACTAGCTTTACTTTGTTGTCTGGGTCAACTTTGCTAGCGAGAGACAAAGAGAGGCGTTGAAAGGCTGCTCCAACGGAACTTATTGTTTTTGGAGGAAAACACGAACACGGTGTACAGTCGAGTCTTAATAGCGTACTTACAACTGGGCTTGTCAGGCTCTCTTCTTGGCTGCAGTGGTTAATATTATATTTACATGCTTCCAGCTCCCGTTTTTGCTCGATAACAGCTCATACTTTTCCTTTTTCTCCCTCCTCGCTCACAGACACATAACGTGTATGGCAGTCCATTCTCCCTGCAGCACGGACTACACTGCCTATGATGCTACATTCTTTAGAGCTATACCTGTAGCATTCTGCCTATTAGCTTAGCACAACAACAACAAAAAGGCCTCTCTCACCCAGGAAACACGCAGAGAGAGAGCGTCACCCTGTAACCATGGCAACCGTAACGCTGCCGCCTGGAACAACAGACGTAGCTGTCAAACAAAACCCAAACAGTCCTGACCCGCCACAATATGAAACAGGGAAGTACCGCCGTGTAATCCATTTATTTCAACAAAGTAACTGTATTCTAAATACCACCTTTTTAAACGATAACTGTAACGGAATACAGTTACTCATATTTTGTATTTTAAATACGTAACGGCGGTACATGTATTCCGTTACTCCCCAACACTGCCTGTTACCAAAACACAAAGAAAAATGCCAACACTTCTAAGACAGACAAAGTTTCTGTAACAGCGTGAATGGTTTTACGGGAGGTTATTGCACCTCAGGTTTTTACAAGCACAGAGATTTTTGATTTTTAAAACCAGATACTTTCTATCAGTGACCAGACTCCAGGGTTTACTGTGGTTTTTAGTTTTATCAAATCACACGGCATGTAAGATCATTAAAACCATACTGAACAACTTGGCAACTCATTTCTATCTAATGCCACCATTTACTCACAAAAATCATCAGTAAGTATGTAAAGTTGTCTTGGTAAGTAAATCTTTAGACTTTAGGTATATCAAAGACAGACACAGCTCATGGCTTTGTGTTTACATTTAAGCTTTGAGTGTGGCGTGTTGTTCGTTGGCATCTTTTTCTCTTTCTTCCCTTTTTTGAAAACAGACATCCCAGGCAAGAGGTGGATTTAATTGAGGGAATGAGGACACTACACACTCAAAGTGATGACTTAAGTCAAGCTGCAAACTATATCTTACTTTATCTTCCACTCTAAATGCTACCATAATTTACAAAATGTTTACAGCCGCCTTCTCTGAATTAGCCTATGGGTGTGTCTTGCTGTCCCCACTCTTCTTCAGGCTACGCCCCTGCCAGCTGACTCCACTCAGCAGTTTGAGCTAAGAGCTCTTAACATCGGGGAGGCGAGGAGTTTGCCTTACAGTGTGTTAGCTGTGCGTTTATGATGGTTCACTCATGCTCACTGAAGAGGTACATATTTTTCAGCCTTTTCTCTAGTTTCCTGACAGTCTTTCTTTCTTTCTCTCACCTGATGATCATGTCTTCTCTGTTTTTTGTTTTGTTTTTTTTAGTGTATTTAAGAATATAATCCTTAATTTTATTGCTTCCATCATGTTGCCTTTTAGTGTTACTTTCCCTCATCCCCCTTACGTTTTGGGGAACATAACACAAAAGAGACATCATGTTGTTTTGGATCAAACTTTTAACAGGTGACTGTGACAGACCAACTGTTAATTTGCTAATTTCAATTAACTTTAATGTTTCAGATAAACTTAGAATATGATCTTTAAAAAACTGCCGGTTTGCCGCACAGCAAGAAGGTCCTGAGTTCAATTCCAACATCAGGCCGGGGTCTTTCTGTGTGGAGTTTGCATGTTTGCATGTTCTCCCCGTGTTTGCGTGGGTTCCCTCTGGGTACTCCAGCTTCCTCCCACCGTCCAAAGACATGCAGCTTGTGGGGATAGGTTAATTGGATAATCCAAATTGTCACTAGGTGTGAATGTGCGAATGAATGTGAGTGTGAATGGTTGTCTGTCCATGTGTGTTGGCCCTGCGACAGACTGGCGACCTGTCCAGGGTGTACCCCGCCTCTCGCCCTATGACAGCTGGGATAGGCTCCAGCGCCCCCCGCGACCCTGAAAAGGATAAGCGGAAGCGAATGGATGGATGGATGGATGGATAACAGCACTCGTGACCTGTCCAGGGTGTACCCCGCCTCTCGCCCTATGACAGCTGGGATAGGCTCCAGCGCCCCCCGCGACCCTGAAAAGGATAAGCGGAAGCGAATGGATGGATGGATGGATGGATAACAGCACTCGTGTGCTGGGTGGCAAAGAAAGACTAACATGACTTTTCAGCGTTATCCTGACACTGTCGACTGCTCTCATTTTTAAGCGATCTACCTGTCTATCTCTGTCCTAAACTATTCCACCTACTTCTGTCACTCCAGTTGCATATTTTACTTTTTTACTTCTTCTTCTTTCACCCTCTCGTAGTCTTTCCCTTATAGCCTACACATATTTCTGCTTCTCTCTCTAGCTTCTAGCAATGGCAGCCTGTCTGTTCAAATTCAGCTCCCATCAGTACCACGTGGACACAAACACACACACACACATATATATACATCATTGGAGGAGAAACAAATTATTTCAGGACAGCAGAACTGTTTTGTTTGGTTCACCCTTGTTTGGTTTTTTTCTCACTCTCTCTCCCTTTCCTCCCTTTCTCTCTCTCTCTCTCCCTCTCTGTCTCTTTCACCCTCTCTCCCACTCCAACAGATGGGGTATTTTAATGAAATCAGCCTTGCCTGTTCCCATCTGTGTGAGAAATGAATTTCACCATTTTTTAAATGAGGGAATTTACAATGAGACAGGCTGGAACGAAGGGGAACCCAGCGCAAAGTTTTTTTTTACTTTCCTCCCCCCCGACTCCCCCATCTCTTGAACCTATTAGACTTTCACTGCATTTGTCTCTGCGAGCCTGTCAGTCCTTTTCTTTCTGTTTAATGTTTCATGTTTTTATAACTGCGCGGTGCTAAAACGGCGCAGTGATAGCGACGCTGCGTTTGCAGTACAACACGTTTCTCGTAGTTTAAAAAGCATAATTGTGGCTTTCACTTTTAATTGTGACAACGTTTTCATCCTCTCTCATGCTTGCTATAAACAAATAAACTGCAATGGATAGTCTCTGCTGAATCAGATGCTAGTACTTCTCATTTATTTCTCCTAATTAAAATGTAAATTTTCTCTTTTGCTTGTCAGCAGATAATTAGGGAAGTCGTTTTCCCTTCCGTTCTCAAAAACTTTCCACCTGTGCACGAAATCTTAAAAAGTTTGGCTTATTCTAACCATGCAGCATCTTTCCCCTGCTTTGTCAGTTAATGCAACCAGTAGAGCCCATTTTACCTGTAAGTGGACCTCGGGGCACACGGTGGTTTAATTAGTGCAACAGAAGGTGAAAGAAACAATCAGAACTGTTGATGATAGCCTCATTAGTACAAACACTCCAGCTTAGCAGCTTGGTTTATATAAAAAACCCTGACTGTTCTGTTTATTTGTGTACATTACGAGCTTATTATAATACACGTTTCCAAACAAAGGCAGAGCTTTGGCTGGATCAGCAGATCTTTTTGGAATCTTCCTCCATCGTATTATCCACCATTTAGGGGTCACTTAGCAAGGCACAAGACATCCAACTTCTCCAGTGGGGCTGCACACCGGTCAAAAGTTCAGACTGCAGTTGTATTGGGCAGCTACCAGGTGCCATGATGTGTAATCCCTTACGGCTACCGGTTGCATCACTAACATATTGTAGCTGTGTCACGGCTAAGAAATGCTTTTTTGAAGGGAAGCTCCTGTTTACCTGTCTCCTTCACCTTGTTTTTTCTCTTACAGGAGAAAAAAAGTGTTACTACAGTGTAACATGCATTCACAAGTGAATTTCACACTTCAGAGAAGCAAGTGGATCGAGCTAAAATATATCAAACTTCATATAGCAGAGTGAAAAACAGTGCTGAGTGGCGAAATTTCAAAAAGTCCCATACTGTATAAAAATCTTGAGCCACCCCTACTTTTTTTTCTATTTTGCTAGGAGCATGGAAAATCAGTGGAGGCATTTATTTATGTGCAAACATAAGGGAAAGAAATTTAGTACAACTGTAATGAGCTTGAATTAAAATGAATTTGTTGTGACAACATTTATTCTTCAGTTCAGACTGAACTCTCTTAGGCATGCTATCTTGTAATTTCTACAAGTAGTCTTCAGGAAAAGTTTCCAGGCTTCTTGAAGGACATACCAAAACTCTCCTTTCTCGACAGTGTTCAAATAATGTTGAAGTGCAGATTCAGAGGAGGTCAAAACATGACCGATAATATAAGTGCTCTTGTGTAATTTTGCATACCTCAGTCATTTCTCGTTAAACACCTCCTTAAGAATGGCACCCTTCCACCCTGTCCATTCTGATGAGGCTTTGGTGAACAGTAGATCGATCAGCTGAGGAGCCAGATGTGTCATCCCCCCCCCCCCCCCCCCCCCCCCCCATTTCTTAAAGACTTTCATCTGATGTAGATGTAGTTTAGCCCTGAAACCTCTTCTCCTGTCCTCACTTGTCCGGTTCTTTAAGGACACACTGCGCACTATACACATTTTTTGTAAATGTATATTTGAAATGTTTTATTCTGAAATGAAGTTTTTGAGGTTTTTTGTCATTTTTCAGCTAAAGAAGATGGAACAGGCTGCTAGTAACAAAGTAATGAAATTATATTTGTGTAGATATCACACAGGTTCACGTTATGGCTAATGTTGAATTGATTAACAAAACAAAACCAAAAAATCTTCCTCTCAAAATTGACTTAAAAAAATTACAAGTCTGGCTCTTTGAAAACAAAATGTAAAAAATGCAACATAATCAGGTTAGACATCTGTATTGCTTTTGGTACAAATAGTAAGACAGCGGGGGGTAGGGTGGGGGGTAATTGCAGTGGTGTTTTAATTGTTCCTGGTTTGAGAAGCAGAAAACAACAATACACATGCTGCTTTCCCAACTATTTGCCACATACTGCTGTCTTTATTTGACAGAAGTTGATATAAGTTCCTTCTGAATCAAAATTTAAGAGTATTATTTTTGTGTTCTGCAGGTTGGAACAAGTAAACTGCTGCCTCTTCATTGTTGTATTATATGGAACATTTTCTGTTATAACTATCCTGGACTTTCATTAGCTCAAAGACATTGTTATACTATGTTTGACCCCAGAGGTGCCTGAAATCCAGTATGAGACACTGGACATTTTGGATATCAAAACTACTGTATGTGTAACTGCATAGTAATTCTGAATATTCATGTTGTGCATCAGTTGAAAGCAGTTTTTCCATATAAAAACAGCTACACGATAAAGCAGACTGAACTAAACAAAGACAAAAAAAAAAAAAAAAACAACCAAAAAAAGTATTCTTCTAAAATTTCTTTTGGTATTTTAATATACAGGCCCATTAAATTTTTGCTTTAAAAAAAGGATCACAATGTGTTGTTTTTGTTGTGCTCCTGACATTTAAAAACAGGTTTCTTAACACTGTGTGAGCTTTGAGTGGTAGGACTCACCACTGCACCCTTTCCAAACTTTCCAAACTGTAGTTTCACAAGCAAAGCTATCAATCAGAAAAGGTTGCAGACTGAAATGTTGACATTTTGGCGACGTCAGGTTTTCATCTGTCAGCAACTCGCAGTGTGTGTTATCTTTTCGTAAGAGAGTGTTTGCATGCCTGTTTGCTTGTACACATGCATCTGTGCCTGTGGAAATCCACGCATGCGTTTGCAAGGGCCTGCGCTTGCCGCCACATATGTGAATGGCAGCGTGTGTTTTCTTAGGTGTATTTTCAGGAAGGGAGCTGTCAGACATGATGACTAACGTCGCCCTTATTATACACACGCACGCAAACACACCCACACACACACAGAAATACACACACAGGCATGTAAGTTGGCAGGTTAAAGCAGTTAGCTACTCAGAAAACAGAGAAGTCATTCAGACAAACTGCACCTGCTTTTGAAATAGCTTAACAAGCAATTACACATGGGGAGTGAGACACACGTGCGTGCTCACACACACACACACACACACACACACACACATACAGATAGCTAAATTCAATTCCAGGCAGACTAGTGGGAAGTAGCCTGAATAATTACTGATATTACCAGCAAAGTGAAATAAAGAAACCGAGAGGCTGAGAGACAAGAGACTGAAAGAAACTGATCCTAAACACCTAAATTCTACTTTATGTGCCACAGCACCTGTGTACGTGTGTGTTTGTAGGTCTGTGCAAGAGGCAGGTGATGTGTCAGTAATACACTTGTTGAGGCAGCAATTAAAATATGCAAATCCAGGAATGCCAGGGCAGAATCTGATAGGCTATGCTTAACTGCACTCCGTGTTGATTAAACATGAATATACATGAGCCAAAGGCAACATTAGATAGATAGATAGATAGATAGATAGATAGATAGATGTGTGAGTGTGTCTCTTTGTGTAAACAAATATGTAAGTGTGCATCCTTCCTATACCCTCATCATCCAGGCTAGGTGCCCGGAAAAAATGCAAATAGTTTTTATTCCGAAAATATGTTAATGAAGTTTGAGAACAGAATTAATTAGACCTCCAACGTTCTACAAAATCTACCAGCCGTCAAACTGTGTGAAGTGTGATTATGAGATCATTTGCATATTTGTCCCATTAAGGGACATTAGCAATCCCCTCGGTTGTATTAGACCTAAGAAACTGGTGTTTACTTGTTACGTTAATGAGGGATGTGAAAGTTCAACAAGTCAAAATCAAGTCAGAAACATCAGCTGGGAAAGTCTGGGCAGGAGCATGAATAAATTACTCACTGGTGTTTAAGAGAAGAAAGTGTTGTGGGACAAAGAGTCGGCCGGCATAAGATGATATTTTGTAGGAACAGCACTGCGACAAAGTTACTATAGCAACTAGATTGTAAGGCCAGCTGAGATTTGTCTGCATTTGAAAGCAGCAAAGGAACAATACCACACGGGGAATAGTTATTTGGGATATTTTACATCAGAGTAATTAAAAACTTCCCTAATCATGTTTGTAAATGATGAATGCCTCGTAACTGTGTATTATGTGAGAGGTCATTTGTAGTAATAAGCCCACAGAGAGTGAACATCCCTCAGTACTCCTCGGTTCTGCAGATCATTTTAGCAATTTATATCCCACTGTTTTGGTTTAATCTAAATAACTTTTAGCCTTTGCTTCACTCACATCAGTGTCATTGCTGTTATAAAACATCAGAAAACCCCGACTGTGAGCTTTTAGTCATTTTCCACCAACTTTGTGGCAGTGCAAGAAACTAATCTAGAGCTGCTTCCATAGATTTTCACCTTTAAAAGACTGGTGCCAGTGCAAAAAGCTGGAACCAATGATGTCAGCGGCTATGGGAAGGGCCACCGCAAGAAATTCATAAATGATTTGCAGTCACAAACTATTTCTCCCAATGGGGGCGGTTTCTGGAAAAGCGCCAAGGCAAAGGCGGCCCACGCAAGCACCTGCAGCTCGGTGGAAAAGGGGTATACATGGAGCGTTTTTCAGCTGAAGAGCCAAAAATATCTCTAGGTGGTAAAGATCAAAGCAAACCTAAACTGACAATGACAGCAACGAGTTATGTCATCTCACCACAAGCATGACGACAAATCAAAGGTGACGCTGCTCCGTGTTGTCTTGATAAGGAGAAAGACATTCTTAGCATAATCAGGCCAAAACACGTGACACTTGTATGTTCTCTGTAAAAGTCTTTATTCTAACTGCACTTTCTGTGGAGCTGTTTATTTATTCTGTGCTAAAACTGATAAAAGAATGCTTTTTCAGGGTGAGGATATAACCTAGGTAAGATGATTTGGGACAAAAAAAAAAGGTTTAACATCTTATTTAAGACACTTTCTTGGGGTTTTTTGTTGTTGTTTTTTAAATATAAACATTGCATCACTTGCCACAGGACTTTTTGTTTTGATGTGTTGCCCTTTCCAGTAGCCCTGCATTATTGATGGAGTTATTTTTGCAGCCTCTACAATACATATTAATTATGCTGCCGTTTTACTTGAGGTGCTCTCTCCTGAAAACCACATGGGTCTTCAGCTCTTAAGTCGCTTGTCTTCATTTTCTGCCTGCTGCTCATCACTGGGCAGGTAGAATGAGTTTATTAAAGAAGTCCTTGCCTGTGTTGACTGATGAGACTGTCTGAGACGGAAACGTATAGCGGATGCATCGACCAAAGAACCAAAACAATAAGCTTTAAGAAGCTTAAAGAGCTCCAGATCAACTGAATTTCACTCAATTCAACGCTGAAGTCAAATATCTGCTCGTTTAATTCTCTACAATGCGCCTCGAAGGTTTAATGAATCCTTTCTGGTGAAGGAGCTGCTACAGAGCAGAAATCTCTCAAGAAGATGCTGGACTTTTAGCAAACAGCTGCTGGGTAAATAAAGGAATCCCAAATACTGATTAGGATTGAGATTTCCTTCTTAACGTGGTTGCGGTTGGCTTATCTTGTGTCTCTGTGTCATTACGTTCGCCATCTCTAGTCTCCGTGTGTCATTTAGCAAGTTTCAGGTCAGTGGGCTCCAAGCTGGCTTTCAGCAGTACGCACGCATTCAAATTACAGGCAGGAATATGCAGACGTGAATGACAACCAGCGACAAGCCCTGTGTTCATAGAGAGAACAAACAGCGTGCACTAATATCTGCATGTTTGTGTGTTAGTGTGTGTTTAAAGGTGTGACAATAAGCTCCATTAATTATGTTTTTTTTCCCCTGTAATCTGTTTCTGCTGTGAATTAACTTGTGTGTTTGTATGTGTGTGTGATCGTGCATAAGTTGTGCAGATTTATCACAGCAAAGCATAATGCTTGTTTGTGTTTGGGAGGATAAAATGAATCATTACTAAAGTCTGCCATTACAGCTACTTTAGGGCCTGAACTTTTAAAGCTGAATTAGACCAAATGGATTCAAGCATCTCTTCGGGGGGCTAATCTGCGAGCTTCTGTTTTCGCTGCAGCTCATTTGAATTGGCATTTTCAACCTTAGTTAAATAAACACAGTAAGTTGTATCTTTCACTTTTGCCAAAGCTGTTGCTGCCCGCCATGGCAGAGATGTAATAAAACAGAGTTGTTTGTAGGATTAGACAGTGTCACCGCACTTGAAAATGGAGGCCTCTGGTTTCACAGCATAGCTCAATTAATCCTCTTAGCTTAGTTTGTTACTGCAGGCTTTGTGTGCTGTTTTACACTGCTGACAAAGTAAGACTTTGAATTGTATATTACCATCTGTTAGTGCTGACTGGTGAACGAATTTAGGCTGATAAATCAGGCTTTTGTTTTTCAGAAAATGACTTTATCTGATATTACAGTCATTTCTGTGTCTGCTGCTAGAAACTATCATTTTTGTTTATGCAAAAGTACACTCTGTCTCTTCAGACAGTGTAATATATTCTTACATGATATAATGTTATAAACACACACACACACACACATATATATATATATATATATATATATATATATATATATATATATATATATATATATATATATATATATATATATACACACACATACATATATATATATATACATATATAATTCTGTAATATTAGCTTGTTTGAGGGACCACACCAGATGCTCGGTTAAATTCTAGTTTTGAATGAGAAGTTTGTTTGAAGTTTGTTTGTTCGAATGGAGATCTCACATTTCCATTTTTTGTTAGGCTTTTATTTTATAATGGCTGTTTGTATTGTTTTTTCCTCTTTTTTTTTTAGCATATAACCTTTGTGTTAATGTTAGTTATTCAAAGCTAAGCAGCAAATTTAGCATTTGTTTTGAGTGGTACTTCTGACAACCTGAAAAATTAAGCCCATGTTCAGTATTCACACTTTTCAGCTCAGTTTTTGGTGTCTGCTTACTCGTGTAGGACATAGCCACCTTTCTGCTGAATGCTGCTAAATATGTTAGCAATCTATTCGGTGAAAATGTAAACATGTCTGCTGTTTGAGTACGATCATTAACTTCTTTTCATCTAAAGATCTGTGGGTTCACCAATTTAAAAAAAAAAAATCCCACACATTTGAGATGTTCAGAGGACCCAAACAGATGACAGAAAAAAAGTCATAAAATCCAGATCTTAAATGATCAGACCGTTGTTATACAACCACAATCCTCTCTGCATGGCACAGGTCATGCACAAACAAAACTGCAAGAAACACGAAGGAAGGCAGATATTTGGAAATAAAATACAAGGAAATAAATTTTGGAAACATAACACAGAGAAATGTCTTAGAGCAAAATGACAATGGGAAGGTGACTGAGACTGATTAGTTAACTGAACTCAGTTAACTGGGAAAAAGAACAAAGTGAAGTCAAACTGACAGGAATGCATGAAAATAGAAACATTATTAGAGGAAGACATGGCACTGAAGGAATAACCAATATACTTCTATCAGGGAATTTTGAAGTAGTAAACATAGTGGTTGTCCCATCCAGGCCCCACCCAACAGCCAATCAACAGCCAAGACATAAAACATACTAGCCAATCATGTTGCTATTGTAATGCTCGCACAGAGTTGAGATTCATGACCGTTTTAGCTGCGTGGTGGCAGATTATTGTTGTAATAAAGATGTACACACATCTTTATACTCATCTCATATTCATACACGGCATAAAAATGACCACACAGAGTAATTCCAACATGGCTGCTTAGTTGAGAGATTTGCTTGTAGATGCAAGAAATGAAAGAACAAAATCCAGGTAAAAGCTTGCCTCTGACACATGCACTTAATATGATAATAATTAAGAAGACTAAAGCACTCTAACTAATAAAAATGTGATTAAAAGAAAACATAGTCTAAGGAGCTTGGGAAGAAAGCTCCAGAAAGATTACCTGAGTGACTGAGAGCATTAACAGACATTAAAACTAAATATTTTCAACCATTAAAAACTGAAACAAGATAATCCACTCTGGAAACTAACTGAATTAAAACAAACAGTTAAAATCAAATAAAAATAACTAATTAGAAAATACAAAACTATAATAACTCTTTTAATATAAATTTGATTTGGAGTTTTGTGTTATTTGTGGTGTGCCTTACACTGGATGGCACAGAGTACCAGGGTTTTCATTGCCTATGAAATCTCAGTTTTCTGTGAAACTGATGCAGCTTATGGCTTCATCTTCCAGACTGAAGTCAACTGGTTGAGCTAAACTCTGAAAGGAAAAGAGGAAGAAGTGATGCACATAATTTACACTGTCATTTTGTTCAAAGTCCAAGTGGGACAAATGGGAGACTTCCCAAACCAAAATGTCAGATAATAAACTCCAAAGCATTTTCAGATAAAGTGGCATCTGAGAGGCATTTTCTGTACATGCACAAAAAGGAGGACAAAGCAAAAATTCTTCACATGAATTTTTCTTTCCACTGACATCGATGCTGTATGTGTCAGGTTGCATTTTCTTTACCAAATGGACAATGCAATAATTAAACCGCAAAGTGACACTGAAATGTGAGCCTCGGCAAAGGACGGCAACTTTTCAGGACTTTCCTCGCCGCTCCTCCTGTGCACTGAAGGTCAAAGTCTATTTTGGCTCCACCTATCTCTGTGAGCTGGCCTTTTCACAAAAGAAGATAATCAAAACAAAAGCACAGAAGCCCGCTGACTGACAGGCACCTTACTGACTGTGGGCCTCTAACTAAGAGTTCAGGTGCAGAGGACTTAATGATAGTGTGCAGTCATAGGTGTCGCACGGACGGAGGGTTTTGAACACTTTTTATAGAAAAAATGTGACCAGTTCCTGATTATTTCCCTTTTGTTGTCATTGCTGAATGTTTCCAATGCTAAATAATAATTGTAGCATGCATTGGACTCATTTATATTTCTTGAAATATTTCTTTTTGTTCCCAGCGTGCTTTGACAACACAAACAGTCGTCATAACTGTGTTGAATTTGGTGGGGTTAAAGTCAAAATAAAAGCAGCTGCATCATGCAGTATTTGAAAATCTGAATGATTGATTATTTCTAACATTTCTAATCAGGCCAATATTTCAACAAACTTCGGAAAAGTTTGGTAACCAGTGTTAAAAATGGACTTGTATTTTTTTTCTATCAATTTTCTACTCTTACTGAGCACTCACACTGCTTTTCACACAATGAGTCATGTTCACCCATTTACACCCATTCATACAGCGCTCTATTCTGTGCTTTTAAGTGCTTTTTACCTCTCACATGCACCCTCAAACCCTGCTTTGGGGCAATATGGAGTTCAGTGTCTTGCCTAAGAACACTTATACATGCAGAGAAGCTGTGGATCAAACCACTGGCCTTCTAGTTTGTAGACAATCCACTCCTGACCTAAGGCGCCCTGGCATATGCTATAAAGGACTTGTGCAAGAGTATTAAGGTCTAAAAGTACAGTGAGGATAGTTTCAGAAGTAGTGCCAAGAATAGTTTCACTGGGTAACTTCATAAAAAAAAAAGTTCAGCAAAACTGAAAAACAAACAAAATGAAAATCATTTTTTGTGGATGGCTATGTAGTGCAGTGGATAGCGCTCTGGATTCCAACCCACTGGTGGGCATGTTCTTCCTGCGGTTGTGTGGGTTGTCTTTGAGTACTCTGGCTCCCTTGGAGAGTTTGAATTAATGTAAGCATGGATGGTTGGCTTTCTCTATGTGTTAGCCCTGTGATAGCGTGGTGACCTATCCATGGTGTACCCTGCCTTATGCACTGTGACAGCTGGCATAGTGGATGAGCAGTTGAAAATATTTGATCATCCATCGCACCGTCGGTCGCTCTTGTTCTGAGTGCCATGGCATGCTTGCTAAATTACTTTGATTTAGATCCATGTCAGTTGTTTCTATCTCATCATGGAAACTCAGTCTGACTCAGTGATGGTTAGATTGGGTCTTTGGGGGAGGATAGCGCAGATTGAATTCTTTCGTTTTATTGATGTAGACGGTAAACCGAAACTCCAAAAATAAATGTTTTGTTCCGATAAACAGTTTCAACAGTCTGCAGTATAAAGGTGCTATGGATGCTGTGTAGACCTCCACTGAACCCGTCATCTTCAACACATCCACTAAAGTAATCACGCAAATGAACCACAGCAGTATATCACTCCTCACACATACATATAAAACGTAAACGATTCCCTCAAGAAAACTGTGTCATTACAGAAGCAGGCTTTCTCTCAGGAGCTCTTACCAAAACAAGTGCAAGAAATATGCGTGTTTGCATCCCTGTCCCCGTAAAGCATGACTGCTGAATCTGTCTTTTAATGAATTTAATAGTTCCATCATTTCTCTATCAACCATCAACGCTGGTGTTCCACACACACACTCACACACACAATCATGCACACACACATGCTGATTCGACGTTGGTGTTCCTTGTTATTTACTGCAATTGGAGAAACATGCCAAGTGGAAAAGTGACTAAGCAGATGTGCATGTGCACCCTGGTGTTTATATGTGCATATACCTCGATCTCCGAGGAATTTGTTAAGTAATCTGAGTGTGGAATTGAATTATGTCGTCATAGAAACAAGGATTAGGTTATAGGATGTTTAAGAATGTTCAATTAGTGTTACTACCGCAACACATGTGAGCGGAAAACAAGGAAGGCAGGGAAGCATGCCGAGGGAGGAAGAAAGAATTTTTTTTTCTTTTCTTTCCTTTTTTTTTGGTCTCTGCTAAAGAATCTCCATACTGTAATAAGTGCTCATCTTGACCTTTAACCCACTTAGAGAAGTGAAAGGAGAATAACCTTTCAGAGATCAATACTTGCGGGGAGAAAAAAAAACATTTTCTGGATTCCAGCTGTAAACAAGATCAGTAGCTTGTTGGTGAGATGTCTGGCCCAACAAAAAAAAATATGAAATCCAAAAACGCACACCGACATACAGAGGAAAAAAAAGTCAAGAGACAGCAACAAGAAGAAAAAGAAAGAAAGGGGGAGAAGTGAAACAGTGATCAGACTTCAAAGCATCCTTTTATCCTATCTGTTTAGAATTTTAAATCGGCAGTCCAGATTCACCAAAACAAAAGATGAAACGATAATCCGATAATCGTTACAATGTTTCACAGAGGGAAAATATTTCTCAATATATTTACGTGTTTATGTCATCGCTGGAGCGAAATGTGCTTAAAGCATGATAAAATGTTTAATTTCGATTTAACTGGATTCATGTTTGTTCCTTTTGTTTGTTACATTGGGCTTTTTCTGCTTACAGAGGGCATTTGCACATATATGTATGTATGTATGTGTGTGCGCGCGTGTGTGTGTGTGTATAAAAGCAAGAGTAAATGGAATAAAGAGCTATTGTTTGCATGTGTGTTTGTGTACTTTCACTGTTATATACATACCATCTGATCTGACTTCAGGGTATACAAAACTGCATCTCTACTTAAGTCAGAAGACTCAATTAGCTCATACTAAAACAATTACAGTCAGCTACTGTCACTCACCATGTTGTTTATGTATGTGTTATTCTAGAGGTGCCCACACACTGAGTTGACTGCTGGCCTCTTTTCTTATATTTTTATAAAGCAAAGGAGACTTTCATGCACTGCGCTGCACTTTGGGAAGTCGTTACTGCAGAGGACAGGGGGACCATTTCGACGCCTGCATTCTCATCTCTTTAAAAAGGCAAATTTATTGTTAAGTCAATCTGCTAGAAATCCAATGTGTGTTTTTTTGTAACAGCTGTTAAGCTTGACACTGGTAAGTGCTTTGGTGAAGATAGGCTGCTTTGTCCATATATCCTCATTTACATGGAAATGTCTGTCGAGCATTTAAAAACACCTCAAGGTCATGTAATCTTACTCAAACTGGGCAAGGTTATTTTTTTCCATTCTTGAGGTTAATTATATGTTAGTGTGGCAAGATGGAGGGACAGAGAATGAAAGAGAGAAAAGGGATTAAAGAAAAAGGAAAAAGAAGGAAAAAGAAAAACCAGGACCAACTGAGGAAGATAAATATAATAAAAAAATAAAATAAAGAAGGCAACTGGACATGTCTGAAAGGGCATTTTCTGATATGCCTCCACTTACATGCACTCCAGTATATTGCCTATCGGCAAGGATTACTCACAAGACCACTGTGAAAATTGCCCCTGTGACCACAGGGTGTCTCAGCCTGAGCAGTACTGAAGGTGAGACCACTGGCGTTAACAGGCCCCTGGGCACAGCACAAGTATTACAAACCAAAAATGTGTGTGTCGGTTTAGCTCTTGAACCTAAGTGAATAAATCATAGTATTATGTTGTTGGTGTGCCCAGAGCCGTTGTTCCCAACAGTGGAGGTCAGGGCTTGCCAAAGAAATAATAAAGGAGAAAAAAGATTTTCTCTTGCACGCATTATACTGGCTTTTCTATTTTTCTAATTTTCTCCAGAAATGTTTGAAATCAATCTTAAAAAGAAAAAAAAATCTGTATTTTATGACTCATGTCCGCATATCAAGCCTCAACTTTGTAAGGACTCCCAATTATCTTGACTCTAAGAAGTCAGTGTTGAACTGGTTTGACATTGAAGAGACTCAGATGCAGCAAACTCAAAATCAAGACCAAACATAACCATACATGTTAATAGCACA
This sequence comes from Neolamprologus brichardi, assembly GCF_056152115.1. Taxonomy (NCBI): domain Eukaryota; kingdom Metazoa; phylum Chordata; class Actinopteri; order Cichliformes; family Cichlidae; genus Neolamprologus; species Neolamprologus brichardi. The sequence goes on along the minus strand of NC_142124.1, from coordinate 14,948,758 downwards.
ACGCGGATTTCCTTAAACGGCGTAATTACACTCTATGCTACACATCTACTGTTGCATCCAGGCAAGATTAAGACCTTTTTTTACCTACAGCCTGAAAAGAGAGTCTGCCATGTCCGTCTCACAAAAATTAGATAATGGAGGCACTCTTGAGCCTTGGGGCCTCAGACACAGATTAAGAGATGTCTCTGAACACGCCCTGGGTCATTTGCAGACGCGAGGTCATCACATCCTCACAAGAGGCTCCGCAGTGTGCTACGTGCATGACCTTTGAGGACAGGCAGCCCGCGGGGCCAAAGCATCTGTATATACTAGATTTTAAGGGGGTTTTTAAAATTTAAACACAAAAGCTACAATTTTTAAGTTAGATAACACACATGTATCTTATTCTACTCCTAAACTTTTGATATATACAAATACAGCTTGAGAGAGAAAAAAGGTTTAAGGAAAAAAACAGGCTGATCTTGACTGGATACCACTTAACCTAATATTGTTGACGCTCATATTTGCCCATTTATATTCAGTCTTTATGGTAAGCTAAATCATTTGTCACTGCATGAGAATGAGATTAACCTTGATTAGATGCTGTCTCTCATTTATGTGGCCTACATTACTTTTGCTCCTACTGGAAGTGGAAAGAAACCTACTTGTAGAGGTGGGCAGATAGATCCAAATATCGATAGTACCGATACCAATGATGGTATTGGTACTGGATTGATACTAGTGTGAGAAGATCGATACTTTGTTCAGTATTTTATTTATAGGCCATGACAAATTTAAAGGAAGAAGCTAAATCAAAGGCATTCCAGGTCTTAAAGTAACCCAGTTTTGTTCAGAATTTGCAAATTGATGATGATTTATCTCAAATCATGACCAGAGATGGTAATCCGATTACTTTTTTCAAGTAACGAGTAAAGTAAGGGATTACTATTGCAAAAACGGTAATTAGATTACCGTTACTTTCCCGTAGGAACGCTGCGTTACTGCGCTACTAAAACCGTGATTTTTTTGCGAGAATGTCTCATGACAGTGACGTAAGCAAGTGCGACGTTCGTGAAAACAGCTGTGTGCAGATCAACAATGGATAATATATCGAGTGTGGGAGAGAGTATGAGCATGCAGCGTTTAAAGCGTGGAAGTACTGACCTTACTTTAAGTTTGATTCCATAAAAAGTGACAAAAACATTAGCATCCGTTGTGCGTGGGAAGAAAACTTCTTTTTACATTGAAAAAAAAACCAACCCTAAACTTCCAAGCAAACACAGAGTGCGCTACGACATAATGTGAAATTCACAGAGAAACTCACGGATTCTTCCACTGACCGCTGCGGCACACCTGCACCAGGGTAAACCTCCGTCTACCCTACTCCTGCTTTACAGGTGAAAATAGAGCAAAAGGACCGCTGAGTCTTTGACTTTATTTATTTTCTGCTGTGTTTTACTTCTTCTTGCATCTATTTGAAAGAGTGAGTGTAAACACACACACAAAAAAATACTTTATGTGCTGGAATGTGCAGAAAATAGGTTTAAATATTAAACAAATTTCTTCCAGTGAGAGAATTTTGTATATAATTAAATTTTTTGCTTGATGCATGAAGTTAAAAGATTAAAACTAATAAAACAAGTTTTAAAAAGGGACTTTTCCATTTGATTACATTTTGTATGATGGATTATGTAGAAAAGTAGAATTGGGCTGAAAGATCTATCGCTTTATCACCTATTCAGATTGTAAATCGTGTTTTTAAAAAGTAACTAAGTAACTAAGTAATTCATTACTTTTGAAAATAAGTAATCAGTAAAGTAACAGGATTACTTTTTGGGGGAAGTAATCAGTAATCTGTTACTGATTACTTTTTTCAAGTAACTTGACCAACACTGATCATGACACACTGCTTTCCCCTACATAAGCTACCTTCAGTTGCGGTTTTAGATACGGGCGACACGGGCGGTTGCCCGGGGCGGCATCGTGGTGGGGGCGGCATCACGTGCATCGGCAAAAAATAATAATGAAAAATGCTCGTACTCATGCTGCCCCGACGTCATGCCAGCGCATATTGGGAATGGCAGAGGCACCGATCGGTTTTCTATCGCCCGTTTGCTGGGAGTAAGGGCGCCCTTCGTTTGCGAGGTGCACCTGCTGCTTGCGGCGCAGAGAGGAGAGGGTGGGGGATTCTCTGACCGGCTGGAGCAGCATCTAATAACCAGCTCGCAAAATAAAAACAAAACAACAAACACGAAAACACCAGACATTATAATACAGACGTATAATTTGCACCAATGTTTTTTCAAAATTCTATACACAAAAAGTGAGCGCGAGAGCCCTCGGTGCGCCTGCTCACTGCTGAAGTCAAAGTAAACTTTATTGTCATCTCCGTTACATACAGTCCAGTATATAGAGAGACGAGACAACAAGGCTCCAGTTACAGCAGTGCAAGTAAACAAACAATATATATAAGAAGAGTAAGAAAATAAATATACGCTTTAGGACTAGGGGTAAAGGGATCAATAACAATTTAAAATGTATAATTTACAGTTTGATGATTTAAAGTCTCACACACAACCCGTCAAAAGGGGAGGGGGGCCTGCTGCTTCCAAATAGAGCACATTTCATTTATAATGATGTAAATCCAAGCCCATTATGTATTCATGATTTCAATGCTGGGTTGTGTGAAATCTCAGAAATGCACCCTAGACAAAGTGAATCTGTGAACTAAGGTGTAGGTCTATTAGGTTATGTTGTGGTGATCCTTGGGTTGAGGGATGGGTGCTCATACTGGAGTGCAAAATTAAAACCAATGGAAGATGGACAAGAAAAGTTCAAAGCCATCAGGTGCGCAGTTTAGAAAAAAGAGAAAAGAAGAGGAGGAGAAACGAGCCAAAGATGCAGGTAAGCAGATGTGTCATTGGATAATGGCAGGTCATCCTGAAACAATCAGAATCAGAATACTTTATTAATCCCTAAGGAAATTATGTGCGTTACAGTTGCTCCGAGAAGAAATGGTAAAAATAGTAACAGTAACAGACTAAACTCCAAACAATACCTTATGTTACAGATTTTAATATTAATTAGTCATTGTCAATTGTTGATTTGTCCTGTTCTCATTGTATGATGAATTATGATGGCTGTTTGGTAGCCGTTTGCATACTATGCATACTTTCTCTTTACTCATATCTCTGTGTGTGTACAACAGCTTTATGTTAATGTACAATCCTTAATATGTTTTGTGTGTGTGTGTGTGTGTGTGTGGGGGGGGGGGGGGGGGGGGGGGGGGAGTTTTCGCCCAGGGCGCCAAACAGGCTAGGACCGCCACTGGCTACCTTTATTGTAAAAGTATCAGTGTGTGTATATATATATATATATATATATATATATATATATATATATATATATATATATATATATAATTTGTAATGGCAATGCTGGCCCTTTATTTTCTTGGTAGAGTATGTCCCAAATGCCAAATGATTTAATTGCTTTAATAAAAAAAAAAAACATGTCAACTGTTTTCAAAACAAAAACAAAAAAAGGATAAACGCCCTGTTATGACAAACATATGTTAATGATATTGCAGAAAAAGACTTTGGAAATTTTACTGTTGCAAAATTCTGTCGGAGCGCTCTGTGGACAGATTGCTCCGTCTGTCCACAGAGACCACAGACAGCCGTCCTTAAAGAGCCGGCTTTTTAAGGACAGATAAATAAACAGCTTCCTATTTGGAAAGATGGGATTCACTTGATTGAGTTTGGAGATCTTAAACTCTTATCATCTCCATCAGCGACCCATCAACAGTGCACAGTATTTTTTAAAAGAAACACTCCCCGAGACGACACAAATCACTTTTCCAATGGCGAGCACGTTGGTATGAAAAGATGACTTTACTGCAGAGGCTCGCTCAGCCCTCAATACGTCTCTTGCCAATGTACAAATATTCACATAACCCTATACACAAACTTTACGTTTGCTTTCAGTTAGCAAGAGACAGAGACCATCTTTGTCATACCCCCACCACCCCCACCCCTCACCCTTCTCTCTCTGTATATTTCTGTTTATATTCATCCCACGCTTTGAAGTGGTCATACTATTGCGTGTTAGTTTGATGCTCTAATGAATAGACTGTTTTCATGTGACGCACTGGAAAATGGAAACTATGAAACTCTCTCTCTTTCTTCATCGTTCTCAGTATTTCTGTCAGTTGCGATTCTCCTCATCTGCCCCGTCACCTTCTATCACTTTGGCACTTACATATGTCTGTGTCCTGATTGTTCTGGGTACTTGTGTTGCTCCAAATATAATCTCCCACTCCTTCTGTTTTCTGTCTGCTATTTTCTTTTCTCTTTCTTAGTTGCCCGGTCTTCCTCTTGCTCTGTGCATCATTATTATCACTTTGCTTAACGTCTTATATTTATTCATATCTGCTCGTTTTACTTTCTGGTCTCTGTTAACCCAGAACGATAATTTGAGTTGCCACAAAGTTCTCTCTGTTGTGGATTTCTGTGCAGGGTTTTTTTCCCTTTCTTTTTTTTAACTGCAAGATTATTTATGGGAAAATATGCTGGACGTCATGTCGTGCCTGTGATCATATTTGGTGAGCTGGTCCTCATCAGTGGCATAAATCTGTGATCAAAGACAAAGCAGGACCAAGATATGAAGCAGGGAAGAACAGTTTGTACAGAATAAACACACTAACTGTTCAACTGCATGACAATTACATACACATCAGTTATCGATGAAGGACATTTACTTTAAAAGAAGTTTAATCTTTCATTCGTCCCGTCCACGTGTTGTATACTGCTTGTATAACTGTCTTGAGTTGTTTTTCTCATTTTTGTCCCTCGGTTTTCATAGAATCTGTTTAAATGTGGCTCTTCTTATATGACAAATTTGCATTTCAGTTTTTACCGTCTGTTTCATGTCTCACTGAGCCCAAAACTAAATCCTTTCACTATTGTGCAGGCAGTTTCAAAAACGTGAGACGGCCACTTTTAAAAGATTTCTTGCAGGGTTTCTTGCCTGTTGAATTACAGTAAATGCATTGACCACAATTGGGGTGTACTCTAAACATGTTGTTTCTAATTAAGTTTAACCAAGAAGTGGTGGCCTGAACTATAAATACAGTTTAATACATCACTTTAAAATACATAGGCGTATTTATTTATCTTGGTGCATTTGCAAAAAGAAAGGGACAGGCGCTGTGGCCAGGACTTGCTGAACTATGGTAATGGTCCACTGCAGCGACACTTATAAAAGACCAGCCAATTCCCAAAGTTTCCATAGTTGTCATCTATCCAGGTCTGTGATTATGCATGTATGTGTAAAAGACAAGGAAGAAAGAGTGCCTGTGTATTCTGTGTGCGTGTGTGTGTGATTGCTTTCCCCCTGTGTTGTGTGATTAGATTCGTCTCCTTTACCTTCAGGGTTGTTGTTTTTGTCTGGCAGCCAGTATGGGTTCATACTCACACACACTCGCGCGCACACATGCACACACGGCGAGTGATATACACGGTCTCGCTTTCACACAAAATCACACACACATTACAGACCCTTGTGGCACAGCAGTGCATAGTCATGGATGGCCGCCAATAATTCATCTATACTACAATATTACTCATGTAGAACGCACACACACACACACACACATACTGTACACACATGGCAAAGCCATTAGCTGCTCTGAGCTACAGACACTCCAATCTACAACAGGCGCTTTTGTCGAGGATAATAAAAACTTTTTCAGTAATGAAATGTATTAACGTTTCTGACTGAGGCTTTTAAAATTGTGAAATACACAGACACAGCACCAAATAGGACTTTATATGCAGGAATCTAGAAAGGAAGACTAGCAGCCATTCAGTAAAAGCGTGATAAATAATCCCTCAAAAAATAAATAAATAAGTATATAAAAAATCCACTACTGTGTTTCTGCTCACCGAAATTGCATACCTAATGAGAATATAGTAATCAGTGGATCTCAGCAAGGGTATCAGCTGGAGCATTTTTGATAATTACCATAAACAAAACAGAAAAGAAACAATATGATGTCCTGTTTAATAGATAGACAGCATGCTTGATTGTGATCACTGTGAGAGCATCCCAGTGATCACATTCATAAGACCACCTGGAGACCAGGAGTCTGAAAGGATTGCAATGTCCAGTGTAATATCAGAACGAAACAGGGGCCAGTAAGGAGCGTATTCTTTTGAAAAAGATGATTATCTAATGTGTTTTGTTAATTATTTGCAGACAAGCCCCTGCTAAAGACTGAAGTGTGTTTGAAATGAACAGAAAACGACCCAGCATATCAGTCTGAAGACACAAGTTTCATCCATCTATTCATTTTCTTCTACTTAGCAAAGGGCAGCAGAGTTGTGCTGTGGTTAGCGCTATCGCCTCACAACAAGATGGTCCTAGATTTGAATCCCTTCTGTGTGGAGTTTGCATGTTCTCGCCCATGTCTGTGTGCGTTCTCTCTGGGTCCTGTGGTTTCCCCAACAGTCCAAAGACATGCATGGGGTTAGATTAATTGGCTGTAGGTGTGAATGGCTGTCTGTCTATGGGGCAGATATACTAATCTGTTGCACCAGTACAAACTGAATTTTGGCATGAAAGAGTTTATTTACAAAGAGTGCGCATTGACAATATTGCATGTTCCTTTGCCAAGGCCCAAAACATAGGCAGGAGAATATTTAAATCAAGTGCACAAACTGATCTACCCATGTTTCCAATATGCAGTTTACTGCTAGTGTATCCCTAACAAAAGTATGTCTAATTCTTTTGCATTTGATATTGAAACTAACTGACTGTTTATTACTTACCACACCTACTGTTTGAGTGCTATTTAAGAATTGTGCTCCGTTTAGCAAATATGTTTTAGCTGTCCAGGGTGCACCCTGCCTCCTGCCCGATGACAGCTGCTTTTTATACCTGCTCCAAATGGTTGTACTGAAGACAGAGAGACTTAAAAGCTGTTATAAAAAGAGACAGGATGTGGTAGCTATTCAAATGACTCAGTATTTTTCTACTAAGAAAAAGAAATGAAAATTGTTGCCCGGGGAATGAAACAGACTTGAAAAGACAAGTCCTGAACTCATCTCCAGTGAGTGACCGATCACAGCTTGAAGTAGGTGTGCTTGTTGGGTTGTCATTTTCAGAAACTCAGAAAAGTCCCTGAACAGCAGTTCTAATGAAGCTTGCTGACACCTTTTGTCTGTTTTTAAAACAACAATGGTATTGAACCAAAATTCCTCACTGATTTCCATGCAACATTGCCAAAGCAGAGTCCTGACAGGGCCTCCAAGCACAAACTCCCACAAACTCCCAGACCAAATGTCATCTTTTCACATCCGCATCAACACAGCCCCTCTGGCTTTTAACACAATCGGGGGGGGGGGGGGGGTTGTACACCATGATTGAAAAAAGCAAACGATGTTGTAGACCTTTAAAACATTAAGGCTGTAAAAGAAAAATAAGAATATATGCTTTGCCTGTTTAAAACTCAAATTAAAATGTTGTAAGATTGATGTAATTGTTGTCATGGAGGGACACTCTATGGATTACAGAAGCAGCGTAATGGAAAATAAATTCTAAAGTCTCCCTCTCAATTCTGTGACTGATGATGGCTTTTAAGCAGGTAATCAGTAATCTGTAACAGATTATGCATCTAACTTTCCAAACTTTACTGCTGGTTCACTTGAAAAATTTGCAAAGTCCAAAACAGAGATAATTCATTTCAGCACTGTTTGTGTCTCACACCAGCGTCGTTAATTCAGCCACTGAGACTCTTCAGCTGCAGCGTGGTCGCAGCTTGTTGATTTTTCAGGAGTACAGTTTGTTTCTAGCCTGCGTTGCCATCACCACCGCTGCCCTCCCTTCCTCCCCCCCACACACATACCCTTGCGCGGATGCATAACAGGCACAAATGGACAGCAGTTCCCTTTTAATATCCGCTGTCCTTGTGTGTCTGTGGATTCTGTGGATGGTGACTACACCATTAAAGCAAAATTCCACCCTCAGGTTCTGTTTCACTGTTGTGTCATCAATCTGCAATGCTCACCGCATTCTAGCAGTTATTTTGTGATTAAGTGTTGCAATTTACTTGCTCGGCATACCTATTCCCTCTCAACCTGTCCTCAGCTGCAGTTAATGCTTCCCTGTATTTCCCAGTATGACTTTAAGCAATTCCCTCTGATCAGAAATCAACTTGTTGCTTTCACTTGGCTGTGTGTAGGTGGAGAGAGCAGGAGTCAAAGCAAGACAGCGAGATTTGTTCCTATCAAGAAAAAGTGAGTCACGCTCTTTAGTCAAAATGCAACGTGTCTCAAAGCTGCAATGCATTATGGACTGTCAACCGTGGGTGGAGAAATTCATACCCCGTTTCTGCTCTTTAATAGATTCCACCCTTTATTGTTAAAACTGTCTTAAAGGGTTTCTCTGTTCTGGCTGGAGAATGACACAACAGCTTGAAAATGTGGCACTACAATATACTTAGCTGAACTGGTAACATTTCTTCTCACTATTTTTATCAAATTCACAGACTGACTCTTTGTATTTATTCTTTACCTTCATCACTTCTTATTGGAAGACAGGCTGTAAACAGAGCTGTGGGTCTAACCCCACCCACCTTAAAAAAAACAGCAATAAAAAGGAGGGAAAAAATAGACTCATGGTATTACCTTACAGTATGGTCTAAACACTTCTACAGTGTGACATCTGGTGGAGAAATCTGGAGTCCATTAATTGCAATCAATGTGTGTGCTAATCAGAAGCAAACTCCTTCAGATCGTGTTCAACGCCCACATAAGATAGAGACTGCTGAGCTGGTTTGTGGTTTAATTTATTTATTATGGCAAAGTTAGATAAACATTTGCATTTTGATTATTGTTTTTTCTTACTTAGGTGGAGCCTGTAATTTAGACGTTCATTTAGGGCAATTTACGCCATTTGAATTTATGTAAATATTACACTCAATATAAAAGATGGATGTAACTACTGTGATGCCACCCACCGGTTTGTGGGGTCCTGTTTTGAAGCCTTGAGGTGAGCTTTTGTGCCTTCACCATCTTGGTGTTTTCAAACTGGATGTGATGAGCGAGAGATGGATTTCACTGTGAAACTGCATGCTGATTGGTTAACAAATCATCAGTCAAAACTTGTCAGCTAATAAATAATCCTCCTTTTTGAAACTTAGAATGAACAAAATTTACAAATGCACTTAGTGTTTTATTAAGAGACACTAAACATATGACGGCAAGTTGTTTAGACATGTGACGACCATGATGATAAATTTAGATCAAGTGAATAAGGACCACGCCACACAGGCCCTGAGACTGGTGGCCAACTGGCAACCACCAGTCATGAGGGAAAAAAATAAGTATTCCCCAGCCATTTGCAAGTGGTTTTTGCGGGTTGATGGCAGTCACTGGGAAGTTGATTGCTAAAGCCTCATTTGTGCTACTGACAAAGGAGGACAACAGACGGGGGGGGGATGTTTGGAGGCAGTGAGAGAGAAAGAAAGGCATGGATGTCAAGGAGGACACACAGAGGTCCTTCCTCAGGTTAGTGTGACAGAAGTGGATGCTAGGGACAGGATGAGATGGAGACAGATGATCCGTTGAGCAACAGCGACCTCCGAGAAGAAGAAGAAGCTCTTTTATCTATTGTCCCACTCTAGATGGAGATGTAATCTTAAAACTTCTCCACAGTTTCCTTTTCAGCTATCTATACAAGGATTTTTAAAAAGGCTAACATTTATCAACTACAGAAATTCAAATGTTTAAAATCAATTAAGAAGCATGTCTATCTTGGTAACACCTCCGTGCACTTATGTGGACTAATTTATTTCCTGAGGAGTTATCCCTTGTGGCAGCCCCTTATAAAAAAGAGTAGCTTAGTCACCGGGACATAAAAACTGCATGCACAAGGCTGCACATGATTACAGCTTGATCAACGTTTCTGCTTTCACCCACCAGAGTACAAAATTACAAACAAATCTTGAGCAAATTTCATGCTAATTCAGGTTATAGACCACATTATATATCTACTATACTACAAAGAGTAGATATGGCTGTTACCACAAACGTGAAATTGTCACGATCTGTTCACATTACTCATAGCAACAATGTCTCCTGGTTCAACTGTTGGCTCTCTGGAGGCAGGAGACTGGCATTATAGAAAAGGTCATAAAGACTTCTACTCAACTTTTTGAGTGCCATGTGTCTGCTTTTTAATATCTCTGCTCCTACATATCAAGTCACGTGCCTGCTGTGGGGGAAGTTTCTTGTGTGTCTTCTAGCTATTTGATTTAATTTGGATGAAAATGAACCTGCCATCATATCAAGAATAATCACTCTGACTTGAGGCCTGAACCATGGGGGAATTTTTCCCTTTCTCCTCTCTTCTCCTTTCTCTTTTCTGAATCTTTGGTTAAATGTCAGAAATGTTGTGTGATGATTTTATTACTACAACACTCCATAGCAGGGGGACTGTGCATTTTATTAATGTAAAACTAGAGCAGCAGACGTGTAACACATGTGGTTTAAATACAGCACGGGCCCTCGTGTATTACAATCAGAAACAGCAGTCAGTAAGTGACACACACACACAGACATATACACACAAAATTACATATATACGCACACACCTCTTACAGCGCCTCTCCATTTCTCTCTCGAGCGCACACAAACGCAGGTATAGCGAATAAAAGCAGGTTTGTGCAGCTGTCTGGAATATTGAGGCAAGCAGATCAGATTTATATAAGGTTGTAATGCCAAGACAGATAGATTTGGAAATATTACTCATGTAATCCACATTTCAGTAAAAAAAAAATCCACCTCTGCCATTTTTTTCATTTTGCAGCTTGACACTGTTTACCACAAAGATTTGCAGTAAAACATGGCAATTTTCTTTTGACACAAATGTGTTTTAATATTGCGGAACACAGTGTGATGGATAGCTCCGTGCCAGGGTCAACTGAATCTCTCCAAGCACATTGCATATACGAACAACTCATATAAACAGATGTATGGCATGTCCTGTGCACATGATTTAAGACGAGCTAGGGTATTTACTTTTTTCCTTGAAAATACTCAGGCTTACTAAGCAAACGCCCTCAGGACCATACAGTGTCTGTATCTGTATGTGACCGTCATGCCCTCTTCATCAACTCCCATTACAGATCAGCCTGTAAGAGTCACGTTTGAGATTCATTGTTTGTTATCTGCTAAGAAACATGCAAAAATTTCATATAAAATCAGCGGAGATCAAACATTTGCATACACTCTCCTTGGACATCAACATCAAGGCAATATTTGGCTTTCAAGGATTCCTTTTAACAGTTCTTTTTCTGGGTGGTTTTGTAGCCATCAGCAATTTCTCTCATAATTCTGATTTCTAGGCAGAATTTGCAGAATTTAATTACACCTGTTATCTAATTACCTGTTTGGTCAGAAGCTTAGTGCTCACCTGTTTTATGCACTCCACAGCCAGCATTAAACACCCATCTGTGTCCAAGTTTAAGTAATAGTTTGAGGTTATGCTGAAGAAGCTAAGGGTAGTCAACCACTGCAAAACAGGGTCAAATCAACATGTTACCCCCCCCATGCATAAAGTATGGGAACATATCGAGTGCCTCTACTTTACTTATTTGTACACAAAAACTTGTTGTGTGATCGAAGTACAAAACTTTCCTTCAGAAGGCTTTTTTGTCTGCATGCAAATTGATTTAAACTCTTCAAAAATGGCAGGTGAGTAAATATGCAGATATTATGTTGTTGTGTTTACTTTTAGAAGCACTTTGTTGCTTTATTCTTTAAGGTGAGTTGCTGAGCAAAGCAGCCATAAAGAGCAGTGAGGAAGGTTTTTTATAGTCACCAGCAGCACACGATGAGACACCAGGGATTTACCCCTTCTAAAATTTATCTTTAAAATGGTGCTGTTTGATCCCAAAGAAAAAAGTAAATACTGCTTCACTGCAACACCGTACTGATGGGAACCTTTGACTATAACCATTGAGGGATTCTGAAGTATTTTTCATTCCCTCCCCTTCACCAATCTTGGAGCGGCAACTGCCTGGCTGCCAGCCCACTTTCCGAGTTGGAGCGTCTTGTAAGGTATTGCATTACCGTATATTTTATTTATCTGCTTTTGCATCTGTGAAGAATGGTGCTATTCATTGTTGTAGTTCGTCTTGCTTGGCAAAAATGGCTCAGCAAATAGTATAAAGAACGAATAGGCCTGCTGATTCTGAGACAAATAGCTCTCTCTGGGGTGAAAGCACCCTCCATCTCTCTGCTTTTTCTGTTTTTTTTATTTCTACCTCAACTCTTTTAGGACCATTTTAGGGTCAGTAGAGGATTTTGAAAGCACTGAGCCATGGACTGTTGATTGTTGTTACTGATGATTTAGGTTTTTATTTATTTTTCTGGCAGGTTTGAATCTGGGTGGCACAGTGATGCTGTGGTTAGCACTGTCGCCTCACAGCAAGACTGTCCTGGGTTTGAATCAGCCAGCTGGGGCCTTTCTGTGGAATTTGCATCTTCTCCCTGTTCCTGCATGGCTTCCCTCTGAGTACTCTGGTTGTGTTTCACAGTCCACAGCCTTACATATGAGGTTAAACCCTTAACATGCCAGTTGGCGACCACCTGTCGGATGTAAGTGTCTGCTGCAGGTTACTGGGAGTCACTGGGAAATCAATTGCTAAAACCCCAGTCATGGCAAAAGACTGATTGCTGACCCACTAGTAACCACCAGTCAGTGGGGAAACCTGGTTGGTTAGTGGTTGTAGGAGTTACTCCCAACGCTGCTGCTCGGTGGTTAGCTGGCAAGTGTTTGCAGACAAGTTGGCATTTTCCATTAAAAACTGCAAGCTATGGGCTACAACCTCCACATACATTCAAAACTGAATATACATACGAATGTATGTGTTTTCTGTTTCTCTGTGTCAGCCATGCACCTTTACCAGCTGTCATAGGGCAAGACTTGCAATTTATACATTGCAGAAGTCTTTCATAGGGCAGTGCCTACTTTGCAGAAAATAATCAGCAACTATTCCATCAATCAGGAAACGCTTTCTTTTCAGGAGAAACTCCCTTGTTGGTGCTTCTCATAGGCTAATATTTTCTAGTTTTCTGTAGTCTCTAAGTAAACTGTTGCATGGAATTAAATTTCAGAGTTTTGAAGACAGAAACTTGTGCCCTTGGAACATGTGATCCCCCCGCCCCATTTTTACAGTTTTGACATTTTATAAAATAAATATTTTATAGCTTAACCAGCAATTAGTTCAGTTCTACTTGAATGAAATATGAGCTAAGAAAGTAAAGCATGAATCGCTCAAATAGTGTGTTACACTCCCAGCTGCGTGTCTTTGATCTACTCCTCCATCGCAGAAAGACATGCAGAAAATCTTCCACACACTCACACAGCCAAACACATAGACGGCACAGCTCATTGCCAATGATGTATGTGTCCGATAGAGGCTGTATTGATTAGCACTGCGTGGCAACAATGGATAGCTTACTGTCAATTCCATAATATTCTGCCCTGTGTTTTTGTGTTTGTGTTTGCAATATTGTGCAGCTATGTTTGTGTGCACACACACAAGAACGTCTTCGGTGAGTGAGGAGTTTAATGTGATGTATAGCTGTGTTGTGTGTGGTTTTGTGTGTGCGTTTTGTGTCCTCTGTTCACCTCTTCCTATAACTATAAATACTGTCTGTAACTGACTCATACTGTCCAGCAAACACACATAGACACACAAGCACACAAACAGCCATAACTATAATTTGTGTCTAACTGCATCACCCTGTCCAAGGTACCAGGATATTTATACACACACTCTCTGCACATGCTAAATTAACTGCTCCGACACAGCCCTCTGTCTCTTCTTCTCTCTGCCCTCCCCTCTCTCGTTCTCTCTCGTTCACACATCCTGTCAGCTGTAATGTAGAAAATAATTGCGTGTTTGCGTGTCTTCATGTGTCTTCATGATTGTTACCCTGTTGCATAAAGCAGGTTGTTGTCCGTTAAAGGTTTGGTGCTGGAGTTTTTGTCAGAAGGGAGTCTGAAAGCTTGCATAGAGGATAAGATGGGATAAGATGACAGTTAAAACTCCCACAGACATTTGCAACATAGACAACAGACAGAAGTCCCCCCCCAATTATAAAATTCACAGAGAATAAAAGCATATTGCTCATACTCTTGATACACATCAACAGATAATTACAAGGTACAACTAGCAAGTGAAGAAAGCTATAAATCATTTCTCTCCTCACGGGGAAGCTTTTCTCATCAATTACTCTCATCTGTGTTCATCACTTTTGTCAGTTATAGTGGCCAATAGAGACAAAACAATCCAGCCACTGTATGTAGACACGTTCCCCAATGCTGACAGGTGGAATGTAACCACATATTTGAACATTCATTTCTCATTGTCTTTGCCAGTGCACACTCATGAATTCGTATGTGTGTGTGCGTAGCTTCAATTTATTGAGGTTTGTTATGCCTTTGTTTATACAAAGTTTGTGAGGTGCCGCCAAAGCATTTCAGTCAGGTTGAGGTTTGGGCTTTGCTACTGCAATACCTTATTCTTTTCCTATTCAGTCATTTTGTTGTAGATTTGATGTTGTACTTAGGATCATTGTTGTGTTGCAAGACTCACTTTCACCCACCTTTAGCTGTTTGTTACATGCTTTATGGTTAACTACATCTCCTGTGGCTGCAAACCTAGCATAAATTTAGCATTACCATGCTTAATGGTTGGTATAAGGTAATTGTGCTGATATGGTGTGTCTGGTTTTCTTCAAACACAGTGCTCAACATTATATGGCCAAAGAGCTACACCCAGCTTTATTTGTCCAGTCTTTTTTCTAATTGTAGTGTCATGAACTTTAACAGCTAGCATGCTAACAGAGTCTGAGGTGTAGCCCTTGGTTCTTTTGGTTTTGTGTTTTTTCAGTTTCTCTAAGCATTACACAGCCTGACCTTGGGGTGAATTTGCTGGGATGATAACTTTCTAAGATATTTCCACCTGTGAACAATCTTTCTCTCTGTAGAATAATGGACTTCAAATTGTTTTGAAGTGACCTTATAACCCTTCCATGACTGGCAGGCAGCAACAGTTCCTTCTCTAAGATCATTACAAATGTCTTAGCTGCTTAGCATTTTGTTAATACACATTTGAATGCTGCAGACGAGCAAACTGCCAATTAACCTCATTTTAAGACTTGCTAAAGATGCTTTAATTATGCTATGATATACAAAACCATAGAATTGTACTTTATTTTTACCTGTACCAAAAGTGACCCAAAAAGGACAAGTCATCCTGAGACTGGATCATTGATGTCCAAGTATCACAGATGCATAAATAAATACATCTGGCAGAAGCTCTACTAACATCGATGGAAATAAAATCAGAGCACATAGTACATTGCAGTTTGCTGCATAGCCACTCACCAAGAAGTGGGATGGTCTGCTGGGAAATGTTGGCTCCTGGCATTCAGGGCGATGTTACTTTGATGTGCATCACCTACCTAAATATTGCTGCATATACACTCCTTCATGGCAACAGTATTCCCCTATCGCAGTGCTCTCAGGGTAATGCCCTCTGCTATGCTCCAAAGCTGGTTAAGGAACTATTTGAGGAACATGACAAACAGTTCAAGATGTTGACTCCAAATTACCCAACTTATCAAAGGCTAACGAAATTGCTGCATTTCTCCATTCTTTGAGTATTGTAGCATACACATTAGTGTTTGCAGAAGCAAATATAACTCACTCATTCCTTAATGAAGAAATTATTTATTGCCAATCCCACTGCTGCAAATCAAATTCAGCACATCAAAGACTGAATTTAACTTAATCTACCCTACTGAAGTAAAATCCGTCAACCAAGGAGCAGTGGTTTAAAGGCAGTTACCAAACAAGAGTAAAATTGTGTCTGAGAATTAAGACTGAGAGAGTCTTATTTTTTTCTCATCAAAGGGGTACATAATTGTCAATTCCACAATCAAATAAAACAGAATGGTAGAAAGACAATAGAGAGATGCTCTATAAAATTTTGGCACTGACCAGCACTTACCCTGCCAGGCTGACTAACATCCTGAAGCTTAGTTCAGCTGCAGCTGCAAGTACTGTAAATACTTCGTTTTACAAAGCGGCTGCGTCTTCCACACTGTGTGCTGTGACCTTCACTTTACAACTTTATCAGCCTTACCCCGAGGCTAATCAGAATATTCAGGAAGGTGAGAGTCTCTGTTTTAAGTGAATTTTGAAACACTCTACTTTTAAATAAACTGCTCTATGGAAACACAATTATCTTTTTAAAAAAAAATTTTACATCATATTACAAATCTCGATATTTAAAGTTTAGCATTGTAAGTATTTAAAATAAACTGTCATAAATAGTTAACATCCTCTAATGTTTGATGTACTTTATCTGGGGGGGGGAAAGGAGGAGGTGAGTTTTTTCATTCTAAAGAAATGTCTTTGGGGCTTGTGCCTCAAAGGTGTTTGTTGAGAAAGAGTCAAGAAGAATCCAAGAGGCACTGAATCAGTCAGAGCCAGAGGTAAGGAAGGACTTAATGACCCCGGGTGTTTTGCAATATGTAGCAGATAAATCAAGAGAAGAACTCTGAAGTGACCCAACTCGTTGGCATGTCAACTCCTGTCAGCATGGGCAGTTTGCCTCCCAGCTGCAGTTGAGCTACCCTGACCTTTTGACATCGTTTCACAGAGTGAAGGACAGAAACTGTGAATTATACTGAAAGGATAACTGCAGTATCGCATTACATTAGCCACTATCTAATGAGCTTTGTGCATTCAAGAGTTGTGAACATAAGCCAGTCTCTCCTGAAGGCTATCTTCATTTTATTATGCCATCAGGACGTAAATCCCCAATCTGCGAGGCAAATCCTTAAGCTGCTTCAGTGGTGATGAAAAGGAGGTTGAATCTGTGGTCACAGTGGCAGCACTCGCTGTGATTTTCCAGGGACACGGGCATCATTTCTGCCTCACACCTGTTGGCTCTGTAATGACATTAGGCTCAATCATGAATAACAAAGTAACTCCAGGTGATATTGTTGGTATATGAAAATTTAGTATGACAGAAAAATGCATGTTGAGGATGGAAGGAGATAGGGAGTCATTTGAAGGAGATGGGGAGGCCTTTTTTGTGCATTGAAGATATTTTAGTTGGTGTGACATGCCTTTGTAACTTTTTGATTATTAGAGCCCAATCCGGTATTTTTTTGGACTCAGAAAGCACTTTGAAAGCAGTTGAATATAACCGAGTGTAACAACAGTGAAATGGGCTGAAAGATTAAGCAGAGAAAGCGGTGAAAGAATGAGGGGGAAAGAGCAGCAAAGAGAGAAGGACAGAAAATCAAAAAAAAATGAAGAGGGTAAAAAAAAAGTACAACTCGAAATGTGATTGTCCTCAATTGATCAAAAGAAATGAATTTTCACTGTTATCAATTATTCAAAGAGTCATTAGTATTTCATGACTATAGGAGACAAAGTGGTTTTATTCTGGAGATATGAAACGTTACTGTTCATGGATAGCCCAAGTCTAATGGTTTACTATTTCTTTTCTTCGCTCTCACTCCATCTCCTACAGTCTCACTGAGAGTTTGAAAGTTAGCAATAAAGTGATCATACTTTTTATACACATATTAATTTCAGAGAATAACTGAAATGACTGTTAGAGGAGCAAGTTCGCACATTTTCTGTGGTGCTCTCTGCTGTTAATTTATTTTCACACAAGCCTCATTTTCTTTGCTGATTTTTTTTTTTGCTCATTGTCATTCTGTTACTGTCACTCTCCAGTGTAGTTTGGTAGTAACAGCGTTAGCAAAAAGGGAAAAAAGCAGATGCTGGAGACTACCTGAAACCGCACTCTGAGGTTTGTGAGGTTAATTGAATGTAACATGTATTGTGTTTTGCTGGCTTTGCTGCTGACTTAGGTACACGGATAAACAAACCAAACTAAATTAATTTGTTTTCTTAGAGGTAAGCTTTCAGCTGTGCGAGCCAGCATTATGTAAGAGTGAACAACATTTCGAAGTCTTTCAAAAGCAGTTCAGCTATCAAAGTCAAATGTTGTACCGACATCATGAAAATGTGGAGCTGATAGTTTAAAATGGAAAACACACGCACTTTTGATATTTTCTCTGTCATGCTCTCTCAATTTCCTTTCGACTCCGCCATAATCTATCTCATAAGCATTCAACATCAATTCGGTATCCATTCGTTCTTTGTATTGCATTCAAACAGAAATGTAATTTGAAAAGACTTTATACTTTGAATAGTAATAAAAATGAAACAAGATAGAACAATCAAAGCAGTTAATAAGCGGGAGGAGAGGGTGAGACAGACTGGTGAAATGCACTGCGAGGTAAATTGGCAAGAACAGCAGCTGAACAGATAGGTTTTAAAAGGTTTGATGAAGAAAACTACCTCATTATTTTATACATGGCTATGTCCCTCGCGCTTGTCTCTCATTCTCTGTACAAAATATGCAAAATCCTATATATCCATATGCAAGACATTTGTGTTACTTGCTTGGATTATGAAGTGTTTACAGTGAATATAGGCACAAGCTGTTTGCGACCATATGGGTTTTCCTTGCTGGCAAGTAAGGAATGACGCTTGAAATTTTCTGCATCTGTTTTTCTTTTTCTTTTGGATATGGTGTGACAAATTTAAATAATTCAGTTAACTGCTGAAATACATGGAAAAGCATTGCTAGAATCTTTTCTTTTAGTTATTGCACTTAGTTATTTGCCACAAAATTGGCTAAATGTTTATTCATTAAAAAATATACATCCACTTATTCTGCTAAAGTTGAAATATTACATTTCAGTCAAAAAAAAATCATATATTACCTGCTGCTCCTGAATGATACTACTTTAGTGTATATCACAGGTGAAGAATAGCTGATATTTCCTTGATGAGCTTTTCTTAACAGTAGTGATAAGATCTAAACAGTGATGGGTAACAATTGCATACTGCTGTGGGGCAAATTTGATTCATATGGATTCATATGGATTTTGGATTCAGGATGAAAAGAAATCTTGAAATTGTATGTGTCTTACCAGTGTCACAAGAACTATTTGTGTTCCCACTACATTTACCCAGGTTCCTACAGAGACAGATTATAAAAGACTATAAACACATGAACTGTCAACTCAGAGTGTGGAAAACACATGTAAGTCAAATGCAAATACAACTGTTTCAAATGTACAAAAAAGTTGGCAGTAACCATTTTATATGCTTTTTGTTTTAAGTGTTAATTATAGATCGTTATGAGGATTTTTTTTTTTTATGATAGAGCAGTGAGTACCTTGTTATACTGGCTATACAACAACATATAAGTTACAAGTTATATAATAAATCCCAGCAGTTCCAGAATGTTCTTGCCATTTTAATAATAATAATAATAATGGATTGGATTTATATAGCGCTTTTCAAGGCACCCAAAGCGCTTTACACTGCCACTATTCATTCACTCTCACATTCATACACTGGTGAAGGCAAGCTACAGTTGTAGCCACAGCTGCTCTGGGGCAGACTGACAAAAGCAAGGCTGCCATATCGCGCCATCGGCCCCTCTGGCCAACACCAGTAGACAGTAGGTGAAGTGTCTTGCCCAAGGACACAACGACCAGGACAGAGAACCTGGGGATCGAACCGGCGATTTTGTGTCAGATCTTTTGATGTTTTTTTTGTTTTTCTTCACATTTCTTAAAGACATGACTTTCAGATAGTGTTCATCTGCTGTTGATAGTTTTAGGCCTCCAGTTGCCCAGATTCATTAATTCTTTAAAGGACACACTAACACACCATGCAGGGGTATGCCACGTTTTCAGTTATGGCTCTTTGGGAACGATATTATTGGTGCAAAAAATAGTATTTTATGCCCGTCAAACTGTGTTGTCTTTGGCATTTTCCATAGATTCAGCTAAAGTAATGGGAATCAATTATCTGCTATTGTCACAGACTGCTAGTATGAAAGTGCCTAAAGAACTAATTCAGAACTGGTTCTTGCTTAAGATGTTATGTGTAGACATTACACTGGTTCATCCCTTGAGTTAGGTGGAGCTTTTTATGCTTGAATAATTCAAAGTTAAAGAAAGTTAAAAGAAAAACTGGAACCTTGAGAAATATTTCTTAACACCTGAGGTATCAACTGACCAATCAGCTTAGGTGGGCAACAATGAGATCAGCTTATTCAGGTTTGTAGTACAGCTCAAATACATGATCTGAGTGAACAAACATTTGATATATTTAGTATACTTTAGTTATTATCCTAATGGTTATTTAAATTTACCGCTATCTCCATTTCAGTTAAATAGCAGCAAAGGAGAATGTGAAACAATCAGTATCATATCTAACACCTGCCATTAGGATAAATGTGCTGAGTGAGTTATTGTGATGTTTTGGTGAGGTGGTTTAAAAATGCTGAATGGATCTGGATGCTGCTACACTTGTATTGAAGTGAGCCCTCAATCAAACTGCTTTTTTCCCCCTCAACATCTGGCGTCAAGGGTTTGCATCCCCATATTTTCAAGAGTGGAGACAATCGAACCAGAATAATTACTGAGGTGATGTTCAAGCAGCAGCCTGTGGACGTTATTAAGCAGCAATATAAACAACACACTGATCAACATCCTTAATGAGCATGTGCTGAGTAAAAATCGAAACAACTCTCACCCCGAAACTTGCACAATTGACCGCATCCGTATCTAACATGCTCTCATTAGCAAACAAGACATTTAATAAAAAATTAAGTATTTCGTTTTGTTTACTTGTTATACTTGTGGTGCACTCAGAGAAGCAAGTGTCCATCTATTCCTGCAATGCCCAGTGTTTATAAATGAGTTAGCCTCCCCCTTCTTTCTTAAGCCTCTGTTTCTTGTGGAGAGTGGAAAGGCCTATTTCATGTTGATGGCCAAGCAGTCTAGCAAACGTCAAAGAGACTGTTGACTGAATGAACCTGCTGGAGCTGTTTGGGTGAAATATGACCTTTTCAATAAATCTGGAAAAATAAATCAAAGTAAACCTGAGAGAGGGGTTCAACCCAGGCACTGTACAGTGCCAACCTTTGGTGAAACACTTACCTTGATCTGGAAACCAGAGGTTGATTACAGCATGGCACCAAATATCTACAGGTGTGTATATATGGTTAATAGTGTTGGGGTCGTTACTCAAGAAAAGTAATGTATTACACATTTCCCATTACTTTTCTGAAAACACTACTTAAATACTTGCCATAGAAAGTAATTCTTTACACTAGTATTTCAACATACTTGATTACATTCTCATTTTATAAAATAAACTGAAACATAATGTCACATAATTGCCAGTTAACAATATAAAATTATAGGCTACAGCTCCCACACTCTAACACAATCCTATCCTAACGAGGACACACATACAACCTTTCTTTTCATTTTTAAACACAAAGCTGACAACAGAAAGATGAAAATCAGGCCAAAGACACTTAAAAGGGATCGCCACACTTGCTCTACTGTAGACAGGTAGAAACGGAGGCTTCAAGCCTGACTGCTCATCACTGCTTTTGTTACCTGTTGAAGTTTCGGGTCTGGCTGCTGGGCTGCAGTCAGCATTCATTCGGCTTTAAAATCACTCAGGCTTCTTGGCTAGCTTCGCGTTAGCATGCTATCTTTGCAGCTGCTTGCAAAGAGCCAAAGTTCTGTTAGCAGCATAATGTGGTTGTTTCTGTCTTAGGTACAGTTTCCACTCTACCATTTCTTATCCTTTTGTGCAGTAAAAATAAAAGTCATGTTTACATCTCCCCTCCTCAAATGCTGTATCTTTGCGCCACCATTTTCAAGTGAAATGAGCTAATTGTAGCACAAGTACACAGGAAGAAAAAAACATGTTTGTTTAATGGAGGTTTTTTTTTTTCTTTCTTTGGATACCCACCCGGTACGCAGATAACTGAAAAAACTATTGCAACACAAGTAATTAGATAATTTTAACGTAATGTTAATGTAATTAATGATTTAACTATAGTAACACATTACATCGTTACATGACTGCATAAAATAATGTGATTACAGAATAGCATTACTTCGTAATGCATTACACCGAACACAGGTAGTTAATGGTATACTGTGTATTCAGGAGCTAGTAGAGCTAATACAGTATCCAAATATGTATATACAGTAGTTGACAAGGAGATGTTACAAGGAGGTTTCACTGAAGATAAGGGATACGGTCAAAGAATTTAAAATGTAATATATTTTCGAGGGGGCCATTTTTTTTGTGTGTGTGTGTGTGTTTTTGTTTTTGGGTGGATTGGCATGAAGAGCAGTCCTGTGGAATAAGAGGCAGAATTTTTAATGAAAATTAAGAAAACAGATGGAGGAAGACAGAGGTGGTAATGGGAGAGTTGTTGGTAATAAAATTCAGCTCCATAGATTTTAATAAATTATACAGACAAGTAGAGCTAAAGGGAAGGAGGAAGAGATACAAACAAAGCAAGGTAGAGGTGGGAATAAGCGTGAAGAACGAACACTTGAATTGATATAGTGCAAAAAGAAATTATCAGCACTCCACTGAATGATGCTTGTTACTAACCAACTTTGTAGCTAAGTAAGAGTTACAGAAGAGTTAGACATATTCTTATAGTGCCCACTTTTTTGTCCTTGCATGATTTAAATGATGTAATCATCTTTGTGTTCTGTGTGTACTTTTCCATGTGTACTGGGTAAAGCTAAAAATGGTACACATGGGGGGAAAAAACAACCGCTAAAAAAATATGTAAGTTCTTTAGAGTGTGTTTTAGTAAGTAGAATTTGTTACTATATTAAATATAGCCATTGTAATGACTGTCATTTTGGTGCAGTGAAAGTGTAAAGATATAGAAGACCAGAAGAGCCATGAGCATCAAAATAAAGAATTTTGTAATTCAATAATAAATTGAATTGAGTAAATTCATTTATGAATTCATTTTTTTATTCTTTTATTTCTTAAAACATAATAAAGTAATTTCATATTTAATTTAAAATAAAAACACTATTTATAAATACATCATTCAAAATGAAATATTAATCTATTGATAAATACTTTACCATTCATTATTGAAGCACAAAATTCTTTAGTTTGATGTACGTGGCTCTTCTGATCCTGCATATAAAGTATAAATCCAAGTTTTTAATAACTTGTGAACCTGTGGAAAATCTTATCAAAACAGAATGCAAAAGTTTGCAGGTCTAGTCACCCCACATTTTTATTCACAGTAGTTTATAGAAAATATATCGCATGCTAAAACTGAGAAAATGTACTGTTATTAATCTTCCATTGTTCATTTATCTTCCAATGACAGAGCTTTAACCTGCATTTGTGGATGGAAAGGTGAACTTTATTTACAGACAATGAAGCCTACCTAAGTCAATGAGGTGAGCCCATACATGATAGAATTATGCTTGTTTTTAATACAATACCACCAGAGGGCCAAGAGATCACTGGTATCGACTGTTGATTTTTAGCCTTTACCCTTGCGCACAGAGATTTCTCAAAGATTTCTCAGAATCATTTGATATCATGTGCTGTTGGTGAGATATTAGAGATATTCCTTTTTTTTTTACGTTAAGGAGCATTATTCTAAATTTTTTCTACAATTTGCAGATGCAATTTTTTGTAGACTGGTAAAACTTACTTCTGAGAAGCTCAGACCTGTTGCTTATTATCCTAATTAGTTGCAAACAGTCTCCAGCTGTTTCTTTTTAGTACCACTTACTTTTTCAGCAGTCTTTATGTTTGGTCTTAACTGTTTTTGAGACTCTGTGCTGCCATCAAACTGTAAATAAGTTGAAAATACACTATATTTTTCATGACATAGAAAAATGCCTCACTTATAACGTCTCACTAAATATTTGATATGCTTTCTTTTGTATCAAATGTTGGTTTATGGAACTCGCAAATAATTCCATTTAGTTTTTCTTGAAATTGCAACATCCCAACTTTTTGGGAGGTGGAGTTGCAACATGATATAAAATTCAAAGGCAACGAATGGAACATAGAGACAAAGAAATCCCCATAAAGTTTTTTGTTTTTCTTTCAAGTGCCGAGGCCTTTTCTACAAGAATCCAAACACTGAGAATGAAAAGTGGAGGTGTTTCAGGGCTGGAGGGCAGCTACACTGTAAGTACAATCTGCCACAGTTCAGAGCATAGTGCTGGAGGTGCAAAGAGTCAAGAAGTCAGCAGTTCTGAGGCTGTGGAGGCTGGGATTTCTGGGGTGATAAGTTCTTACTGGTTCTGTCAGATAGACTGTGCATTTCTACAGCAACACTGACGAGTCAAAAGAATTTTAAAGAAAGAACTCAGTAGGAAATAGTTGAGGACAAGACTTAAATTATACTGTTCCTACACTCTCATTAAGCCTTACCGCTGTTATGAATATTAATGACGTTTCGCCCAACTTGGAGCTTGGATACCAGAGAAAAAGGAAGGAAAGAAGGGTTCCATCAAGAAATCTGCCCTCAAGATAATAAAGGCTGCAGACAAGGTTTTCCTTCTTCCAGATGCTTGGTGAAAAAATCTGTGTAGTGCTGACTACCACACAGATGCATCAGAAAAAAGCACAACATTGATACCAGATGTTGTAGCACACTAACCTCATCATTAATCAATTTCCAAACCCTTTTCTATTTATATTTAATACCATTACTAATAGCTACATTGATTTTCAATTTCTTCTCTTTTTCCACATTGCATCAAATTGCTTTGGACCTGTTATTTGACATTTCAGTTTAGGATTACTTCTGAATGAAACTGACAAACACAGAAACTCAGGAAAAAGCCCAGAGATAGCCTAAAGAACAAACTGGGGAAACTGGAGGGGGAGGGGGAGTTAGAAATTAAGAACAATAATTGAAAAATGGAGCAATTAGAAGATGAAGAAAACACAAATAAGTAGAACATGTTGATGCTCTATGCCTCACTCAAGCCCGTTTTGGGGTTTGCATGTTCTTGTTTGTACACTTTATATTCAGAGCATGATAGAAAAGCAAATAGCTGATTTGTATTTGTGTTCACGCCACCTTTCAGGTCATGAATATCAAGATTTGCTCTCAGTAATTCATAAGTTTGCTTAATTTGCCTGTAAAAAGAATGCTGCATTTTTATGCTGCGTAAAATTCTTGGAAAGTTGATTAATTTGAGCTTTTTACACTTTTATACCAAAAAATATTTACTACTCAAATAAGAAGGGAATTACAGCATGGCATGAGAAAATGGGAAAAACTTGGATCATCAATAAGCAAAAGTGTTGAGACTACAAATCAGCATCAATTTAAGGAGGGTAAAAAAAAAAAAAAAATCATTCGGATTTAGCCTAAAATGTTTCTTCAAAGACTTTCACAGAGAAACTGGAGCCAAAGTTTGCAGCCTCCATTTGGCCCTGCAATGATTTAAGTGAATTGTAGGCTGTGTGAAATGGGATTAAGTGCTTGGTGACAACACAGTTCACTAAGACAGAGAGCAAAATTTGGCATGACATTGAACATTTTAATGAACGGAGGAAAAGAAAAAGCCAGAGTACATTAAACTGTAATCTGATGTTAAATTAAAATAAATATACTTTGTTTTCTTCTTATAGAGAATAACAAGTAATACAACACATATGGAGTTCTACACTCACCAGCCACTTTGTGTAACTGTTCATTAATGCAAATACTTAATCAGTCAATTATGTGTCAGAAACTCAATGTATTTAGGCATGACGAGACCACACCCTATCTGAGTGTTCCTACTGACCAGCCCTTTATCACCATATCCATCTCAATTGTCCCTATAATGGCGGCAATAACTAAAACAATTAGTGACTATCAGATACAAGCAAATATAATTACCCATTTTAATCTGAGAAAGAGAAAATAAATTGCATTAAAATGTCAATAAAAATACAAAAATTATAATGTAAGACACTTGGAAAAGAACAGGTAAATGAGTATATAAACAGAGCATAGAAATAATAAATCAATTTCACTTCTAAGAAAAGCAGCATCAATGAAGTCTTTGTTCCCTTTAACTTCCATGTAATTTCTACCAGTGTAACACTATTTAACATCACAGAGTGAATTTTAATGAGCTCATAAAGATGACAAACTGTTGTCGAGCAAACCCAGAGATGAGTAACGCCAGGGTTTGCCCGCAGTGACTGGCTCAAGGCCAGAGCCTCCTGTGTTGATCAGACCGTTGATGAGGTTTTTCGGGGGCATCAACAGGTGGCACGATGCCCGTTTCATAGAAGCTCCGTGCAGCTGAGCAGAGCGACTTCAAAGTCTGACTGTTGTCTGTCTGTCAAACCCAGAGGAACTGGAGGTCTCAGCTCTCCGTCCAAATTAAGTTTTACCCCCGTGGCCCATGACACACTGACACATACTCCCACCCACCACTGTCAGTTTGAAGACCCCAGAGTGGTTGCACTTTGACAGAAGAAACTAGCACAAATGAGTCACTGCATGTGCGCCATGTGGGTGTGCGCTTTATTATTTCTTATATCAAAGAGAATTAAAAACAAAAAAGAAATAATGCAAGACAGATTCACACGGGGAAACGGCGGGTATAGCCAGAGAAAAAGAAGAAGGGAATAAAAGTGAACACAGTCACTCACATGCAAATGCAGGTCTCCCTGTATGTCCAGTACCCTTCACCCTGCATTGCTCCGCGGTCCTTGCGTGGCACTGTGACAATTTATCTACAGTAATGTGTGTGTCTAATGCTTTTTGCTATTGGGATCATTTATCTGTGTGCGTATGGGTGTGTGTGTTTGCACTTTTTGTGAAACATGGGCTGTGGACAATTCATCTACATTAGCAAGAGATTAACCTGCTCACCTAACGCATCCATCACTTGCGCAAGCACACACACGTGTGCGCTCGCGAGCACAGCCTTAGGCAAGGGCAGTAGAGAAACACACCCACGTGCACATGCAAATATGCAGAAACACCACATACACGTGAAGACTCTGGCACCTTCTTTCTTTCAGATACAAATTTTAGATTCACAAATTTATTTATTAAAGATTGGACAGGGGTTTATCCCCATTTGAGTAGATAATAGTAAAGCAATTTATCTATAATATTGGAAAAGAAATGAAATAATGCAGTAGAACAGGATTTGCCTTTGCTCACTTTTATGAAAGTACTGCACACTTATACAAAGCTGACAACATAGTCCCCGTGTTTAAGTAAACAGACATTTACAAACTGTACAGTTTTTAATGCTTTTGCAGATCTGGGCGCCCTGGAGGCACTGCCAGCAATACACACAACATCTCAGTCTGTGTCAGCCCAATGGAGCTTGTTGCATTTTTTCCCCCTGGGTATAAAAAAGCTTAAATTATATACACAGGCAAATTCACCATACTGTTAAACCACGAAATAAATAAAACTCAAATGTGAAAAGCTGGATTTTTTTTTTTATTCCACTGTAACTTTCATGAGCATACTAATTCAAACTGAAGCACAAGCCAAACCTCCATTGCTGTAAATCACACGTTCCTATAATGTCAGCATACTAATAACATTTTACAGCTGCATTAAATGTGCAGCACGAGGAAACTCCAGCTGTTTGCCCAGCATAGCTGCACTAGTTTTTTGCTATTAATGCAAAGTCATAAGACTATATTAAGGTGTTGGAGGTTATGAGAACTTTTCCAACTTTCGAAGGCACTTTCTTTTATTTGTCAGATCGGAGTAACAATCAGTGACCCATTACATCCTAATTAGGAAACTTCATAACCGAGCACACGCACTGACACATACACTTGCAACACACATTTTCAGAAATTGCCTAAACAACTCTTTGCCTCTCTGCAACAAGGCGAGAATAAATTTCATGTTTGTTCAACAGTAGAATAAATTTGATTCACATGGTAGGTGCCCTTTGAAAAGTTAGAATACAGCCTTTAGAAACATGTAAATCAGAGATTCTCATCAGTTACAAAGAAAACAGTCATTACTTTCACATAAGTGACATAGTAACATTATAATACACTAACAGCACTGTGCAAACTTTTTGAGCCAATCATCATCTCCTGGTATTTGTCTAGAAAAATGGGAAATAAGTGCAGGAATTTAATGAAACATACATGGAAGTTCGGTTTATAAGGCAAAAACAGTTTGAAAGTTCATATTTGATATGACCATCATAGATCAAATGAAGAGTCCTGTGCAACCTGATGCTTTTATTCTTAACTTGTCCATCCATCCATCCATCCATCCATCCATCCATTCGCTTCCGCTTATCCTTTTTCAGGGTCGCGGAGGGTGCTGGAGCCTATCCCAGCTGTCATAGGGCAAGAGGCAGGGTACACCCTTGACAGGTCGCCAGTCTGTCGCAGGGCTAACACATAGGGACAGACAACCATTCACGCTCACATTCACACCTAGTGACAATTTGGATTATCCAATTACTAACTTAACTTAACTTAACTTGTCCAGTTTCTTTAAATTCTTTAAAGATATTGCACACCATGCTGCACTATATGCCAAGTTTTCAGTTAATAGTTTTCCAGGAATCACTTTACTGGAGCAAATATACA
Organism: Neolamprologus brichardi; assembly: GCF_056152115.1. Taxonomy (NCBI): domain Eukaryota; kingdom Metazoa; phylum Chordata; class Actinopteri; order Cichliformes; family Cichlidae; genus Neolamprologus; species Neolamprologus brichardi. The sequence goes on along the minus strand of NC_142124.1, from coordinate 14,920,195 downwards.
GTTTTATTACTGTCAAATGAATTTATTTTTCACATGTTTTACAGATTCTGGAAACAAATGATGCGTTTTTTTAGACATGCTGGTTGTAGGAAAATAGCTAAATATATCATTTGAAATGAGTTCTTTGCTAAGTTGCCTATTTTGTGTAGACAGTTTCAACAAGGTCTGTGTTCTTGGATGAACAATATAAAGAAATGAGGAGTTGCTTGAGACTTTTGCACAGTACAGTGCTCGGGCACAACATTAAAACCACTGACAGGTCAATGGAATAGTGTTCATCACAGGTTCTGCTGGGAAACCTTGGTATTCATGTAGAAAAGCAGAAACAGATGTTTAAAAAAATTTCCACCCCACAACCCACAGGACTCAAGGGATATACTGATAACAACCCAATGTCTGATACCACAGGAAATTCCCAGAAGGCCACATGGGCGTGCCCCAGTGGCCCACAGTTCCTCTCTTTTTGTCAGTTTTACAGGTTTAATTTTCGTGACTTTCTTAATTGTTATTTTTATATCTCTGAAGGACTTCGAACCATTAGTGTTACACCCTGAAAAGGGGCTGAAAAGGGGATAAGTCAATGACGACGCTCAGACACTGTGCTTCTCTTTCAGCAGCTTCATTGCGAATGATTCAGAAATATAAACATACATACAAAAGTATTAAACATTTTAATAACACTGTACAGTCTCTGTTAATTGTAAGACAATATATCTCCAGACTGTTTTCTTTCCTTTAAGTTACAGATTAAATTGAATGTAAGAATTTACAAAACCAGATTATGAATCAATAAACAAACTTAGATCATTAAACTGAAATGTACAGAAAATAAACAAAATATTCATATAAAAATACTAATAGGCATTTGTCCCTTCACACAAAATAAACATGTTCTTCGTCCAGATGAAATGCAAAATGCACACAATGCTGTATGTTTCATACACAGTCTGGCACGATAAAGCTCCATGCTAGCCACCAACAGAGCGCTTAGCTTAGCTAGCTGCTTATAGCTTATCCTAACAACACAGTTAACACAAGATCTTCTAAATATTCCTAGTATCCTCTTGGTACATTTGGAAACATGGTCAGTACAACTCAACATACATATTTGTAAAGTTCAAAAGCAGAATTGCTCAATTATTACCTGAAAAGGGGATAAGTCAATGACGACGCTCAGACACTGTGCTTCTCTTTCAGCAGCTTCATTGCGAATGAGGCATCGTGGCTAGAGCTCCCCCTTCCGGCAACGGCAGGCATAACTAATCAATCATGATCACTAAATCACATGGATTCTTCTCCAGGCTTGACAAGTAGATCACAGATTGAATTTTACACAGGTTGTAGTTACATTAAGAATTATTATCCAGTTGAACATAGTCATGAACTCTTTTAACTATTTTAGCCTGTGTTACATTACATATTTGAAATAAATTGAATAATACATTAACTTTTAACCACAACTTTTTACTCCATTATGAACTTCAACAAATAATCAATCTATCACATTAGCATGTGATACTGTGCTACACAGATAAACTGCAAGCGCTTTAAATATATGCTAGAATTATGAAAAGACTATTTTAAGCCACCTAAGAATTGGATTTGGAAATTACACACCATGGAAATGCAAGGATTAAGCTAAATCAAAAACTAAAAACCAGCAGTTACTGTAAAGGTCCAAACTAATGAGGTAACTTATGGCTGCTAATGTGGAAACTAACGACCCGTGCCATCGAAAAATGTATTTACAAGGTCACAAACAGGAAGTCTCATCTCTCTTCTACACATTACCTTTTCTCACACATATGTGCACATAAAATGGCCCACATTCTTGCTGTTCTTCTCTTTGTGTGAAAACCACAACTCTCTCTCCATTCCATGTACTGTGGAAAGCTGAAACAGAAATTCAATTTAGTAGCCTGATTGGCTAAGTTGCCTACGGGAAAAAGACTGACAGGGAGGAACAGGAAGAGAACACAAGGCAGGGAGGGGGGAGAGGGGGGAGATAAAAGGATGAGAGAAGGGAGAAAGACAACAAAGTTAGCAAAGCAAAAATAGAGAAGGGGGAATCTAGAGTGGAGGGTGGGGTGGGCGTGGGGGTGGGGGGGGTGGAAAACACGAAAGAAAAAGGAGTCAACTGATGAAGCAGTGAGGAAAGGGATAGAAGAAATGATGCAGAGAAGGAGTGACAGGCAGAGGGAGCGAGGGATGGCGGGATTAAGGGACTGAGGGAGTGTAAAGAGAGTGAAGGAAGGAGAGAGAGAAAGAAGAAAGAAGAAAGAGAGGCATTGTACTGTGTGGCAGCCTCCAGTCGCTGTTTGCTTTGGTTGCTACGGTAACCACAAGAGAGCAGGCTGATAAGTTAACCAGATGGTTAGAGACTGAGAGAAGAAGCAGAGTGTGTGTGCGCGCATGTGTTTGTGTGTGTGAGTCAGTGCAAAGTTACTGCAGTGTCATCTAGGCCTTGATGTCTGATGATGATGGGTGACAAGTGACAGCTGTTTGAACTTCTTATTAGTCTTTTAATTTTTTCATGTTGTTCCAGAAGGCCAGAGAACATGGGAGGAACTAGGACACATGTCCTCTTTCTCTATTTCAAGTTTGTCTGCTTATCTCCCTTTCTCTCTCACACACACACACACACACACTAATTTCATTCCACCTCAGTATTTGTTTATATTCTGTAACATATTTTTTTGTTAATAAGCATATCTTATGTATGACTTTCAGATTACATCCAGCCTTTTTCACACTTTATTACTTCACGTTCCTCCCTCCTACTCCTACGCAGTCCTCTGGGGCGCCAAAGATTGGCATAAATTGCAATATTTCACATGAGAGTTTGAAAAGAAATACCATAAATAAACACAGAATCTCATTTGGGAAAATATATATATTTATGTATATATATATGTATGTATGAATCCGTATGGAATAGGGAATCAGTGTCTTGATACACTTAGCGTGGTTTTGTTTTGTATCTTTTTCCCTCAATTTTTACCTTTACTTTCAGCTGCTTCTTTACATTTAGGAGAGCATTGTGGTTGAGGTTAAAATATTCTGAAGGATACCCAGTGTAATTAAATCTAACAACAGGGGGTCCGAAACTAATGTCAGAGTGTAATGAGCCCAGTATCACTGTTGCCATGACACAGTCCATGCATGCACAGACATACACTCGACAAACACTTTATTAGGTTCACCTTGCTAGTCTTGTGATGGACCCCCGGTATGCCTTCAAAACTACTTTAATCCCTCATGGCACAGCAGAGATTTTGGTCCATATTGGCACAATAGCCTCACACAGACTGATCAACTCCATATCCATGACATGAATCTGTTGTTGCACCACATCTATAGGCTGCTCTATTGGATTGGGATCTGGTGACTGTGGAGGCCATTGAAATACAATGAACCCACTGTCATGTTGAAGAAACCAGTTTGAAATGATTTGAGTTTTGCGATATTGTTTGTTGTCCTGCTAGAAGCAGCCATCAGAAGATGGGTACACTGCAGCCATAAATGGATGGACACGGCATGGCAACAATACTTAGGTAGTCTGTGGTGTTTAAAGAATGCTCATTTGGTACTGAAGGGCTCAAAGTGTGCCAAGAAAATATCCCTCTAACCATTAGACCACCAGCCAAAGCTGTTGACGCATGGCAGGACGGATGCATATATTTATGTTGTTTAGACCTAATTCTGACCCCACTGTGTCAATTTATCGTCCAGTTTTGGTGAGCCCATGTGAATTGTAGTGTCAGTTTCCACTTCTTAGCTGACAGCAGCACCCTGTGTGGTATTCTGTTTCTGTAGCCCATTTGCTTTAAATTTTAATATATTGCACAGTCAGACATGCTCTTCTGTATACTTTGTTATTAATGAATGGTTATTTAAGTTATGAGTTCAAAACGGTCAGGCCATTGTCTGCTGACCTCTGGCCTTTTCTTCCAGAGAACTGCAGTTCACTGGATGTTTACCCTGTGGGTAGATCAGACCGTACCGTCTGGCACCAACAGCCACGCCACATTCACCTTTCTTTCCCATTTCAATACTGCAGCATGTGTGTGTGTTACTGTTGTTGTATTGCAATAGTTGCATCTCAGTTTTTATAGCTGAAATCTTGACAGCACTCCCTCCAGCCAACATTGGAGAAGAGTCCATCTCTCTGTCAATATTGAGGCCTAGTATTTGCATGCAATCCCTGTCTTTTGGGGAAGGCACTCTAACAACAGCATTGCTAGGACAAGCTTCTATTTGTTTCCCACATATGTGAACGAAGGCCTCCAAAAATCTGTACCAAGAATTGGTCCAAGCATTGACAAGACCAAACCATATGGTCTGAAGGGGCTGGGATTTTGAACATTCTGAACTATTTGCTAAACTATATTTCAGTATAGCAGAACTCACAAAAGTGTATGTCTAATCCAAAATTAAGGTCAATTAATGAATTCAACCCTGTATTGCCACTGAAGATCTATGCCTAGATCCCATTTCAGGCTTGTTTGGCTCTGATCCATCAAACTTTTCTGATGTTTCATAATCATTCACAGATCACAGAAGAGCTCACCTTCCAGTACAGTCTAGTACAGATGTCATCTACTGTGCTTTCGGCTGGAGGGACTGGGAATAGCGTGCATCTTTTTTAAATTCCCACCACCATTGCTTATTTATGTGAGATGTGTGGCCAGAGCCAAGGTGTGGGTTTGGGAATGCGTGTGTACTGGAGAGTGCAGGTCGTTGTCAAGGCCAACTAGAAAGAGAATTTTATCAGTTTAATTTAAAACGGAGAGAAAATGTGCATGCAAGTGTGTGTGTGTGCATGTGTGTGTCTTTGTAAAGGAAGACCAAGAGAGATGAAAGAAGAAACTTTTTTCCTTTTATGAAGATTAATTTTTACAACCTGAAGGCCTGAAGCAGAGAGAGAGAGGATGGGAGAACAGAGAGAGCTGAGGTGAAGGGGAGGGATGGACGAGGTTAGGAGTAAAAGCTGCAGGAAGAGAAAAGTTTGTGAAACAAGAAGTGAAGAGAGAAAGAAGAATAAAAGACAGACATGGAAGCAGGCTAAAAAAATATATCAGCCTGAAAAGCAACATCCATCTGTGACTATATATAAGTTTTTTTTAAAGCAGGTAGTTTGATAAAGGAAAATCCGAGGCTGTTCTCTTCTGGAAAACAACTACGATTTTTGTGCAAGCTGCTTTTGTGACCTACGGTTACATATTAAGTAATCCAGCTTCTGGCAGCCATATGAGGAACGGTACACCTAAATGTAAACCATCCAACATTTGCCAGGATATTTTCTCAACCTATTGTCCCTACCAGTGTTGGTCAAGTTACTTGAAAAAAGTAATCAGTAACTAATTACTGATTACTTCAGTAACTAATTACCGATTACTTCCCCAAAAAAGTAATCCAGTTACTTTGCTGATTACTTATTTTCAAAAGTAATTAATTACTTAGTTACTTTTTAAAACTTGAATAGGTGATAAAGCAATAGATCTTTCAGCCCAATTCTACTTTTTCCATCATACAAAATGTAATCAAATGGAAACGTCTCTTTTTAAAACTTTAAACTTTAAATCTTTTAACTTTATGCATCAAGCAAAAACTTAATTATATGCAACATTCTCTGACTTGAAGAAATTAGTTTAACATTTAAACCTATTTTCTGCACATTCCAGCTTATAAAATAAAATATTTTTTTGTGTTTACACTCACTCTTTCAAATAGATGCAAGTAAAACAGCAGAAAATAAATAAAATCAAAGACTCAGCGGTCCTGTTGCTCTTTTTTCACCTGTAAAGCAGGAGTGGGTTAGGCGGAGGTTTACCCTGGTGCAGGTGTGCCGCAGCGGTCAGTTGAAGAATCCACGAGTTTCTCTGTGAATTTCCCATTACGTCGTAGCGCACTCGGTGCTTGCTTGGAAGTTTAGGGGTTTTTTTCGCTGTAAAAAGAAGTTTTCTTCCCACGCACAACGAACGCTAATGTTATACTCCATTTTTAATGGAATCAAACTCAAAATAAGGTCAGTACTTCCACGCTTTAAACGCTGCATGCTCATACTCTCTCCCGCACTCGATATCCATTGTTGATCTGCACACAGCTGTTGTCACGAACGTCGCACTTGCTTACGTCACTGTCATGAGACATTCTCGCAAAAAAATCACGGTTTTAGTAACGCAGTAACGCAGCGTGCTTACGTGAAAGTAACGATAATCTAATTACCGTTTTTGCAATAGTAATCCCTTACATTACTCGTTACTTGAAAAAAGTAATCAGATCTGGTCCCTACAAATAACCAAATCATGGTGCTCACAGATAGCTGCAGTCTTTCACAGGATAAATCCTAAATGGACTGGTTGTTATAGATACATATAGCGATTTTCTACTGTATTTGCACTCAAAGCACTTTATACAACTTGCCTCATTCATCCATTCATACAACACTTAAGTGCTTTCTATCTAACATTCATACACGTTCATACTCCGAAGGATGCATCGGAGTGCAACTTGGGGTTAGTATTCTGCCACTTGGGAGCAGTGCCATTTTCTTTCAATAATCCATTTAGGGTCACGGGGCGCTGGAGTCTATCCCAGGTGATCCAAGGCAACACTTTTCCACTAGTACCTACTCAGCTTGACCTGATTCGGTTTTTAGGTTTTTCCGTTAGGTGGAAGTTTAGCAACAGGTATAGCATTGCCTCGATGTCCTCCATCGTCGCATATGAATGGTGTCATTGGACTTCCTCCTCATTGCTATAATGACCTCAAGCACATGAGATGGTTCTCGATTGTAATGGAAAATGACTGAAACCAAGTAGAGTCAAGTCAACCCGAGCAAGTAGTCATGGAAAAGGCTATAAAGACAGACAACCATTCACACTTTTGGTCAGTTTAGCATAACTCCATGCACGTCTTTGGCCTTTGGAAGGAAACTGGAGTAACCAGAGAGAACCCAAACAGGGAGAACGCACCATGGCAGAGGTAGTTGAACCCAGGATCTTTTTGGTGTGAGGCAACAGTGCTAACCACCATTCCGCCTATAAAGAACACGTCTGAAAAACAAAACAAAATAAAAACATTAAAAAGTCCACAGCTTCCCCTCACCTAGATTGTGTGGAACTCTGATTCGGTCTTTTTCTTTCCTCTTCAAGACAGTTTTTCAACACATCAGCATTTGACCTCTGCATACAAAGCACAAGAAATGCATTATCGGTGTGTTGGCTTCCACCAAGGCCACTGTGTAGCCAGAGAACTATGAAAACCAGCACATAATCATAAGACAAGCTTTAGGCAATTGAATCAAACAGAAATACCTAATAAACATCACAGAAAAATAAACAAACTTGTGTTATAACACTAGGTAGCACAAAATAATCCCTTAACAGAAAACTTGTTTGGAGAGTGGCAGATATCAAGTCTGCTAAAATAAATAAATAAATTAAAAAACAATAAAGCTTAAAAAATCAAAAATAATTTCTAATAAATCCATGAAATCTTTACAAAATAAATACCAATTATAGTGTCTATACAACAAGTTTTTATATGTGTATGTAAAAAATGGTAAATAACAGGCACACGATCATCTTCTTACATTAAAAGCAGGGCTTGTGCCCCCAGCCACATCCCACAAACTGCTCAGGAACAGCTTGAGAAACATGACAAAGTGCAAGGCACTGAGCTGGCCTTTAAACTGCTCTAGTCACAACAGAATAGAGCATCCTTGGGAGGTGTTGGCAGATGAACCAAAAAATTGTCTGCTAATGTCCCACTGCCAGACACCACAGGACACTATTCAGAGGTCCCGTGTTCAGGTCAGAGTGTTTTGGCAGCACAACGGTGGCGTGCACAATATTAGACAGGGAGATTTAATGTTATGGGTGATTGGTAATATTCCACAGGAACATGCTTTTAGTAAGAGCATACAGATGGAACCACAGTAACACTTTCCCCAAAAGATGGCTAAGAAATATGAATATGTATTATTAGCTTTAAGAGCAAATAAAGGCAGTAAATAGAAACAGGTCACCAGTGTTTATCCGGAGTGTGTGTGTGTGTGTGTGTGTGTGCGTGTGTGTGTGTGTGTGTGTGTGTGTGTGTGTAGTTGTGTGTGTGTGTGTAGTTGTGTGTGTGTGTGTGTGCTTCTAATTCAGCCTGTCTCCAGTTTTTGAGGCGTGTCACCCTGATGCCAGTCTGGCTCGCAGTACCATCCATGGAAACAAACATACAAACACACACACACACATTCTCACATACACTAACAAAGTAATAGCCACCAGTTATCAAATGCAGTAAAAGCACGCCATATGAATTTGCAAAATTATTAATTTAAATGTACCACATGGATGCCGAGAATCGTATAAACACTGGGTTCTGCTGGTCTTTTGCCAGCAGACCTCCAGTGAAAGACAACTTTCACTGCAGGAATTGAAATAAGGACGGAAAGGAGGGTAAAAGAGAGAGAAATGACAGAAGAAAGAAGAGACAGGGAGCCAGGCAAAACAATAAGGGGGGAGAGATAATGGGAAGTAGAAGTGCGGGTGACCTAAGATAAATTGTGAACTACTGTTCTTGAGAAAGCAAGAAACAGAGGAGGAGTGAGGTAAAGCGATGCAGGCTGAGAACCAAGAGGTGTGCAGCCAGCCACCAACAGACAGACAGATACAAGGCATATGTGTACAGATAAAGAGGGAGAGAGAAAATCAAATGAGTTGAGAGATGAAGGCGGGAGCGAAAAAGGTGGTGGTGGTGGGGCTGCATAGAAACAGAGAGAGCGTGTTAAAAGTATGGCAGCAGTAGCAGTTACATTCCTGGCTGAACAGATCAGCTGGCCTGAGGAGAAAGACAAACACAGGAGAGGAAACCATGTCTAGACTACTGCGAAACCCGCGCACACACAGAAACACACACACAATCTTGGGCACCGACGTAGACACTGAAAAGAGACGCAGGGAACGCACTCGCACACATTCACAGACGCACATCAACCTGCTAGGTAGAAAGAGTGGGCGACTGCCAAGCACTGCCAAGAACCTGGTGGGGGAGAAGAAAAGAGGAGGAGGGGTGGAAAATGAGTAGATTAGAGATAGGAGGAAAAGAAGCAGGCAGAACGAGGAATATTGGAGAGGAGGGGGAAATGGGAAGAGGGTGTTACTGTCAATGGGACACCAGTTTAGCCTCAAGTATTGGGAGGATACTAAATGTGGTATTTCATATGATTTCTCTTTACTTAAAGCCCCATTCTGTAATCATTCAGCTATAGTGTCAATAATTAACAATCAAGTCACTTCATCGCTGTAAATATCTGTTCTTTTCTTCTTGTTGTGACTTTTCATTGATAGTCGGCACTGAATGTGCTTTCTCTCACCTTTTAACTCAAGCAAATAATGATTTGCCCATTATTATAGGCTTCAGTAATTAGTAGAGAATCACTGGCGCATAATAGTTTATATCAACTTCAACACTGTAGCACAAGATTAGACTACAGTAGAAGTGTGCTGGAAAAAGAGGGTTATTTAATGGCACAGACCAAAACAAAGAAAGAGAAGGAAATAAGGCTACATCAAGGATCAGAGGTACAAGTGAAAGGTCTGAAAGCTAGAAAGGAGACCTTTTAGCTTAGATTCTCTTTACATGATGCTTTATTCCCAAAGGTCAAGAATAAACACCCGTGCTTAAAGGCAAACAGAGTAATGTTCTGTTTCTTACCATAGCAGATGTTTTAAGTGAGGCTGAGGGGATAATTAATGGATAAACACTTTGAGACAACAGTTATGAAAAGCTCAGAATGAATGTGTAACATTTACCGTGTAATTTTCTTTATATCCATCCCAGTCTCATAGCGATTTATTAAAAAGAGACAAAATGTCATTGTTTTATGGCACTCAGCACACATCTTTAAAACTGTGCTTTTCAGTATGTTCAGTGCTCTTCACCTAAATATTTTTTCAGTCTGTCCTCTTGAGACCTTTTCAGGCAGCATAGAAATTGGAGCATTTCATTATTTTCAATGCTGTTTTAAAGCTAAACAAGTAGTTTGAATATCTAAACTGAAGCGGGAACAACCAGAATGGGAATGTTAAATTAACCCTAAAGACTGTGTCCCATGTGGGATATGAATTTGAGTCTCTCTGGTGAGTCTTGCCACTGTCGTTGGCACCTGTTCCAGCTGCTCTTTAAGACAATTATCCAATTAGCCAGTCAAATGACAGCATGATGTCAAGTCAATATGGACCAAAAGCTCTCAGGAATGTTTCCAGCACCTTGTTTAATCTGTGCCATGAAAAATGAAGGCAGTTCTGAAGGCAACATCGGTCCAATTTAGTGCTAGGAGTGTATGTCAGAGTGAAATCTACAATTCTCCACCATGAACACGAATCAACAGATTTTCTTAGTACCACCCATTTATTGTGTCAATGGAAAGTTTGTGTTCATGAACAGAATCAATCTATTACATTTATGTTACATAATCTGTCTATGGTGGTCAAAACGGTTACAGCGAGACACCAAAAACCACAGCGTACTTATGGGTTGGATGTCCAGAGAAAACATTGTTTCTTAATCCACTGGCGGTCTGCTCAGACACTCACTTGCAAACCTCATAAAATTCTGCATTGTATTTCTACAAAAAAAAAGTAGGCCCGCATATCTTTGTTTAAAAATTGATTGACAGTTTATTAGCCTGTGAAATGGTTGCAAAGAGACAAAAACAAAGTAATGAAATAGGTTTACTTGCTCACAGTAAGTTAGTGAGCCACTAAACTTGAATTTGCCTCTACTACTAACTGACTTTGCCAAGGTTCTTTAACAAAATATGAAAAGCTCAGTGTGTACAGGGCTGTTGTAACCATGCAATAAGAAGCCAAGACTCGCAGCATGACATTTGAACAAAAATTAGGATTTACTTAGATATCTCTGGGGTGGTGGTAAGAAGGTCTAAGTGAAATTTCACTGGGGAACTCCTCTGTCAACTATAAACTCAAGAAACATCATACAACCTTTAAAAGATATAGACAAGAAAAAGAGAGGGCAGGCCCCGAGTCTTATGAGGTCAGTAACTGGAGCAAGAGCCTTCTCTGGAGGTTAGATAGTAATTTGGTTATGTTTAAAGTCACTGAAAACGGACACTTCTCATCTATGAACTAACATTGTGGGGAAGAGATATGAGCAATGTTGGATGTTACAAAATGACACATCGCTGTCATTATATTTGCAGTGCTGCAATGCATTAATCTATTGGAGCATAGCAAGAAATCAAAGCATGACTTTCTCCGGTAGCAAAAGCAAATGTAACATATGAGTAATATAAAAAGTAGTCAGTTCCATGGTCCTACACTGAAAAAAGGGGATTGGCCATCTCTTGGATTTATGTAAGCATCATGCGTGTATTTAACACAATTGCTTTATGCTTTAAAGTTAAGTGCAACTATATAGTCTAGAAACTACATGATATGCAGAGAGGGTAGATTAAATTGTTCATATCATGTTCGAGTGAAGTCAATAATATAGCAATGTTAAATCTCGCGATACCGCATGGGATTTCAGTCTCGTGCGCTTTGGATCGTGGTTTGAAGAAGGCGTCCATGTCAGTCAAGTCGAGCAGCCGCCTCTAAAACCTGTGGGTGGTTGTTACATTAAAAAATTCTACCTTGTAATTTGAACACAAAAATTTCATTTTCCTTTCTTGAACGTAATTAAATCATGTAGGATCTGTATGTCATCGTGTTGAGATGACATGATACAATCTAGTAAGAGTGGTTAGCTGCTGGACTCATGAAATTCACAAGGTCGCACGAGATTTCAAACTGCAGGAAAATCACGGGAGTTATAAGAGGCAGACAACTATACACCACGTGTATGCTATTGGTATTTATTTTGATTTAACCTGGCAAGAACAAAAATGTACAGAAAATTCTGCATCAAGCCTTGAAATCATAGCTTTCCTACTTTCATTAAGCCTGGTGGCATGGTGGTTAGTGCTGTTGCCTCACAGCGAGGATGTCCTGGGTTCAAATCTACAATCTGGCTAGTTGACAGTAGTTTCTCTCTGGGTGTTCTGGTTTCCTCCCACAGTTAAAAGTCATGCAGTCATTAGAGTTAGGTTAATGGGTGAATGTGAGTGCAAAGGGTTGTCTGTCTCTATGTGATAGACTAGTGAGCTGTCCAGGGTGTACCCTGCCTCCTAACCTGTCACTTCAGGGTTATGCCCCAGCCCCTCTGCAACCAGGACAAAGATAGGAGGACGGTAGTTGTTGTAGATCCATTCTAGACTTTGTTGAGTATTATGTAATATGATGACAACATGTAGTACTGGGGTAAAGGTTTAAAGGATTGTGAAGGATTAAAATATTCCAAGAGCTCAACTTACTTCATCTAAACATGTTTCAATCGCATTTTATCAACACAAAATGAGCAGGTTTATTGAATATGAATAAGTTGTGTTGATTTAACTCAGTTTCTGCCAAAGCAAAACAGTTGTGTGCAACCAATGTCAACTATTGAATTAAGTAAATCCAACATGGCCCTTTTCTTTCAGTGTAGAGACTGATCAGTGAACCCTTGGCATCCTATAGGGGCTAAGGAGAAGCAGCTGCTGGAGAATTGGTTGATGTAGTTGCCAATAACTTGGATGAACGATATTAGCTGGTTAAAACTTTATTCACACAGGCCTAGCAACCAGTCAGTGACCCCACTGGTAACTAGGAAAAAAGGATACCTAGGGAACAGAGATGGGCAGTAACGCGTTACTGTAATCTGATTACTTTTTTCAAGTAACGAGTAAAGTAAGGGATTACTATTGTAATTAGATTACCGTTACTTTCCCGTAGGAACGCTGCGTTACTGCATTACTAAAACCGTGATTTTTTGCGAGAATGTCTCATGACAGTGACGTAAGCAAGTGCGACATTCGCGACAACAGCTGTGCGCAGATTAACAATGGATAATATATCGAGTGTGGGAGAGAGTATGAGCGTGCAGCGTTTAAAGCGTGGAAGTACTGACCTTACTTTGAGTTTGATTCCATAAAAAGTGACAAAAACATTAGTGTCCGTTGTGCGTGGGAAGAAAACTTCTTTTTACACCGAAAAAAAACCCTAAACAAGCTCCGAGTGCGCAATGACGTAATGGGAAACTCACAGAGAAACTCGCGGATTCTTCAACTGACCGCTGCGGCTCACCTGCACCAGAGGACACCTCCGCCTACCCTACTCCTGCTTTACAGGTGAAAATAGAGCAACAGGACCACTAGTCTTTGATTTTATTTATTTTCTGCTGTTTTACTTGCATCTATTTGAAAGACTGAGTGTAAACCCAAAAAATATTTTATTTTATATGCTGGAATGTGCAGAAAATAGGTTTAAATGTTAAACTAATTTCTTCAAGTCAGAGAATGGTGCATATAATTTAATTTTTGCTTGATGCATAAAGTTAAAAGATTAAAACTGATAAAACAAGTTTAAAAAAAAAGAGACTTTTCCATTTGATTACATTTTGTATGATGGATTATGCAGAAAAAGTAGAATTGGGCTGAAAGATCTATCGCTTTATCACCTATTCAGGTTGTAAATTGTGTTTTTAAAAAGTAACTAAGTAACTAAGTAATTAATTACTTTTGAAAATAAGTAATCAGTAAAGTAACGAGAGAAAAAAAGGATTACTTTTTTGGGGAAGTAATCAGTAATTAGTTACTGATTACTTTTTTCAAGTAACTTGACCAACACTGCTGGGGAATCATCTCTGCCATAGTTGAGTCTTACTTCCAGTGGCCTTGGTTTGAATCCACAGCTTCATGCTTTGTGCACATGTTGTCAATTGGTAACAGGTAAGTCTAACTCCAAATCAGTTACACTACCTGGAGTGGAAAATAGACTTCCTGTGACACTTCAGCAAGTTTCCCCAACCAATATCCTCAGAGTTGACCTCTCTTCTCACCTTCCATCTGCTACTGGATTTTGTCACATCTTTGGATGTCAGTGGGTGAGTGTGCAACACACAATTACCACTGTCTAGAAATGTTTTAAAACAGCAGGAGTGGAAATGATAAAAACCCTTTAAATATGACATGACTGATGATTCACAGCAAAGGGGTGAATACATTTACAAGGGAAAGGAAAAGTGCAAAGGCAAAGTTAAACTGTTTTTAAATCTCATAAAAGGTTTTTTTTTTTATAAGAGAGAGGTAAGATTTCTTGTTCTTTTCAAGCAAACTCATTCTGATTTACCTCCACAGAATGTTTTAAAGTGCAGGTGATACAACAATATACACAGGAGCTTGAGACCATATTAATTAATCTACCTTCAAAGAGCTTTTATCATATCCGGGTACATAAGCGTACGGTACATAGAGCAAATCAATGAGCCAAATTGTTTTATGATACGATTTGATTTTATAGTGTGATAAAGTACATTAATTTGTCAAGTATGTGATTTGCTGGATCAGCCGGAAAACAAATAACCTCTGTGTGATTATTTTATCTGTTTACTCCCAATAGATTTTTTCCACATTCACTTATCAATTAATATGAACCACAAAGCATTTACTTTGTTACAGAGACTTTCTGTTAATCCAGAAAGTCAAATCAACCCAAGGCTTATAATTACCTGTAAGCAGTTGGATCACCTTGATGACAGATTAGTATGCAGCCCACTGAATATGTAGTTTTCGGGTGTTTACACACACATCTCTACATCGCAGCATGCTGAAATAAAGCAGTTGGCCACACTGATGTAATATATACCAATATCAGTGCCGCTGTCAGAAGATTAACTAAACCACCAGCATTTAACACAGCTTAATTGCGTTAACAGAGAATGAAAAAACCTGAATATGCAAGTCATCTGCTATGCAAACTCTGCTTTCCTGTGTGTTGTTACCTAATGATGGAGTGGCACAGGATGGTTATTCATCGTCCACAGCAGCTCAGTGAGATTGTGTTTCCAGGGACAAGCAGCAGCAGATGGATCGCTTATTGAAAAATGTAGCCTTTCTTGTGTTTTGATGTGCAAGGTTTATGAAAATCCATTCACATGTCACTGTAGGACACCTGATAATCTATTAAGAGAAGGCTAAAGAGTCTCCTTACCAAAATAGGAGGAGGAAAGTGTCACGTTTTGCTGCAAACTGGACTCTAAGTTCAGGCTATGCATACCGGGAGCAAGTTTAAAATATTTATTTACAAACTGAGAATTACTGAGACCAAACAGGAGACTGGCGTCGAAAAACTGTAGGAATTCTACAAGATAGAAGGAGTGTTAGCTGGGACCAAGGAGAGGAGATTTTGTTTTCTTATTTGAAGGATTCTAGAAAATCAGCTTTGGTGGGTAGGCAGTATGATGGTGGAGAGTGGGCAGGCTGGTGAGTTGAATATAGGAGTTTTACCAGAGATAAGCAGCTGGTGGAGCAGACAAATGGGTTCAGAAGAGATGATATGTGGGCAAAAAGGTTCTTTGGGAACCTCACAGACTGAGAACAAAAACCCTGAGTTAGCAAACGGAAAACATTTACATACAGGACACAACCCAAGAGAGCCTAATGATCACAATGGTGGTTAACAATCAGACAAGCAACTGCTGCACCATCCAACCCTTAAATATCCACATCAAGATGAGTCAATAAGGAACAGGTGTGAGAAGGAGGATTCAAGAGAGATGTCTCCACCTGGAGGCAGAACCAACAGGGAAGCACACCCAGCAGTCCAGCTGTGCAATGCAATATTACTGCAAAGTGTCCTATAGACACTCTAATGCACCGTTTGCATACAAAAGTTGCAGTACCAGCCAGGGGGAGACACTATACTTAAAGCCAAGAACTTGCTAGTGAGCAAGGAAGGCAGGAAGTATATTCCAGAGGTGCAGTACAATCACCAGAGGTGGCTAATATGTATGCACATATAAATGCGCTCGTAATGTCTGCTTGAACACTTTCCCGTGGTTATTTTCAAGTTGGCTTTAACTAAAATATCTCGCTCTAATGGTACTGAGGCTTACTGCAGCTTCTGCATGTGTGTGCATTTTACGCTTTGGGGAGGCAAAGCATGAAATAGACACGGTAGAGCAGCATATGTGTAACCCAAAACCTGCCGTGGATCATGACAGAAATGGTCATAGCCCACAGAGGAAAGTGTACATTTTACTGGAAACTTACAGACATACTTCTCAGTCATTGTTGCCTGGGGTGAGACCACACTGCAACTTCTAATTGAAGGTTGAAAGTATATCAGTGCACTGCATAAGTTAAAATTATTATCCAGCAATATCCTTTTATTTGTACTACTACTACTTCCTAGTGTGGAGAATGCCTTGGTGATGCCTGACCCCAAAAAAGGTTTGTTTTCATATTGTTTGACTCACTACACATGTGCACATTTGCATTTGTGCTTCCTTCACTGCCCCCCTCACATCTTCTCACTTGGCTTAGTCCACTTGTACATGCTTGGCACAAGTATATTCAATTGCATTCTTTCATGAAAGATATACTAAGACTTGAAATTCATGTATATTTTCAAAGATTCAGTTTTTAACTTATAAATTATGGTATTGTTGTTTGTGAATAGTAAACTGTTTTAAAGTAGAAACCAAAGCAAGGTAGACTTGTCTTTTACTCATGACTTTAAAACTTTTTGCAGCTCTGTTTGGAAAAGAAACCATGTAATAGTGAAACTAATATGCCCAAATGAACAGAGGTACTTTTTGAACCAATCCATATCGTTTCTATAATTGAAAACAACTGTATGCATTTGTATCTGAAATGAAACCATGTGGATATATCATTTGATTCTGTGTTCATACAATCCTGTAAATTGGCACCTCGAGCAGCTATTAAATCTTTGGTACTTTCCAATTTCCTCTATGCAGATTTGCTCAAATGCTTCTGAATCGAATGACAAGCACCTTAATGGTTATCGAGTCATTTCACAGATTTTGAAGTCAGTCTATACTCGCCTCGGCCACTCAGGGGCATTCACAATTCTCTTCTGAGCTCATTTCAGCTTTAATTTTGCTCTACGCTTAAAATCAATATCATATAAAGAACGGTATCACCCCAATCCATGATATTTGGCAATCTTAGGCTGGTTCAGCTGAATGATTTGCCTGCAACTGATTCAGTCCTTTCTCGGATGTCTTATATGTGCTGCCGCTGATGTGTCCCCAGAAGCGCGATACTACCACAACTGTGCTATGAGGTGGGGATGGTTGTTACATGGGCAATGACCCATGGTATCTGCCAAATCTAACAGCCCTCAAACCAGCGTGAGGACATTTTAGCTTCATCACAAAACTGAATTTTTTTTTTTTTTTAGCTTGTGCTCTCTAACAATGCTTTGTACTTTTAGGGGAAATTGAACAGTGTGCGTTTCCTTTCCCACAGTACAGTGAAGAAAAAAAGGAAGAGAAACTCCTCCGCCTGCAGTAGAACCTAACTTATTAAATGAATTTAAATGAACATGAACACATTAACATGGGTCGATACAAGTAATTCCACAATGAAATTAAGATTTTGGTTATGAAGCTGTGAAACATCAAGTGATTCAAAAATTACGAAACCTATTCTGCCGTTTCTTGTATGTAGGGATTGCTGTGTTGCCTACAGTCTCCACATTCGGTTCCTTTTAAGCCTAATTTGTTTTCATTTTGCTGTAAGTGCGGTACAGTCATTGTGATTTGAATATCTCCTTTGTGACATGAAACACTCAATTATGGTTCATATAAGCATTACCTTCTCTTGTATTTAGTATTTTATCTCAGGTGTGTTTTCTTGTTTTATTCCTTCCAAAGGATCCCTGTAAACTATACATGTCAACTGAATCCACAGTTACAATTAACTTCAATCTGCCAGAGGCCAGAATATAAAGAAAACATCAGTATCTGTCCCTTTGAAACCCACCGAGGTGATCCTAATTATGAGAACAAAAGAAAATTCAATACAAAAAGTCATGCACTACACACTACTTTACACTAAGAACTAAGGGATGATTGGTAAGAAAATCATAATCTTTCAAACGAACCATACAGTAGTATCAGCAATCATGACAATAACAATAGGGATCAATACACTTTATTTTGCGTACATACAGAACGAAATTTTAAAGGGAAATGTTTTTAAGAAGAAGAAAGTCGGTAACCTCTATCAGTCTGGAAAGGGTTGCAAAGGTATTTGTGATTTGATTTGAATTGAATTGAATTGCTCTCAGTTAAAATCAGTTTTTATGATATGATGACATGATAAGAAACACATTGGTCAAAAATGGCATCCACGGGAGAGTCCCAAGGCAAAAACGACAGCTGACTAAAAAGAACAGGCTTGTCTCACATTTGCTAAAAAGACATCTTGAAGATTCCCAAGACTTCTAGAAAAAATATTTTGTAGACTGACGAGACATAAGCTGAACTTTTTGGAAGTTTGTGTCCTCCTATAGCTGGCAAAAAACTAACACAGCTTCAGCATTAAACCAACAGGCCAACATGATGGTGGTAGTGTGATGGTCTGGGGCTGTGTTGAGGTTTCGGGACATCTTGCTGTAATTGATGAATTCTGCTCTGTACCAGAAAATCCTGAAGGAGCCATTAGTTCATGTCCTGAAGCTGAAACACCCACGGGTATGAAGCAGGACAATAATCAAGCCCACACCAGAAGTCCACCCCGGCCTAAACAAAAAACAAAAAAAGATTTAAAGTGATCTAGTCAAAGTCCGGACTCAAATCTGACCGAGATGCTTTGTTATTACCTTAAGCAGGCCGATTGTGCTTGAAAACCTTCAGATGTGGCTGAATTATGACACTTCTGCAGAGAAGAGTGGAACAAAATTCTTCCACAGCGATGTGAAAGACTCATTGCCAGTTATCGCAAACACTATGTGTGTGTTGTATTTCCACAATTACTGGTGCAGGTCTAAATCTATGATTATAATACTTTATTTAATTCCAGGGTAAATTGCTTTCTTACAGGTGTTCACTTCAACTCTAAATCTAAAAAAAAGTGTCATAAAAGTGTGAAATATATAAAAATATGAAATACGCATGTGAAAAAGATTAATTTGTATGTTAAAATAAATGGCCCCAAGTTAAACATTGAACAATATTAGATACAACTTGCACAAATAATGCCAAGTGAAAGTAATTCAGTTGTCACGCTGTAGAGAGAAGATGTAGAGTTCGACGGCCTCAGGTAGGAGTGTCTCCTGTTTTCCTGTGATGTCCTGCGATTCCTCAAGGTCGAATTAGTCTTTTGCGGAACGTGCTCTTGTTACTGTCCAGCATGTCATGGAGAGGGTGTGAAGGATTGTCCAATATTGTCCGTGACTTGGACAGCATCCTTCTTTTTGACAACACCATCAGAGTCGAGCTCGCCACCCACAACGTTGCTGGCCCCAGCACATCACAGCACAGAGACAAGCTGCCTGAAATTTGAAACCTTCCGTGATCTAACTACCCATCAGCAATGCTTCAACCCTAAACATCACACTGCATCCCAGTAAGTTTGTGAAAAAACTGACAAAACACATTTGTTTAAACAGCGCTGTCTCTCTCTCTGTCTGCAACAATGAAATACACTATACAACAACGATTTAACTGATAAAAAAAACAGTCTGGATTCATATTAAATATGAATTTGCTCACAAGTAAATAGCTCCAGTGTGTTCCCCATTCACGATGCCAACCAGCACTGCCAAAGCTCATTTTCTGAAGGCTAAACAGGCCTGCCATCCACTCCCCGGACACTCGGGTGAGACATGAAGAGGGACAGTGTGGTCCAGAGGAAATATCTATGTGTTGACATACTGAAACACACGTTGCCTTCCTCCCTTTCAATCCTCTACTTCTCTCTGCCATCTGCCCATCTTTCTGCTGTACTGCTCTACGAGAAGAAACCGTGAAACCTGCTAAAATAGGTGCACACACTTTGTTTGTGTGTGTGTGTCTACAACTCTCTGCTGGTTGTTTGCAAATTATATGACTTCATTTGCTCAGCAGCAACCCAGAAATCAAAGGAATTGTCTGAGTTTAGTTTCGAATGGCCCAAATTTAGCACCTAAGTGTTAAATTGAGAAAATCAGGATGGGCTCCCTGAATGCAGATTTTCTCATGGTGATGAAATGTTAAACACTGGTGACCTAGTTTGACTAATCTAGATGGCACCACGGGGAGCGGCACACCTTTAATTTCACCTTAAATCTGTCTTCTTCTTTTTTCTTCTCAGGTAAGCTGATCTGTGTGAAGGAAGTGACTCCTACACACAGAGCACAGAGAGCATGACAAATGCTGTGTTTTTTAGGCCTTGTCATTAGTAAGGTTTTGCACTGGGCTACAGCACAAGGAGTTGGAAGGAAAGTAGTCTGACTCCTAAAGAGACTGCTGATTTGGATCTCGGCATGAAAAGCTAAAGAATCCCTGACTTGCAGTACTCCAGATGGTCAAACAGCGGGGGCTGTGACTGTTATTGTTGAAATATTAAAAACCTGAGGAGGAGAAAAAAAAGTTTTTGATTGGGTTTAGATATTTTATATGTTTTACTTAATAAATATAGCACAATTAAAAGAAAAAAGTGGAAAAACATTCATTAATGTATGGATGCATTAGACATCAGTAGGGTGGGATCATGTTTTGGTTTTTTGTTTTTTACATTTTGACCTAAAAAAGAAATTTAGGGTGAAATAAAAGGAAAATGTCACAGACTGTGATTCATTTCCTATTAAAAAGTGCAGTCAAATAGAAATATAAAGAAAGATGAAAGCATTAGTAAGCAGAGATGGGCGTTACTGTAATCCGATTACTTTTTTCAAGTAACGAGTAAAGTAAGGGATTACTATTGCAAAAACGGTAATTAGATTACCGTTACTTTCCCGTAGGAACGCTGCGTTACTGCGTTACTAAAACCGTGATTTTCTTGCGAGAATGTCTCATGACAGTGACGTAAGCGAGTGTGATGTTCGTGACAACAGCTGTGTGCAGATCAACAATGGATAATATATCGAGTGCGGGAGAGAGTATGAGCGTGCAGCGTTTAAAGCGTGGAAGTACTGACCTTATTTTGAGTTTGATTCCGTAAAAAGTGACAAAAACATTAGTGTCCGCTGTGCGTGGGAAGAAAACTTCTTTTTACAGCGAAAAAAAACCCCTAAACTTCCAAGCAAGCACCGAGTAGCTACGACGTAATGACAAACTCACAGAGAAACTGCGGTATCCTTCCACTGACCGCTGCAGCACACCTGCACCAGGATAAACCTCCGCCTACTCTACTCCTGCTTTACAGGTGAAAATAGAGCAAAAGGACCGCTAGTCTTTGACTTTATTTATTTTCTGCTGTGTTTTACTTGCATCTGAAAGAGTGAGTGTAAACACAAAAAAATAATTATATATATATATATATATATATATATATATATATATATATATATATATATATATATATATATATTTATTATGTGCTGGAATGTGCAGAAAATAGGTTTAAATGTTAAACAAATTTCTTCCAGTCAGAGAATGGTGCATATAATTAAAATTTTGCTTCATGCATAAAGTTAAAAGATTAAAACTAACAAAACAAGTTTTAAAAAGAGACTTTTCCATTTGATTACATTTTGTATGATGGATTATGTAGAAAAAGTAGAATTGGGCTGAAAGATCTATCGCTTTATCACCTATTCAGGTTGTAAATCATGTTTTTAAAAAGTAACTAAGTAATTAATTACTTTTGAAAATAAGTAATCAGTAAAGTAACGGGATTACTTTTTTGGGGAAGTAATCAGTAATTAATTACTGATTACTTTTTTCAAGTAACTTGACCAACACTGTTAGTAAGTACTTATGTGTGTGTATAAGTGTATTTTATTGCAGGTGTTGTCTAATCACATGAGCTGAACAGATATGTTTATTCATTCAGATGCCACTCCTTTGGGAAGACTTGTGGTGTAACAGGATATACGGCAATCAGGTACACTTCCTGAGGAAGCACTATCAGCAACAGTAGTATTGGCTACTGTCACAGCGCGGAGCCAACGAGCAGCCTTTTTCAAATCAGATGTGATGGCTCAGTTTTCAGCCATCAGCATCTATGACCAAGCTCTGCAGCCATTTTGTGTCCTGTTAAGCAAGCAGTCAGTCAGACCGTCCTCACTCCCTTCTTCACTTAAACCGGCAAAATGCTGTCTGGTTGATTTGGAAAGTTTTCTCGAGCGTGCTCACGAGTTTGTAATTTACTGTTTGCTTTTATTGAACCGATGCAAGTTTCTTGGCAAACATCACAGTGTTGTAACTGTCAGCAGCACAAAAGAGCAAATTTGTTTTGCTGTTCTGTTTCGGGAGGGGGGGGGATCTGGCACTCCTTCGGTGCACCGATGATGAACAAAGGTCAAACTTGAAGGTTTCTTGATTAATAGTGAGCTGTCTGCAAAACTGCAAAATGTTTTGCTGATTTAAATTTGACACTGTCATTGGTGTGTCCTCCCCAGCTGTGTGAGCTTAGTTTATGGTTTATTAACACCAGACTAAAACTAATTAAGTGTAATGCAACAATCCTGCAATAAATCCCACCCTCCCTAAAGTTATTTATACATATACTTTTCTTTCTTTTAGAGGAGTGATTATTTCACTCGTTTTTGGCTACACTTTGTTAATTTAATTCATTATATTGCAATGTGTTTCTAATACTTAGTCTACCCTCACAGTTATGGCTGGATCATGTGACACCGAACGATCCCTTAGTTATTGACTGAGCATAAGGGTTCTTGCTGTATTATACAATTTTGACCCCAGAATGTAAAATAATTTGACTCTACTGTTATTGTGAACCAGCACTAAATATATAAAATAAATCAAATAAAAAGGTAAGAAACTTTATCATTTGCATTAGTTTTAATTAGGTGTACATAACTTGAGAGGTATTTTAGTTTTATGTATCCAGCAACTTTTAATGACACATTGCTAGTACCGGGTTGCACATCCCAAAAGTGCTGTATTGATGAGATCTTGTGACTGGAAGCCGTAGGGGTACAGCAAGCTTGTCATGTTTGAGATGATTTGAGCGTTGTGATTGGAGGATGGTACAAAGATGAGTACATGTAAAAGCATAGGCATAGTCAGCAACAACATTCAGGGAGGCTGTGGCATTTAAATGATGCTCAGTTGGTATTAAGGGGGCCACAGTGTGCCAGAAAAATGTCTCCCACACCATTACAACCAGCAGCAGCAGCTTGAATTGTTAATATAAGGCAGGATGGATCCATGCTTTCACGTTATTAATGCCAAATTCTCATCCTACCATCCAAATGTTGCAGCAGATTCGTCAGATCACATTTTTCAATTCTTCTTTTGTCCAGTTTTGGTCTGTGTGAACTATAGCCTCGGTTTCCTACTGCTGACAGTTGCGGCATTCTGCATTCCTTGGTTGGAAGGAGCGGTTATTAGAGTTACTGTTGTCTCTCTATCACTTCAAAGGACTCTAGACATCCTCAAAGAGGTATTTTCACCTAGAGACCTGCTATTCAATGGATAACTTCTCTTTTTCAGACTATTCTCTCTAAACTCTAGAGAAAGTTGTGTGGGGTAATCCCAGTAGATCAGCAGTTTCTGAAATACTCGGTCCAGCTTTTCTGGCACCTATAACAATGCCACTTTCACCACTTTCAAGTCACTTAAATCACCTTTCTTCCCCAATTCTTATGCTCGGTTTGAATTTCAGCAGGTTGTCTACATGTCTACCTGGCAAAATGCAGTTGAGCAGCCTTCTCAAATGATGTGAACAGTGAGTGTGAATATTGTAGTACACAGAAAACGCTTGATGTTTTTGTATCCACAGTTCATTTTCTAACAGACACACCTGCCCATAGATTCCCTTTTTATGCTTAAATTTTGTAAAGACAGTCATCTGGAGCAAGAAACAAAATCCCACCTAAGAGCCTTTGCTGGTGATGTCATCCTCGCTCACCCTTTCCATCTCTCTCTCTTTGACTGCTCCGACGTTATTCTGTCAACATTTTTGGCAGGGCCTTCTTGATATTACATTTAGAGTACCATCAATCAAGGGGGGGAAAAGAAGTCAAACTTCATAATTTAGAAGATGAAACCAGTGATTTACTGGCAGACTTTTTTCTTGTATGTGTTATTATGTAAGCCTAATTGTTGTTACATCACATGAATGATGTACTGTGTTTGTGGCAAGCCCCCCCCCCCCCCCCCCCAACAATATCACACATTCAGTTGGTCATCACTGACTTCCAAAACACAATTGCTTCTAGACGCTCACATCCACCCACCAACCATATAGGTTTTGACACCACAACAACATATTTGCCTCTCAGAGGGGGGTGAAGTCATTTGTGGTACCACCACAAGAAGCCATTTGACAGTGAAGTGTAAACACAGCTCATTTAAAGCATGTGAACAAACAGCCACTGCTGTCATTTTTCTGGCGAGGGCAGATTTTAGCTGGTGCAGTATTTGTATATTCCCTTTGTGTGAGACTGATTTGGTAACCAAGTACAGAGATGATCATTATTTCTTGGTGTTAACTGAGTTTGAGTCATGGTTCAAGCTCTCATCACTCTTATCTCCCTCTCTGACACGCACTTCACTGAGACTGGGTGAAGTGCATTCTGTGACACAGTGAGGGCGACAGCAAATTCACACAAACTGTGCATATCTGATTGGGCGTCCTTCGACAGCAGCCTCTTCAAAGGCGGAGAAGTGATTTGGTCACCAGACAGGCAACACTTTAAATCCCCACAGGCAGAATACACTGTGTGAGTAGCGACTGAGAGGTAATTCACTTTCCTGAAGTGCTCTTCAGCAAAGCACTTCATAAAAAAATAAATAAATAAATAAATAATAATAATCCAGAGAAGCTGACAGTAGACTGCAGTTGCATGCATGTTATCTGAAAGTGTGAGCAAGTGTATCTGATACATGGATGACTCTGAAGCAGGGCTTTGAAGGCTGCCAGATGACGTGATGACACGCTACACCATGTCACAATTTCATGGACTGCACAAGAGTGCATGCCTACTGTAGGCTACAGTAACAGTGGCTTTATGTCTTATGGGGTGTCTGTTTTTGTAATAACGGCACATTACACTGGATGAATAGACAGAGGTAATGAGTGTGTGAAAGAAGGAGGGAGAAAACAGCCAAAGGAAAAGAAAATGTATGTATGTGTGTCAAACAGAGAGAGAGAGAGCAGCAGAAAACGTCTTTCCTTCTCTTGAGCCTTCGGTTGCATTGTGTTTGCCAATCTCTGTCTATTTGTGCGTGTGTGTGTGTGTGTGTTTGTGTGTAAAGTAAGATATGGCAACAGTGCCATCTAGTGCGTGCGCCGATGTTGCTTATTAATGCAAAGTAGCATGCGCTGTGTTCAGTGGTGGAGAAACACAGACAGAATCGCATGTGATAAACATCACGAGCTGCATTCAGACCCCGTGTGGGTGTTATTCTTTCAGACGTTGTGCCTGTAACTAAGAAAAGAAAGCATTCATTTCAATGCGCTATGCAGATCAATCTGCAAATACTTGAAACCTGCTTAAGACGGGTGATCCATCACAACGACATTTAATCAGCCCCATTTTTTCCTTTTCCTTTCCTTTCCTTTTTTTAACCAAAGTTACATTGTCGTTGCATGGTACTGCAGCAGTGAGCAGAGCTTAGACTGTATAAAAAAGTCGGACTATGACATCACCCACATGTTTGGTGAACTCGTGTTTTAAATCCTCGAGTTGTGACTTTTTGAAACTTGTCAGTTACAACGTAGCCACATCCTGAAAGAAGCCTTGCTTTATCTTCAATTTTAATCCGATGGGACAATAATTTGCAACATTAACATTATGGTGTATTCAATAAGACCTCTAAAGAAGTGACTGAGATCATATACTGAGCATAGACTGTTTATGCTGTCTTTATTTGTGCATTCAATAGTGCACACTTTTTATTTGCAGTTAAATATCCTTTTTGTGGGATTTTCCTATGTCACAGATTTGCTAAATACATTAGGCAGCTGCCTATGGTGAATCACTGATTTTGCCTACGGATCATTCATCCATCTGTTTTCCTTCTTATCCAATTCTGGGACAATCCAAACTTAGGGCAAGAGGTGGGGACAGGACACCAGTCTGTCATAGGGCAAACAAATAGACACAGCCAACCATTTCCTCTAGAGATCATGAAGGGCAAATGCTTTTTTACCTTTTACCTTTGGCCTCATTGGACATCCATTAGATTGAAATATTTCCTGTGCAGCTGTGTGCCCAGATTTGAGAGCGGTCATTTAGAGTGAGATTGAGTTGTTTGTCAATATAGGAAGTAAAGAGGTGGCTACGCCAGTGGAAAAACATAAGGTCAAAAAATAAATAGCATAAATACATTAGAGAGATATGAAAGGCAGATGGGTTGTCAAAATCAGTAGTTGAGTTCATTCCAAGAAAGCATGCGTGTGCTGGCAAATGCGCTGGCTCCTGTGGTTGAGCGGAAAATCGTTTGCATGGTGAAGAAAAGCCGTTTAAGTCAGGAACGTTCTCCGGGATGCAAGCGTACATATTTCCAGGCTTCACAGCCGTAACTTCAGAGGATCACCACAACACCCAAAAAGACTGAAAAACACAAACCAGTTTGCAGTCCGCAAAAACACCCAAAACAAACCAGTAGAGTTTTGGAAGAAAGTTTAGTGGACTTGTAAATAAAAGTCAGCCTTGAGGATTAAAGAGGAAAAAAAAGAAAATGTTCATGACCCAAAATACAACCTCATCTGTCAAGCGCGGTGGTGTTGTTATGACTCGAGCGTTTATGGTCACCAATGGTGAAAATATGGGCTGAGATTCAGGAAAAAAGGCATCAAACTCAGCGGACTTGGGGGAAGAGGTGGAATATTCAAAACTTGCATATTGCACTCCATTTGTTAACAACAGACTAAAGGGAGAAGGAGGTGTGTGGAGTGAAGGCCTAGGAGAGCATCACCAGGGACTAAAAAAGCACTCGAAGCACTGACTCCATGATATGCACTTCATAATAAATAGTTATGGTAATTTTGATAGCTGCAAAAATTTCTCATTAAAATGCCCATGATCTGCGCTTGTTTTATCTGACTAGCAGTCCCGATATTCCCTTTGCCATTAGGCATTCATATGATGATCAGCCTTGATGCCTCAGCTTAGGCTATGTCGTGATGCTAAGTATTAATGTGATACTCCTCTTCTATCATTCCTAAGCTTCATATCAGTGATTTATTGTTTTTATAACACGAGGTCTTTGGAGTGACACTAAAAAAGACAAAAATGGTCAATGACACACTGGATTTCATAATTACACTGATAAGGAAACAGTATATCATGTAGACCATACTCAGATCCATTTGGACTCCAGTGGAGCAGAGCATATCTATTTACTATTATTAAAAACCACAAACACAAAATCCTGCCTTTTGAGAAGCTGGAGCCTGAGGAAAACACCACTTTTAGGCTTCAAATTACCTGAATCACTGACCACTTGACGGTGATTCATTTTTCTTTGACAATAAAAAAGCTGTGTAAAGAATGAAGAGGTAAGATGAATGAGTAAGAAAATAATGTTTTAAAATAACCAAAGATAGACAAACAGGCTTTACAAGGCAGAATGTTGAGATTTTTAACAATAATATAGCAGCAAGTACCTACTTCCTATATAAAAGCCAAGTGGACATCAGTGTCTTTAAGAAAGCATGTTAGTCCCTCTGATTAAAAAGCAGGCATTTAGCCAAGGTAGACAAAAATAAGAATATCCTTTTTAAAAACATAACGCTTTTAAAATTATTTTATTTACTTATCTTAATGGTGTTCAAGTATCTTGGGATCTTGATCATGGAGATGGGCAGGTGGGGAGGCAACATCAGCACTAAATGTGCTTTAGCTGATCATTTTGATGAAGAAGCTGGAGGCTTTCAATTTACCAGTCAATACGCTCTACCTGAGGAAATGAGTTTCCTCAGGTAGAGCGTGTTCCTCAGGTTCGGAGATCGGAGTTCTGAAATCCAGAGGGAGCTTGGAGCAGAACTGCATTTAGTGTTTCCTAGATAACTTCCTTTGGACATTTTCTGGGCGTGTAGCACTAGAAGGAGATCTGAGGCTAGATCCAGAACTCACTGGAGGGAATGTACTTTGTACCTTAGACAGCTTGGGAACTTAAATTCCCATAAGACAAAATGGAAAGCATCGCTGGGGAGAAGAACGTGCAGAATACAACGGCAACGGAGTCCATGCATGGATGGACGGACGGATGCATGAATGGATGGGTGGATTATGTACTCTTGTTGTACTTCAGCTCAACTAATTTACTCCCCGTTTCTTTCCTGTTCTCTGTTTCTGGAGGGGGAAACAAGCATGATGAAACAGAGAACAGAGGAGAGAAGCAAAAGACCTGCCTGCAGTTCAGCGAACGCATTTTAAAATGCAAGCGCAACCTAATGTTTGTCGGTGCTGATTTATTTATCTATTTCATTATATTTCATTATTTTTATTCTTATTTTTTTATTTTTTGTGCAGGATTCAGCTTTAAAGCATTCAACACTCCCCCTTGTTTTAAAAAAAAACCTGCCTGCTCATTGCTGATGCATTTTGGTGTTTAAAATTTCATCTTCTGATTATTCCTCCCAGTGTCCGGTGCTGCTTAGAGACAGTGTTTAATTAGGCTGCTTAAAGCATACATTCCCTAAAAAAAACAACTGCTGACCCCAAGCCTCGTTTTTCCCAGTGATTGAGCATTTTCGAAGGTTTACTGTGACTTTGGGAACTGCCCAGTCTAGTCATGCTCTTTTAGCCGCTGAGCAACTGGAGCGCTTGAAGGTCGAGTGCTTGGCCCAGAGGCACTTTAGCAGCAGCTGTGAGGGCAAAGAGTGTTGCTCGCTTACTTTCTCCGCAAATTTTACAAACAAGTCCAAATGTTTAAACCACTGTGGATTTCACTTTCCTGCTCATCAGGCTTCCAAAAGCCTAACAAACAAATATTAGACACCTGAAGGTCTTAAATCTGCATTTAATTACTACTAGGGGTAACAACTCTGTCTTTCCCTCATGTAAATTAAGAGAATTTAAATATTTAATGTAGTGAAATCATCTTGAAAATAAACTTAAAAAGTGGAAACAATATACTGACATGATTTTTAAAGCAGACATAAGAGAAGAAGTGCTTGTAAAGCAAGATGGTTTCTTAATTTCACTGCATCATGGTGACATTATTCTGTCATTTGCTCATACTTATTGGGTCAGTACAGCTTAAATAAGTGAGAATTCTGTGAAAATGAAGACATTTCACAAACGATGTAGGATGCACATGACGTGTTGGAAGGCCTGTCAACATCAGTCTTTTCCAGATTATTAAACTTCAGATTGTCTGGTTTATTTATCATTATCTCAGTATTTATCTGCCTATTGTTTTCAGTGATTGTTTCGGGACATTTGGCATCATTTTTCAACTATGACACCAGGAAATGTCACAAGCTTCGGTCTGCATTTTCAATAAATCCAAATGCCCACTTTAGAATTTCTAATAGGATCCCTATTCTAGAAGTTAATACCAGAAATGTTATTAACTTCAAATGCCAGGGTAATACTTTATTTAACAGTCAAATTAACATTTTACAGTAAAGTAAGTTCGCACTAAGGAAACATTCCACTGATACCTTATTTTAATAGCTGCTTGCACAGTCCTGTGACAACACACTAAATATCAACAATAATATGATTTTACCTCTTAGCTTTTAAGATTTTGTAACACATTTCAAGAACACTCGAACACATATTCACACCGTTTTGTGCAGCAGCCATGAACTTTTTTAAATATTACATGATGGAGGTGCATTTGAGAATGCAAATGTGCTCCAAGGTCAAACACTCCACAATCTTTAGGGCATTGGCTCTTTAGGGTCAGCTCCCTATTAAAAGAGTCTGTGTGATGTCCGACAGCACACATGTGAGAATAAAGATAAGTTCATTAACAGTGAGTGAGTGTGCGTCTTTTGTGCTGCACATTCTGGACAGGCCGTTTTCTCTCCTAAGCTCCCAGTCACATAGTCAAATAGCAACGCAACATTATTCAACACTGATTGTTGTTTACTTTATAATAGTTCTGACAACTTGAGGTTTATTGTTTACCAAAATGGAATACTCTTCTGAGGTTAAAAGTGAAAATTCAACGGCATTTATTTAAACAAAAAGTAAACAAAAAGCTTTTATCTTTACAACTTTCAGCCTCTCCCGTATTTCCCACCACAGACCGATCGGCATATTTTTGTTTGCACAGTTTTTTTTACAACAGATGCAACTCTTTGATTTGTCCGAGAGCCGTTGCAGACAAGTCTGTGTCTTTCATCCAAACTATGGACCTCCCACAATCTGCTCTTGACCAAAGTAATTACTAGAATTTGGTGAAGCCCCACATACTTCTTTTTAACTAACTTCATCTAGAACCTGCAAGCAACCGCCCACCAAACAGTCAGGAAATACTCACCAGGAGGTTGCTGACCGACAGAGCAGTCCTGACCTCATTACGGACATTTTGAAAACATCTCTACTGTCACTGTTTTTATTAGAGACTTGCTAAGGAGCCTGTACAGCCAAGATTTTAGGTTAAACACTGGGTGTTCAGTTTCCTCAAAATGGATAACTTCTAACTGCTTTTGCCATTTTGACCAATTATACAAGACAACAGCTCAAAGTGTGATCTTAAGCCACCTTTGGATTTTCTCAATATTGAGGATCAGAACTGAATTCTTGGCATTTTCCTTTTTTATTGTTCCATGAGCCTTAATGCAGAGACATAATCCTAAAAATGATGGCAAGAACCTTTGCAGGTCATTGATCGTGACCTTACACCACTAGGGTTGAATCTTATTATGAGATACTATTAACTTATATTAACAGTCTGTGTTTTTTTTGCAAGTTTTTGTTCGTTGGCTGTTGAATGTTTGTGATAGATCATCTGATGCTAACACCATCTTTTAAAACCTGTAAATTCGTAGTACCAATGTTGTATTCTCACATCTAGTACTTCTGAGTCTTGGCAGAATCTTAACATCTTAGGGTAGTTTGATTTCTACTGTCAAAAGCCTAAGAAAATGAAAATTTATTCTCATCAGCTTATTTCTAAGCTATGTGTTTACTTGCTAACACAGAATACATGAAATCTGATGCTGCCAAAGTGGTTATAAAGCACCAGACCGTGCCATGGACTATAGCCATTATCGATTGCATCAATTATCTTCCTTCAAATATTAGTGAAAGGCCAAAATGTATCTTAGCACATTCATCATGTTGTTGTTAAAAATGTCTTCTCAAGACAGTGTAAGAAAATAAAATATACATCTAAAAAGATGTGCTAACAGTAGACGCAGGATTATGGCTGCCGGTCTCATTGGAGTGTTTGCTTAGCGGGATTGTGGAGGGTTTTTTCGGTTTAGAGAATCCAAATTACAAAAAGATATCCTGGTTATTTTGCACTTTCTTCTTAGTACAGACTCCAGCTCAGACTCTTTCATTGAGATCTATTTCAATGCCTTCACTTACAAAAAATGGTGTTTTGGATGCTGCAGTTATTGGTGTTTTTGAAATATCAACTTATAAATATGCTGATAGCTTTTCTCTTCAAAATGGATTTAAATCTTCTGCTGTGTGTGTGTGTGTGTGTGTGTGTGTGTGTGTGTGTGTGCGTGCGTGCGTGTGTGTGTTTCATGAGATGAGAAAGGGGTCATCAGCAGCGCTTATGTTTGCCATCCACCTCCCCGCAGGCACACAAACACACACATGCTGACTCTCACATGCACAAACCCATTTTGTCTGCATGGCCTTTTCCCTTCACAACACTGGTTCCCACCAGCAACGTGCCCTGGGCTGATAAACTTTATCAACCGACACACACCTGAGCTTGTAGACAAACACACATCCACACAGATCCACACAGGCATGTTTCTTGCTTTGCTCTCTTGACAAGGCAGACACCTGCTACAACAGTGTGTGGGCATATGCTCAAGTGTGTGTGTGTGTGTGTGTGTGTGTGTGTGTTAGCGTGAAAACCGTATAAATGATATTAGTGGGCCCGAGGTGACAACAATACACTCCTGGCTTGAGTACACGACACACATCATTGCACATTCACAAACACAAAATCGCAAACACTTAAGAAACACACAAAAGCATGAACACACAAATATGGGGAGCACACCTAAAAAATAAGAACCCACACGGAGCGAACTCGAATAACATTTACACGCCTCTTTAGAGCTTGTCATTATCACTGCTTTTCCAGAGTGCAAATATGAATTTGTGTGACTGCCTCTGTGTGTGTGTCTCTGTCTGACTGTTCTTCATGCTGTGTGCCTGCACGCGTGTGTGCGTGCGTGTGTGCATGTGAGTCTGTTTGCACGTGGGCTGTGACATATTAGACCTCTGTACATCTCTTAGGTTAGCTTTGATCAGCTATTTCCTGATCTAACACAAATGTTCTACCTTTAAAGGGGACCTATTTTAGGGTTTTTTCTCATTTTCCATCAAATGTATTCTGACAATTATGGATGGTCATAATTAACATTTTAAAAATAATTATATATGAGCAGGTAATCCCTGTAAGAAGAATTCTTAGGCGTGAGATTGGCGTTCAATTTGTGGCTCGGACCGCGGGCACAAATAAACAGCCCAAAGCAATCACAGTAAACACTTTGCTTAAATGTTAAAATATACTGAAGTGCAAATGAAAAACCAAACTGCATAAAATAAATCATGTAATTAAGGTACTTGCACAAAAATCCCTGGGCCAAGTTATACATATGAGGCAAAACCAACATAAAAACCTACTAGCAAGTCAAGCTGAACAGCTAATGCTCCATCTTCCACTACTTTGCATGAATGTGTGCTCTGCTAACACACGGGAACTTACGTGGCAGATATTTCCAAATGAAGCAGGAACTCCTCACACTCTCATCAGACAGTACATTAACTCATAATCTCAATAAATTCATTATCTACATAGTTTGACTGGACAATCGCCATTTTACAAAGTATAATACCTACTTTAAAAAAACATGCAGCGGTGGTGCTCACCTTGCAAAGTAATCACAGTAAACACTAAGCCAGAGCTTCCTAAAGTGTGAGGCCCGCCCCCTAGGGGGGGCGCAGAGCCATTGCGGGGGGGGGGGGGGGGGGGGGGGGCGTTGTGAAAAGGGAAAGAAAACAAAACGCTTGGACACTGCTAGCACGGGGCGCCCACACAAACGCAAAGCAGGAGATGAAGCATCGCTGAATATGTTTCCAAACTAATTTCATTCTAAGCCAAAGACTAGAAAATATAGTGAAGCAAATCTTCCCTTTGGCTTCACCTGCACAAGTGCCGAGGTAGGTCTCCCCTGCAGAATTGGTTTTCCATTCAGCGGGAGCAGCGCTGGGCTGTTCAAATCACGGACAAACAGTATCCCACATTCTTGATTTTTAGTTCTCAAACACTTCTTGTAATAACTAACTACTCCTGACATGTTGGAGATGTTAGCTCTTTATACAGTAAAGTTACAGCGGGCTACAAATAATATCAGGCTGATCCTGCCACAGTTTGTTCCCCTGGTTTAAATGCAAACAGTATCCCACAGCTGTTTATGTTTTTAAACCCATTTTGCACAGAGAGGCATTTTTGAAAAATGTGTTGATAGCAATGTTGAATATTATTACACAGGAAAAAAACAACTACACGTAAAATAATCACATCGTGACGCCTCTGCCTTTGTAAATGGAGGGACAGTAACTGCGTGTGTATATGTAAGCGTGTAAAACCTGAAGATAGTCAGATTAACAGTATTTTGTCTCTATCTGCCATTCTGCAATTCATCTCATGTAAACAATAACGTGGCGCACAGCGTGACGTGAAAAAAGGCACATACCTTTGACGTTGCGTGAGGAACTCTGTATTCCTCGTCCACACGTAAACGCAAAAAAAAGAGTTTTAAAAATCTCAGTTTTTGGTGATTCGAAACGCCGTTTAGGTGTGAACGAAACAGCTGCGTTTTCAAAAATACCCGTGTAGGTGCGGACGTAGCATAAAAGAGTTACTAGTTTACTTCCTTACTACCTGTAATTTATTGCAGATCACTTGTATTTGGTTAGTTGTTTACTAAATGTTTGAGGTGTGAAATAAACCACAATGGAGCAAAATATGGGTGTGTGTGGTTGGAGGATGTGTTTGTGCGTGTGCGCCCGGGGAGGGGGGGCAACATTTTTCTTGGAAATCAAAGGGGGGCCTAGCAAGAAAAGTGGGAATCGCTGCACTAAGCCAAGATGGCGCCCGCGCAAACAAGAAACTCCTCCTTTTTTCCATGAATATATTAACAATGAAAGACTGAAACATCCAATTTGCATACCTATTCAGACCCCTCACTAACCTTTGGCAGAAATGAGAGCCTTGTGTTTTCTTGGGAATGATCCTACAAGCCTGGCACACCTTTCTTTTGGAGGTTTCCCCGTTCTTTTTGGCAGAATCATTCAAGCTCGACCTGGTTGTGTGTGGATTTTTGGCGCAGAGCCTTTTTTGGGTATTTCCAGAGATATTATTTGAGGTTCAGTTCGGACTGGGGTCCTCCAGAACTTTTCCTAAAGCCACTGTGTTTTCTCAACTCTTTGCTTCATACAGCGCACGGTGACCTTTGGCTTGCATAAATCCTCTCTACCATAAAGGCCTCATTGGTGGAGTGCTCCACTAATAATTGTCCCTCTCTAGGACTCTCTTGTTATGGTCTCCCCCTGTCCTCCAGCTGCAGACCTGCCATCTTTTTTTCCTGCCCATCGTACTGTATCTTTCTCTACCTGTCGTGCGTGATTGCGTGCATGGGTGTGCATGGACATTAACTCTGCTTTCTTTCTCCCAGATTAGGTGTGGCTTCCTCAGGCTCCAGCTGGTGCACCTGTGCCATATTAACACTTACCGGCAACATCACCAGATTGCTGCCATAGTCAGCGCAGTAGATTTGCTCAGGAAACTTTGAAACCACTTACTTTTAAACTTCTTCTCAACCTTTACTTACCTTGCCTGTCCTCCTCTGTCATAAGAATCTCACCTCTCTTTGAAAATCCTTGCCCACATTCTGCAGAAAAAAAGACAAACTAGCCTGTGTCAGCAACAGGGGGGTTCTGGGAAACTTTCCTGCCTGCGGGCCTGTGAAAAACCTGAATAAACTTAAGATATTAATGTAATTCTTTGCAAGTCTTGTCCTGTTGTACTTACCTGAAGTTGCTGAAGTTCTCAGTGCATCCTGCCAATGAGTCATTTCGGCCCAACCAGCCCTAATCTCCACAAAGAAACTCATCTCATACGCAATAACCATTGGGTTCTTGACCAATCCCCTCAGTACCCAATTTGGCCTGGCAACCAGATCCATCATGGATGGATGATGGATGGATACCTGGTCACTTTCCATGATGTATCCTTCCCCAGATCTGTCCCTTGAGACAATAACGTCTCAAAGTTCAACAGTCATTTTCCTCAACCTCCAGGCTTGGTTTCCTGGTGCTTTTGTGATCTTAAATAGGCAGATGGGTTCATTTCTTAATAATATCAGATGAAATGGATTAGTCACTGTAATGGAATTGCTGGAGCACCTCAAGAACCACTGACAAATGAGTTGTGAGAGTCATAAAAAAAATCTGAATACTTTTGTAGGGAGAAATTGGATGTCTCCGTCCAGTTTTAATCAACGATGACTTTAACCTATTTTTGTCAGTGTTGAGTTTTGTGTGCAGATTGACGGGGAACAAAATGAACTAATTCACACTTTAGCATGAGCCTAAACGTGTGGAAAACTTAAAGGGGTCTTAAAACTCTACTGATGTACCGTACATACAATGTGCTATCTGCATCTCCATGACTCAAAGGCGCCCGACTCTTCCGGATGATCCATCTGTCAACCTACCACTGTGTGCGAACGCAGGAGGAAGTCTGAACGTGCGGGTTTGAAAATAGCTCAATAGAATATCTTTAGGACTATATTCTATTAATATTCTGTATTCAAAAGAAGGAGTTGTTGTTTTTTGCTACAACATAATAAAGCGGTGCATTTATATCTTTTAATGTTCTAAACGTTTGTTTAAGTTCAGCAGTAACAGAGGAGGCGATGAGGAGACAAGGTGAAGTGTTTTGTGCTTTCCGACTCACTCATGAAGATTGTTGATTTCAAATATGTCAAGGGACATTCTTTCCTATAGCGCGACTAAGAAAAATGACAAATTGTTTTTTTCCCTAATTGTAAGTGGAACAAATTATGTTTAAAAGAAAATTATCCACTGATTCCTACCACCTCTTTTGTCACTCAGAAACGTTGCCAGTCACTCGGCGTTTGTCACTCTGTCAACCCTTCTGTCAGTCACTCTGTCAATGTCAACTAGCCAGCTAGCTCTGCATGAAGGGAAAACCGACATCAATCAGGCTCTGTCAGCAGTGGGACCTATTACTTTAGAGGGATTATGATATGGGAGATCGTGGGTCTGTGGGCTAACAGAGCAAGTGACAAATAAATGTTGAACTTCTGAAAAGTGCCTCCATTAACAGCTCATGCAGCTCATCTAACTGTGCAAATATTTGCAGTCATAAAGCCTGTTGTTTCTGAATCTAAAGTACTCGCACGCAACGAGAATATTAGGGACCTTGAAGGGTTTTTTTTTTCTCTCCACACACATACACAATCACGCACAGAGACAAGGCTGTGGCCTTCAGGAAGGCATTAAAGCAGTGTGAGTGTGCATTATGGATTCAAAGGTATAAGAATTTTAAAATCAGGAAGGGCTTACCAACAGAACGCCACTTATTCAGCGTGGATGGGTTATTTAAAATCATGTTAGGGGCCAACATAATACAGGTTATGCAGCATAGCACAGGCACACTGGTACACATGTACGCACAAATACACATACATATGCATGCAATAACCTTGCTTCACACACAAATACATGAACACATATACCTCTACCTTTTCTTGCTCTTCACGGTGCCACAGTGACCCTGACTGGTGGAAAAGTAGAACTGCAGCGGCAAGCAGCATCACTGGCATAAACTCTGTGTGTGTGTGTGTGTGTGTGTGTGTATGTGTGTGTGTGTACTGTAATTACTAGAGAAGATAAATCTTGTTAATGAAACAGACGGAAAGAAGAGCACTCTGGAGAGGAGAGAGCAAGAAGAGGAGAGATGAGGAGAGTAAGAGGAAACGGTGGGGGGACACGCAACATGAAAGCAAAAAGGAAAGAAAGAGAAAAAAAGAGGATGAAAGAGGAAGATATACAAAATGAAGGAAGGAAGGGAGACAGGTCTGAGGGGGAATAAAGTTAAAGGAAAAAGTTGACGCTCACGTTTTGTTTCATTGCATCATACATCAGTATTGAAGGAGTGACGCAGAGGAACGGAGTAGGAAGACAAGAATGGCAGGTAGGGAGAAAGATTGAGAGAGAATGAGCGCAGACACAGAGATGAGGAGGAGGAGGAGGAGACAGATGAAGGAAGAAAAACACAACCCGGAGAAGTCGCATTTTCTTTTCTTTTTCTTTCTTTCTTTTTTTTTCAAAATGCGTGTGTGCCTGCCAAGTTTAAAGTGCTGAAGTGTAACTGGTCATGCATATTAACAGAAAGTGTTAGGCATCTATGGAGAGGACACTGAGCGAGTGTACAAAGCCTTTCCAGATGTATGAGGTATAACAACCTGTGAGGAGCAGACACGTGGATGTGCAAGTCTTTCGGGGTTTGGAGGATAAAGGGGTGTCAGGAGGCAAAAAATATAAGATATAAAAGTCTAAAGGAAGAGAAAAAATTCACTTCTTCATGTGAAAAACTTGAGGGAAACGAACAGGTCAGGCTAGGACAGGCTAAGACATAAAAGCAGCTTTGGAGTTTGAGAAAGAGGACCTTAATTCCACTGGCTCGCACATCCTTGCATCTTAGTGGTTGCAGTGGGTGCAATGCAATGTAAAGCATCACAGTTTTAAATTCAGCAATCACATTAGTAATAATACTAATAATCATGTCGTTACATGTGTTTTGTGACGTGTCAGGTT
Source organism: Neolamprologus brichardi (assembly GCF_056152115.1). Classification (NCBI taxonomy): domain Eukaryota; kingdom Metazoa; phylum Chordata; class Actinopteri; order Cichliformes; family Cichlidae; genus Neolamprologus; species Neolamprologus brichardi. The sequence goes on along the minus strand of NC_142124.1, from coordinate 14,882,171 downwards.
CATGGTTTCTCTGTGCTCGTCTTTTCTCTCTTGTCATTCCCTTCATGGCTAACTTTCAAGGCACTTGGCTTCCCTTGCCTGAACCTGGTTCTGTTGGAGGGGCTTTTCCTGTCAAAAGGGAGTTTTTCCTTCCCACTGTCACCATGTCCTCCTCAGAGAGTTTGTCTGACTGTTGGTGTTTTCTTCCCAGTGTTTACCTTACGATATAAATCACCTGAATTTGTGAATTAAAATGAAATGAACTGAAGTTTGTAGCATAGCATTAATATGCACGATTTCCAGGAAAAAATATTCTTTTTCTTGTGCACTTCTACTATATTCAGCTGATTTCAGTTGGTGTTGAGTGAGGAGAAAAACAACAGAGCATTCGGCAAGTTTTGAGGGCTAGAGACAGGAACAGTGCTCGCAGTTTTAGTGCACAAAAGCACAAGAATGTGATGGCAAAGCATGAACTGCACTCCAAAAACAACCACTGCTACTGTAACATGTCATCAACTATTGCAAACGTCTGCAAAGACAACAAAAAGTCAGCAGAGTGATGGTAAAGTGGAGTGTATGCTATCCCCAGTCAAGCAGCCAAAGCTTGACTTTCACCAGGTGACAAAATCAGTGACAAGCAGTTGGGGCTGTAGCATTGGAGCCTCCATTTTTACCTACACCTGTTTCTCCAGCAGAATCCCCGTGGCCACAACAGTTTTCTCTGAAGTGCTGTTTGGTCACCTTCCAGCTTTGGTGTCAGTTTTGTGCTCACAGTTAAGCACTAACAGAAAGACTGTGCATGTGTCAGTGTGTTTATATTGGTAACTAGCAATTATGTGGCACTGCAAGTAAAGCAGCAAGTAATTAACTGTATACTTTCCTGAGTGAGCAAATAAGTTCTACGTTTATGTTATAATGTAAAGACTTTTCTACGTTTCATTTTGTTTTTTTAAGAGTAACAAGTAATGTGTAACTTTTTTTGAGTAACAAGCTTAACACTGCTAAGTTTCAGCAATACTTTAATTTTACCCCACTACCTGTAAGTTGGCTCAGTGGTATAGTCCTTAGCACTGTCACCTCACAGTGAGAAGTTCCTGGGTTTAAATAAATTAGCTTGCTGGAGTTTCCATGTTTTTCCTCTCCCTGTTTGGATTCTGTTGCTCCCATAATCCAGAGACATGGATGTTAGACTAACTAGTATTTCCTTTCCTATGAGTATACGTTACCTTATCTTTTGACAGCAGGGATAGGCTCTGGCGGTTAAGACACTGGAAGAGATGGATGGCACATATGCATGTAATTCACATTAAACATGCAAAAAACATTCATAAAACACAATCCTACCCAAAACTGTAACAACTGATGTGTACACAAGAGAGTGAGGAGAGGGACCTCTTATTACCCATTAGTGGGATGAATCTGTAGAGAATCCAGGGCAGACAGATCCACTAAGAAACAAACAAAGGAGCATGTCGTCTGCATCTACGAGCCTGATCGGCAGCCAACTGTGACATTAATTCCTGTTGGTACTGCCTCACAAGCAAAGTTCACCTTTTAAGATTGAAAGCACTCTGTAACTCACACACATACACACACGCACAGGTGACAGCATGACCATGTACTTCCATACCCAAGAATACTGATGAGATAGAAGTAAATATACTTATATTTTATTAACTGTTCAGATGCATTGGCACTTTTATTTTTTTTATTATTTTTTTATCTGTGGTCTTAAGTGTAGCATTATACAAAAAAAAAATTGAAATCAGCCCATTTCTGCACCTTCAGATAAGGTGATAAAATACAGAACATGACTAAGTGCAAATGCATCTCCTATCTACCATCGCAAGATAAGAACATTTTGTCTTTTACTGCTAATCTTCTCTATTACTGGGTTTACAATACAGACCAGTAGTGAACACAAAACACTCAATAACTAATTAAGATTCACATCAAATCAGTGCATGTATTCCCTTATTTGGGGGACACAGCAGAGTGAGCAGGGAGAGGAAAAAAAGAGCTACAGCACTAGACCTGGGCACGCAACAAATCCCTGCTGGTCTGCTGCATGTGGCTAACCGTGTGCATGCGCAGCTTGGCGTGCAGAAAAGCATTCAGATAAAAATGTCCATTACATTTTGCCATCAAGTAAGTTTAGCCATGGAGACAGCAGAGGTAGAAAAGGGGGTGTTTGGACTTTGGTAACATTATTTGAAAATGAGGATGTGCTAGTCTTCCTGGAAAAGTGTTGTACAGTCATGTTAAGTGATTTCCCACTGGACTCATTCTTCCAGTTCAGAGGACTCCACTGATATTTCAAATTGTCATTTCAATTTTCTTATGTCCATGTAATTGTATCAGAACTGAGACCTAGTTTCAGTGTGCTTACAGCCCTCCAAAGTGTTGACTTTCATTTAAAGAAGAACTAGGTGAAGTAAAAATCAAGCCTATAGAAGTCCACCATAGCTGATATTTATAATTGCTGTAATGTCACGTAACTATCAGTATAAATTGTTGTTGCTAATTTTATGATGTGTCTTTGCTGAAAGAATTTGTAGTTTAGAAAGAAAGAAATACTGCATAATATTTCTTCTAAATCTAGAAGATTTGGTGTTGAAGAGATTCACAAAAGTCACACACATTTTGTTTATACAACCTGTCAAATGTATTTATAGTTATATCCCAGGGATACTGGACATACATGGTTTGGGGGACATAAGACAATACAAGGTTTCACCAATATTGCATTGTTTTTCATGATTTTTCAGTTTTCCATTGTAAACTTTTGTGTGTATTATCAATTTAAAAGCTGCTTTAACTCCTCAGTGATTTATGTAAATGTCATAAATGTGGCTCAGGCAAACAGACTTAACCATAAATAAGGTTAAGTCTAGGTTTTATGCAAATTTGTGGATGAATCTTGGCTCACTCTTTACAACATTGCTTCAGTCCATTGAGGTTTGTAGGCATATACTTATGCACAGCTCTTTTGACGTCCCACCGCAGCATTTCAGTCAGGTTGAGATCTGGACTCTGACTGAGCCATTGCAACACCTTGATTTTCTTCTTTTTCAGGCATGCTGTTGTACATTTGCTGTCGTGCATGGGTCTAGAAATAATTATCCCCACTCTACCATTATACTTGAGAGTTGCTACGAGGAGTTTGTGATGATGTGCTTTCCATCAAAACATGATGCTATGCATTATGCGTATTCAAAGGACATTTTTCAAGAAGTCTTGTAATTTATTCAGATGCATTTTTAGCTGTACTTTTCAGAGAGAAGAAGCTTACGCCTGGCAGCCTTCTCAAACAAGCTGCACTTCAGTCTTTTTCTAATTTTACTTTTACTGTACTGTTAACTGAGATTTGCAGAGCCCGAGGTGTAACTCTTTGGGGTTTTTTGCAGTTATTCTGAGGGTGAATTTGCTGAGACATCCATTCCTGGGAAGATTATGGTATTGTGTTAAGATACCTGTTCGCTGCAGACCAGCAAACTGTCAAAACTTGCGCTCCAACAGAGATGATTGTACTTGCTGATGTCCAGTTAATCACATCTATTTGATTATGAGCATCTGGCTGCTAATTATACTGCTTATTGGAGCTGTAAGGATATATGTATTTTTACAGAGGACATCATAGATCCCATAGTGAAAACATCCAGTTTCAGCTAATTCATAATCAGTAATATCTCTCAAAAGGCTTCAGAATTGAAACTTAGCAGACAGCTGGCCCATGCCAAAATGTTTCTCACAACCATAATAGTATCATCATGGGGCTGGTTACAATGCCAAGTGAAAACATTTAAATTCTGTGAAGCTTTTATGCTCTGTCCCATGCTTTTAGACACAAACACACACTTTTCAATTGCTCTGCAGGTGATGATGGCCACATTCATTGTCCCAGTCAGTATTGACAGTCCGCCAGCAGGCACAAAAGCAAGACCTCCCCTAAGTGTGATGCAACCATCATGAATACACTTGTGTTTTCCCTCTTTGCAAACTTTATTTATACATCGCCTTTCATGCACGTTAGTGCAAGTGCTTTACAGATGGCGGACAAAATGATAAACAGACAGAATTCATGTAAAAATTTTAAAACAAATAAAGACAAATCTAAAATAAATGTAAAAACATCATATGAAAAATCAAGAAGACAGTAATACAAAACAAAATTAAAATGTAAAAAAGGATAATGAAACATTGTAAGCATACTCAATAAAAAATCCAGGCTGAAAAGGTATCAGCAAGTCAAACAGTTTCTATTTATTGCTGTCTAATGACTTTGTAAGTGGTGCCAACCTGGCTTCACAAAGGATGATCTAACTAGGATCAGATTTTCAGCCTGACACTGACAGCAACAAATATTATATGACACTAAATTGTATATAACAAAGAAGTCGGTGTCCATTAGCTGACTTTGTCAGCAAGGTTTTCATTTACTTTGGGGCTTAAAGGTAAATAGATTAGCTTGCCGATAAGCAGTAATTGCTAAAAGGCACAGAATGAAGTGTTATTCTGGTTTAATCCAACTTGTTTGATGCACCTTGAAGTGGATTACATGATTCAAGACAACCAATTAGGCTATAAGAGTTATGTAACTGGTTGTCATTAAACACTGCTTCGCCAGCTATGCTGTTTCTACATTTTCTTGGCTGTCTGGGTTTTGCTGATTACCTGAGATTTGCTCCAGGTGAATAGTTTTTGACTCTAAGAATGCATTAATTGGTCAAAGTGTCAGGCCCATGCAAGCTACAATAGCTTCTGAAAAAAGAGGATTAAGGCACCAACTTCGTGGTCATTTTATAAAGTTTTTACCGACATTTTGACTATGCAATTTTTTTGAGGTAACAAAAGGTCAGAGTCAAAGTCTGCCTTTTATAGGAACAATCATAAGGGAAGGATTTGTAACTTGACTTATCCAACTTGTTCAAGCAGAAGCATACAAAATTGGCAAGTCTGTCATTTAGGCATGTATAGGTTGGCTAACTGCATGTACACCCTAAGAAAAGCGCTTCCAGGTGTGTGTGGGTGTGTGTGTGTGTGTTTGTCTGTGTGTGTGAGCGCGCACACATACCCTGGTAAAATTGAACTGTCATGGCCAGAATGGGCACTTTGATCATTTTATGTTCACAGAAGAGGAGAGCAGAAGAATGTAGACAAGGTGAGTTGGAAAGAAAAGGAAAGGAGATAAGAGAGGATAGGAAATAGGAAATGAAGGGCAGAGACAGATAAACAAAAGAAAAAAGCAAAGATGAGACAAGATGAGACAAAATGACAAGACTTTTCAGGAAAAGAAAAAATTCAAAAGAGGGAAAAATGCAATCATTCAATGATAGATGACCAAAAGGAAAGGAAAGGAAACAAGAGGCAGAAGAGCAATGAACTTTAAGGAAAGCAAAAGAGAAGGACTAAGGGAAATGAAGAAAGGAAGATCAGAGCAAACCAAAAAAAGCAAAAGGAGCCCAATAAAATGGACAGAAACAAATCAAATAGGCATTCAAATAAGAGAAAATGGGGAAAAAAGAAGGGGAAAGAAAAGAAAAGAAAAGAAAAAACAGAAGAAAAAAGAGCCAACTGAAGATGTGGGAGGGACGAATTAAATGGGACGAGCACGAGGAGGGTCGACAGAAAAAGGGGATACTGATAGAGAGAACTGATAAGGGATGAAAGCCTTCTCTCACTGGGTGATGAGGATGTACTCACATCACACGCTAGTTACCCAGGATTCATAGCGTGAGATGAGTTCCCAGCATCCCTTTCATCTCTTCAACACCCAGTAGTGGTCTATCAGAAAGGAGCCTGGGGAAACAGCCACAGACAGTTACATGCGGACACACCAAAAACACCAACGTGTGCACACTCACACACTAACAGAAGATGGAATAAAGACACACTGGAGCACATGTCCTTTGCTCCTTCTTTCTACGCGCACACAAGGAAACACTTTAGTCACACACACTTAAACATTTTCCCCAGATTCCTCCTGCTAAATGAAACTGTGGACTATGATCATACTGACACATACATAAAGTACATGCAAGCGGGCACTACAAAGTGGTCGGCTGTCTAACCGTATCCGTGGTGATCACAGAAGCCACTCATTGGCGTGGTGTTTGATCTCTCGGTTGGCATGGAAGTCTGAAAAGTCTGTCAGAGTTAGACAAGAGTGGGACAGAAAAGCTCATTTTTAAAAGTTCGAGAACTTGCAGTTCCCCAAATGACCACTTGAGGCCGGTTCCAAAAAGTCAGTCAGTCTCAATGACTCTCATATGAAAATGTCCAACAGCTACTGTATATTCACTAATACATGCCGATGATACTGTATTGCTTGGTCTTTACTCCATCATTATGCGACATGATGATGTCATAATATATCATGCATAATGAAAGTCTGGAAATAAATAACATCGTACTGTCATGAAATAAAAATGATACAGTGTTTTTATATCGTGTTGTAGTTGCATAAATATTATTTTAGCCTGTTTATAGGTGGTTGCCATGCATTTGAGATTAGGTGAGGGCATTTTAGGGGACTGTTAGAACAACCTGATAACAATGTATCAGAGCATCACTCATCACTGTGTTTCTCATTTCAGAGATATTGTGCAGATGAAGGAGAGCAGTCCCACAGATATATATTTTTTAACTAAAGGAAGTATCCTAATCAAAAATGACTCAGTTCCATCTGTCCTGGCGAAATTAACACATCCAAAGTAAGTATCTAGTTATACACCACATCTCTAAGATTTGAAGGCCAAATAAAGACAAAACCTCTGTTCTGTCTATATTTAGAAGAAGAAACTTACAGGACTTCCAGATCTTCATGTCCTTAAGACATGTCTACAATTTAACTAATTGATGTGTGCCATCTAGGTTCACGGATAGATACAGCTGGGTGTCATCTGCATAATGAAAATGTATGCCATGTTTTCTAACAATATTGCCTTAGGGAAGCATGTATTTCTGATAATATTGCCTAAGGGAAGCATGTATTTCTGATAATACTGCCTAAGAGAAGCATCTATTTCTAATAACACTGCCTAAGGGAAGCACGCTGCTGGGATCTTGCGCCTAACTTTTGATCGTGAAAAAGATTCCACATTTAAACTGGAATCTATCAGAAAGATATGATTAAACTCTCCACACTGTCCTAAAATGTTGTGACTATCAGTAACAAATGTTGCACTGAGGTCAAACAGGATAGATGCAAAGATGAGCCCACTGCCACAGCACATATGAAGGTCATTTATAATCTTCACTGTTTCTGTGGTGAATTCTGAATCCTGACTGAAACTCTTCAAATAGAGCATTCGTTGCCAGATGACCAATTAGATTTTTACAACAACTATTTCAAGGACTTTTGAAAAAGGAAGAAACAGTGTCTTCTGGTCTTTGTTCTAAGCAAAGCTGCTGAAGACTAGAAAGCAAATAGGAGCACTCCCCCAAACTGTGGGGATATTACTGTAAGAATTAAAGTTTCTCCGCTTGTTTCTCATTCTTTCATGTCTTGTTTATTCTCTATCTTAACCACCATCCCTTCATCTTTCTTTGTAGCTACTATATTGCACATATCATTTGTATAACATTTGTCATGGGATACACTGTCACATTTGCACGGAAAGCAGAAACCAATTTCCTGTTGTGTTAATTTTCTCTGTCTGAGAGGGTACAGATTTCCCCTGTGTTCATGTCCCAAGTGTGTGTGTGTGTGTGTGTGTGTGTGTGTGTTTTTACAGACTGTAACGACACTCATGGCTGCCCCAGCGAGAGAACATCAGATGTCGCTCCATCTCTTCTCTTCTATCTCTCTCTCCGTGCATCTGTCCCTTCAGCTCGCCATCGTGCCTCCTCTCCGTCATCCACCCTTGGTGGTATTGCCATGGCGACCGGTGCCATCGCCTCTAAAGTGCCACACTTGTTGAGATTAACAGTAGATGGAGAAGTAGGGTGAGGTGAGACGCAGACAAACAAGGTGATGAGAATAAGAGTAAAAATTCGAAAGAAGGAGCTAGAGGATGAAAGAGGTGGAAATGAAGGTGGAAAAGAGGACAAGAAAAATAATCAAACAGCAGGCCAGCGTTCTGTGGTGTCACATCTGAGTGATTGGTTAGTTGAGCTGAGCCTCTGAATCACTTAGAGCAGCATCACTGAAAAACAAAAAAAGAGACAGAGAGCTCAACAGAAAGAAAAAGAAGGAATCTGTTAGTTTATATCCACCTGTTTGTTGCCAGTGCACTTTTGCACCGTGCCATACACATGTATATTTTAAAACAGCTGCTTTTTGATGTAAAGGTGAACAGAAAGGATGACGTCTGTGATGGAAAGCTTTTCTGTGGAACCTGCCTGTGTTTCTTTTTCTTTTATTTCTGACAGGTGCACCATTGATGCTTCGCTGCCATATACTGTTTCATGCCCTCGCTCTACATTAAAGGAGACCTTTTATGCTTATTATAGAGATGAGCCAAGGTGCTCATCGTATCAGCTCCATTAAGAACTAGAAAGAACTCTCACATCTTAAAGGAAACATATTATGCTCACTTCCAAAACCATACTTGTATTCTTGGACTCCACAAGGTTAGCTTTGCATGAGTCACATTTCAAAATAATTCCTAATTTCTTTATACCCCTCTCTTCATCCACTGCACTAAGCAGAAAAAAAATTGTTTCTCTTCCACTGAAAGCATGCTCTTTTCTGATTGGTTGACTCTCACAAACAGATGGTTTGATGAGAAGGTAAGTGGGGCTGCTGTGCTTGATTTTTAACTTGCAGTTAAAAAATACTTTTTTGTAACCATGTTTTTAGCATAAACAGCCATGATATGTCTGTGTTTATATAGACAACACTACTTAAATCTACATATTAGGTATGTCTAATAATGAGATTTATATATTCAAAAGCTTAAACATAATCAACATGGTTTAGGAAACATATTGCAGTAACAATGATAGCTGTTCAAATTTCCTCTGAAGATGCACAATAGAAAAATGAGCATGGAATTTATTGTTTTCTGTAATAATAGAGATACCAAATACAATCATAGTTTCTCTGATGATACTGCAATAGTCGGCCAAATCACTGATGGGAACGATGAGGAGTACAGAGAACTGACCCGAGACTTTGTGGACTGGTGCCAGCAGAACTACCTCCAGATCAACACTAGTAAAACCAAGGAGCTGGTGGTAGACTTCCAAAAGGCACAGACATCCTCCACTGCAACCACTAAACATCCAAGGCATGGACATTTAGGTTGTAGACAGCTACAGGTACCTTGGTGTTCATCTGAACAATAAACTGCACTGGACTCACAATTCAAATGCGCTCTACAGAAGAGGGCAGAGCAGGCTGTACCTGCTGCAGAGGCTCAGGTCTTTTGGACTGAAGGGCCCACTCCTGAAGACCTTCTATGACTCTGTGGTGGCCTCAGCCATCTTTTACGGTGTGGTCTGCTGGGGCAGCAGCATCTCTCCTGGGGAAAGGAAGAGACTGAACAGGCTGATCCGGAGGGCCAGTGCTGTTCTAGGATGGCCTATGGACCCAGTGGAGGTGGTGAGTGACAGGAGAATGGTGGCTAAGCTGTCATCCCTGTTGGACAACATTTCCCACCTCATGCAGGAGACTGAGCAGCTCCTTCAGTGGCATGCTGTGGCGCCCACATCATGGGACAGAGAGATTTCTGAGGTCTTTCCTTCCAACTGCTGTCAGACTCCACAACAAAGACTTTGCAGATGACCACACACGCGCGAACAGACACACACCCGTGATGTGCAATATTACCAAGTGCAATTCTGATGTAACATAGTATTTTATTCTATTGTGTAAAGTATGTTATTCTGTTTTATCTTATTCTATTCTATTGTTTTTTCTTAATTTTTGCTGCTTTTAACTTTGTACTGTCCACTTTCTGCCGTGACCAAACAAATTTCCCACGTATGGGACTAATAAAGGTTTATCTTATCTCTCTCTTATCTTACTTGGTCTACATTTTTGTGTGTGAGGGGTTACATTTCAAACCAATATAGAAAGTCAGTTGACCTAGTACAGTTTGACATTCTGACATTTTTTAATGTTAGTCAAGAAAGTTAGCAGCAGACAACATGGTGATGTTGACTTGGATATAATGATTAATTCATTATTCAACTTTCGCCAAGATATTACACTGGATTGTACAAATATTAGCTTCTAAGTATAATTCTTTTATTACTGTCTGACATTTCAACTTTTCAGAAGACTGGTTTACAGAAATGCTACGATATACAGTCATGTAAAAAGTACATCCTTATTACAGAATTACATTTGGGGAAAACCACACAGCACATGCACACAAACCCCTCACACCAATTGCCAACCACAGTGGTGGAGGTAGGAGGTGATGGTTTGGGCTTGTTTTGCAGCCACGGGACCTGGGCACCTTGCAATCATTGAATTGACCATTTATTCCTCTAGAGTCAAATGTAAGGCCATCTGTCTGACAGATAAAGCTTGGCCCAATTTAGGTCATGCAACAGGACAATGATCCCAAACACAGCAACAGATCTACTGCAGAATGGCTGAAAAAGAAAAGAATCAAGGTGCTGCACTGGCCTTAATTGCAAAGAAGGGTGAACCAAAATTGTGATGCAACAGTGATACAGCGATGCTTGATAATGATTACTTCAAGTTACTGCTGCTAAAGGTGATTCTACAAGCTACTGAGTCATGACATGTAAATGGTCCCATGAAAACAGTTTCAGTCAACACCAGTAGGTTTTGACTGCATATACATATTTAAGACAGAAACCAAAAGTGGATCAAGGCTTGTATATATTAATGTCATGTCAAGTGAATTGATTAGTTTAAAATATATTCATAAAACTTAACAGCCATATCTCTGTCTGCACTTCCAGAGAATATAAAACACTCTTCTTAACCTGGGACAACTTGTTGACAAAATAGAAGTAGAGTGTTAGAAAGACAGTTGACTGAGGCTCTGAAGAGCCCCTGCTGTTGCGCCTGAAGGTGACTTTGCTCCGTGTGTGTGTGTGTGTGTGTGTGTGTGTGTGTGTGTGTGTGTGTGTGTGTGTGTGTGTGTGTGTGTGTAGTTTATCTGCTTGGATCACTACTGGGATAGAAAGCTGACAAGTCAAATGAGGCTATGTCCATCTCTTCACTGGTCCTCTCTCTTTCACCCTCTCTCTCTCTCGCTCGCTTGCTTGTTCTCTCAGCTGTGTGACAGTTAATTGACATATTATCAGCCAATGACCTTGTGTCGCATGCGAATCCCCACCAATTAAAAACTAGGCCATTTCCTTGTCAACTCTGCGTAATGGAAATTCATACGGTCTAAAATCTAATTGAGCAGGCACACACACACCCTTGTGTACATACACACACACACCACACACTCATGCAAACATGCAAACACAGACCAGCACTCCCTCACACAAAAGGCAATTGTGTGAAAGTAGATGTTCACCATATATTAAGCCGAGCATGGCAAGCATGTATACATCATTTCATTGCCTCGAAGAGCCAAAGAAATCATATAGAGGTCAGTGCATGTGTGTGTGTGTGTGTGTGTGTGTGTGTGTGTGTGTGTGTATGTGTGATTAACCTTGGAGGACAGTAGAAGGGCATCCAACTAACTTTTCAAGTCACTCAATCACAAAGAGGTGGCTGCAGACCGACAAAAAGAATGAGAAGAATGGAGCGGGAGAGACTGGGAGTGACAGAGATAAAGGGTGATACAGAGAGACAGATTGAAAGAGGTTAAAGATTCAGATAGACGGCGAGGGAGCGGGGCAAAGAGGCAGAGATGGCAGAAATTAAAGAGAAAAAGTATGGGGGACTGTGGGTGAGTGGCAGGGTTAGAGAACAAAAGAGAAATTTTCGAAGAGCATCTGTGTGTTGCTTGGTTACTGGGACACAATACAGTAGCAAAAGAGAGAAGCAATGAAAAAGGGAGGAATAATAAAAGACAGGAAACTGGTCCAGAAAGAGAAGGATGGGATAAAAAGAAATGACTGAAATCAGGAGAAAATCAAACAAAAAAGAAGGTAGTATTTAAAGAGTGGAATTATCTGTCTTTGTTGTTTGTGTGTGTGTGTGTGTGTGTGGGGGGGGGGGGGGGGGGGGTGTCTAAAGTATCCATTTCTGTCACTTTTTGAGGTCAAGTTGCAGTGGTGAGGTAGCTCTGATATCTCTGTCCACAGCAAGGTTTTCTTGCTCTTCCTGGGGGATCGGGAAGCAATCAAAGGCCAGATGAGATACATAATCTCTCCCGCGTGTTCCGGGTCAAGCTTGAGGTCTCCCGCCGGTTGCATGGGTCCAAAAAAAACACCTCAAATGCACAGTGCCCAGGAGACATCCCGATCAGATGACTGAGCCACCTCAACTGACAGTCTTATTTTTTCAGTCACTGCCCAAAGTACACGGGCATAGCTGAGGGCTGGAACGGAGATCGAGTGGTAAATTGAAAGCTTTGCCTTCCAGCTCAGCTCCTGCTTCGCCGTCACGGTTTGGTACAACGTCCGCATCACTGCTTACACGGTGCCAATCTGCCTGTCCATCTCGCGCTTCGTTTTACCGTCACCTATGAACAAGACCCCAAGATACTAAAACTTGTTTACCTGGGGCAGCAGCTCACTCTCAAACTGCAGGGAGCAATCTACCATTTCAGACGCACTAGGAGAGGTTCCTCAAGCTTAAAGGTGCTGACTCTCATCCCAGATGCCTTAAGACCTGACCGCAAAACACCCCCGGGTATTCGCAAAGTTCAGGTTTGCAAAGAGCAAAAAAAGGCAATCCACAAATCTTCCATTTGTTCATGAAGATGAGCTTACAAATCAAATTTGTGACAAGGGAGACTGGCACCAGCTAAAAATGACTTTTGTGCAAAGAATAAAGGTATTCACTCCATTTTTATAGGGACTGGATGGTGTGAATATAAATTAACTGGTTCTATGAATGAGTAAGAGGAGTGCTTTATTCATCTGGGCATTTGAACAGGTCACGCAGCTAAGTGGATCAATGTTCTCCCAAAAGCAGTTGTGGGTTTAATTTACTTAATTTACTTTTTCAAACTGCTACAACCTGTGGTTTTAAGGCACCAATTGAAATCACAGCCAATGTAAATCTGGGTTTTTGCCAAAAAGTGCTGCTGAGGGTGTTAATGTATCACCATCCACCAGCAATACCACGTACAGAGTGGCAAACTTAGAAGAAAGGAGCTGATTCATACTTTACAGACGCAGCTGCTGGTGTGTAGAGAGAGGTGGAGCAGTGAACGATTAAGCCTACTGTAATTGGTAAACATCTGAGGATGGATAACAGCTGAATAAGTGAGGACAAATAGTGTTAAGTCATAGGATTTCCCTGTGTTTATGTTTTTCTTTTTTCATAGATGCTTTTCTAAGCAAAAAAATATATATATATTTTTTTATGTTTATGGCCATGGAGGTAAATTTAGGTCTGGCAGAAACCCTGAAAGTATCATACACAGGAGGCACACAACTTCAATTTCATGTTGGATGTTGGGGGGTCATAGAGGGTCAAATGTATATAGCAGTGATGTTCTGAGGCAACAAACTACATTTTCATGCCTCACACTGGCCCTTCAAAAAGAACAAACTTTTTTTTTTTTTTCAAATAATGCTACCAGGCACATCTCTTTCCAATAAAATGATGAATTGAAGGTGGTGTGACTTTCATTTGGGGGAGGGGGGGGGGGGGGGGGGGCAGGACCCCTTTCTGCAAGCTGCACTACATGAAAGACCTCCATTAGGAGGCAAGATAAAGATCACTATTTTACATGTTTATAGTGAAATAAATGTATATTAAAAAATACTTGTATGTGCATGAATATGTTATGAAGCATATTTGATTGTTTGTTCTACTTTTTTAAATTTATTTATACAGTAAAACTGTTAATCTTCATTCGTTGCCAATTTTTTTCAGGCAATATAATGCATTTGCATATGAGTGTAGAGATGTGTTTGTGTGCATTTATATGATCATAGTCAATGTTTTTTACTTTACAATCTACTCATAATTACAGGACATGGATGTAAAAACCTTTTATGCAAGGAAACCAAGTGAATGTGCACTTTCTCTCCTCAGAAAGTGAGGACAGTGAGCTTTCAGGGAGTGACAGTGAAGTAGAGGAGTGGATCCCTGAATGAGGTTTGAGGGACACTTAGGAGCTCAGGGGTCAGTTGGTAAAGTAACTGTGTCTTTGTGTGTGTTAGTGCCCACATAGCAAGCAGGTCTGGCCAGGATCTGGTATCAAGTCGGCACAGGGCCAGTCTACAACTGGCCTGTGGCTGCACACCACCTACAGATGGCCCACATCTCGCAATGAATAACGGCCCTTTGGTGGCCCAGATCAGATTTGCCAGAGGTAATCCACACATGGGCCAGCGCAGGATGACCAGGGTGTCTGAAACTGGCCTTGTGCTGGCCCATGTGTGTGCCACCTCTGGCAAACCAGGTCTGGGCCACCAAAGGGCCGTCATTCATTGTGGTATGTGGGCCATGTGTAAGCACATTGTGTGGGCACAATACACACGCAGCTGCTGGTGTGTAGAGAGAGGTGGAGCAGTGAACGATTAAGCCCACTGTAATTGGTAAACATCTGAGGATGGATAACAGCTGAATAAGTGAGGACAAATAGTGTTAAGTCATAGGATTTCCCTGTGTTTATGTTTTTCTTTTTTCATAGATGCTTTTCTAAGCAAAAAAATAATATATATATTTTTTATGTTTATGGCCATGGAGGTAAATTTAGGCCTGGCAGAAACCCTGAAAGTATCATACACAGGAGGCACACAACTTCAATTTCATGTTGGATGTTGGGGGGTCATAGAGGGTCAAAGGTATATAGCAGTGATGTCAACTCATTTTACATCGCAGGTCACATACAGCCCATCTTGATCTTATATGTACAGACCAGTAAAACTGAAGTTTAACTACATTTTTACTATATGAGATATCTTAATATAAGCCAACAAAGCACAATTTCAACAGTTTGTCTCAGTTTTTCTGCACAATAAAGAAATACAGCTGTAGTAAATGAATTAAATCTGTCAACATGAGTCCTTAGGCTTAAATTGTAAGAAGAAAATATGTAAACTTACAGAAATCTATCATTTAATTACTTTGGTGCATTGTGAATGACCATGAGGGGGATCTTTATTAGCAGGAAAAGCTATAAATCTCAAGAAAATATAGTTAAAAGTCCAAAATTTATATCCTCCTTCACATTTTCCAAAGCCATCCAGTGAGACAGATTGGAGTTTTCACCAGGACGATTCTGGGCCCTGGGGCCTTATGTTTGACACATCTGGTTTATAGGATGTGAGCACCAAACACAGGCTGTCAAACCCCTCACATGGCCAGACACAATCTGAAGTATACTCAAAGTTTTCCGCTTCCCAGAGTTTATGTTAAAGCATGTATGATTTGCTACAGTGCTGCCTACCAGCAGTAGCGAGGGGGGAGGGGTGGGTCACTATTTCAAGAAGACTGTCACCACTGGCAGAGAGAATGTGATTGAGAACAGAAGCATCGCTAATGATTTTCAGTCACTGCAGCAGTGCGGATCACTGGTTCATGTGTATTTATGCAGCGCTGCTGAGCCCCAAAAGATGCATGAAGAAATAAAAGATTTTAATGGGGGGAACGCGGTTGGAAAACTGTCTTTGTGTCTGATCTATGAGCACTCGCACAATATTTCCCATATTCTGCCAACCTGTAGCCATTGTGCAGAATCTTCAGCTGAAGACAAATTAGCATTTAAATGAGGCAAGTTATTTTCCTTTTACGCCCGCTCTAAATTACTAACGCAATAGCTTTGATTGAGACGAGAGGAGGGAGACTGGTGGCTTTTTTAGTGTTATTGACCCAGAAAAGGTTGAGTGAGCATACTCGCTCATTTTCAGCAACACCACTGCATCACAAAAAAACCTCACATGGCCACGCTCGCTCACAGCCGAGAGCTGCAGCTCAACGGCCTACAACCACAGCCACCAGTGTTTGGCACTGAACAGCTTGACTGATGCTCGCTGTCTTGCCTAAAGGAGCACTCCAATGATTTTCAACCTTATCTCTTACAATGTACGTGTCACAGGGAGATACGTTAATGCACTTGCGCACTCGGCAGGACCCACTGTGTCTTGTAGGAAGTGCTCTGTTCACCTCCCCAAATCGTGCACAGGATGATGCAGTTCTGGGCTAATAAGCAGCAAGAATACATCAATCTTCTCAAAGTTCAACTTTCAACAATGTGGACATGTTGAGAAGAGTGCATTTTTCAAGAAATACTCTATAATTAACGTCTCCTTTCAAAGCTGTTTATTGGGGAATTCTTTGAGGCTATTATTTGAGGTTTCAACACGAACAGAGGTTGTTATTGTGTGTCAATAATGCAGGCTGTATGAGAAGATTCTGCAGTTATGACACGGCGCATGCTTGAGAGTCCTGCCATGTCTGAATGAAGCCATAGCAAACAAATATACACCGTA
Source organism: Neolamprologus brichardi (assembly GCF_056152115.1). Lineage (NCBI taxonomy): Eukaryota > Metazoa > Chordata > Actinopteri > Cichliformes > Cichlidae > Neolamprologus > Neolamprologus brichardi. The sequence continues at coordinate 14,865,695 of NC_142124.1, read as the reverse complement.
AGTCATGTACACCTATGTCAGAATGGCATAAAATCATCACAATAAGAGAGAAGAGTCCAGAAATCCAATACATTCAATTTCTTAGATCACAGATTAAATAAAAATGCATCAGTTTCTGAGCTTTCCTCTTAGCGGTACTCTGAATCCTTTAGAACAGGGCATGCATTCAAATGCAGCTACACTTCCTAACATGCTTTGCACAATACAACAAGGCTATCTCTGTCATCATGTTAGACAGCAGTGATATTATCAATGCATACCTTCTTTTGCTTGTGCTGTGTTGCGCTGCATATAAAGTCTTTGTTGCGCCGTGACACATACAGGTATGCTTAAAGCAGTGCGATGCTGATTCCCACTTGTCTCTGAAGCACCTAGATTGCTGTTCTCAGAGTCGGTACACACCTGCCTCTTCATGTATTTGGAGACAACACAAAGTCCCTGTTTTGTGTTGAAATGACCAAATGCTACGCAAATGCTTGGTTCAAGAAAGGAAAGTAAATTTGCTTTCTTTCTGGAGTTATGCATTTGTTAAAAGTCAGTTTACTCGAATACCAGGGAGTCGGTCTGGGCAGGGGTGGGGGCGGGAGAGAAGCTCTCCTGACTGGAGAGCAAAAGGGATCTCGTTAATATCCCCCCATGCCTGGCAATTGAAAACGTGTGGACAGGGACACATTCTTTCTATCTGGGAGGTCACTTGGAAATAGACTGCTGAGTAACCTTCTCTCTGCCCCTGACTGGAAGGCTGTCTTTTTCTCTCTTTAGATTTCTACTGCTCTGAGCCCCGACTGCGAAACTCCATAAAGAATGATGGATGCTGATGGAGACACATGGAGTGGTGATTATGGATCATAGCAGAGTATCGAGGAAGGACAGAGAGACAGACATACGTACGGAAAGAAACCGAGAAAGAGGGGGGATTGAGGGCTCAGAATGGTTAATGACACAACTGAATCCTTCTATTTTTTATTTATTTATTTATTTTTGTATGTGATGCAGTTGCGCCACTGAGTGGTGGAATATGAAACTACTGCCACTGAGGTCGTTACAAACATGTATGAGAATGTTCAAAGTAAATCTGAAAATCGCACAAAAAGTAAGTTCTTACCTTAAAAATAATGTTACAGTGCATTTTTTAAAATAAATTGTCCACCCATTTGTCCATTTGTCAGATACTCAGAATGTGGAGTTTTGATACTATTTAAATGGTCTGACTTTAAATGCTTTTGCCTGTTACTATAATGGAATAAACAATATCAAATTCTCAACAAAGTGCACAATCGCTGTATTCAGGAAAACGAATTACACACAAGTGCCGAGGCAACGTGTGGAATTAACACAAGGCTTTATATTCATGAACGAAACTTAGAGGAAAAGTGATTTAAAAGCCTTGAAGCCTGTGGGTTTAAAACTTCCAGATGGAGTACTTCACAGTTTGGAGGCCCTGAGAGCAAAAAGTCTGTGTGACCGTTAGTCTCAAAGTGAGGCGCAGGAACAGTAAGAAGAACCTGCCACTGCCTGCTCTCTGACTTACAGCGGACAAGAAATTTAGCAATTTAGATAATGTAACTTAGACTTCCTGAGGGAAGAGAACAAGTAGATCACTGGTAGGGGATAGGCTGAAGCCTTTTAATCACATCTGACAAGTAAATGGGTGTGGAATGCATCAGGGGAAAAGTTCTGCCCTCTTGGTCATATATTTTAAATGGCGCCTGACATACTGTTCCACCCAGAGGCTCAGAAACACACACTAAGTATTTCATTACTCTGGAAAACTTGTAATACAGATCGCTTCTGTTCAAGCTTTTTTACAGAGCACCAGTCAGAAAATAAAATAGTGAAAATAAAATAGTGAGTCCCCAAAATAAAACGAAATGATGAAACACCAAATATTAGATTCCATCACAGGTGTAAGCAGTTAGCTACTTTATTTTATATTTTCTCTAAGACTGCAATAATACTCCGTCAAGTAGAAGACTTGTATTAAAGAGAAAAATTAAATAAAAGTGAAATATTATTTTGAGTGTCTTGCAATGAGGTGGCAACCTGTCTTTATGATGGGTATATGCTCCAGGAATGCTGTGATGCAGGCAGTTAAGAAAAGTAGATTAAAGTATTATCAGTTAGATTATTAATAAAGGTGCACTGATGCAACATTTTACTGTGTGTGTGTGTGTGTGTGTGTGTGTGTGTGTGTGTGTGTGTGTGTGTGTGTGTGTGTGTGTGTGTGATTTATTTAAATAATCCTACAAACAAACCAAAGTCAAACTGAAATTTAAATTGAAAACAAAGAAAGATATCACTGCAAATCCAGGTTGGACATATTTATGTTATACAGAAGGTTTCATTGGGGTCTCAGTTCAATTCTGGGGCAATCCATTGCAACAAGCTTTGAGATTAAATGCTTAAATAAATACTTAATTTGCAGAAAGACTAAACTGTGGGCATTGATTTTTTTAGACTGTTCATGTCACAGTGAATGTCAAATCTTGTGGAGAAGCATTAGACCTTTTTATTGGGTCTAACAGCCCATTCAACCACATGAAAGTAACAGATCTTTGGGGTCTAATTCCTGGCCACTAAACTCAAACTTAGCAATTCACCAAGTGCACAGATCATTAAGGGGAGAGCTTCTAGTAAAGGGTTGAACTAGTAACAATACCTGTTACTAATTCAACCAAAGTCTTGTGCAACGGAGTCTGTGATCTAACACCTCATCTTTTATAACTTTTCCTCGTCTTCAAATGTAACCCATGTGGCAGGCCGCAAGCAGGAGGCGCAGTCATTGGTGTACAGAGAGTTCAGCTGAGGAGAGATGCACCGCAGATGAGGTGAGGGTCACACTGGATACAGGAAGTCTAATTATATCCAGCTGAAGATTTATGAAGTGATGTTCAGCTGGGAAATTTGCCCACAGAGCACTTCCAGAATTCATATATTCCACATACAATATCCTGATGAGGTTAGAGGGCCTCTCAGACAAATTGTAATCCTCTATTTACACAGCAGATACTTCAGGCTAACTGCAAAGGGCCAAGGACTGAGACTGTAGTGCATCCGATGAAGGAAATTTCCAAGAGGGCCAAGGACTTCATAAGACCCCGATTTTATGAAGTTACATTCAGGAGAGCTTGATCATAAGGGAGCCTGACCCCATTTATTATTACAGTGTAGGGATCATGAACTCATTTAGAGACAAACAGGATAGATGTCACAGCGGCCTTTGTAGATTTGGTCAAAGAAAAGGCAAAAAACAAATGGCTACATCAGAGCACTAAGACTATTTCAGAGGTACACCGAAGGCATGAAGGTAAAAAATAAAATCACTTATCGCTTTTGTATTTTGCCTGCCTGAGGTTATGTAAGATAAATTGGTGCTAGCTTTCGAATTGTTTCACCCTCAGGCAACCCTCCATGAGCCTGCACTGACAAGGGTACCATTCTCGCTCTGACTGTTTAGCACACAACCTCTGTGAAATTCTCACATGTGGAAAATGTAATTAAAGTAAATGGTGCGTGCATGAACTCTGTTTTAATGAACAGAAATCCAGGAAAAGATTTCCTAGCGTTTAGGGAGTTAATAAGTTAGTTCTGCATGATAATTAGAAGACAGTCTGACAATAAACAGGCCCTAGCTCAGTTTTATATCTGTTTTAATTGGACCAGTTGGGTCAGGGATGCTTGGGATCCAGGTGGGCAACAACTGTGAGGAAAAATTTATGGTGCGTGTCCCTACATTGTTTGCGGAGATGAGGCAAAGTAGTGGCAGGGATATTTGACTAAAGCTAAATAAATTCTTTGTGTCCTAGCTCTGTTGTTTAAATCAGTCCCTTCATTGTCAGAAATATTACCACGCTCTGCATGCATAGATGTCAGTTTCACCAACACAAGCTGTAAAATAAATTCTATTGCTTTTACACAAAGATGCCAAATTGCTCACAGTTGTTCTTTTGGGGTCTTTAAACCAAAAGAAGCCCGCTCAGAGTGCAAAGGCAACACAACTGAGTTGAAGTTCAATATCCAAATGGATGAAAACAATCCGAGTGGCACAGGAGGAAGAGTGCTGGTAAGATGCAGTGGATGAGGAGGAAGACAAGAAGTAATTTCATATGCAATTCAAGCAACTTTGATAAACCTGATCTTTTTTGTAGAATGGTAACAATGGAAGCGGGAGAATGAGTACAGCCCAGTCACTGCAGACTCTCTATGGAAAAGGAAACTCATATCTTCTCTTAACAGCAAGAGGCTCACACAAAACAATGCCAGCAACTGAGAGATGCTGAAGATTGTGTCAATTTGAAGCCATTTCCCCACTGGACACGTCCTCTAACAGGGTGGACATGAAGCATCAGGTCAAAGACTGCACAAAAAAGTAATACAGGTGCAGAATTAATTTGTGTTTTTTAAAGTCTTACTTGGAGGGGGAAATTGTTTTCGGAGGACAAATATGTCATGTCGTGTTTTTTCTCCGTCACAGCCAAATAAGCCGTGATCGTATAGTGGTTAGTACTCTGCGTTGTGGCCGCAGCAACCCCGGTTCGAATCCGGGTCACGGCAGATTTTCTCTCATTTCCCAAGAAAAGATAAAGAGTGCGCACTGCTGAAAGCAGGGGATGTTTGTATACTTTCTACTACTGCAGAGCACAATAAAAAATGTGATCCAAATGTTCGAAACCCGTGAGCAGTGCAAAAGGGCGATCTTTGCTGACAGTAGCATTTCTTAATTGTAAATGCTTTTTTATACCCGCTCGGTTCTGCTTGGGTTCGAGAGATGTCAATTTCATCAGCAGGCAGGCAGTGAGGGCAAGAATCTCACTAGAATCTGATGTAAGAGATTTTATACCGAAATGCACCAACTACGCATGCGCCCCAGGCAGTAGAAAGGACTTCAAAGAAGTAAAACAGGAATGACCTCTCTGCAGTGCCTGCGTCCGCAACAGACTATATAAAGGCTTAAGCAGTATCAAAAAAATCTAGATTGGCCTTTTCTCTAGATTAAAAAAATAGTCCGAGATTTAGACTTTAACTTACATTTTCTCGCTTATTCTTGTAGATGAAGAAACACTATATGGACACTCAAATAGTTGATAGTGTTTAGCGCTATATAAGGAGCTAAACGAGAGAAAGAGGTTTTATGAAAGCAAGTTTTGGTTCAGTTGATTTTATTATTATGGAAATGTTACGTTCATTGGAAAGGACGAGCAGACTGATGCAGACACAACGGCATCAATTTTTTTTTTTCTTGTAACATTAATTATTGATGCACGTTAACATCCGTGAGCATTGTAATGTGCTTACTGCAAGAATTGAAAGATTCTTATTAGTTTATGTGTTAAAACCCATATATTGATTGCATTGTTAGTGGATGATAAGGTTCTTCAAAGCAGCTCGGACAGTGGCCAGCCGTGATCGTATAGTGGTTAGTACTCTGCGTTGTGGCCGCAGCAACCCCGGTTCGAATCCGGGTCACGGCAATACCTAATGTTTCCAATGTCTGTTTCAACTTTTAGTTGCTTACGCTATTACTGCAGCTTTATTGTCTGTGAGAAAGTTTTTTAGTTGTGCTAAAACTATCATGGGAGTTAACGTTAGTACATCAAAAATAGTGTGAAATATTAATACTAGAAGATTAAAAAAACACCAACTTGGTGTTAAAAGACCTTTAAAACACATTACTAGACAACTTAAAAGAATAAAAGGTCGACACTGAGACAGTGATACCCTTGAGCCAATTTCACAAAAAAGTGCACAGCTAGGGATAAATATTTAACTAATTTCAGTGGACTATGTACTCTACATGAACACTACTTGTGTTAAAATGCACATCAGTTAGTGTAACTGTGGCCCTCTAAGCAGATGCTTTTAAAACACATTCTACAGTAATAGTTTGCAGAGAATGATTCAACATAGCCAAGAACTGAGTGAAAAACTTAAATTATTACCAGTTACTTGTTGTTCAGTAAATGATAATTTCACACCACTGTTCTCTAACATCCTTAACATCATCAGCAGGAGTATTTTGTCAATGCCGTATTTCTTTGCATCTTGGTTATGAAACAAAGAAATGAGATGGATGTTCATCAATAAGGAATTCAGACTAGGTGGTAAATTCTGCAATGTAAAACAAAGGCATCCAAACTTATGAATGTCTTTTTTTTTTTTTACCCTAGTGGATTTGATGTTTGGAAGTCATTATAATAATCTTGAATTTGAAGTGCACTTTTAGATTTTGAGAATAATGGTTAACATTTGTAATATCTGCCTTCAGGAAAAAGCTTTATACACATTTCCGAGAGTAGCTGGTTTATTCATGGGATGTGAAACTTCTGCATCTTAGAGGAAAACTTTTCATTTTCAAATTAACTTTCATAAATGAAAGTGGGTGGGTATAACTCATGAAAAAAAAATTAAGATGTTGGATTAATGCACAAGGTATATTGTGCAAGGATCTACAAATGTAACATCTGTACGAGTACGTGTCTTTCAGCTTGCTTTTAAGAACGCAGCTCTTTACCATTGGACTCCCTACTGTTGTGGAACCAAAATTGCTGAGTGCAAGGATTCTTTAGCCATAAATAACTCATAACTGAAGACAAAACTACATAAGGTGCACCATGCAATGACCTCAAAGAACAGTAACACTGCATATTAACTTGACAATAAGCTGCTGTTCATGGACTTTGCTCTTAGCTCTTTCTATAGCTTTGGGGCTACTAAAACTTAAAACAAAAACACATTGTTCTAACATTTAAACAAAAACAGTGATAACAGAAGTCAAAAAATAAAGGTACTAGTCAGAAATTCCTCTTTTTGGGCTCCAAGTGAGTACAAGAAAATGGGGTTGGAGATTCTTCAGATACCCGGATGTTCAAGGTTACTCTCTCAGGCGTTTAATAAAGACTTTACTCTAAGAACTTTAACTCTCATGAGTAAAACATATCAGTGCATGGAGCCAAAAATATTTTTCTTCCTTTAAAATATTTCTCAGACACCTACAGTTTCATATTTGACCATGGAGTAGTGAACTGTGGTTAGGGTTTTGTAACTAGAAAAGCACAATAAATAAATATCTGTAATAAAATGACAACTTTCCATGAAAGATCAAGATTCACTGAATACAAATTATGGAATTACATCAAATAAAATGATGATTTCTTGATTTTTTTTTTCCCTTAAATAATTTCAAACGAAATATTGATATTTATTCCCGCCCCAAGTGCGCCAGTGACGTCAAATCTCGCGGCACCACTTCCCCAAATCTCGCGGGAGAAACTAACAAGGAAGCGAATGGCGGAAATGTAGAGCCACCTCACGCTTTCAGTTAGTCATTTCTGGATATAGCTCTTTCTTTTCTTCTTAAAAGCACAACCGAGCCCAGAGTCCAGCAGATGTCTTCAGGCGAAAGCACTACGCGGTTCTGAAGAAGCGATGCGGTCGCTTTGAGTCGCCTGACAGGGTTTGTAAAGTGGATGGACGGATGGGCAGTCAGTGAGCCAGCTGAGAGCGTCCTGTCACCGACAGCCTGCCAGTTTAAACACCGGTAATGTGTAACGTTAATATGGGGGGTTTACTTATATTATGTGCCTTAAAAGCAAAGTGAATACAGAATTCGTTCAGGATTAGCGTCACTAAAGCTGTGGGTTGAAGGTAGCACATCATCCCCACACAGAAAAGGCAAATGCAGATCCGACCATATGGAAAACCTGACAGCAGGTGTACCATAGTTTGAGTTGGTTAAAGAGCTTCAGGGTGCCTGAGCAGCAGACAGTTTGATGCTTTTACCATCAGTAAAAAAAACAAAAAACACGTGTGCGGATGTTTACTGCAACTTGACGCAGAATTAAAACAAACAATCTGTGGGAGACCTGATCTCCAGTGTGCTAACAAGGATTCTGTTATTTAGATGTGTAGTACTATATATTTTTCCAGACAGTATCAGATCAGTTCACTACATCACCTGCCATTTAATCTCTCTAAATATGAGGGCCTCCTTTCATCTTGCTAATGACTTGTCTGTAGGGTTGCCAACTCCCTGAAAAATAAATAAGGGACACCTCATGGCCAGGGCTGGGCGACCCGATTGTCTTCACCCTTCCCAGTGTGAGGAATTTTTTTAGCTCTTTTTTTGGTGTGTGGAATTATTTTTTTAACCATTTGACAAAGTGCGTCTCTTTTCAGCTCAATACTTTTGTTTCTAAATACGGAACAATTCTGTTTTTCAAGGGACGGTTGGCAACCCTACTTGTTTGTGTGGTACAACCGGGATAAAGCTGGAAGAGCAAGTTTTGGCAACTGTTCCTGACCAGCTGTATCTCATATTCATTAAAACGATTGGCAAATAAACTCTTTATCTTAATTTATTTTTTCTTTCTAAGACCAATCTGAGACAAGTGACAAGTCAGGTGATTGAGACAATTGTCTGATCCCTAATTGGCGTTTAAAATTTATTGAGTTTTGAGCTTCATACTTAAATCGAATGTAATGCCTCATTTGCAGACATATGGCCCTGCCGCTCAGTTAGCCGAGGGAGACGAGGAAACGACGCGAGCATCATGTTTCTGAAAACATCGTTCACCACCCTGATCGTGGGGGTGTTTGTGGTCTATGTGCTCCACACCTGCTGGGTGATGTACGGGATTGTGTACACCAAACCCTGCAACAACCCCAAAGGTGCCAACTGCATCACACCCTTCCTGGCTGGGAACCCCAAACTGCAGGTCAGCTGTGTGCAAGGATGGTCGCACCGGTCATGCACGAGTCTGGTTTCTCTCTTTGATGTGGATGACTGACATGTTCATCTTTGTTCGTTAGCTGAGCATCTACACCACACTGCGGTCGAACGCAGAAGGAGGCCATACTCTGATCCACAAAGAGGAGAACTTTGATGTCAACAGCAAGTTTGAAAGGTTGGTTGTTTTTGGGGGGAGTTAAGAGATTCACGTTTATTATCTTAACTGAAGTAAAACCTATGAGATAAAAACAGACACTGAATTGAATGCGCAGCCCCTTGTGGTATGAAACGGTGTTACACGGAGATTTGATTGAAGCATTCTGAAAAACGGATTTCTTTTTTAAAGTTCTGTTTTAAATGTTATTCCTTTCTTTTCCATGTTTCCCACAGGACAATCAATGTCTCCCTACCTAAGAAAACTCGTAATAATGGAACTCTATACGCACTAATATTTGTCCATCAAGCTGCCCACGATCCGTGGCACGATCCACGACAAGTTCACTTGGTTGCTCAGCTCACCACGTACATGGTCCCTAAACCGCCTGAAATCTCTCTGATATCTGGAGAAGATAAAACACAGGTACCATACTGTCTCTGCTACTGCTGAAAGTCAACACACAGAAAGTTAACAACTATGTAGTTTTTCTTTAAAATGATCCTCAGATATGCAGAAGAATTGTGCCATTGTATCAAGCTTTAATCAGATCGCTAAACTCCTATCCTGTCTTTGCACTCGCACAGGGTCAGAAAGAAGGCCAGCAGAAGAAGCCGCATGATGCAGCGGCAGGGGGCGGAGCCAGAGCTGGAGCCACCTCTGTGTCAGACCATCCAGTTTCACACTGGCGCTCCCGCCTCACTGTCAACATTGTCGGCGACCACTTCCTCTTTGACAGAGAATACCTCCCGAATGATGTCCACAGATACCTCAGAGTGTAAGATGGCGGCTACACAAACACAAATGGCACTATGAGAGGAAATAGATATCCAAGGGACGTGTGTTGTTGTTGTTGTTTTTTTTGTTGTTGTTTTTGTTTTTAAAGAAGAGGTTTAAAAGATAGGTCCACAGTTTGGGAGCTCTAACCTAAGGCCCAGCCACTTTAATTTATTAGCCAAGACCTAGAAATAGCCAAAAAGGGTGTGGCATGTAAAGGGTTAAAAAGTGCCTATTCTAATCCAGGCAGTTGCTTTCTGATTCAGCCGCAACCGGTGAAGTGGGCCATGACCGATGCCGACATAAAGAGCATTTCAATAGTGGAGGCGAGAAAAAGAAACGATGCTTTGAGCTGTACTAGCTGGACTTTTAACGGATTACAGGCTTGTCGTGACGATCAAAGAGTTCCATAAAATGTTTTATCTGTATGTGTTCCAGGTTTCAGAATGGGAAGAAGGTGGTGTATCTACCTCTGCTGTTTGTTGATGAGCTCAGCAACCGGGTCAAGGACCTCGTGGTAAGTTTTCAATTTTAAATAAATATTATGCAACAGACTGCAACTCCCTGTCAGGTAGTCCCAGTGGCAGATTTTCAAATGCAATGCTTTTTTTCTATTCATCTTATTTGCTCACAGAACCTGGTTAGAGGACAATGAGTTTATGAGGCCACAATAATGATGTGTTAGTGAATACATGGCTGAGAAGCACGTTATAGGAAACGTTGAAAAGATTTTATTTTTCCCATGTTTTTGTGTGTAGGAGATCAACAGTACCACTACAGAACTTCCTCTGATCATCTCCTACGACTCAATCTCTCTGGGCAGACTTCGATTCTGGATCCACATGCAAGACGCCGTTTACTCTCTGCAGCAGTTCGGTATGCTAATCTTCCTCCTTGCTTAACTTCACACGTTCACTGCAGCCTTGAACTTTTCTAGACATTACCTGATCGAGCATCCTGTGCGAATGCAAAGAAACTCCTACTATAAGTGATGTATGATTGCACAGTGCGGTGCATTTAGTCGCCCCCACCCTGCTTGCTCTATACAAGCAGCATTTCTGGTAGTGAGAAAGTGTGTCCATGATGACATCACACAGTTACTACAGATTTGTTGGCTGCACATCCGTGGTGTTTAAACAGTGTTCAGTTGGTATTAAGGGGCCAAAAGCATGCCAAGAAAATATCCCACAGCCCTAAACCGTTGATACGAGGTAGAAAGGATCCGTGCTTTCATGCTGTTTACACCAAATTGTGACCCTATAAAGTCACATATCGCAGCGGAAATCAAGACTCATTAGACCAGGCAACGTTTTCCCGATCTTTTGCTGTCCAAGTTTTGTTAAGTCGGTGCAAATTGTGGCGTTAATGTGTCTTAACATGTGGTGTGGTCTTCTGCTGTTGCAGCCCATCTGCTTCAGTGTTCTACATGTTGTTTTATTTTGTTTTTTCTCTTCTGCATCCTTCAGATAGAGCTTCCGCCAGGTTTCCTGATCATGTCTACACACCTAAATGCAGTGCGGTTTTCTGTATCTGTTTTTGCAGGGTTCACGGAGAAAGATGCTGATGAGATTAAAGGGATCTTCGTGGATACCAACCTGTATTTCCTGGCCCTGACTTTCTTTGTAGCGGCTTTCCACGTGAGTGTGGCTGCAGACTTTTAGAGTGTACTTTGAATCCTTAAGTGAGCTGTTCATTTCACTTCACAATAGGAAACATTTTTATCATTACAAAATATCACATATAAGTAAAGCTTGGGGTAATAAGTCACCTAACTGGGTCATTTTAAGGTCAAATAAAGATGCCAGTCTTAACTCTGAATGCTCTTTCAGCTCCTCTTTGACTTCCTGGCCTTCAAAAATGACATCAGCTTCTGGAAGCAGAAGAAAAGTATGGTGGGAATGTCCAGCAAAGCAGGTTTGTTAGCTTCACGGCATTGTTTCACCTTCTCACCAAACCCCTTCAAAATCCAGTTTATACAGTTTATATGGGCATAAAGAATCACCATGAATACATTTGTGGTTAGTGGCTAAATAAACTACTCCTAGTAGAGTGTGTGAATGTCACCCTGTAATAAGGCTTTGACAAATGTGCAGAACACGTGAATCTGCAATATTTTTTCATATTCTGAATCTGCTGGTTGGCCAGCAATATTTCACGCACAAGGATTATAAGAGAGAGCGCTTGTACCTTAATAGTTCTTTAATCGTTTTGGCTTTGCAGTGACAGATCCACAGAACTGGCACTGTGGGACCTCTGATTTATGGGTTTTTAGAGAAGTGGCAGCTGAGAAAAAACAACAAAAAACACCGTGTCACTATATAACCCTACAAATGTTTCCCAGTGTTGTAAGATAACACAAAAGGCTTTTAAAACATGTGGGATAAAGTGTTATCAAGACACTCGAGCTGAACCAAATGATCGGTCATCAGTGTCAGTTTGGGACATTTCATCTATCATTTACTATCTCACATTTTCTGTTGTTTGCTTCTATTTCAGTGCTGTGGCGATGTTTCAGTACCATAGTGATTTTCCTCTATTTGCTTGACGAGCAGACCAGTCTGCTTGTCCTCATACCTGCAGGGATCGGCTCTATGATTGAAGTAAACGCACACGCGCAATTAAAAATGAATTTAAACACACACGAAATGACCATTTATTCTCACTTCAGATTTGATTAAAAGGTGATTACGTGATCTGTAATAATGTGGGGGCTTTTTTTTTTAAGGTTTGGAAAGTGAAGAAAGCCTTTAAGATTCAAGTTTTCTGGAAAGGAGGCAAACCCACATTCCTGGTATGTGTGCATGTGTCTTTATCTGTAATCTCTTTTTTTCTGTTATCAGCCACGTATCTACGTCTTTGTTGGTATAGACTGGGCCTTTGGGAGGTGGCTACACAATTATACACACGAAATTGAGCATGCCTGCTTTAAAATGCTGTGCAGTACACAGTGTTGTATAAAAGTCTTTAGCAACTCTTTTGTTTCCAAGCAGCTGCACTTGGATTTTTAATTTTTTTTTAAAGGCTTGAGCAACAGTTGTCCAGGCTTTTTAGAGCTCTTTGAAAGTTTGGACATTGGCTACTTTTTCACTAATTTTCAGTCCAGCCCAAACCTGAACCTGAACATTTCAGAAGGGGGAAAAAAACATTTTCAGATGAATCTTAATTTGTTTTTAACACTGAGCTCAACGATCATTCAAGCATGCAAAAGACACCTCAGAGGATGAACCAGTTTTGTGGACGCATAACAGACAACTTGGCAAAGAAGCAATTAAAATTTTTATCTTTAGGCACTTTCTTAGTAGCAGCGTGTTGCAAAAACATGTCATTTGTTGGCATGTCTTTAGCCGAATATACAAAACACCACAAGCACAGTTTAACATAAACTCAAATAAATTTGTATTTTTGCACCAACAAGGTGATTCTCAAAGTGCTATAAGCCAGAAGCTTGGCATATCTCAGCATGGTGTGCAGTGTGTCCTTTAAAAAAACTTGAGGAAACTGACCAAATGAAAGGCAAAAAAGGTGAAGCAGACCTAAAAAATATGTACCTACAGTTGCTGTCAAGAAGCCAGTTTTAAGGGAACTTGGGAGAAAAGGTCTTGAGGTGTGATGAATCCAAATCGCAAATTTCTGGTTATTTGCTGAGGATGTCAGGAGATGGACACAACAGTGAGTGTCAGATAAGAGCTTTAAATGTCTTTCCAGAAGCCTGGATCTGAAAACTACTTAAAGAAATTATGAGAAATCTTGCCTAAGAGTTCAGGCTATGTTAAAGAATAAAGGTGGTCATACCTGTACATTCTGTTTTTTGCCTTATACACTGTAATTCCATATGTTTAAATAGATATTTAAATAAAAGTACAACATATACGCATCCAGTTATTTCCTATGCCAGGAGGAGTAGAGACCAGTCTTACACAGCCTGTGCTAGAACATCCGACTCGCTCTTAAATTATCTGACATGTTGACTCAAAGTACCATTTTTCTCTAACTGCTGCTTTTTTATCTGCTGGTTTTATTCTCTTATGGTGCTTTCTGCTGTAATAATATTTGTATTAAATTAAATTACTGTCCTTTGACAAAGCACAGAGCAGATAATGGAACTTTAGCCATCTTAATAAATAAAAAAGATAAATGTTCATGCAGCGTTGTAGGCAGGATAATACATGCTTAATAGAAAACACGACAATCCTTTCTTATAAATGTAAAACGCTACATCGAGGCGCTTGAGTTTATAATTGTCCTTGTCGGCATTTTTCCTTAATTTCTGCAGCACTGACCGCAGCTGTGGAGATTTTTAAAATGTGAGTGAAAACATGTGTCGAGTGTGCTAATGAGTGTTTCTGTTCTGTTACAGTTTGGAAAGTTAGATGAATCTGAGAGGAGAACGGAAGAATATGATACCCTGGTAGGACACGCGACAATTAATTATCAGTTGTTTCTTTGCGATATGAGCACTTACGCTGATTGCCTCTTTCTTTATTTTTTTCCTGTAGGCCATGAAGTATCTCTCATACCTCCTTTACCCACTGTGTGTCGGAGGGGCAGTGTATGCACTAATATTTTTACGATATAAGAGGTAGGAGTCTGCGTATGTGTAAGTAACAATAACGGGATACTGATTAACTCAGTCTGACAGGTCATCACTCATTTTGATTGTGTATCTTTCTGTTGTAGTTGGTACTCGTGGCTGATTAACAGCTTGGTGAACGGTAAGGTGCTCTATACTCACAAAATACCTCTGTCCATAACAGTCATAATAAATTCTCATGTGTTTTTCTTCACTTTATAGGTGTTTATGCATTTGGGTTCCTCTTCATGCTTCCTCAGCTATTTGTCAACTATAAGGTCAGTTTTACGTCAGTTGTGTAATAAATGCACACATTAAAACACAGAAATCTAACAGTAAAATGCCACAGTGTGCAAACTGCAGTTTATTTACCATAACAAAACAGCACAGTATTCATGACTGATTATTCAGCTCTGTTCTTTATTTAACAGCTGAAGTCTGTTGCCCACTTGCCCTGGAAAGCCTTCATGTATAAGGTAAAAAATAAATTTCCTGTTGTTTACTGAGTGGTTTAGCAAATGGATGGTAAGGCCTCAGTAACACAGGCTGAGAGACTGATTGGTAACCTAAGGAAAAATGTGTGTTCTGTGAGTGGTTGCTGGCAGTCACTAGATTAAAAACGGCCACAAAGAGGGTGCTGCAACAAACATGTTTTAATGGTTTTGGTCTCAAGGCTGATGGCACGGTCGCCTGTAGTTTGCACAGAAGACGTCCACTTGTCTGCACGCACTTGCCAACTTCTCTCCAAAGGGTAGAGAAACTGACGTGAATAGAAACCGAGGCAATTTGCCTAAAACAAATAAGTGAACTTTTGGAATCCTGTTGTTTGCAGCAGAAAAGCACTTTTATTTTGAAGGAGAATATTCTGCATTTCCAGTTTGCATCATGTTTTTTTACTATCGTGCTCACTGAGTAGATTGCAATCAAGCAGTGTTTACAGACGAGTCAGCTTTCTCAATTCAAACTGGATGATCGTAGTATTATACCGACAATCACAAGGAGATTTTTTTTTTTTCTTTTTTTGGTGCAGCACCCTCTTTCACTTGTCAACCAGTCCGAGAATGCACATATTTCCCTAGCAACCAGAGATTGCCGGGAAGTGACTGACTGGTCTCTAAGCCAGTGTGACTGAGGCCTACATCTTTCATACTGTTTTTACAGCTTTTAACTTTCCATATAATAATGTTGGTCAGTGATTTAATTACTAAAGAACTCTCACTTCTAAATTTGAAAGAAAGTGTATCTATTATTTTTCAATGTTCAAGAGCCGATGTAATTTGTCAGAATAACTGATCACCCCTACAAACAATGACTACTTTATTTTTTATCTATCTTTTGAGAATGTTCATGGACTTCTTTCATGTTAACAGGCATTCAATACCTTCATCGATGACGTGTTTGCCTTCATCATCACCATGCCAACGTCTCACAGACTGGCCTGTTTCAGAGATGATGTGGTGTTTCTCATCTACCTTTACCAGAGATGGTACATGCACACTACATTACACGTAGCACATTTGTTAAAAACGTGCACATTTTTTCAGAGTTAAAACTCTCCGTTTCTTTCACCAGGCTCTACCCCGTGGACAAAACAAGAGTAAACGAATATGGAGTGTCGTACGATGAAAAACCCAAAGGGAAGAGTCACTAGACTCGGAGGAATTTGCTTTTATGATCTGGAATCTGTGGGTATTGCCTTGTTTCCACTGGTGTCCACTCATCTTTATCAACTGGAATGAGTTTAATGGTCAGGGGTACATTTTTGTTGTATATGTTCCAGGCACATAAATGTGCTTATGGTTCGGACTTTTTCCACCCTGTTAAAAATTGTTAAAAGGGCAACATCATCTTCTGCTTCGTCTGACAGTCTGACGAGGCCTTCTTGTTTTGTTTTGGGGTTTTTTTGGTGGGGCGGGGGTTAGTTACAGTGTGTGTGATGGGACACAGTGACGAGCTACATCTCTGGCCCTTTCAGACTGACGTAACAACCTGAAAAAATACACTTATAATGTAATTCTTGTGAACTGCTTGCAATTGTATTTTGATTTTTCCAGAGTTTTAAATGCACAAAGGAATCTTTATAATTCTTAACAATGCTGCGCTCGTGTTTTGAACAAGTTGGATTCAGCCTGCTCCGACAGCTGGCAGATGTAGTATATCTACGAGCTGCAGAGAAAGAGCTGCTTTGCTCATCTGAGAGCTTTATTCAGTAAGAAGACATAATCCAGTGGCTTGTTGTATACCTACCAGATAAGACAGCATTCAAGTAAAATCAAGATAGCTGTGTGATGGCAGGGATAGAAAGACTGTGCTGTGACAAAAAAGGAGGGAGTGTGGCAAAGGTGAAGCATTCTGACTGATGTTTCAGGCAGCTCAATAATATTGTTCCAGACAGTCTCAGAAAAATCAGGCTGTAGTCATAATTGCAGCTTTTGTGCTTAAGTGGCCACTATTTCTAAATTGGTAGCTGGTGTTTATGGTAATTGGAATATATATGAAAGCTGCAATAAGCAAAGGTAAGCCATACAGAAACTAAAAATGATATATTGTTAGCTCTGTTGAATATGTAAATTATCAGAAATTATGTTCATTCTTTTTTAAGCATTTCTCATTAACTTGGCGATCTGGCTCTTAAAAAAAAACCTGTACAAATTATATCCAAAATGATCACGTGCATACAGTTGGCATTTGTTAGTTCTGTGACAAAGAACGGTCATGTTTAATGCTACAGTCACACTAGGGAAAACAGTAGTTGGAGGCCATGGCACGACCAAAACCATTCTGCCGGTGTTCTGTAAACTTGTAAGTCAAAGTGACTTTAGAGCAAGACGACGACGAAATGGCAGTAAGGCCAATAAGACAGTCTGCTATCAGTTTGCAACTGAATAGGATCCAGTTGGCAATTACATGCAATCTGCTTATGAAGAGATCTGTTGATATCTGCTACAAATTCACAGTAAACCCTAGCATTCAGAGTCCGGCAAGTGTAAAATGGGAATTCCTCCATGAATAGTGACGTAGTTGATGTAAAGTATTTACATTTTTGTTGTCTTTTTTTATTTCTCCTAGTTAAAAGAAAGTCGCTGTCCTGCTTTTACTCTAGTGTGACTGAGCTGTAAAGAGGACCTGTTATGCTCGTTTTCTATTACACACACTGTTATGATGTAAATGTTCATAGTAAGAGATAATTAGATAAACACATTTGAACGTAATCTCTGAATGGGAGAAATGAAACGCCAAAAGCATAACAAAACGGTTTACGGGACTTTTTTTTCTACTTTCTTATTAATATGATGATATCAGCTTATCAAGAAGATATGCAGACCTGTATACATAAATTGACGGTAATTAAGTTTGCTTCCAGTAGCTTACTTTTGCTTCCGCAAAGCAAACAAAGTTGCCAAAATAATAAAATACGACGGTATGCATGACAGCTTAAATAGCTTATTTCGCACAATGTAAAATTTCAAATCGACATAATAAGTATGCTTTTAAAGTGAGAATAAACTGTAACATTTGAGGGCAAAATCAAAGAAAATGGGATTTAAAACATAAACGTTTAGAAATCCAAATTGGAAAAGTGATGCATTTGAATGTCTCACTTTTCAGTTCTGCTGAAGAAGCGCGGATTGTTACATAATTCCGTTTATTTGCCAGTAGATGGCAGGAGAATTTCACTAGAGGCAGAAGAGAAAGTTGTGATCTGTTGCCATGGAGAGAAGATTAATTGCCCAAGACATTCCAGAATCTTAAGCTTGAAAGTTCCACAATCTGTGAAGTTGAGTTCTGTATGTTTTGTGTCTCTGTAAATGGTACTGACTGTTTCATGACATTGTACCACACTCGGTACCACTGACAGTCCTACTGTCTTTTCCATCCATCTTCTTTTTTTTTTTTTTTTACATAAATGGGCCAAGAAAATCTGCTAGTGCCAAATGTGAGAATGAATAATGTTACCATTGTACGTTCACAATGGATGGTACATCGGATCTTTTGAATAAACACTGACATTGTGAGAGAGATGATGACGGAAATGTTTAAACAAAGTATTATTACACTGAGTTTATGCAGTCAAAATTTGATTTATTTGCCCTAGTTTGGGGTTTTTGTTTTTTTTTAAGACTTTAATTGAAATAATGTACTTAACATTCAGATATCATGATATATTAGGTCTGTATATAAAGGTTCTGCACAGGATTTATGTTTCTTAAAAATAGAGTTGGCAGAGATTTGCCTTTAAATTGTTTTACTTATTGTAATGTTTGTGTTTTTGATTGAGATGAAATTAAAAAATAACTGACAAAATGTTACGTGTAGTTGGTATGTTACTATTGCTGGGGTAAACTGTTCGGTGGAAATGTTGCTCAGAGATAACCTGAGTAATGCAGAGATAATTTCATTCGTTAAGGGAAAAATCTAGCGAAACCTACCTGGCGTGATGTAAAAAAGTAATCCCCCACCCTCTCACTCACACACACACACACACACACACACACACACACACACACACACACACACACACACACACACACACACACACACACACACACACACACACACACACACACACACACACACACACACGTTAAATCGTGCAATGACTTTGGTTAGATAATCGAGGCCTAATTACTACCAGATCTGTTGGATCAAGAGATGACTTGAACAGAATCTGTCTGACAGTGAAGTAGACATTAAATCATGTCACGATCTAAAGAAACTCAAGAGCAGCAGAGAACAAAAGTTGGGCATCTATCAGTCTTACTAAGCCATTTCTAAAGCTTTGGGACTCCAGTGTACCACAACAGTAACAAAAGAGACTTGGCAAAAATGGCATCCATGAGGAAGTTCCAAGGTAAAAACCACTGTTGACCAAAAAGAACAGAGTATCAGTCACATTTGGCAAAAAAGAAAACAACTTGATGATTCTAAGACTTTTGGGAAAATATTCTGTAGACTGATGAGGTTTTTTGGAAGCTTTCAGAACCACTACACCTGTCATAAAACTAACATAGCTTTTCCGAAAAATGGCATACCAGTAGTGAAACATGGTGGTGGTAGTATGATGTTCTGGAGCTGCTTTGTTGCTTCAGTACCAAGACAACTTGCTGTAATTGATGGAATATGTCCAGCCATCGATTCATGGCCTAAAGCTCAATCACACAACCACCACAATCAAAAAGAGCGCACAAACCTTGCAGGAGAGGAAAAGACAGTACAGCTCTCTGCAATGTGGTACACTGCTACTGTAAGGTCTCTGAGTGTAGTTAAGTGTTTCTATAAATACAGTACTCCTGCACTCCTCCGCAATTTACACATAACCCAAGATGGTCTTGATACATTCTCAATCATCCAGGAAAGTAAATCTCCAAAAAGTTGATTCTGTTCATCTGGATGTAGCGTTTTGTGGGAGAAACGTTTCGTCACTCATCCAAGTGACTTCTTCAGTCTCAGCTGACTGCAGGTTTCCCCAATCTTATAAACAGTACATTTACATAATGACTGAAACCAGCCCACTGAAGGAGCAATGGGCTGGGAGGTCAGTTCCTTAATCTTAATTATGCAAATTCTCATGACCATTGATCAACAACCACTGACCAAAGCCCACTGATGAAAGACCACTGATCAATGGCTATGAGTACCACAGAGAGTTGGGGAATGGCTGCAATCACAGCATTGTAAGATGGCGAAAGATGTACCCTTAGGCCCCCTCCTCAATTCAGAGATGGTCTTCCCCTTAGTCTTTCAGTCTAAGAAGGCTAACCTGCTACTTTTCATATCCTCCCTGGTGAAAGGCTCGTATCACAATTCACGGATCACATTAACTCGGTGGACCGACACATCAAATCCTATCAAATCCTATCAGCCTATCAATCAAATAAAAAAACTGGTGTATAGTTTGAAGTCTGAACTTTCAACACAAGTTGAAGCAGAGACTCAGCTTGGCTGCAGCTTGTATCTATGTCATCTTAAGTCAGTCATATGATTTGGAGGTGCAGCGACCCCAAAGGCTGAACCATTGGCACAGGTCACCCCATGCCCCCCCCCCCCTTCATTCGGTGTTGATTCAAAATGTGCTCTGGCACAACCATAGGGTGGCGCTAGAGGTAGAGGGGTGGCTCATGCCACCCATGATCTGAATTATGTACATGTGACAAATATTCAAAAAAGTAAATGACTCACACACTGATGTTTCATTATATGTAGACTGGTAGGAATATAATACCGGGACTAGATACAAGATATTTTTTGAACTGTTTTATGTATAATATTTACCAGCGATGTATTACTATTCTAAAAATAAAATAAAGTCTTCTGAACATAAAGCTATCGTACGACGTTTTGTGCGTCGTGACGTCAGAACCACGCTCCCTGACGCACAGTATATCTACTGAGCTCCCCCCCTTCGGCCCTCCCTTTTCTGCCGTAGGAATCTAACGTGCGTGAGGTGCTCGGTTCTTCACCAGAAGCTAAGGCCCGCAATCCGGCGACTAGCACCGTCAATCTCAGGCATCTGACCCTACGAACATTAAATCTAACATCTACGATGGCCTCCGTATCCGAGCTCGCCTGCATTTACTCCGCTCTGATCCTCCACGACGATGAAGTTACCGTCACTGTAAGTGTCCTAGGTTACCCGGGATATTTCAGCCAATATGTCTGAGTTGGTCGTTCTTGAACATTTTTTTTTCTGGGGTTAAATATCCCGAAATACAAAAAATGTGACATTAAAGTTTACAGATAAACCAGTATATTAATGTATCGGGCAAATGCCAGTTATGTCCGCGAACTGGCTAAAATGGCGTCATGCTAGTTGCTATTCCTAGGCCGCGTTTTTCTAGCTGGACAGCTCAGTCTTGTGTTCTTACAACATTTCTTTATTTTTTTAGTGTTGGCATCACCGTTCAAAGTTGTTATTGTTAGAGCTCGTTGCATGAGCGGGTCACCTACTCCCCGGAAGGTCGGTGGTTTGATCCCAGGCTACATGCCAAATATCCTTGGGCAAGATATGTCCCCATGTGTGCCTACTGGTGGTGGTCGTCAGAGGGCCCGGTGGCGCCAGTGTCAGGCAGCATGGCTTCTGTCAGCTGTGTCTACAATGTGGCTTGTCACCACCAGTGTGTGATTTCACGCACATTATGTTTACCTGAGAAAGTGGAATGAGGACATGTTTCAGTTATGTTTTCTTAAATTATATTTGTAATCACTGAAAGTGCTTGCTTCAACACATTATAGAACACCAGTTTATATGTCATCGCTCATATTTTAGCAAAAGGGGTTCCCAAAAGTGGTTCAGCATGTGAAGTAGAGTTTAATAATGGTGGCTGTTATGTTATTTATTTGTCTGTCCACAGGAGGACAAGCTGAATGCCCTGATCAAGGCTGCTGGAGTCACTGTGGAGCCTTTCTGGCCAAGTCTGTTCGCCAAGGTGAGAGAACACACTTCTGAAATCATATCACTGAATAGATCTGAAGATCTGCCAGTTTTTATGTATCCCAATAACTCTTATAACCAATACAAATTTAAGTGGCTATAAAGGAGACTTACTGATTGCACGTGCTGTAGTGAAACAGACCTGTGTGTTTTAATGGTCTGTATTTACATTCAAATTTCTCTTTAAAAAAAGTTATGTCAGGCTGAATGCATTAATATTGTTCCTGTTGTTGCCAGTATGAGTAAACACATGAATTTGGAATAAATGTCTTGATGCAACAGTGCTGACACTTAAAGAAAGTTCAATGAATGAGTAGGACACAAATTATGAACATACTAAAAATTTAAAAAGAAAAAAAAACATACTACACTTGCTGTAAAGAGTCTTTAGGCATGGTAGGTAGCAGTTATGCTTGATGCCCTGCCTTTTAAATACACTGATCTCTATAACAAGCGCTGGACATGTGAATAAAGTGACGTAACCTGTGAATTTTCTTTGGTAGGCTCTGTCCAGCATCGACATCGGCAGTCTGATCTGCAATGTTGGAGCTGGCGGCGGAGCCCCCGCTGGAGTCGCTGCTGCTGCAGGTGGTACTGCTGCTACTGGTGACGCCCCAGGTAACTAAACAAAGCATTTCCCAGCGCTACATTTGCAGTTACATAACAATAATGTGAATGCATTCTTGGGCTTGTACCACTTTTGAGTTTCTCCTTCAAGTTCAGATTTCATGTACCTCAGAAATCAAATTGACTTTTTTCTTTTCTTCTGAATTTAGTTTGTGTAGTCATCTTTGACTTAACTACATCTTGTTTTCCCTCTACAGCCAAGGAGGAGGAGAAGAAGGAGGAGAAGAAGGAAGAGTCCGAGGAGTCAGACGACGACATGGGCTTTGGTCTCTTTGACTAAAACAGATGTTTTTTTATACAAAAACACAATAAAAGTATAAAAAATGACTCCTTGTCTCTTGTTTTTGTTTGTTTTTTATGTACAGAAATTCTGCACATACAATTTAAATCTGCAGCATTTGTCAGCACATTAACCTAAAGTGACATTTAAGGCTGTAGATTTGTAGTGACTTCACTTCCCTGGACATGAGAGAAATTAGATTTCAGCACATTCAATTTAGGCAATAAACCTAATGCCATGGCAAGCTGTGTGCTGATAATTCACACAAAAACTGCAACTACTGAACTCTTGGTCAGTTTTGTAAAAGCTGAATACAATGATCATCCAAATTATACTCAAGATTTGACTTTTCATTCTCAGTTACTTTCAATTCTCATTAGTTTGACCAGCCAGTTGATAAAATATGTTTATGCATAGTGCAAAAATGGTAGAAGACTTCATGATCTGGAGTAAACTTTTAGGAGATAGGCAACAGCTTGTCTTGAAAATACAGTTTGATAAGTTGGGTAAATGTGGATTTATTACTGATCAATGGTCATCTTAAGTCAGACCGTTAGACTGTGGAGATGGCTTTTAATACAATTTAAAGATGATGTCAGTACCCTGAATAAATAATGACCTCTAAGCTTTCAGATCATTGGCTTTCAGTTCGGCATATACATTTAATTCAAAAGATTTTACTTCAAGTCAAAAGTAGTGATGGCATGATGAAGCCCGGTGAATGTGTCCTCTCCAAATGCTCCTTAAATGCTAATATTTTTCGCCTCTTTGGTGGGTCCATAATCTGCTTACAATCTTGCAAGCTGGTGATACCTCAAAATCACCTCAGATCCAATACACGCAAAAAAAACCCCCCATAATCTCACCGTTTTATGAACTGCTCGAGTCACATAACCAGGCAGCCTGGACAAAGGCTTTAAGCTTTACTTGCCACTCGGGGCTTCAGCGTCAGACGTAACATCAGTCGTCAGAAGTATTCGTGCCTGCCCTGCTAAAAGAGTCACACAACCGGAAGTTAACCAGGTAGTGGGGAAATCCACAAATGTATCGAACTAAACTTGTGTGTCCAAAAAAAAAAATCGTATTCCTGATTGCATATATTGCAATATTTTATATGAGGTGGCGCACAGGCTATCAACAGCAGTTTCCGTAGTGTAGTGGTTATCACGTTCGCCTCACACGCGAAAGGTCCCCGGTTCGAAACCGGGCGGAAACAAGTTTTATACATTTTTGGTTTCCACTCACAGCGACAGCCAAACTAAGAACAACTGAAGTCACAAAACACAGTGACCAGTTTTTTTTTTTTAAATCATGTACTGTCTGGAAGGTTTTGCAATACGACTTATGATCCAAGAGCACTGACAACTTTTCTAAGATCATCAAAACCATGCCATCAGCATGAACTTTAGCTTTGTCTTCACATTAACTAATTTAATCCCCAAATAACCTCATGCATTTTACTCCTTAGAATTCCCCTACACACAATATGTTTAATTTTGTCAATGTAAGGGGGTTAAAACGGCATCCATTGTTGCCGGTGGGTTAACTATTAACCTGCCAAAGGTTAAGCTCACCTACAGTCCATGTTATGTTCATTTATGATCCATGCTGAGCTCATTTACGCTAAAAAACTGAAAAGAATGTAGGTTTTATTATTAAATTTTTTTTTTATTATTAAGGTTTTATTACTAAAGTAAGACTTAATAACTCAAAATTTCAAGTTATATTCTCAAATCTGAGTATGAGTTCGTAAACTGAAATTATGAGATAACTTAAAATTCAACCTTTCCTTTTTGATAAAAATAATACTTATGGCTGGATTGACCCTGAACTATACCTCAATTATGCTGCAATACCCTTAAACTACTCTGGGTTTCCCATGATGTACTGCTGTTATGACTGAAGTGGACTGAAATTTTGCCTTATGGATGGCAAAAAAAAAAATTTTTTTTTTAAAAATCCTAAATAACCTTCATTCAGGAGCTCTACTTGAATTATTGAGTGTTTCGATGCTTTACAAGCCAAAAAGCCCAACATGAGTTTCCCATATAGATCTACAGTATGCATAAAATATATATTGCTATCTTACAGACAGTGAAACAAATAACAGACAAAACAAGACAACCTGAATTGCTTCAATAATAACAGTGTTTTATTTGCTCGGTTTAGCAACTGTACAACTGTCTCCTTCCTGAGAATATTGCTCACCTCAGGGGAGAGGGAACAGCGAGAGGATGAGAGGGAGGAGAGAAGGAACACAAAGGTGAGGGGAAGAATAGATAGACCAGAAGTAGAGAAGATTAAAAAGGTATAAATAACTGCAGTGGAGGGAGGCAGAAAGGTGGGGGAGGAAAACAGGATAACAATTTCATATTTTAAAATCGTGACCAAACCCTTGCGAATGAGGTCGACACCCTTAATTTAAAACAACTCTTGGTGCGTTACAGATACAACTAGAGTGCAACAAAGACTGTAAATATTCTACTAATCACCTGAAAGTTTGACAAAGAGGAAACAAACCGACTGATGGCATGGTACAGAGAGCTTTAATATACAAACCAATCAAAATTTTAGAGGATAAGCAGAGAAACAACAGTTAAGCTGTTGCTAAACTTGTTCTTGTATTCCACAGTTAAGCAATGTTTTGAGTGAAATGTTCCTTTGGCACAGGGCAAGCAGCTGTATAGTATTATTAGCACCTCCACTGTAACTTAAAAACTACCCTCCCTCCATTTGTCCCTTCCACTCCTCCCTCCTGTTCTCCCCTCTCCAATATTTATTATTTACTAACAATTCATGCCTCAGAAATGTGTTAAAAATAGAGCTTCTTTGTATATTTACTTATGCAAGTTAACTTTAAAAGTTGCATGTAGCAGTTTTTATATTTAAAAAGACCTATAGCTGTTGCATTTTTAATACTCAAATGTTTATGCTGCATCTTGATGCCTGAGATAAAGAAGTCTAGAGTGGGGTGAAAAAAAGAGATGAAATTATGAGCAACCGTGTTGTAAATCAATCATTTTTGTTCATATAAAGTTTAAGAAAACAGAGGCATACTGCAGGGATGAACATAGCAACAACAACCACAATAATAATAATAATATAAAAGCATGTTTAAAGAACTTTATGAAATCATCTTCATCATCCTCCTCATGCAGGCTCTTCAGTTCCAGTTGCTTCCTCCTGCGTTTGTGGAGTGTCAGTCATGTGTTCTCGTGGCAAAGATTGGTGGGTCCATTCACCAAAAACACCTGTCCAGTCCTTCAAGTGAGCTTCCCAAACATTTTATTTGAATCTTCAAAGATTTAAATGAGTAACGAGTGATTCTGGAAAAAAAGGTGTTTTTTTTGAGGATATGTGATGAGACAGAAGAGGGTTTCTCTGGATACAAAAAGGCAATAATACAACTGAAGTACAAAACAACACAAAGTTGGCCAAAACATGACTTTTTTCCAGAGAGAACGAGGGGGGGAGGGGCTGATTGTTTCAGTTTGTCGTGTCTGCTGTTCATCGGTTTTCCACGTCAGACCTTCATCACTCTGTCCACCTGCCGATCCTTCTCAGTCTTTTATTAAATTCCCGAGAACTACCAAACTCCCGGGCTCTCTTTCCCTGTCCTGCATTTGGATTCACTGCATCAAAAACCGCCAAGTTGGTTAGATCCCGGGCTAATGTGGGCGGGTCTGGTTGATCATCTTGAGCCGTGATTGGTCGATGACGTCCAGCAGGTTCTTGGCGTCAACTGCGAGGGCGTGAGCTGCCATTAGCATCTGTTTCTTGTAGTCCTTTTGTAAACTGTCGAAACAGACACAGCTTTTATTACATGAGCCCCGACGTAAAAATAAATCAAGAAAACGCGCCGTTAACGTGTTAATCCTCACCTTGTCATGACATACTGCTGCGCCAGCTTCATCTTCGCTATCAACTCGGCCAGATCTGAATTCAGCAGCTTCTGGGCCATTTCAATCTACGAAAAGACAAAGAAAATGTCAGGATCAGATGATAAATGATAACTTCCAAAAGAAGAAGATCAAAGAAATGTATTTACTTCAATACCAAAAGTGGCTTTAAAATGACAACACAGGTGCTTTGCCTGTTAGGGTACATTTCTCACATCTATGTGGACCTCAGTTGCATCGGCTTCAGCGGGACAGGAGACACATTTTTACGGGTTATTTTTTAAGCACTCTGTCTCTATGGAAACATTAGCTACAACGTTACCTTTTACACTACGGTGTCGTTAGCAAATATGCCTTGTAGTAGTACTACATAAGGAAACCCTTACTCAAGCTGTCGTAGCAGACAAAGACCAGACATTCCTTTTGTTTTTTAAGAAGTAAGATTCAGTGTACAAGACTGGATAAACAATGTTTCGCCAATAAGTAGTTGCTGTGACAAGAAATTAAGAAACTCCCATGAAAAAGATCAAAAATAACTCCAAAAACAAAAGAAAGACTATCTAGTTTTCAACCTATCACTGAATCCTTTTAGTGGTTTTCTCTTATCACAGGAGTTTCTTTTTACCTCTCTGTGTGTGCTGGCTGGCAGCACAGGAATCGTCTCATCCACTGTGGCCAGCAGAGTCCTCAGAGCCAAACCCACTTCCTATGACAATAAACATATATAATCATAAGTCTCACATTTGTAGTATTAAACTGGCTCTTCCACACCCTAATATTTTCTCAATTTTCACACTCTGCCAGTGTAACACAAAGTGTAAATAACAGTGAAGGTTGTCTGAAGATCTTAACCGTGATGTTCACCCTACCTTGACCATGGGGACGTACTCCTCCGGGGCAGCGGGCTGGATCCTGTTCGACATCTCGATCACAGCTTTAACCAGTCCCGTCACATTCTCATACACTTTGTCGTTGGAACGATCCAAGTTGGCGGTGGGAGGTGGGCTGATCTCTTGAGGCTGCAACTGTACCACCAGACCGGAGTGAGACTTACTCAAAAAGACTTAAGTTTCCAATTCATTGCTATTTTTTTCTTAGTTTATTTCTTTTAAATACATATTTAAACAACGACTAACATCACTCAAACTGGCCACAGCTCTTTCTTCTGCCATGGTCAGGCAAGTGATGGTAGTTTCACACATTCAGCTGTAGGTGGCAGTATATGCAAAGATAAACTAGAGAATTTCTAGACACAAACATTTCTAGCTAATGATGAGAAACTGACTTTTCTACAGTGAGCAGCAGGCGTGTTAGTACAGAATGGTTGTTAAGTGACAAACTCGAAGCTCAACTCTTTGTTAAGTGACTTTAATACAGATGTTAACACTAAGCAGACACTCTACACATCTGCTGTGTGTAAGGCGGGCATTTATACAAAAAAACCCTTTTAATTCGAACCATTTGAAAACGTTTTATGCTGTTTTCCAATTAAAACGCTGTACCTTGTTTTACAGATTTAAGGTACCAACGTAACTGTGTTTAAGCTACGAAACATTTTTAAACGTCGTGGTGCAGCAATTACTATGGAGACGTTAAAGCAAGGCTTAAGCAATTTGAAAGTTTTCATTAATAAAGTAAGGCAATAAAAATAATAAAAGTTTTTCCAAATGATGGTGGACAATAACTCAGATTTGGAGGTAGATGTTTTTGATGCATCAAACCTTTTAGAAGTTAATCATTTTAACTTCGATCATTAGACACAGTGTTAGACTTTTGCTACAAATCTACTGACATGTGCTATAATATCTACATCAAATTTTTCTTCACCAGAAGTATTGCTTGCACATTTTTAAAAACAGGTTTTATATATGCAATCTATCTCTAACCAGCAGTTCATAACCACGGTTCCATTAATAACAACTGTTTTCTATTTTTTCCCCATTTTTTTCTCTGGTGAAGAAAATGACTGAATGACTCAGAGAACATGAAAGTGACTGTAACTAGCAGCTGGCTAACTCTATAATGAGGACAGACACACAAAGATTAGCTTACCCTCCACGGCTTGGGGGAGGAAGAGGGGAGGGGAAGGAGTGGTGGTGGTCGGGTGGATGCGGTTTGAAAGGGGAGTGGTTGAAGGGGAACGGAGTACGCAGGTTGTGAAAACAAGGGAATGTGTCGGACAGATGGATTGGTGGGTGTGTGGATGCGGTGCCGCGGGTCAGAAAATAAGGAATAAGAACAAAATGGAAGCAGGTTAAAGGAGTAGTGGATGGAAGTTAGTAACAGGGGGGAGAGAAGGAGTAAAAAGGGGGGGAGAGAAGAGGGACAGCACATTAGGCCAAAGCCAACCACAGGCAAGGCATGACATGGACCGGCATGCAACCCATCAGCACAATACCAAAGAACCAAATCAAAAGCTATGTGTAGGCAAGAGCGTGCAAATTACCACAGTAAATCACAGACTTCTATGAAACAGAGAAATGAAACCCCGTTCCTAATCTTAATCATCTTTAAACCTCACGTTCTTGCTGGAATTTGTGTGTTCATATGCACCTTGACCCCGTCATTGTAGCTTTCTACGGGGCAGAGACTGGGCAGGTTGGTTAAGTTAGCTGGAGCTCCTGGGCGGGGCGGCTTTTTGGGAGGTGCCACAGGTTCTGGGGGAAAAAACAAAATTGTGGGTTAGCATCTTTGCCATGAAGCAACATAGCATGTACATTTTTATATAGATAACTATAATATGAGTTACATTTAAGAAACAGAATACAAAGTAGTTTAAAGTAGTTTACCACTGATATGCTATAGCGACTGACATGTTCATGTGTCAACAATGCCAACTAATAAAGTACCAGTTCTAATATTTTTCTTCCACCACAAATGTTGGGATGAAAATACTTATTATTTTCAATACTTGTCACCGTCTGTTTCTACTAAACATGTCAGTGTGTTTGCTCTCTCACCTGGTTTCCCAACAGGCTGGTAGATATGTTGGCTTCCACCCTGTGCAGACAGACAGACACACTTAAATTTGTCCTGTAATCTCAGACTTTTATAAGTCTAGTATCAATAAATTCTCATCCACATTGACCAATCTTCTATTTAGGGGAATAAATCTCACAGAAACAATAAATGTAACATTCACAAATATAAACAAGCTAAATATAAGACAGAAAGTTGGAAGCTGCCATCGCATGCTGAGAAGAATCACCAGCAATGTCCTCATTTTTGCCTAAGCTACAGGCTATTATAACCCTTGTGTACAGTTAACGTCCAGTTCTTCTGCCTTTAAAGTTCCCATGTGTCCTCTGTGGTCAAGTGGTCGGTATGTAGGCAGTGCCCTTCATGGCTCACAGACTGAAATACTTTCTCTTCTCCCGCCATCTGCATTTCCTCTCCGTTTGTCTGAACGCGTTCCCCTCTGCCTCACTCTGGTTCTCTTTCTTTAAGCTTTTCTCTGCTTTTTCCCCTTTTTTTTTTTATAATCATCTCTCTGCTACCTCTCTATTACGTTTTTCTTAGCACCACAAGCATTTGTCCAACCATGCTCCACAGCTCAACAAAACCACAAGTGAATCCAATTTTAAAATGTCAAAGCACACACACATACACACACACGCACACATAGACTGACCGGTGCTTGTAGTGTGCCGTCCTCCCTGTCGACGCTCCCTCTGCTGTTTCTGGACTCCGCCTTCTGCAGGGAGACACAGACATACAATGGATTAGAAAGGATTAAATATAAAAGCCATAAATATATATGTTTTATACAGAAATATATGCACATTGTACCAGGCATTGCAGCAAAAGAATAAAATATGTAACATTTTGTTTGTAAATCATAAAAACTGCTGCAAAATCCTTTCATTTCCTAACCAAGCATCACAATTTAAAAGCAAAATTGATTTTGCAAAATTAAAATATTAGCAGCGACAATCAAAAAAAGGAAATAAATAAAAATCAGCAGCAGCTTATTAAAGAGGAGCAATACACAAATACAGCCCTGCTCACAAAGAGATCACTACACGACTGAATAGTTCCAGCATCCCCTCGCTTTCTGTTCCAGTACCGTTTTGGTGAAGCACGCCTTGAAGAGATGCATCCTGGGAGAATATAGGTTGATGAAGTCAGGCGGAGGAATGCAGAGAGTGGAGGCCATCGAAAGAAGGGCGGGGATAAGGACCGAAAGTTTAATAGAAGGGGCGATAAAAGATGGAGCAGCTCAAGTCATAGAGAAACTGATGGTAGACGGCACAAAGAAATGCAGAAGTTTGCAAAAGACAGAGAGAAAAGCTGAGTCAGAGGCGACTGGATGAGAAGGAAAAGGCAGGAGAAAAAGTTTTTCCAGAGGAAGAAAAGCTCCGCTGGGCACAGAGACTAAATCCTAAAGGGAAAAAGATCCAACTGCCTCACTGTCCTCTCTTTTTCTCCCTCCCACTCTTTCCATCTCTCTGGATCTCCTCCTGTTTCTCTCCCTCTCTCGCTCCTTCTTTCTGACGGGCGACTCCTCGTTCATTCCTCCCTCTCCCTCGCTCTTGCCAATCCCACTTCCTTTCTCCCTCCCTCTGTCCTCCTCTCTTTGCTTTTCTCTTTCCCTTCTTCCACTCTCCTGATGAGCCTGAACTCACACATCAAATTCACTTGCCTGTTTTGCCTTAAGCACTCCACTCTTTTATTACTTCTGTAATTTTCCAGCACATATTCTACATTAACTTAGCCTGCATATCCCGAATCCAGCGCTCGTTTTCCCTCGCAGCAAAAATTCCACTTGCCTCTTTCAAACGTACGACAGCAGCTTTCACTTGACTTCTCCAGCTGAACATGTTTCAAGAATGATTTTAGGCAAGAGTAACGGCCACAACAGCTGCCACTGGGGATTAAGGTTCAGACTTTAGACCAGAAGTCAACACATCACTGATCACATGCACTCTGTGCAGGAATGCGTTGCTAATTAGAGGCAAGCATTTAAACTACACCTGCAAAAGACTAGGTTTAAAAACGGATTTCAATCTGCACCAGCAAATATTATGAAGGTCAGCTCCCAAGAAAGAAAAACAGATAGCACGAGGCACTTCTAAAGAGCTCAAACACACATTTGGTTTTAATGTGAAATTTATAACAGTTTCACTACTATTAATCTGCTGAGAATATCATGTGAACGTTTTTTTATCGCATTCCTGGCAGGGACACAGCAGCATACACGTCAGAATATTAATTTAACTAGACTTCAAATAGGCTTTGTAATACTACCTGCTCACTGACTGACCCTGCAGCTGACACAAATCCTGTGGACAGTGGGTTTTAATCTACAGCACGCTACCTTGCGATTAAATCTATGTCTATTGTTACATTTTCAGCTGCTGGAGCCACGATACTATCAGATTAGCTTCAGCTCAGCAGAGACTCTGTAGGGAGCAATTTTGTTTTTTACATCCATGCCCTGGGTAGTGAGTGCCAGTCAGTCCCTTTATGAGATTTTGAAAACGTGGCTGTTAAAGCTTTTATTGAAAAAATGTTTGAGGTGGCTGTGATTCAGGTGGTACATCCAAACCTGTCCACTAATTACATGAGTGAGAAACAAGTCATAAAGTGCAAAGGTTAAAAGGTGCCACTCAGGTCCGCCCCTTTTGCCATTAATCTGGGTGTTAATTTCCCCAGGGGTCCAAGGTCCTCAAGGTTTGTGCAGCGAGGTATATAAAGTATCCAGAAAAAAAAACAAAAAACAAAACAACACCCCTGGTGTCAGCTAACAAACATGATATCAGTAATTCAGCCCGTCATATCTGCCCTGACAGATTTCCTGGTCTATGAAGCAGTAGAACAGGAAATCATGTTAAACATGACGGGCCGACCCAGGAACTCCCCAGCACTCATTACTCATGCTTGATTTTTTTCACTGCCTTTCAGCTCTCCAACATTTGGCTTAAAATTGAAAAACAGGCCACCGAGACAAGCAGAGAAACAATCTGACCTGAGCAGAGGAGAAAAACAGACTTGTTTTGCAAAAGCAGTATTTTGGCTCCTTTTTGGGGATTTCTCAGTGTCTGATGAGATAAATCAAGCATGCACAACTGAGCCAGTTCAAAGATCTGAAAAAGACATTCTGCAGCTTGTCTGGCAACAACAGTGGACATGAAGAGGGTTTACCAAGTGGGAAAAAAATCTCTCACTAATTTTATATTTACATCTTCATACAGTATTCATTTGGATTGATCATAATGATTTGCTGTTTTTTGTAAAATATGCCTTTATTTTATCTGCAGCAAGAGTACTGACAGTGACAAGGAAGAGAGCAGATATGTCCTATGCTGGCATCTCTTCAATGGCTCCCTGTTAAATCAGAATTAAATTTAAAATCCTGCTCCTCACATGCTCTTCACAAGGTCTTGAATAATCAGGTGAATACTCAGGTCCCATCTTATCTTAATGACCTTATAGTACCGTATCAGCCCATTAGAGCTCTCCACTCTCTGACTGCAGGCTTACTTGTGATTCCTAGAGGATTTAGAGAATGGGAGGCAGAGTCTTCAGCTGTCAGGCCCCTCTTCTGTGGAACCAGCTTCCAGTTTGGATTCGGGAGACAGATACTATTGCTACTTTTAAGATAAGGCTTAAAACTTTCCTTTTTGATAAACCACATAGTCAGGGTTGAATCAAGTGACCTTGATTTCTTCATTAGTTTAGGGATTCCCATGATGCATTGAATGTTTCTTCTTCAGTTACCTTTTTCACTCTGTGTTTATACACCGCTCTGCATTTAATTATCAGTTATTATTCATCTCTTCCACAGCATGTTTTTGTCCTCTCTTCAGTCGCTCACCCCCAATTGGTCGTGGGAGCTGGCCGCCCCTCCTTGTCCCTGATGCTGCTGCAGGTTTTTCCTTCCCACTGTCACCAAAGCACTTGCTAATAGCGGCTTGTTGGGGATTTCTCTGTTTTCTTTGTATTGTTGTAGTCTTACCTTACAATATAAAGTGCCCTGAGGCAACTGTTGTTGCGATTAGGTGCTATATAAATAAAATGTAATTGAATTTATTTGTGTCTTTTGTTTGCTTTTTAAAGTATAAATAAGCCACATGTGTTAATACTGAAAAGAGACAAATAATGCTGGTTTGGTTAGCTGACTTAAGGGGCAACTGAAGCCCTGCTTACCCCAGTTTATTTTGCTTTGGATTCCTAATCTTCACTATGGATGTGACAAAGAAAAAAAACACTAGTGGCAATGTGGAAAGCTAAAATAGGAGGGACTATTTAAATGCAGCCACTATGAGTCTGTATAATTTAATTACCATGAAGCTTTCCTCCTGCTCCAGCCACCGCTGGTCATCCTCCATCTGTTGCTGCTGCATCATCAGCCTTTCCTCCATCAGAGCCTGACCTACACACCCAATGTCCTGTAGAAACAGAGAGAGAGAGGAAAAAGGTCCTTAGGTGTGCCTTGTTATCAAGACGTAGCAGTGAAGGAATAAATCTTGCTTATCGTGATTTAATGATTACAATTAATCAAACTGTGCCAAAGTAATGGCCTTAATCTGACTAGTCCTGTGAAAGAAAGACGTTTCCACAGGACTCTTAACAGTCCTGTGGAAAAACTAAGCACACCCCATTATTCAGTAGCTTGTAGAACCTGCTTTAGCTGCAATAACTTGTAATAAGCATTTTCTGTACGACTTTCCTCAGTTCATTGGGCTTTAAGGGAATTTGTTTATTCACAGCTCTCTAAAGGTCCCACCACAGCATTTCAAATTTCAAAGTCTGGACATTGATTTGGGCATTGGAACTTGTTTTTCGTTCTTTCTTACAAAGATTTGCTGTTGTGCTTGGGATTATTGTCCGGTTTAATGACGGACAGGTAGCCTCACAGAATACTTTGTTTTACAGAGGAGTTCGGCAAGTTGCCCAGATCCTGTAACTGCAAAAAAAAAAAAAAAGTTCTGATGTATTATGGCCCAAACATAACATCCACTTTAGGCTGTCTAAAGGACATTGTTCCATAACTATGGACTGTTCAGATGCAATCTTCTTTTTAAAGAGAATAGGCCTTTTCCTGGAAATCCTTCCAAACAATCCTTTTTTTCTAATTGTACTGTCATGAACTTTAACATTTTACATCAAGAGTCCTGTCAAAACCTCTTATTTCCCCCATACATGACTGCTCATAGTTTGATAAAAACTGCTTGCAAGACAGTAGTTCAACATTTCTTAAATGCCGTTACACGGTTCCTTAGCACGAAGCGCTTTGTTTGGTCTGCTTGGAAAAGAAACTGCAGAAACTGCAGTGCATGTCCCGCACTACTGTGCTGTAACCAGCCCAGGTTGCCTAAAATGAAAAGTAAATTACACACACACAAACACACAGATACAAATCTTGAGATTTAATTTTAGCTTCACCTGGCAACCAAACAAAACACATATGCAGGTCATAACTGCTTTAACTTGTATTGCTTTAATTTGCTTTAACCACTATGTGTTTTCTGTGTTTGATATGAGGCAAAAATTCAACAGTTACGGCAGTGGGTTCAGTGAGTGGCTGAGATGTTACACAAATCCATGTTTGACTGGTGAAAGTTCTGTGTCAAATGCATTTGTGGGTGCACACCTCCATATTCGGGCTCCACGGTGCAGTATGTTCAGGTCTGTGCGGATTCCAGGAATCAGTAGAAGGATAGCTGCCTCCAACTCCTCCACCTACACCACCATGGGCTGATTGCTGGAGGAGGACAGATTGAAAGTGGAAAAGAAAAACAGACAAAGAAAACAGTCAAAAATATTTATGAACAAACAAGCAGTGTAAAGTTCTTCCTCTTTTGCAACATCTGGCTCTATGTTACTAGAAGATTTAAGAGTTTTATCTCTAAAGCAGTGTTGGTAGGAAAGAGGGCTGAGAATGACGTCAATAGAAAGAAATAATGAGAAAATGGGGACTCAAAGACATAAAAGACGAAGGATTCACAGATAATAAAATAACAGAAGAGAAAACTTTGATTATCATTCAACTTTCCACGTCTACGTTTTCACAAAAAGGCTGCTTTTAAAGACGCTCTAAACCAGTCAGATGATGGCAAAACAAACAGAAATCTACCGACATAAGAATAACACTAGGAAATCAATGAATACTTATGAAAAACCACTACCAAAGACAGTAACTATTTCACTGACGGGCATGCAAATGGATTCAGAAAGTGTTAAAATCTCTTCAAATGCACTTTAAACCTCAGTCTAGTGTGCAATGCATGCAGAAATATACAGATGCTAATCTAAAGTCCGATGTTATCAAGTTAGGCTTAAATGGCAGTTTGAATTACGCACTCCTTATAAGGACCAAAGAAAAGCTTGCTGCCAGGAGCTGAAGAGTGGCTTTGATTTGTTAGTGTGTGTTTGTGTGTGCGCGCCCGTGTGTGTTTGTCCACGAGTAAGCGGCTTTTAGCACTACAGGAAATGCCTGCTGTCTGCCTGGTTTATGAGGAGAAGAATAACTGCACTCAAACTCTTTCTGTCCTTGCATGTCTCTCTTTGACTCAGACACATGCAGCACGCACTCAGTGTGAGCCTGACAGTCAGAGCTACTCCAGACTTAACACAGACTTTATTGGGTTGGCCTTATTGTGATGACAGCATTCACGCTTAGAGCTGATTTGTACAACCTTACAGATTTTTTTGTTTTGTTTTAGTGTTACAGAATATAATTTACAGGTTTGTTTTTGAAACTAGTGACTGAATTGTTTTCCTTTCAAATTTTTTGCTCCGTCGTGACCAAAGATTTGTCTTGGCAGCAACTTTTCTTTTTTGTTTTGCTTTTTGTAAATATTTAACACAAATTGGGGAGGACAGCTTTAAAACAACAGAATTGTGTAACTGCTTACGGCATGTGCAGCTGTGTGCAGATGCTTGGAAAAAGCCATTTTTTTCAACCATCTTTTTGCAGATGATGTAAAATGTCATGTGGGTCCTTCGTCAGATGCAATGAAACTATGCTCACCACAGTTTAAGATAATGGCAGAGTATATCAGACTGCATAGATGTCAGTCATTAACAAGGAGTGGTTTATATATTAATGGACTGTCATTGTCCACATTAGGTCTTACAGCATCTAGCTCACTATCTATCTCTGTAGTGCTTCCCAGGACAGCTGAATCTGAATAAGGCAGAACAGGAACGCACAGGTTCCTCACTGATGAAGATCTGTGTGCTTCTGTGTGCTGTTTACCGGGAAGTGGTTGTGCGGGGAGTTGCTGACGAAGCCTTCACTGGGGTAACCTGGTCTGCTAGGCTACAAACACAGAGAAAACCATTTGTGTTAATCAGCCACAACAAAGACTCGCACAGACATACAAGAAATAACAAGGACATGGGAGGATGGGAAACAAATGATTTAAAAAAGGCAGATCGAGCACAAACAGTCATTGATTCTTACTTTAGGCGGTGCTTCATCTGGGTCCCATGAAACGGTGACTTGTCTCCTCATTTCCATTCGGAGTCTCTCTTCTTGCTGGAGCTTCTCTTCCTCCAGTATCGTGCTTCAGAAATGAAAATATTGGCAGAGAGAAAATTGAATCGCGCAGTCATGCACTCTTTTGGTTTAGTGCACTATTTCATCTTGACCAATGTACTGAAAGTCAAAGATTTTTAGAGAAATCACAACCAACAATGTCATGTTTTTAGTACTAATTAAACTTAATGAAAAGGAAGAAGAAGAAAAACTCAAGGAAAAATTACTCCATGGGGTCAGATTGAGACAGAGGCCATCTCTATTATAGCAACAACATCAAAGTCTTACACCTAAAGCAAATTATTAAAAACTACTTTTAAACTACCTCATTAATTAAATAAACATTTTTTTAAATTATTAATATTTTTAATACTTTTTTTATTTTTTACCTGAGTTGTGTTTTGAGTTCAGTGAATCGCGGACGCTTGCTGGGGTCATATGACCAACATTTGGTCATCAAACTGTAGAGGGTGGGCGGACACTGGGGAGGCATCGCCAGGCGCTCCCCGTTTTCTATCCTGCCAATCACGTCATTGTTTTTCACCCCCTGGAAGGGCTTGATGCCGTACATCAAGATCTCCCACATGCATACACCTATGGGGGAGACGCAGACACGCAAAAGTCACCTACAGTCATGAATCACATCATCACACAGTGGCGCTGGATTAGAAAAAAAACCAAAAACTCACCGAACATCCAGACGTCACTTGCAGACGTGAATCTCCTAAAATTGATAGATTCAGGAGCCATCCACTTAATGGGAAGTTTACCTTTAGAAGCTGAGACACAAACACAGACACAGAGATAAGCACTAAGGCAGAGAATAGAAAAATGTATCACCAGTTAGTGTTTCAACAAAAAGGCTGCAATGAGTTGGTAACACAGAGAACAGCTGATATAACGTGATGTCACCAGTAGATGGTGGTAACGCACTGGCAGCTAAATGTTGTTTAAACTAAGACTACTGGCTGGTTTCAGGTCAGCATTGCACTTTCTTTTTTCCCCATTTTATAGAATTCCCAGGAGCCTTTTTACACACCTGTTAATGTGGAAATTACACGGAAACTCTAAGGATACTTAGATTGTTGCTTCGTTACCTTTGTAGTAAGAGCTGTCCTCCATGTATCGTGACAGACCAAAGTCTCCAAGCATCACACAGTCCACCGCAGAGACCAACACGTTCCGAGCTGCTATATCCCTATTTGTTTTTTAAAGCAGGAAAAAAGAAAATCTAAATCTCTAAAACCTACTGCTGTGATCTGTGTATAGTCTGAACTGTAACATTATATTTATGAAACATAATATATTATCCTTACACACGCACACTCTCACAGACTCACAATGCAATGCTTCATTTGTGACATATGTGCATCCGATTGTGTAACACCCCAACTGTCATTTGTGATGCAAAATGATGATTCATGGGTCTGAAATCTCACTGTTGAGTAAACTTGTAAAATTGTAACAAGGCAGGGTGAATGTGGGAAGATCTTCAGAGAATGTTGTCATTAAAGGAAATATAATTTTGCACTTTTATATGTTTTGAGATTATATAAGAAACTGAAAGTCCTGCAGGTGTTCGTGTAGTTGAAAATGCCATTTTAATTCAATTTCAGTATAATCTGTGGTGTTGGCACTAATAGTCTGAGGCCTCCACTCCCCCCACCTCAATCAGGCTACAGAAGCATGTGTGTGTGTGTTTACCTGTGTACAAAGCGTTTGCTCTCCAGGTAGGCCAGAGCTGTGCTGAGCTGGTAGGCATACAGGATGAGCGTGGCCAGGTCAAGACTGTACTTCCTCACCTGAAGGAACGAGCGCAACTGTTGACAGAGAGAGAAAACAAAGGGAGGAAATGACAGAGGCACTGTTAAAAGATGAACCACGCTGACATACCAAGACTGAGCTTTTTACGGCTCTTGCCATCTCAAGAGAACTCGAATACCAAGATTATCCCACACACACAGTATGAGGGTTACCTCTCCAAGAGTACAGAGCTCCATGATGATCCACACCGGGTTCTCTGTGATCACGCCGATCAGCTTAACAATGTGAGGATGGTCAAACTGACGCATTGTCACTGCAAGGAAAAAAGACAGTAATAGCATCATTATGCATTTAATGCTAATGTGATGTGAGACACACTGACAAACGCACAAAATTGCATCTTACGTGCTTCTTGCAGGAACTTTTCTCTGACGCTGTCAGAGGTACAGTTCTTGCAGGTCTTAATGGCGACAGCTAGAGATGCTTTGTCCTGCAAACAAACAGCACACAAGACAGGAGTTAACAGATGATACACTGTAAAGCTCGCCGAAATAACACAGCAAGACTGTACAAGCCTTTTGGCCCACATGCATTAACAGAGAGGTGTGCATGTTGGTGTGTTTTCACGTACTGGACAGTTGTAGACTCCTTGGTGTACATCGCCAAACTGACCCTCTCCAATGCAGCGGCCCAACTCTATCCTGTCCCTCTGGATCTCATAGTCCCGCGCTGAGAGGCAGAGTAAGAAGAGGAAAGGAAAAAGAATAGGGAAGGAAGTAAGGGCATTTTCAGTTGATTGAAAAACAGCAAGAACCTGTCACATTTGGCATTTATTTCAACACCATGGATGAGGTTTAAGCAAGAAAAAAGGACATATTTAGATAGTTTATTGTGGAAAAGTTTCCACGATATGCTTCTAAGTTAGCTTTAAATTATTTCTATCATTCTGGCAGTCTTACGCTGCCCTTTTAGGCAAACCCCATCCATTGGCACTAGTTTCACTTTACAACAAACCTAAAACAGTAGGACCTGGATCAAGCCTCTTCCCCTCTAACTAGATCAATGGTAAAACATGCACGCTGCAACACAGATCTGCAAACAACAACATGAACATGCACACGAGAGTCCCAGTATAATGCACTTGTTCCTGTAATGACATCTGTAGTGATGTTGCAGAGAAACTGCGGGGAAAAATACGATCAAGTAGTTGTGAAAAAGAATTTCAATTTGGGAAAAAGTCTGGAGATCTCTGAGCAGCTCTCATATGGACTGAAACTAAAGACTGCTTGATAAAGTCAGTGCTTGCATCATCTAACCCTAACTTTCACAGAGTGTATCCAGAAGGATTGGAGAGAAACTGCTTGTTTTTTTGACATTAAAGCGTTATTAATATTTCCGCCTTGCTGAAAAGGTCAGGAAGCATTTCTGCGGAGGTGCATTAATGTCAGTTGCCAACTAACTGCAGGAAGCTCAAGTTGAAAAGGTTTATTGGGGTCGTTCACCATCGGGAACTTATTCTTTACAAGTTTAATTGTCTGTCAGGCTAAACAGAGCTCTGTTGTTTGGATTCAACCAACCCAAACAAAACCAGTTCAGCAGTAACCAAACACACATTCCATTATGAAAGACTTACTGTAATTAAAAATCACACTGATATTCACTTTCAGGAAATTAATAATTTCTTCAAACATAAAAGAAGATGTGAAAGAACCATAACCACAAAACACAATTTAAAAAGAAACAAATAAAAAAAAAAGTAGTAAAGACACGATAACAGCAGGACGGTGCAAGGAGAGCCAAGCCAAAACACAACAAATGCTGTTAGGTTGTTCCAGAGGTCTGTCTTTACTTCATGTTCCCAAGTTCTGATTGACTTATTAACTTCAGTACAAAGTGTTATATGTACTGAAACATAATGATTTGTTTATGGATTGGCTCTCGCTCAGTTGCGACGCCCGAGTTCACCTTTACGAGCTGCGATCTACAAGATAAAAAATACCACTGAGTAAAAAAAGAAAAGAAAAAGCCAAAACAAAATTCAACAACAATTTAAGTCTTTTTTTTCTTTTCCAGGTGTTAAAGATCAAATAAACAGCTAATGCTTATTCATTACTGGCTTTTCAATGCGCTTACTGGAGGTCATGGTCAAAAACACTACGATGTAAAAAGAGCCTGGAAAAGAAAAATAACGAGAGAGAATGAAAGAGAGAGAGGGAGTTTTACCTTCAACTACTCCATAGCTCACTGTGTTGGCGATGGGGGGGAAAGAGGAAGAGAGAAAGAGATGGAGATGAAGAGACGGGGGGAGAGCCAGGCAGCAGCTTTAAGATTGAAACTAGCTCAGAAAACACAAACACACAAAAGTGCGCAGACAACAATAACTGGCCGACTTTGCTCATTATCTGATAATTGTCGATACCGCCACAGAATAATTCAAAGATCTAAGCTTGCTCTCCAGCTGTTACCATTTTACAGATTTATTTTATAAATTCAGCAGCCGGTATGACATGGACACACATACAAAGTCAGACACAGGATAGGAAAATATGTCTGCAGTGAGTCTGATTAGAGGAAGTCTCCTAAAGGAGACCAAAAAAAGCAAAGCAAAAAAAAAAAAAAGGACAAAGAAAGAAAGAAAGAGCCAAGACAGAGACAGATAGAAAAAGACTGGGGGGAAAGAGAACAGTCCATTTTCAAAGTTGGCCGCACAATCAAACGCATAAGTACTCTGAACTGGCCAAAACATCCACATTAAAAATAATGGAGCTAAAGCCACGACTACTTACAGAACTACAGCCAAACAAACCAGCACATTCAGGCTTTTGACAAACGCATGAATGAATCCGACAGATGTGATGCGTCTCCATGACCACACGTACATGGCGCAAGCTGCGGCCTCTAGCGTCTCTGCTGTTTAGAAAGGATGAAGGAAAACCGGCCAGAATTTGATAGCTGCTGCCTAACCAAACGCGGTTTAATGCAACTCCTCAGGTTCGTTGTGCGAGTGGGTTTCTTGGAAGCGATTCACACCACAACCTCGCTTATTAGGGAGCAGAATGAAATTAAAGTTTGTTTGAGTACGAGAAATTTATAGCCGCCGTGTGCCAGTGCAACAGAAGCTGAGTTCTTAAGAGTCCTTAAGTGCAAATGAGTTTAGAAAGAGAGCAAACTGAATAAGTGACTTACTTGAGGGCATGGTGTAGGTGTCCTCTTCATCAACTATCTCTGCATAGTCATCAGTTTCTGAAACATGACACACACACAATGTAAAAAAAAAAAAAAAAAAAAAAGCAAGAGATTAAAACACACTTGGTACAAATGATGACACAAAAACTGGTTTACCGTTAAGAAGGGTCCATGACACACATACACCCGAGAAGAAACCTACCCTAAACTAGCATGAAGCTAACTCAGAGTTTGAACAACTCCCGAGCAGAGAAACACCCACGTAGCTTCTTGCTCTGCCTTTCTCTCGCCTTCTTTCACACACACACAGACACACACACCCACACACCCACACAAAACACTTGGCGGATAGCGTCAGCTGAGCATGTGTTGTGAATATCTGTCTGTGTGAGAGCAGCTGGTTTGCAGGGAGGGACTTACTGTGGTGGCGGTAGAGGAGAAGGAGGAGGAGGAGGTAAAGAAAAGTAAAAGAGATGAGATGAAGACACAAAGCAGGGACAAACAGAAAATGAAAGGCAAAACAGTAAGGAGACCAGTTGAAAACTCAGTGAAGAGGAAGAAGCATTAAGGGAGAAATGCACAGAAGAGGAAGGAGAAATGTTGGGTCTAGCTGTCATGAGAGCAGATGGTAGTATTTAGGGTAAAATCTGTGTGGAATCAGACAGATAGCCAGAGAGAGAAGAGAGCCAGGAGGAAGAAGAAGAAGAAGAAAAAAGACGGGGAAACATGGACCGAGTCGATCCTAACCAGATGGCGGCGTTTAAAATAAAATCAGTGTGCAGACTCAGCTGTTGGAAACAAGAGTCAAACATCTGCTGTCCTGCTCCCCTCGCAGCTCTGCTTAGGATTTATCAGGGACTGTGGGAAATGTGTTCCTAAATTTAATCAAAAATCCTTTTCTAAAGCCTGTGGCTGCTTTTCTCAAGAAAAGTCTCTGAAGCCAGACTTGTAGAGGAATTACGGGCTAGCTGCATAGTCATTTTAAATAAGGCGGGCCAAACAATACACCGGATGGTTGACAACATAAACTGCACTTATTTTGTTCTATTAGTGAGCAAAGTTATATTTGGATATTGTGGAACGTGTATATTTGCTCAGAGTCGCATAATGTGATTGATTAAAAACTCTGATATTTGTGTGGTTAGCTGTTAGCTTTACATAAAACACAGAATCTAGGGGGGAAAAACACCTATCCTGACTCTGTCCAAGAACTTAAAAAGTCCACGACAGATTGGAGAAGGTTTCCAAATGATTGCTGTCTAATTTATAAACACATATTGCTAGCATATTGCAATCAATCAGAGTCAGTATGTGCGCAATATGTGGAATATGTCCCTTGTCTTTGCAACAGGGGCCTCCACTGCTCTGGTTATAATCCTATACAAAAACAAGCTCGCTGAGCGCTTGTGTTACTTTACAGGTAAATTGCTCTCCTGCAACAACTAGAACACTCTTTGTGGAGAGATTTCTGTTTCAATCTTGAGGTTATTGCTGTACTGTGAATGTAAGTAGCACATTCAGTCTACATTAATATTGTGGGATGTAAGTGTGAATTAATAACAGTTAAATCTGAATAAATTTCTGTGTGTGTGTCAATACCAACAGATTTTTAACTTTCCCCAGTTTATCACAGTTAATCACCATATTGTTACTAATAACCTACCAGCTTCACCACATTCAATCTCAAACTGACAGCAAATGCGCCAAAATTTCTTGGAAAGCAGCAGCCAACTACAAGTGGCTGCAGACTTGATCCGCATCTTCAAAGCACCCATTTCAAAGGCAATGAGATTGCTTGCTCATTGGACACAATTGCAATAATTTTGGGCATGCTGCGGTTTTCAACCACTGTTTTCCCTTGTGTGACTGTAGTACAAATGTCATTGTTACTGCTATTATAGAACACATTTCCCTATTTTTGCAAGATGCTAAAAAAACCCTTTTAATTAAACAGGCATCCATTTATTCAACCATTGCTACGCATGACTTATATTTCACAAGAGGGGAAAGAAACAACATTTAGAGGTTTATTAAAAGCATCTTGATTTGAACTGGAATAGTTCTATTCATTAGATAAACTGTTGGGCAAAAGCTGATTCTGAGTCGTTGATTTAAAAAAAATGTACTAACAGAATACCTGTTCATTTTGCATTTTACTTTTTTTCTTCACGTTTTTACATGTACAAAAATCCAATAAATTCCAGCTGGGGATAGAAGCTACACTCTAGCTTTTTGAGTATTTTGTGTAGCTTGCATAAATAGTCTGAGTCTATGAAAGAAATGGTTTTAGTTT
Source organism: Neolamprologus brichardi (assembly GCF_056152115.1). Taxonomy (NCBI): domain Eukaryota; kingdom Metazoa; phylum Chordata; class Actinopteri; order Cichliformes; family Cichlidae; genus Neolamprologus; species Neolamprologus brichardi. Next base: position 14,821,499 of record NC_142124.1, on the reverse strand, counting down.
TTACTAAGAGGTCACTCTGTATCACTCTGCATATTAAACCCCAGTGTGGTTTGGGATGTGTTCTACAGAAACAACCCTTTCTAAGCTTGAGAGGCCTAACTCTGCATTTCAGCTTTCGGTAGAGAGGGAATTTGTGTGTATGTGTGCGATCTAGCTGGCCCATTATAGCCAGGAATGCACCCGCTCTCGAATCCAGCAAGCCTCTCCCTACTCCTCTCCGTGAGTGTGCAAGTGTGTGCATGAACGCACAAGAGTACACGTGTGCACGATTTTGCATATGTGTAGCCAATTGTATGTGTGTGTGTGTGTGTGTGTGTGGAGAACGACAGAGAGAAGCAGCTGCAGATGTTCCCGAAAATTGAAAACACCACTGAATACACAAATTCTGTTTTTGGTGTCCCTTCCGGATGAAAGCAGACATTCGGCTTTGAAGACAATAATAGGAGATAATCACACAAACACTCAACTTAAACATGCAATAATAAAAATCACATGCTACTCTTGCTTACAGGTTATTTATCCATGTATCCAATCATTTTGTATTACAATTACATTACACAATATTTATACAACAAAGCACATATACCGCACTCACACACACACTTTCTCTCTCACACCACCACAACGCGCACTCCCCTTTCCCAGGAGAGTGCAGTGTTTTGGTGGAGGAGGACTAGGAAGAAGGAACATAAGAACAAAAGATTATAAACAACAGTATAACTTTACCATCCCCACTAAGATCTTCTGCAGGGTCCAGGAGAGCATGCAGGAAACGGGACAGCAGAGAAGGAGGACGACAAACAGCAGCGAGAGAGAGAGAGAAGCAGGAGGCAGAGCAGAGAGGAGAGAGAGAGAGAAGAGAGGTTAGAGCATGACATGCCATGAAACAACACGGTGATGTTGCAGGATCTGCAAAGCCAAACAATCAGCGGGCAGTTAGTTAAAATCCAAAATCTAATGAGGGGGGAAAAAATGCAACGTTAACATCTCCTTCAATTAATGCTGTGCAGGCTTATGTACAGTTAAAATACACATGTGTAGAAAACAGTGACAATAAGTCCAATGTGGTGTCAATAAAGTATGTTCTGTGTGTCAAGCTGTAAGCATGTGAGCTGGGGAGTTAATTACAGTGAGCAGACAGGGGATGCAGCTGTGTTTAATATGCGAGTTTCATTGGAAGAACGGATACAGTGAGCAGGCAGTTACAAATGATCAAGGTTTCTCACATACCTCATTTTCTCACTCAATTCTTAGAACAAGAGAACGCCCCCAGTGACAACTTTTCGCTTTATTATTATTGGCTTTTTCATATTTTTTTCCATCTTAAATGGGAAATATGGAAAAGTTTTGAATGCATATAAGAGAGTAAAAGTTTACAAGCTGTTTTTGCGAGTTTTACTAAAACACGCAGAGCTTGAAATTCCAAGCCTTGCATTTATCAGGCCTGTTTATCACATTTGGAAAAGTTTGGATGATTTTTAAAGGTTTCGGCTACGAAGCAGCTGCTGTCCAGACTCTCACGCTCATTTCTCCGAGCCGTCTTTTTAGTTACTGATGACAGCTGCCAACGCGACACTTGGAGAAATGAGGTCAGCATTATGACCCATCCAGGATATCACGCAACTGACACGTACACAGAATAGAGCGATAAAATCCACGAGTCCTTCTAGTATAGCAACTTCCCCATGTTGCTAAAAGCATTAGCATTAAAGGAAAATGAGGGATGAGTGTTTAGTAACTTTCTAGCATTGAACAAACAGTTAGCAGCTTGACTTGTTGACACTGCTCTGCTATACACTACTCTGCTACATCTGCTGCAGACAGTGCTAAGAGTACTGGAAACAACCATGTAGGCGGGTGCTGTGCTGGTTTAAAGATGAGATGACAGTGTTTCTAAATGGTTCCAAGAACCAGGCAACATCTCTCATGTACACTCACTAACCACTTTATTTAGGTACAGCTGTTAAACTCCTCGTTAATGATCATTTGTGATCAGCCAATCACATGTGAGCATCTCAGTGCATTTATGCATATACATGCATATATGATCGAGACGATGTGCAGATGTTCAAACTGAGCATCAGAATGTGGTAGAAAAGTGATTTAAGAGATGTTGAATGCATCATGGTTGTTGTATTTCACTAACTGCTGATCTACTGGGATTTCCCTAAACAACTAACTCTGGGCTTTACAGAGAATGATCTGAACATGAGAAATAATCCTGTGAGTGACGGTTCACTGACTGAGAATCCCTGGTGGACGCCAGAGATCAGAGGAGAATGGTTAGTCTACTTCAAGCTGATAAGAAGGCAACAGTGACTCAAACAATCACTGGTTACAACCAAGGTATGCAAAAGAGTCAAAATTTGGTGTAAACAACATAAAAGCATGGATTCATTTTGTCTTGTATAGCACTGTATGTCACACTATGGTCCTTTTAGTACCAAACCCCACAGCTTAACTAAATATTGTCGCTGACGATGTCTGTTCCCTTATAACCACAGTATAACCATTCTCTGATGGCTGCTTCCAGCAGGATAAACCATCATGTCACAGAGCTCAAATCATCTCAAACTTGTTTCTTGACCATAACAGTGATTTTGTTGTACAGTGGTCCCTCGCTATAACGAGGTTTACCTTTTGCGGCCTCGCTCTTTCGCAGATTTTTTTTGTGCAATTTTTCTTTTTTAATTTTTTTTTTAAACAGCGCATTGTGTTCTGCATCCTAATTGGCTGTAGACCATTGTCAATCAATCTCGTGCCGTGTCTCCTGTACAGTACAAAATGCGTTTAGCATGTCAAATTTACATAAATCTTTGATCGCTAGCAGTGTGACTCTGAAGTGGTGTACTGCATGTTTGTAAGTTTTCTCCCCAACAAACACAACAATGTCGACAAAACATTTTGCACCGCCAAAGGCAACCACATGTGCCTTTGGTTCCCTTCTATAATACTGGACTCATTTTTCTACAAAGGTTTGAACTTTTAGAGTGTTTAAACAAGAGATAAAAGTGTGAGAATGTTCATGCCTATCTGAGAAAAAGGTATAAAGTGTGTAGTGAGGGGTTTTACAGCTTTAAAACACCTATAATAATTGTAAAGAATAAAGTTGGCTACTTTGCGGATTTCACCTATCGCCGGTTATTTTTAGAACGTAACTAATGCGATAAACGAGGGACGACTGTACACAAATATCCTCCACAGTCACAAAATCTCAAGCAAATAGAGCACCTTTGTGCTTTGGAGTGTGGCAGAATGGAAGATTCTCCACATGGATGCGCAGCTCACAAATCTGCAGCAAGTGTTTGACATGATCACGTTAATATGAACTCAGAGGAATGTGTCCAGCACCTTGCTGAAACTATCCCCTGAAGAATTAAAGCAGATCTTAAGAGGCCCAGTCTGGAACTAACCCGCTGTACCTAACAAAGTGGTCAGTGAGTGTACATTTGTGATTTGTCCATATCAGATGATATATCTTTTGGGCCGCAACGTTCATGAAAAACAACACAGTTGTGACCTCACCAGCAAGATGTGCTTACTGGAGTCCTGAAATAACAATTCACTGTGTGTCATCACATGCTACTGCTACTCACAACAATACAATAGGGAAAAAAACATGATGGAAAGTAACAGAATAAGATCCATCTTCTTTAGACTTGTAAGGGGTAAAGACTGGTTACTAATGGCTGCGAAATAAACTCCTAATGCATCAAAAACATACACAAACCTCAGGCAAAGATATTTGTCCAATCGTTTTTTAATTTGTATTACAGTCTTTTATTTTTAGTGAGCATTGGTGTGGTTATGAAGCATCGCATAACCTGTTATTGTGGTTAAAGTGTGTGTGTGTGTGTGTGTGTGTGTGTGTGTGTGTGTGTGTGTGTGTGTGTGTGTGTGTGTAAGACTGGATGAGTCAAAGCAACAAGGCAACGAAGTCAAAGACAGTTTAGCAGAAGGGGACAGATTGTGATGGAGCAGACAGTGTTTTAGCCATAAAATCACTTTTTACTTTAGATCTAAAATGTAGAAAAACTCTCCCCACAAAAAACAAACCAAGAGGGAGTCAATATTTGGACCCGTCCTGCACTAAATGAGTACCATAAATCACTTAAACAACCCACATATTATTACTGTAACATTTTAATTAACATTCCTCAGTACTGTGGGTTCTGTAAAGACTGTCTGTGTGTCCTTATGTGAAGTTATTCAGTAAGCGCGGTCATCAAATCAGGAATTTCACTCTGCCACATCACAATTTTGTGGATATTCTCCTCTGCTAACTGTCCAATGAGAGCCGAGGATACCGTTGGGCGGCGAATCTGAACAGAAGACAAAGGGGAGGAGGAAACGCCGCGCCTTGGTTGGCTTAGGAGGCATCGATGTCACAAGATCTTCAGCCAATAGGGCGGGGGAGAGGATGAGAGTGTGAGAGAGAAAACAAGAGTGAATGGATGTGAGAGAGTGAAGAAAGATGAGGGGAGAAGATGTAAACAAAAGAAAGCAGGAACAAAGTGGATGACGGAGAGAGAGGGAGAGGCTGTCCCAACAGAGGAGAAAACAATGAGATTATGATGGGGGGGAAAAATGAGTAAGAGGGGAAAAAAAACAAAAAGCTGAATTATGAAACAACAGGAAGACAGCTGGAGCCGAGGAAGCTTCGATGAAGATGAGCAGACTCTTGCTCATCTTCCTCCTAAACCTGCCTCTTTGTGAGTGAGTGTGCTTGATTTTGTATCTTACCTGAGACAGAGATCGCTCTTACTCCGCTCCGGACTGCTTCTAACTTTTTTTCACTGTTAGAAAGTCTAGAGAAAAGGAGCCAAGAGCAAATCAGACAACAGTTACACAGACACACACACAAAAATACACTAACTACATTTATGCCTCCATAACATCAATATCAGCAATTTTTAAAGTTAACGGTAAAAAAAAAAGGAAAAGGAGAAACGATGGAAGCTGTTCTCCACATGCAGCTCTTCAAAGGTAAACTAATCCTTACGGTCTCTCTCCTTTTGCCGTGGTTTCTTTTTCCTATATCAGCTGAGCTCTACTACTATCTTTTTACATCACAGACAGCAACAGACAGAAGGGAAAAGAGAGGGTGGGTGAGCAAAGGGAGTGAGCGAATGAAAGCAAGAGGAGGAGACTTCGAGAGTGTTTAAAAACCCTAAGTGGAAAATATTTGGCTCCTAAACTTATATCCTTATTTGACCAGAGCCACAGAGTGGGAGAAAGATAAAAGAGAGAGCGGGACAGATTTGAGCTGAAATGACCAAAACAAAGATAAACTGCTGGAGGCTGAATTTAAACAGCTGATAGATAAACATGATCATGCTAATCTACCCGGCTGCAACAGCTACAGATAAACAAATAAAACGCTGTGGGCATTAGGAAAGTTGTGCATCAAAAAACCCAAACGGCTCATTTATTGGGGGGAAAAAAAATACATTTGAGGGTTTTTGTTCAGGTTTTTTCTGCTCACAAACTTTTTAAAGGTCCCCATATTCCCTAATTCTCCACAACTTACCATTAGTTATATAATTTTAGATTAAATGGAAGAAAGGAAGTGCATTAGAAAAAAAAGCAACAACAAAGCCCAAGAAAACAATGGTTCACTGTTGTCATTTCAAAGCGTACGGAAGCTTTCACGCATTTAATTTGAATTAATTCAAAATCTCTATTTGCAGTGAAAATGTAAATTACAAGGTTCTTTCCCGGAAGCTTTTCGGAAAATAAAACTGCAAAACAAAAAATGCAGCCCAAACCAAAACCGGGCATAAAAGTAAAAGAATGAATTCGCTGCAGCTTCTGTATTCCTCCTCTGAACTTTACAATCAGCAGTCACTTTCTTCTGAATTTTAACTGAGCAGAACTTAACAAAGCATTGCTGAAAGACTTTACAATAGAAATGCTCTTGTCTGTGTTTACTTACATAATACTCAATTCTCAAAACCACAATTCCCTGGAAATTAATTGGATGTAAATATAGTATTGTGGTTTATTCTGATATCAAGTTACAAGTCTCTACATGCACATTATTTAGTGCTATGAGCCTTTTATTTTCAGTAAAACTCTGTAATCAGGGCTCCAAACCACACACGGTCAGTTTGACAGGAAAAAAGAAAAATACAGTTACTGATCTTGGAACATGGCAACTCTTTCCTTTTATATATAACTATACCAAGGATGAGGTCTGTACTTACTTTGGGATGGAAGGCAGCGCTCTCTCTCCCTCTAGAGGACAAAAATATGAATTTCCAATGAATAATGTGTCCTCACTCACATAACACATGGCTGTATGTACAGCACAAAGAAAACCAAATGTCATGAGAACAGAAATTGTTGAAATACATCCAGCAGTGTAAGGACAAGTATTTTTTCTATTTTTACCGTTCTATCCCTACAAACCCTAGAAAATACATTTTTGCACAGAAGAAAAGTTTCAAAAAAAAACTAACTGACATATAGGAGCGATCAAACTTTACCTTTCTGAACTCTGATAATGAAGGAGTGAGTTTCCATGGATACGAGTCGACAGTAACCATCAATCAAGTCAGCCAAGTTCTCCGCCGTGGTGAGAGATGCTGTCGTAACTGTGAGAGGCTACACAAACACACACAGACAGACAGCATAGTAGGCCTGTTACAGATAGCTATTATTTCAAACACATACATGAACACAAACAAAGCAAATCACTAGAAATTTTCAGCTGGCCCTTATGTTCAAGAAAAACTCATCATACATGTGTGTCTTACATGTGAGTACATCAAATCATATAGGTAACAATAAACCAAACCACTCTTGTAGACAAACTAAGCAACACAGTGAGAATAGCTTTTGATCTTTAGAGGTCAGAATGACGCTGCCAAGTGAAACAATAGTAAAATATCACCTACAAAGAAAAAAAGGTACCTTAAAACCTTCTACTTACCTCACAAGACTCAAGCAAACATTTTTCTTCATAAAAAGCTCATAAAGAGTTCTTTGATGGATGATTATATAACAAAATGTGATCTTTTTTAACTACGTGTATGTAAAATAAGATGGAAAAATTGTTATTTGCCAACAGTCAAGTTTTCCATAGTTTATCACAGTAACAGAGAGGGTAGTGATACCTCAGCAGCTCCGGCTACGTTCAGTTGTAGCATGCCTTTCCTGTCCTTTTCCTCCATAGCTGAGTACTGGATGGACTGGACTTGATTAAAATTTGCTAGATGGGTGGGCTGAGGACAGAGCAACACACACAAGAAATTAAAGTAAAACATCTGAACTACACTCGTTAGTTTTCTTTGATCATGAACTAGAGTGCAATAAACCTGGATGAGTTTTACTTTATGTTCTTGGTAGAAACTCACCGTGGACCCCTTGTCAGTGAGGTAGCTGATTCCTTCCTCTGGCCCGATGGCTAATTCTACCTGGATCACCCAGCTGGACTGTTAAAGAGAGGATGAGATGCAAGTTAAAAGAGACAGACCGGGAGGAGGGAGAAGGGCAGGCCAGGAGAAAATTACAGAAAATAAAACATGAGCAAGGAAAGGGAGTAGGGGCAGCATCAAAGCCCTTCTAGAAGGGAGTCTCAATGCTTGTCATCCCTCCAGATGCTTGACTTGTGTAAGAACCATGTTTCTGCCTTACATGTCTGCAGGTATTGTTCGCTGGATACATGCAAAGCCTGATGCCACCAGAAGGGGTCGACCTAACACAGAAAAGCAGCGCTCCCTGAGGGCAGCGTTGCAGAGTGAAACTGAGCAGCAGACTCAACCTACCCCAAGGGCACATTTGAAGAACTCCTTGTCATAGCGGTAAATTGGTGCAAGTATCTCCAAGAACTTCAGGATGCACTGCTCATCATTAAGGTTGGCTACTTGCTTAAATGTCTGCTGAATCAATTTTCGAAGCGTTTTAGCCTGCACAGAAAAAAAAAAGGAAAAAAATATAATAAAATTAAAATTTAGACACTTGTTTCTTTTTAGACACATTAACAATGTTAGTCACTCAGTTAAACAGCAAACAGTCTGGCCATTCATCTACAGTGTACATTGTATCTTACACAGATTTACAGAGTGGATTTTTCTGAAGGACGTGTGGGTCTGCTGGCATTACAATCACAGCCTCACATGTGAATTTTTTGATCTCTTATGTCACCAACACAAAGCAGACAGATGGTAAAGAAAAATACATCAAGGAGGATCATTCTGCTATTTAATCCTCTATTCTTTGACACTCTTGGCACAAAAATGGACAACATATTGTCATGCGCGCACACACTGAATGCATAATTAGGAAAATAAATAAATTAACACACATACAGTATGCAGACAATCCTATGAACTGCTTTTTATATATAGATGGAAAAAAGATGAGTATTTAGCAGGCTTACAAGAGGAACATACATAGGTTTAAAACAGAATAGCAATTAGGGGCATTCTGCACATTATAAGTTTAATGACTAAGAATTTATTAGATTAACCGACTGCAAACTTGACTTGGACAAAAACACCCAACGGACTGATCGCAGGCAGCCTGAATGACTTGGTATTACACATTTGTCTGCACTAAACATTTACTATAAAACAGATATAAATATTCAGGACAGAAATATTCATATAACAAGTTAATATTAAATTCATTTTAGTGCTACTTTAATATCATTGATTTGTCAATAAAAACTGTATTATATAAACTTCACTGCAGCAACACAGAGCCCTGATGCCAGGTGTTTACTTAAGTCTGAAGGAAACAAGAAACCCACAAATACTCTGTCTCTCTCTCTCTCACACACACACACACACGCACACACACACAGTCCTTGTGTTCATGTGTCCTTTCAGCAGATGTCATTACAAAATCTATTATGTGTTCTTCATGCTCCAGATAGGATCACTGTTTTAATTCCTAGAATTCCACCACACAAATGCGCATAAACACACAGATATTGTCCGTCCAAAGTGTCCACCCTTCCTGAGAGGAAGTACCACGAGTGGCTATCAGCTCCTTCATCAACACACTGACTGTCTCTATAGCAACTGGCTGACCAATTAGGACACTAGTACCTGCATCTAAACACCCCACTTACACACGCACAAAACAATCAATTCGCTGACAATAGTTCACTTCATTAGCAGTCACTGGGAGCAGTTTAGTGTTATTTTAGTCTATTTGGTTTTTCCACAGCAAAGCATCACAACAGTCTGGCCATACGCACGATTTGTGATACAAAGTTCTTCTTTTTGTCCCTGCGAAGCACGACTGATTCACCAACAAGAAGTTGCTTTATTGCTCCTAAAATAACAGTGATCATGCGTGAGCTACTGATGGCAGCTTCCAGCAGGATAACACGCCATGTCACAAACCTCAAATCATCTCAAACCTGTGTTTTTAAAATGACTGTACAGAGGTGGCCTTCACAGTACCTACATCTCAATGCAATACAGCACCTTGGGGATATACGGCCGACAAATCTGCAGCAACTGTGTGATATTATCATCTCAATAAGGAACAAAACCTCTGAGGACTTTCCAGCACCTTGTTGAATCTATGTAATGACCAATTGAGGTAGTTCACAGGGCATAAGGGGGGTCCAACCCAGTACTAACAAGGGGTAACCAACACAGCTGTGGGAGTACATATTTTGTTGGAACTTTAATCTTAATATTAAGTCACATTTTTACCATACACCATATACTCATGACTACATTGTCATGTATTATAGTATACAGATCAGTGAATTAAAAGTAATAACGTATTTTTAGGGACACGCTAAGAAGTCAAAGAATTTGTTCTTCTTTATTTCTTCTACTAAACATATTGCAAATATGACCATAGGTTTTGTTATATTATCCTGAAACCTTATCACACCAATCCTTAATAAAGTGTGCGGCAGTGTTTCAATCGTTCAGCCCGGGTCAACTCTGATCTTCAAATCTCCCAGAGGTCAGCTTTCCTAAACCTGCTGCCCGGCCAGTCAATGTGAATGAACAAAATCTGCTCTTTATAACATCAGTCACTGTTTACTATCACGGCCATCTGCTCTGGGTTTAGTGTGTCTGTCCGTGTGTGTGTGTGTGTGTGTGTGAGTGAGTAGAGTCCATTCAGGGAGAATAATCTCATTAAATGACTACCATTCTCTTTCACCAGAGTGAACAACACAAACCTAAATGGCAGCTGTGCTCGCTCCCTCTGTGTTTCACACAAACACTAACACAAATGTGCAGCATGTGAGCGTGCCACAGCTCCTCTTGCATTTAACTGGCAGTACATATTATATAAATGATTAAACACAGAACTGCAACACTAGTCAAAAATGTGATTAATCTGCAAGAAACAAAATGGTATTTAAAAGACCAAACGTGGCAGCCACTTACCAAGCTTACATATATTTTATGTGTTTTTGTGTGTTTTGATGCTTTTTTGTATTTTTTAAGATCTCCCCAGTTTTCCTCCTCTACTAAGTGACTGATTTATTCAACAGAAAGTAGTCCCCCCCCCTAAGATTTATTGAAACATTCTTACAGTGAGGATAAGACTGAAAATATTTACCAGGTATTAAATTAGCCAGAGATTCATTTTCTGTTGATTAGTTTGTTTTTGTTCAGCTCTCTCCGTCTCTCTGAAGTAAACAGTCCTTTCTTTCAGCTATGCATCAATTCAGATCAGGTGGTCACAGAAATGATAAACACTGCAATAAAATAATCTGTGGAGACGTTGATAATCGAGTCAATTTACTGATGTTTGACTGCACATGTGTGTCACTGTGCGCCTCTTCGTGGCTTATAAAACAGTCCTCTTGGGAGTAAATGTTGTGACGTCTGCCAAAGGAGCAGAAAAAGAGACGAGAGGAGAGGAGTCAACAAGGCTTGACAGGCTTTTTTTCTTTTTTTTGGGTGGGGTGGGGGGGTGAAGGAGATGTATATTGACACCTCCCCCTCCCTTTTCATTGTTGGAGAGAGAAAGTGGGTTTAAACATGACCCGAGGGTCACGCATACCCATCACAGACATACACCAGAATGAACACACGGTCTCTCTCTCTCCTGCAGAGCATCTGTCTTCCCCGCCTGCTGACATCAAGACCTTTTCGGGTCACCGGGCTTTTCACACTCTCACACACACACACACCAAGACCATTCTCATAAACACGTGCCGTAAATTTATCACTGACGCAGACGCTGCTCAATATGCAAGAAGCACCACCACCACATACGACCAGCCAACCAAAAGGTCTTCTCAAAGAAACAGGAATCCGTAACTATAATACACAATATGTCAGACTTTCCTGTTACTTCGGTAAGTTGACCTCATTGAATCATTGAGTAGCACATCAGTACGCAGCAGTGGTTTCAATAACTGCTGACTACTTGGTTAACTGTAGACTGGGATATATACGATACTTGAGCAAGTGTAAACCTAGCAGAAATTATTCGTTGTGGTTAAAAACAACATTCATCACATTACTTGATAATTTATGAAGGTTTTTCTAATGTTTCTCTATTTTCTTAGATTGCTTCACATTTAATCTGCTGGACCTCACAATGTCTGATAACATCAAATAACACATTAGAAAAATCTAAGACGAAGCTACTAGAAATCTGCTAATAAAACTACACACCGATACTCCAATACCAGTGGAAATACACAATATTTCACATCCAGACTTGCAGTGTAACGAATATTCACACCAAACACACTGGGTTTGTGCAGAAAATTTGTCCTAAAAAAAAAAAAAAAAAAAAAAAAAAAAAAAAAAAAAAGTGTCAAAAATGGGAATGACATTAAGGTCCTGATGTTTCTAAACAAAAAAATTTTGGGTTAATCCAGTTCTCACGAGAAGGAACTTGCAGGGAGATTTAGATCCAGGAGTTGAAGCTCGATCACAACCATTTCATACATATTTGGGACCACGTGTGAGGAGGCAGAGAAATTTAATTTCAGAGAGCTAACTGCCCTGGAGCAGTGTATAGCTGGGTGTCTGACGTATATCAGTAATAGTTTACACTTTTAATATCAATGTATATTCAGTACCATTGCACGTTTTGAGCCACTTTTTGCCAAATGCAGCGGCCTGATTGGTCAGATCTGTTTATTTGGATCTGAAAAATCGAGTTTGGTTCGTTTAAATAATTCTGAAAAATATTTGCACAAATTTCAGTGTGTAAAGCCCCCAAGTTTGCAAGATCAATATTTTGACCTTGTTTTTGAACTCAAGCTCTCCACACGGACATGAAACCCACCTTAACTGAATCCAGCAGGTCTTTTGGGAAAAACCGCCTCAAACCAACGTCTTTCCTGAAAAAAGAAAGACAGGAGGAAAACCTCAGAATGTTTATTGTGGTGTAATTACAAAGAAGAATGTTAATTGGCAAGCACTTCTGTCTTTATCTGATCTCAGATGCGTGTTTCATCCTCTCCTGGGGTATCGCCAAAAGCAGACACAGACAGATACAGTTAAACGGGCAGGCAAGAGAAGACAAGAAACCGAAAGCGATGACTAAGTGCTGACTACAGCACACTACTCATCTTTTCCTTTAAAGATGGGGTTGGAGAAAACCAATGAAGGCAGAAAGGGAGAGAGAGTTGCAGGAAGAATTCCACAGAGGGTGACCACAGAGACAAAGAAAGATGAGCAGAGCTTTAACAGGAAGTTGGCTAATGACTCATACCCCTCAGGAGAAAAGACAAGTGAAGACAGTGGGAGAATGGCTGGAAGCTTGCATCACCCTTTTCCTATTCCTGTTTCCCCAATAAAGGTCAAATGTCAAATTACAATTAAAATAAAAACATTTGAAACAGGGATTAAAAATCTAAAAATGTAGTTTCCAGAAATTCTCCCAGATTGTTAAACTTTCCTTAACTTCTTTTAGAAAATGACCATGAAAGAAACTCCTCTCTAAAACGGTTCTCTCAAAATCAAAGGCATGTCATCACAGGAGCAACAAGAAATACACACAGACAGAAATTATATAATCAAGCTGACCTCAGAGAACGAGCCCTGACAAAGGCCCACTGATTAAACAGCACTGCTCGGGCTCCACAAAGATGACAGCCAACTGCAACCAGCTGACCGTTTACATGAACATTACTGTATGTTCTGTGGCTCCAATGAGAGAAAACGCTTACAGTGCAGACCTGCTCAATTTTTCACATTTGAGCAGTGTGTTAGAACAATCTCAAAAGTAATATCGAGTTAAAGCACCTCTGGCTACAATGACTGCATGAGGCCTTGATGGATAATGACTTCCAACTTTTCTTTCCCCCCCAGAGAGCCAAACTGACTTAGATTAAATAAGCAGAAGGCAGCATATTTGATGACTGATGACTAAAAATGAAACCAACATAAAAGAAAACTCCATGTAAAAACGACACCACCCCACCTAGATTAGCCTACATCTTGTGTTGCAGTTGTCTCATATGGCCACACACAGAGGCCACCGATCAAATACACTAATTTGAAATTGAATCAAACCGCACTGAAGACCCACATCTGTCATTTCCCCTAAATTTCCTGAGCATAAGTCAGCCTCTTATTTATTTTGGGGGATTATTTTGCTTCCCTAGCAGACCATGGTAAGAGAGTTTGGGTGCCATTTCAGCCCCTGGGGCCGGATTCTGCCCTTGTGTGATCTAGGACAGCCCTTGGTGGTCCAAACATCTTTCATTTGGGAATGATGATGACTTTCATGCTCTTGGGCATTCTTATGTTTTTCACCAGATCTTCACCAATTTTATCTCCACATCATGCCTTGGTTTTCTGACATCTGACACCAACTGCCTTTTACAACTACATCCAATGCATTCAAATTACACATGTGGATTTGAATTAAGATGTAGAAGAATTTCAAAGACCACTGATAGATGTAAGATCTCTCGGATCTCAACTGTATATGTAAGAAAAAAAATCAATATAGACCTTTTACAGGTCAAGCCATAAAATACTCGGCACCATTTATAGGGAAAATGTGTACAAAAGGAAACGCATAAAGGATAAAGTTTCCAAAACTATGTGAATTTCTGCTTGGGCATAAATGGTGTCAAATAAGAAATCTCTTCAAAGAAACCTGATAATTATACTTGTTATAATGTTGCTAATGGAAGATGAAAAAGAAGCAGCAGAGGTGAAAAACTCTAATTAAAAGATGAACAGCTTTTTTTTTTCTTTTTTTTTTTAAAGCTGAACAAAAGTCTCTGCCTTTTCTGCCAGCAATCCAAAACGGTGGCCAACATGGGCCAACTACAGCCAACAGCGCCATACATTACCCAAAGCGCATTATACATTTTTGGCGCTTAATGCTCATAAAGGGCCCAGCAGGCCCTGATGGCCAACTGTCAGCTTCCTGTATCAAAGCCCTAGTAGCTCTTTCCATCTAGGTCTCTTGTTGGTTTAAAATATGCATGAGACAACATCTTTTTCCAATCAACCGAGAGAGGCAGCGAGGGAACGATGGAGACAAAACAAAGAGAGGAAGAGAACAGAAGGAAAACCAGATAAAAATAGGGGAAGTGAACATGGTGCAGAGAGACAGAGAATGAGAAGAAGAGACAAAGAAAAGACAGAAAACATTCCTCTGGATTAATTGGAGAGCTCGTTAGGCTGACGGGCAGAAAGAAAGAAAGACATGAGTGAAAGAGGACAGCTCATTAGAGTCACACCAAGTTAGAGCCAAGCCTCATTTAGAGTTCACTTTGCAAATTCTTCAACCATCTTTCAGAGAATCCACAGTGGGGCAACGCATTGAGAAAACATGAGTGAAAAACATAGAACGGTTTCCTCTTTAATACCCGTAAATGTAACAACAAGGACTGCAAATATACTCAGCTTCAATTTGCAGTTGCTCACATTCCCGCTTCCTAAAATCTATTCGATTTCTTTTGCACTAATCCAGATTTCTAGTCAAGTCAAGAGAAACTTCCTCTGCCAAAAAGTGATACACTGTGCTACTTTTTCTGATCTGTAGCTCTGAAAGCGGTGTTTCAAAACATGTTTCCAGGAAGAGAAATGATGAGATTAGGATGGACTGATGCACCAGAGAAGTTGGGAGCCGAACTGTGCTCCTGGAACTCTTTGCTTATGAAGATAATACTTACTCCAGTAGTTCATAGTTAGATTTCTTGTCCAGGGCATTTCCTCTCATCTCTTTAAAAAACCTCCTAGAAATGAATCCAGTGGGAGAAAGAAAGAGAGAAAGAGTGAGGTCATTTTTTTTTCATTTTCTTTTTCAATAAAATGCAAAAACTGCTGTTGCTTTGCACAATGAATAATAAATTCCGACTAATGTTGGCAAGAATTATCAGTGTAGCTGACGGGCAGACAGACTGTGCATTCTGCAATGGTGAAGAAAACAACTCAAACTGTACTTTAAATTGTTCGTCCAGCAACAACAAAGAAAACAGAGCGCTTAATACTTGGACTGAACCTTTTATTCTTTGATATTAAAAGAAAAAACAGCAATCTGCATGTGAAGAAATTGAAACAAAAGCAGTGGACTACATTGTGTTACCTAATTTCTAGACAGCCCAGTTTGAGAGCTACATCTTGTTCCACTTGATCTCCGTTTTCAGTCATGTAGTCGTTCTTCACCTGGAAGATGCAAATACGCAAAGGTGTTTATTAAGACATTTACTTCTCAACAAACGGAGGGTCATCTCGCTCACACACACATACAGGCAATCCTGCTGACCTAGATTATCCAAAGAAAAACACACTTGCAGGGTGTCTTCTAGTAGTGCCATATGCGTTAGTGCTAGCTGCTGGCAGGGGATGAAATATGTTTGGGTGTCTGGGTGTCTCTTGTGTGCTTGTGCATCTGTTTGTGTTTGTACCTGGTGGTAGAAGTAGTTGAGAGTAGGTTTGTCTTCTGTAAACTGCTGCACAAAGCCCTTTGGTAGATATCGGATTCTTAACTCATACCTACGGAGGAGAGAAAGAAGACAGAGACGTCACTATGTTACACTAATGTAAGGATTATTTGTGATGTGAATATAAAGATGTGCGGGTGAACAGAAGGAGGAGAATCAGCAAGGGACGGAGGGAGATTACAAAAGCGCAAGATGCAAGAATGCAAATGAGAGGAGTGCTTGTAAAAATCAGTGTAGCAGAAACAGACAGAGAGATAGTTGTTGACTTAGTCACACAAAGCAGGCATCTGTTTCTGTCTCCCTCTTTATGTCCACCGAGCAAAAGGTCTCCACCTCACAATAGAATCAGCACTAAGACTGCCACAATAAAGGTAATGTATACCAGAGCATTAACATCCAAACTACTCAGGCTTTACAACCACACAGCACCGTGCGCACAAGGGCTCTCATCACAATTCGACAGACGGGTCACGCAATTTTTCATGATGCCGGTTGCAATAAATCACTTCTGCTTGGAAATACAATACGGCAGACTGCTGAAGCTAGACGTTTTTGGAACTACTGACTTTACAAGGCCAAATAAGTCATGTCTAACCGAGGCAGGAAACTGTTTATAAAGCATAACCTACAAGTTCAACATCCTCCAGGAAGGGGCTTGTTTAAGAGATGCAAGCATCTAAAACTCATCTACCTCATGATGTCCTGGTTATAAACTTTATAAGCTTTAAATTAGATTACCTAATGTTTAGTTTACGTTTTGTTGCACATAAACAGGGACAATTGACACAACAAGTCAAACACATGATGGCAAACAATATGTCAAAACACGTTAGAAGCCTGTTTAGACATAACTTTGTATTAACATATTTATTCATAAACTACTGAACAATTTTTAACCATCCTGAAGACAGTCCCACAAATCATTCATCCATTTCTGCTGTGTAGCCATGTCAAGGAGAAATAGTCTACCCAGTCCTCCCTGGTCCCAGCCTCCTGCTCTACCTCTTTCCAGAGGCAGGTGTTCCCAAGCCAGCCAACAGAGTATCCAGTATATCCTGGTTCTAATCCAGGCTTTCCTCTGAGTAGGACATTAACAAAACACCTCATATAGGTGGCAGCCAACTCTACCAACTCTACTCTGAGTCCAGTGCTGACTGAGCACCTCACCCATTCTTCAAGGGAGAGGCCAGACAGATATTTGTGCTGCTTGTGTCTTCATTTTATTGTCTTACTCACTACCCAGACCTCATGGTCATAGGTTAGGGTAGGAATATAGACTGACTGGTAAGGTGAAAATGCCACTTTCACACTCATCAAAGATGCAATAATCTGTCTCAGGCTCCTGCTCTACTTTCCCCTCACTTGTGAGTAAGACCCTGGGATGCTAAAACTCCCCCACCTGAGTTTATCCCCCAGTAATTAAAACAATGTGACCCATCCAAAATAGGAGAATCCTGTATGGTCCCTTATAACAGCAGTCTAGCTTGCAATTTGATGTAGTGGCTCTTATCACAACATTACAAATACAGGCTTCATCTTGCACCTCCACTCTTCATTTGGCCGTGCTTGTTCATATTTCTCTCTGACGTGGGACACGCCCAAATCTGGGTGGAGCCAGTGCACTTGGTCTTTGGATTGCCCGTTACTGAGCCGCAGGCCAAAACATGAAGTCCAGCGCACTTTGTTGATGTCTAAAATCTTCTGGATGATCCCCTGCAGACAAAGAGGAAAAAAGAGAAATAAAATGACTGATGACTGTGCAAATAATACTTCATATCTATGAAGGTAAAATAAGCATAATTACAGTCACTTTCTAATGTATCTGTGCTGTCCCTGGGTGCCAAAAACACCTGTATAAGTTTGATATGTTTTAAATAAAACAAAACTTTTTGTTGTGTCTTTTTGGTAAAAAAAAAAAAAAAAAAAAAAAAAAAATGCCTAGCTTTACTTTATTAACTCAGCCAATGTTTCCCTGACATTTTGGATGAGACCATCAATGTTTTAGTTTATGTCTGTGTGAGTTTGTGTCGGAGACTTCAAGAGATTTAACGCGACATTCCCACCCAAACAACTTGACAGACATCAAACACACGCGCACAATAATGCTCACGGAGCCATGTGTGCTCCCATGTAAAACGCTGGGGGGTCTGACCTAGATACTGAAGTAGAGAGGGATGAAAGGAGAGCAGAGGAGATCGGCAGTGACGTATGACCACTAAAATCTGAGCAGAGCTAGGTAGTTTCTACGTCACAGCGGTGGATCTAAAAGCATCCTGCTAAGTAAACCTACACTAGCACGCGCACACATAAATGGTGCCCTGAGGTGACATGCAAGCAAAATATTGTCAGTGCGTTTGGGCCCGTTTTAACAGTGCCGACAGCTAGGACGTTGAGATGAGGACAAATGGCACAAAAAAAAAAAAAAGTAATTTAAAAGTACTCCTGGGTGACAACTGTCACATTTTGACCTGAGAGAGTTATGCGCACTGAGTATTATTGCTGTGAAGGCTACTTCTTACTATAAATAAATGTTGTGGATCTCAGTTAATGGTAAAGTGTCCCTAATATTGTGACACTATACAAAAAAAGCATCTTACCCTAACATCGGTTGCATCGCCGTATCTTATATTGGAAGACCAGCAGCTATTTTCTGTGTTGCTCTCAAAGTGATGGCAGACTTTCAGAACCCTGTCCACGGAGCCGGCCATGGTTCGGTCCGATCCTCCCGCACTCAGTCGGGACTTGGCCCCTTCAAGGAGGGTGTGATTCAGGTTGGGGTCCAGGTAGGCTGACGCCATGGTTTTCCCTGCAGACACTGCCGCTGCTAGGTGTCTGTCATATTCTGAGAGACAGAGGAGAGAAGAACGGACTTTAATTAAATAAGGAGTAATCTAATTATTAAACTTAACAAATCCTGTGATAGTTGAATATTTTAAAATATCTTTACAATCAATTCCCATTAAAAAAAACAAAAACAAAAACAAAGTTTTTTTTCTGTAACAGAATAATGATAATTCTCTGGGCCTAACATTTAGTCTAGTTTCATACGTCCAACCAAAGGCACTTGCATGACAGTAGATTTGTGTGGAGTAATTAGCCTAATATGTACAAGAACACAAATGTGTGTGAGCCTGATTTTAAGTAGACTAACCAAACCACTTTGTTAAGCACAGCAGTTCAGCTGCTTATTAATCCAAATTTCTAATCAGCCAGTCACTTGCAGCAACCCCATGAATTTAGGCATGTAGACATGGTCAAAGCAACCCGCTGAAGTTCAAAATGAGCCTCAGAATGAGGAAGAAAGATTATTTAAGTGACTTTGAATCTGACAAGGTTGCTGGTCCTGGACAGGCTGCTTCAAATATCTCTGAAACTCCTGATTTGCTGATTTTCCCACACAAGAAACAGAGAAAAAGAGACAATATCCAGTGAGCAGCAGTTCTCTAGGCTCCTTGAAAAATGCTTTGTTGATTTCAGAGGTCAGAAGAGAATGGTCAGACTCCTACAAGGTGGATGAACCACATGTTGAAGCCTGAAGCAGATGAACTACAGCGACACACCTGGTGCCACCCTGCTGTATAAGAACAGGAAACTGAGGATCCTATTCACACAGTGTCACCAAAATTGTACAAGAGAAGATTTTTTTAAAAAGCATTTCCTGTTCTGATGAGTCCTGATTTCAACTGCTGAGTCAGAATTTGCCTTAAACACAAAAGCATGGATCCATACTGCCTTGTATCAATGTTTGGGTCTGGTGATGGTGTCATGGTGTGAGGGATGTTTCAAAGTACTGGTTAGACAACACATGTCCATCCCTTTATGACCACAGTGAACCCACCTTCAGATGGCTACTTCCAGCAGGTTAAAGCACCACCCCACAAAGCTCAAATAATCTCAAACAGTGAGTTCACTGCGCTCAAACGGCCTCCACAGTCACCAGATCTAAATCCAAAAGAGCACCTTTGGGATGTGGTGGAACAAGAGCCAATAAATGTGAAGCAACTGTGAAGCAACAATTTTAAAACACATTGTTGAATTTGTGCCACGAAGATATTAAGCTGTTTTGAAGGGGGTCAAACCAAGTAACCCAGTAATAGTAAGGTCTACCTGTACTCACTCCAGTCAGTTCAAGATAACAATACTAACTTTAGAACTAGTCAAAACACATAGACGGTAACTTTTAATTTAATCCACTTTGAGTCAAAGCAGGGCTACAAATAACTATTTTATCAATAAAATGTAACAGTGTCAAAACTTTGCACACATAACCAAGTGACAGTGATGTGTAATTTTTAATTTGTATAGTTAATGGAGTCACTACCGTTTCACTTTCTCTCTCCTGTTGAACTACAGATGTGCTACATTTGTTGCATGTTTGTTCTCACATACTCCTTAGACCCTTGCGTTGTTCCGAACTGTGTGCTGCAAGTATCTATTCTTCATGTGTTGTTTTTCACTGAGATACAATACAATGAACAATAAGATACCAGAGAGAGAAATAAAGAGAGAGGTGCAGTCAAGGTCAAGGCTCATTATGTAAGCACCCGTGCCTATAACACAGAGAAGACAATGGATCGCAGGACACCATTTTTCCGGAATAAAAAGTTCTGACATAGATGCACTTCCTGGAATTTCATTGCAACTCCATCTGGAAATGCCTGAGAAGAACTAATTTCTCTACATAACAGTGTGTGTGCGCACGCTGTTGTCAACATGGAAGCGAGAAAAGACAGCAAGATCTCTTTCATGCTCCATTTTTCTACTTCCCTTTCTTCCTGTGTGTCTCCTCTCCCCATCCATTAAAAAGGAAAATGGATATGTGCTGGCAGGTAATTACACCTGAGAGAGCGTGCACACACGGGCACGCGCGCACACTCGCACTGAGATAGCTCAAAACAGAGAGACTGGAAAGAGTTGAGTGATAGATTACAGTAAGAAAATGTGATCCCAACTTAATCTGCCAGTCTCAAATGATGATGACTTTCACATCAACAAATTAAAACTCTCTTAAGATCTCTCTCTCTCTCTCTCTCTCTCACACACACACACACACAGCTTTGGCTGTACACTAGTGCAGTTCCCATGGAGTCAGATGTCACACCGTGAGCGTGAGGATTCTATGCAGAAAGAAGATTTCATTCATACCTCTCTCCCAACACATGGGGAAGGGGCTACAGCCACTTGTCGCCATGGAAACGCATGTCTCTCCGTCCCTGTGCCTGTCCGCGTCGAGGACAGACAGGCAACCTGCAGCTTCACAACCACGCATCACATGCAGTGAAGTTCTCGTCCGCAGGAGTTAAACAAACACACTCCTGACACAGCTGCAAGAAAACCCTCTCATAATCCAAACACTAATTTACACAAGCACGCCGTCTCCGACGAAGAAAAAACAAAAAGTCTCTCATAACAAAGTTTGCTTCTCCTTGGCAAAAGCTGCAGTAATAGAGAGGTGATAGAAGCAATCCTGAAAAATGAATACTTTGTAGTTTGCTGACAATTTGTCTGCAGTTTGAAAATCCAAGAGAAAAACAAAATCAGGGAAAGTTTCTTCTTGTTTATGCGTCTTCTCTTAATCTTTTCCTGTTATCCAAAAGCTCCACAACACAAAAAAAACTCTCCAGAGACAGAAAGTTACTTTCATCCACAAACTTCACTCCTCCTTTTTTTTCCTGTCCACTCCTCAGCGGCCCCTCTCTGATGACAACACACTGTTTGCTTTTTGCCCGATTTCTGCCCCATGCCTGCACTCCATAGTTACACAGTTGCCTTGGAAGTGTCAGGAGGCTTTCGAATTCGGCTTATTTCATTCAGTGAAGTTCCCCGAGTTGTTGAGAGGGAGCAAAAAGTTTAAAGCCAAAAATCCAACTGAATAGTGCGCATCCAGAGGACCTTCAGTTAGCTAGTGGTCAGACACCAAGAGGCAATTACTGTGCTCAGTAAGAAAAAAAAAAAGATCTTCTCTTGGAAACAAAAGTAAGAGAAAAAGGTTGACCAAGAAAAAACAAAGCCAAGAGAGAGAGAAATGCAGCAAATGTTTTAAGGTGAATGAGAAGTAAAAGAGGACAGAGCAACACAACAGAAAGAAAGTTGAGTGGGGAATGAGAGCGCTCCAGCTGGAGGGGTAGGAGGAGCCAGAAACTATTAATATGCTAATCCTGTCCCCTCTATGCAATAAACCCTCCCACTTTAGCTCAAGCTGACCTCAGAACAGTTCTCATCTTGAACTAATATTAACACTGCTCAAAAGAGCAGTCCCTTAGAACAACTCTGAAAGTCCTCCTTGCAAGCATAATGCATGTGTTACTGAAGAGAGGAGATAAATATTACTTAAATTCAATAAAAAAGAAAACTATATCTTTATTAACAGAATTTAAAGTCCTTTTCATACTGTCGTTTCATAATGGCATACATGACCTCACTCATGCAGGGTCTTGCAAGCTCAATCAACCACAACACCACCCTGAACTCTATTTCTTATAAACCACCATTACAGCCAAACAACAAAAAACACAAATATGTTATTTATTTTATAAAGAGAAAAATAACCTTCTTCCACCACCGACACTGTTCCCAGTTTGTAAACTAGCAGCTGCACCCAATATGGCAAATCAACCCACTTCAATCACAAGGTTTTCAGAAGATCACACTCCACACTGCACAAAAAGCCCCTCAGCCAGAAAACACACAGAACTCCCCTGCCAACTGTCCCTAATAAAGTGTCCCCATACCCAGCTCTATCAGGCTGCTTGTTAAGTGTTGCTTTCAATTTCTATGTTCAGCCAAGCGGCAACCTCGGCTGAAAAACTAAGTCAGCGTCGAGGTGCCAAGAACAGCCACTTGAGGCTGGCTCTAAAAGCGATTCGGACCCCGCAGATCTCCCTCCGTAAAGCCAAACTACATGAGACCAAAAAATGTTTATAACCAGGTAGAAAACACCATTTTGGTCTGGTCCTCACCTTAAGTAATTCAAGTCACTGAACTGGACCTCTCAACTGGTTTTGGAGCATTTGTAATTAAATGATCCACTAAATTTAATGGCCTGATGTGAGTTACAGCTCATTCAAAAAGTTTTGGTGAGTGAAATTCAAGCATTTCATTAGTCTCTAGGTAAATAGCACTAATTACCAGGTATCCGTGTTTGTACTGCATCTGTATACCTTAGGGATACAGCTGGTTAACAAAGGCTGTGCTCAACTAAACGTGGTCACTTATGTGGCACTAAGCCAGTGCCCAAAATATTACCTTGGCTTTGAAAATATTTGTATTATTTGAATTAAATGAGCAATGAATTAAAAGGAGCAATCTCACAGACTATGCTGCATGAATATTGTGTTACAGAACAGCCAGCAAGTTGGAAAACATACCCAGCTGGCAAAGTCTGGGTGAATGTACTAACACTGGAGAAAATGTTTAGCTGCACAAAAACATCCAAATTATGGACTTTTTTAAAATGTTTAATTATGTGTGAACACATCTCACCTGAAGAACAAAAACAGGCCTGAATACTAAAAACACACAAGTGTTCACAAAATCTTAAATTTGCTTAAAACTTAAGATTTCGCCACTAAGTCCTAAAGCTGCTTAACTGAGCAGCCATTTGGGTGTGCATGTGTGTGTGCACGTGTGAGTTTCCTATAATTTGCGGCCCATCTCAGGCATAGGCCATTGTTATGAAAATGGGAAAGGGGGTTAGAGTGTGGATGTGGGTGTGTGGACTATTGAAAGCCTTTTGTCAGGGGGCCGGATGTTGCCATGAATGGGAAGAGCTTTTTGGGCCTGAGCCAAAATCTCTGTTCATATTGTGCTGTGTGCTTATGAACATGTTTTTAAGCACAGGAGGGAAGCACAGCACCCACTACCTACTTAATGTAAATAACATTTGAAAGCAGCAGGTAAACCTCAGATCTGCACTATCCACTTTGATGTGGGGATGTTTTATTAGCGAACAATCAGCGTGTTTGTGTCGATGCCTTGAAGGTGAAGAGCTTTGAATTTCAAACATGTTAGATTTTTACCTCATGAATTAAAAACAAATTATTTTCTGCTTGCAATTTCCACACAATCTTTTTACTTTGTCACAGCTCATTAACTCTTTACAATGTTTAAGCTCCCCCTATTCATCTGTAGAGCAGTTATTAGGCAGTACTACAAACGTCTGTCTGTCAAACACAAAATAAAGTGACTTAATGATTAGACTAATTAGATGATTACACCGAAATTAGAGCATGAATAAAATGTCCAAAAAATATACTTTGGAAATATGTTAAAATAAAACACAAGACACTGGTGTCATTCTAAAAACATCCGGTCCAACCAACTCTTCTTCCTTTTCATTTTTCTTACTTCCTCACACCTGGCCATGAGTATTGTTAAGCTATGCTCCAGAGGGAAGCTCTGAACATGTTACAAAAACGTCGGTGCTTTCAGAAATAAAAAGTAACATCATCTGATAAATTAATTTGTCTAGATGATAAGTAGAGGGGATTAAAAGCCAGACAAAGAGCTAATTGTGTAGCTTGTGGACACGCAGCACTAATCTGCAGTAAGTCCTCAGGTAGGCCCGAACAATTAATTTGATTTTTAATCTGGTTTGTGATTTTGGCCTCCCAGAATTAAACAAACATACTCGACAAAAGCAAACCAAGGAAAAGCAAATAAAGCGCTCCCTAAATCTTTGCCTGACGACATGCATGCATCTGCCAATCGCAGCTGTTCCCTGCACCGCGCAGCTTTTATTTTTCTGGAATAACAAATAGCAGACTATCAAAACTAAACAAATATCTAGCACTGCAGAAAGTGAAGAGTTTGTCCTTGGAAGCGGATTATTGCCTTTAGATTTAGCACAAGTCATGTTAACTAGGATCAAATCACATGCAAAGAGCGCCGTAGAGCCTACACCATAAAGCATAACACCTTAACTTGTTCAGCAAAATCAAAACACAGCACTAGCTCCAGTATACCAAATGCATGAAGGCCAAGAAAAACATGCAGTGGTTGCCAACATGAATCTTCCAATGTCAACTCAGATATTCATAAAAATCTGTACAGCGCAGCAGTGCATCCATCCAGCTCACAAAGACGCACCGAAATCATGAACACAGTTGCATCTGCACAAAGATGCCTCTAACAAACACGCTGAGCAATCGAGACTTCAGGAAAATGTAAACATAAGAGATGTACTTAGATCCAGTAAATAAATACTTTATTAGAAACGTATAAGACGTTTCGATTATCAAAAATATCAACAAATATAAAAACGGGAGCAGAGCGTTGTTGATTTAATTTTGTTTTTTAAATTATAATTTTTTTTCTTTCTACACGATACATTTCATTTAGGTGAATAAGGAGGACTAATTTTATGTTGACAGTGCAATGAAAATGTTTTAGTCACTATAAATCAACAAAAACTCATAAACTCATAAATAAGTGGGGTACTAATACTGAGCAAAATAATCTTGATAATCATTTTGGCCACAGTCGTGCAGCCTGCAGTGTGAATATTCTAATTAGACACACAGCCTCTCACTCTCTTCCTCACTCCTGCTCACTAACGAGGCCAACATGTCGACACAAATGCACAGATAAATAGTTCCCCTCGGTTTTCTGTCTTCTTCAATTGTCTTACTCAATCACAAACATGGCTCAAATAAGCACTTGCTACTAGTTCAGCTGTTCATTAGCAGAAGCACAGAGTCTGACGATGTATATTTGTGCACTTCCTTCCAGGATGCCTATAATAGGATGCCATGTTTCTGTTTTCTGAATAAATAACTGTGCAGACCACAAATAGGATAATACAAATAAGATATGATGATATAATATATATTTTATGGTCATATCATACATTGCTACATTTCCACTGCCATTACATTTCGGGAATAAAATAATACAGATAACACATGTTAAATGTTATCTTTGAGTAAATAATAATAAAAACCGAGAGGCAACTTAAAAGCAATATCTTAGGTTAAATTGATGTTATCCAATTGCTATTTCTATGGCAACTGTGGGTCAGCTACTTACCTGTGTAGTAGGCAATCCTGGAAATATCTGAAAGACAAATGGAGAAATAATAGAGTTAGCCAGTTTGTCAAATTATATGAGATTTGGACAAAGAAAAGATCAAGTCTGTTCAAAACTTAAACAGAACTTTATTGAGTTAATTCCCACAGCAGGTGTCCGCAACTCAATTACTTACAGGCTGTGAATTGCAGAGCGGACGTATTGCTCCACAATGTGTCAAGTTAAGTAGATTAGAAATCAATCCCTCCCCTATTTTGTAGCACACACACACGCACGCACGCACGCACACACACACTTACTTTTCACTGAGACATTGACAGATTGTTTTTACCAATCGATACCCCCTTTGTGACAAGATTTACCCTCGCTCCTTATAGGCTGAAGCTTTATTGTTTAAGCATGTGAAAGACCTAAAGTGGGGAAACGCCACAGAGCGAGGTTATTGTTCACCGTGATCAGGCAGCTGTGAAACCAGGATGTTACAGGCCATGATTGAAGCTTTTTTGCTTTTGATTGGAGGCTCCAATAAAACATACAATGGTGCTGAAGGCTGCAGAGTTTAGCTGCTTCTATTTAGCTTCTTCTCTGAAACTGCCAGTTTCCCATAACCCCTCTCACATAGACATTTATGTGTACATTCAGAAAACCATAATACTAGCTTCTAAGAGCTAAAGCTCAGACTAATGTTTTGTTTTGTTTTCTTTTAATTGTGCAGGAGGAAATTTAAGTCCTGGCTGGATTCAGACTGTGGTTAGGAGGAGACACAGTTGGTCAGACTAATCA
Source organism: Neolamprologus brichardi (assembly GCF_056152115.1). Lineage (NCBI taxonomy): Eukaryota > Metazoa > Chordata > Actinopteri > Cichliformes > Cichlidae > Neolamprologus > Neolamprologus brichardi. The sequence goes on along the minus strand of NC_142124.1, from coordinate 14,794,837 downwards.
AGAAAAACAAAGCTTCTCAGGTAAATGTTTTTTGGAGGTTTTTTTAAATTTGGCAAGCATAATAAAGCCACCTTATTTTTCATGCATTACAACAAACAAGGTATGTGACTGGACAACACATTTAGCAATGGTAAATGGTAAATCCTGCCGAGCAGGCTGAAAGCAAAAGTATCAGTCCCACTCTTATTACTGTACTCTATAGGTCCCCACACACCCACAGGAAGTCTAGGAGAAGCCTTTTGGGAACATGACACCGAGTCACAGCAATGATAGGGCTGCATGTAGTGGAGGGCAAAAGGATAAGTGCCTAAGTGCTTTGGAAACCCTGATCTACAGAAAAATACTGGGTAAACACGCACCCACAGACCGACTGCAGGGGCTGTCAACAGAGATGATGTAAGTAACGGCAGAAAGAAAACCTACACAAAGAAAGAAATGCCATCAAGGTGATTCGTGGTGGGTGTGCTATTGAAATGCTGTGTAACATGAAACCCTCACAGTCCTGTTTATGAATGCGTGCATCTATAGTGGTGATGGTAATAAACAGATTCAAATATCTCACCGGTGACCACCTGCAATATGACTCGAATTGCAAAATTGTCAGCGTATTACCTTCAGCAGAGGCAACATTAAATATCAGTTTTCCATTATTAATATTTGCAATAAACTGAGGTCTGTATGTGATTCTATAGCACTGCACAATAAAACAAACATGAGGTTATCATGGGAAGATCCAGACATATCAAATTGCACCATGACATATTAGATAACATCGTGGCAGTGCTTTCACTGATAATGTAATTCTAGGAAACCTCATTCCTCTCCAATTTAATTAAGTTTCATTTATATAGCGCCAAATCAGAACAGCAGTTGCCTCAAGGCGCTTTATATTGTAAGGTGAAGACCCTACAATACTATGTCCTCTTGACCCAATCAGCGGGGAAGCCAGAACAGAGCCCACCTTAAGCTGCAGGCACGTATATTTCTTCTAATCACCTCATCTGCAAAGTATCACCCTTTGAAAATCAAAGACAACCATTATTATATCACACCATGATAATTGGGTTAACTTAATCCTGGGTATCTAATACAGACCAGAGTAAACTGATATAGACCAGTTTATGATGGTAGACTCTGTTTTATAGTCCCTATAATGACCTCTAGATAGACCTGAAACCTATAGGCACCATCTGTCCCCTGGATGCTATCAGCGCTCCACGCCGTCTCCATTTGCTTCTCAATGTCTCTCTGTTAAGAGTGCAGGGAAGGTTAAGTGCTATGTAGTCTGAGATCCGCAACAATGCTGGCATTGCTGCAGTCTGCATTCGACTCCATAGGAGACAGTGGTCTTTTCAGGGCTTAGAAACAAGATGAAACAGAACCTGAAATGCTGGAACAAAAAATTGTAATCGTGAGACTCCCTTTTCATCCGTCGTGCTTTTTTGGCTTAGAAAGACGAGGTTTTTTTGTAATCCATGGCATACAATTTAATACAGTTTAAAGAATTTAAATCACATCCAAATAACAACACAACTGTCTTCTCCCGCACATTGCCAGACTGATGTGTATGCTCCTTGCTGGTTGGTATTACACTAGAAGCCCAAAAACCCAAACATGAAATGTGCAGTCAAAAACTACCAGCTCACACCTTTACAGACGGGCATTTCCAAGCACAGACACACAAGCACCATCTCCATGTCTTCAAACAGCGGATAATTGCATGTTAACCACAGGTTTTTAAGGAGCTGCCATTAGACTGAACAATCATGAGAGAGTCTGCTGTGCAATGTCTGTCTGACTACTGGTCTCAGATCAGTGGTTAAAGTTAAAATTCATAGTTTAAGAGGTCAGAGAGTGAGAGAGGAGGGTTTTGCTTTTGTTTCTTTGCTTAAGCATTAGACAAACTGCTAAAAACAGAAACTGTAACCAGCTTCTGGTCAAAAGCCATTTACTATCATGTTTATGAAATTGAATTTAGCACAAAATATTGAGATTTACCATTACTGTTAAAGCTACAGCAGGTCTGCTGTGTTTTGTTGTGTGGGTGTGTGGGTGTGTGGTGCTGCCCTCTCTCCCTCCCGTTTCAGGTACTACCTCTATTTCTGTGGAGGCAGCGTTTTGTGCACAGCTGACTCCACTCAGCAATGAGCCTCAGGAGTAAATGTGAGGGACGAAGAGGAGGAGGCCACAATGTTTTTCTTGAAGCAGTGTTTGGGCTGTGTGATTATTGATGTTTACCTCTCTGGTTGAAGGAGTGTGTGCTTTGTGTTCCTTTTTTTATTTTTGGATTGACTAGTTAACTTATCCTCTCTCTCAGGTCTCAAGCTTTTTTTGTTCCTTTTATTGGTAACAGCAGCTTAGCAGCTTCTCTAAGTTAAGCTGTTAATAAAAACCTACAGTCTTCCTGTATTTTATTTCCTGTTTTTATTTGAGGCCATTCAATTTAAAAGTTTGACCAAATCAAGGTATCACTCATCCAGCTGGACTCACACTGTGCTATCTTGTAGTATAACACAATCCAACATGGAAGTGCTAACCAGAAATATCTGGGCTTTTACTTTGAAGGATTTAGTATTTCTCCCTCAGCAGGCGCTCTTAAGCATTGTGGAAAACTAACAGCACCAGTGCCTTGGAGTCCATAGAGGAAGAAATTCGCTTACTGCACATCACTGTCACTGATGGGTAGTTGTCTAGGTAATCCTCTAGTCTACTTATTAGCCTTTCATAGGTCAATCACTGTTATCCTGCACTGTAACTGGAAGTCGCCTCAATCAATCACCTTGAAGTTAAAAAAATATCATCTCACTTCACATCATCAGCAGTTCTTTTCACCTAATGATGACGTTTTGACCTCTCAGATATATTTAACATTAAAATTTGTACTGTTACATATGCCTATTGAGCTTATAGTGAGATGATGTTTGAATATGTACAATAAAACAATCTGACATATATCATTACTGAGCTAATGAATGGATTCAAGGAAAGTTACACCAAATTTCATTGTGATTTATGTGAATTTAAGAATGTGTTTACGCTCTTATGCCAAAACTTTGTTAGATTATTCAAATTCACGTTCGTTTCTTGAATACAACTGTGTTGAGAACTGTTCTGCATTGTTTTTACACAAAAGCAGGAAGAATAAAAAGCAGCTAGGCCTTTTGCTTATCACCACTGAACTGGACAGTCACCACAATATCTTCTGTTTGTCACATCTTGACCTGACAGCTGTTGTCTTATTTGCTTAAGCCATAGATTTTCCCCTAGAGCACTTTTATTTTCCTAACATCCCCTGAACTTTTGGGAGAATGTAACAATCATGACTATAATTTGCTTTCTTAATTCTTGTGCTGACAAGCTCTCAGTGTACGTGCAAATTTGTGTGAAAACATGCGTCTGTAGGTCTAGAAAGCACAGCGGAATAAGAAAGGTCTCCTTAAACTCCAAAGAGTGGGGGCAGCAGGGAGGTGCAGTTTAAACACTGTCACCTACCAACGAGGAGGTTCTTGGTTCAGACCTGCTGGCTGGTTTGATCCTTTATGTGTGGAGGTGGCATGTGCTCCCTGTGCCTACGTGAGTATTCTTGTGTGCTCCGGTTTCCTCCCACAGTCATGCATGTTAAGTTAATTAGTGCCTCTAAATTGGCTCGCTCAATGTTAGCTGGAATAGGCTCCAGACCCCAGTGACCCTAGATGGAAAAGCAGATAAAATAAAACATGCAGAGATGGATAAAAAGGTTGAAGAGACAATCCTGCAGGACTCATAGAAGAGTAAAAAAAAAAACCACTCCTGCAGAAATTAAGTGTACTAAACCTGAGGAGAACAGTCAGCTGTTCTGCCTCATTGCTTGGTGCCTAATGGTTAACCTTCAAGCTGTGCTGGCAGGTGTCTCAGACGCAGTGTGTGTATATATGTTGTGTGTGTGAGTGTCTATGCTTGAAACTCTCCGGACAATGGGGTGTTACTGGAGCGTGCAGTCTTATGATGCAACAACAACGCCTGAGGCACCAATCACACCTGCCACTCAGACACACATATACAAATGCACAGCAACACATAAACACACACACATATTTTTTTAAAAACACCGCTTTTGGCCTTTAAAATGCCTCGTGGTAGGATCTAAGCACAGTTTTGGCTCGGACGGAGCGCTGCGGTGTGTTTTACATAATGGAGACATCTTTATATGTGCTAGACGTCAATGTCTTTCATGACTCAATTTAGTTAAAGTTCTAGTTAAAATACATGAATAAATATATAGACATGAAGAATATCAGTAAAGGTTTCTGTGTTCTATCAGAAACACACATATTTTCTTATTATCATTATTCACATTTAGATAAACATCAGACAATTATTCAAAGTCAAATCCATTGCGCGCACACACACACACACACCAAAATACACGCGCTCAGATGAGGCAAACTCAAGATAAGCCCCACACGCATGAAACATAATAAGGCCACGTTAACGCATCACTGCTCGCACACATTTATCTGCAAAAGCGCACACATTCACTCGAGTGTGTATCGTTCAGGTGCACTGATAAAGCTTACTGGCTTACTGGAGCGGCATGTTAAATGTATCACGCTCAGAGCAGATACGCTATGCGTAATTCAAATCAACAGATTTAGGGCGTGTGAACTGGTGAGATAGCGAGAGCTTCAAAATAATCTTTAAGTGACGCCAGGGTTGCATGTGTTATTTAATAAACATCCAAAGAAATCTGACAAAAATACCCAGTTTATAGTGCAGTCCCAGCTGTGGGTGAAACATATCTACACTTGCTTAACCAGAGACAAACATGTTTCTGAATAAGGCAAAAATCACACTTTCCATTAAATATTGAATGTGCCTTTTATCTTGTCTGGGAGGAATTGGCCAATGAGTTCAAGCGCTTTAGTGGCTCTACTTAATGATCGTTAGATGGTACAATTTGTACCAGACCATGCACCAGCGTCCTAACATGTATAATTAACTACATATCCATTATTAACACAGTTTCAATCCAACATTTCACCTTTTTGATTGAAGTTTTTCGTTATCCAAAGGATGCCAGATTAGACGACATGGGTCAAACTGTTGTTTCTGGATGTACTGTACAATTTAAACGCACTAATTTGTGACTCTACCGGAAATCAGAGGTAATTGATCGCCAGCTCAGCTTCTTTAATGTTAACGCAGATAAAGGAGCAGCACCTTGCTTGCATGCATTTTTCATGAATGTGTGAAGGAGGAAAGTTGTTAGCGATACCTCTTTAGAAGAATTTCCATCCACTATAAGCACAGATCGACATGTTTAATACACACTAAAATATAGATGATCTAACCCAGAAACAAAACGCTGCAGGGGACTTGTTAGTTCATGCCAACATGTGCACACAGAATACACAAACAGGGAGAGAACACTTACACAAATACACACCAACACCTACACGAAGCCACGTGGCCTGCAGTGGGAACTATGTTGGGATGCACACGTGTATTCAAACACAAACACGTACTGCCTTCCTCCCACACACACACACACACACACACACAGTTGAAGTTGAAGCCTCCTACATACAAAAAAACCACACACTTAGGTGGATAAGAGAGAAGATTATTTAATGAATAGGGTTTCAAATAGGACTGCACAAAGATAGCAATTATCATCAATCTTCCATTTAGTGCTCAAAAATAATACCCTGAAATATTATATTTTGTTCAAATCTGTGTGTGTGTGTGTGTGTGTGTGTGTGTGTGTGTGTGTGTGTGTGTGTGTATCTGAAACCCAACAAATGCTCATGATTTTGTTGAACACTTTGAGCAATTAATCTGATTAATTGAACTAATTGCCTCAGCTCAACTGTAAATAAGTAAGCATGTGCATTCACAGGTTTTCTGCCCTCTTCCTCCTGCTCATCGTCATTTAGTAGTGCACTACCATATAACACTTTTCAAACCAGTTTCCATGCCACATTCACACAGCGCTTTATTCTGAACACTGTGTATATCTATTACAAACACACCAGCGTATGCACTGGGGAGCATGTCTACATGCAGACCAGGGGAACCAGGGATTGAACCACTAACCTTCACATTAGTAGAACCTGCTCCAGACCTAAAACCAATATCAACCACTAAAGCGTTCTTTACAGCCCCTCCTCTGCTCGTCTTTATCATCATATTTATTATAACCAGCAGAAAACTGCACTTACCAACGATAATTTTTAGTTTATAATAGTTATTCAAAGTAATGACAGCAAGAAGCCAAAAGAACTAAACCACCCTGACACTGTGTCTTTGAATGCAATAGTGACCACACACATACACAAATCCACAACTACTTCAACTTTTTAAGCAGTCAATGCCTAAAAAGTTCTTAGATATGGATAAACATGCATGCATATAATGATTTAACACAGAAAGAAAAAAGAATTTGCATACAACAGCATGTTAAAAGCCTTACCATGGTATAGTCCTTCCATTTAATATTGAGAAGAGAAGAGAAGAGAAGAGAAGAGAAGAGAAGAGAAGAGAAGAGAAGAGAAGAGAAGAGAAGAGAAGAGAAGAGAAGAGATCCAATCTTCCTCTAAAGGACAGCTAAATTGGGAAAAGCCCCAGCTTCTGTGGTCTTTGGGCTAGCACTGTGCTAGCCAGCTAACTCTGTAATGATGGATAATGCCGACTTAAGCTCACAGCCTCCGCCTCCCCCCTCTACTACAAACCTCTACTACACTGACACACACAGATACACAGCAAGCAGCACGAGGAGTGGGACTCGAGTGGAGGGAAGAACCAAAGGAGGGAGGGAAAGCAGAGCAGTAGGCAGCCTATGGATGTGAAAGGGGGAGGGAGACGGAAGAGAGAAAAGAAGGAAGGAGGAGGAGACGTGGGTGTCTTTGTCCCCAGGAGAGTGAAGGAGGGGGGAGAGAGGGAGCCAGATGTACAGGAGATAGAGGCAAAACAAGTGAGGAGGGAAAGACATAAGAAATGATGTAATAACTGCAAGACGACATGAACAAAAAAAGGAGTAAAATGAGAGAAAACTGTGCAGAAATATCAATAAGAACAAACTGAAAAAAGATAATTGCAAAAAGACACAGCTGAGAATGACATAAGAGAGAAATGAATATGAATGTGTGTGCATTGCTTTCCCTTTGGCTATTCTGCCTCTGTCACACACATGCCCCCCCCCCCCCCCCCGTGGTGTTACTCAATTAGTCATAATGTAGTGTTTTCAACTCGACACCGTCCCGCAGAAATCATCCATCTTTGGAGCAGAAAAAAAAGAGACACGGGGACTTGCAGTCAGTTGTTCCACCGACTTTACACATTTAACCCAATTATACTGTAATCAACTTCCACGCAGAGACATAGAGGAGTATGAAGCCACCTCCTCATCCAAATGGGCTTAAACCAACGGATTACTTCATAAATCAAACTGGCATAATAGCAAAGGAGAACAAATGGGATATTAAAGTTTTGCAATTATAAGTTGATAAGATGTGCTTATTTTTTTGGTAGTTCTTTGAGATTTTCTATCAGGTTATTTGTATCCCGACATCACTGATCCTACGTCGCCCTTACGCCCAAAAACATGGACAAGAGACATGCGGGATTGTGTTTAAACTTTGATATAGTACGTGTCTGCAAAAACCTGCGCTCACATATTTGTTGGCACTCGCAAACCCTCACAGATCTTGGCAGACAATAAAATTTTAATCATGTGGAGCAGAAAGTGTAATTGAGGCTTTAGGCTTTACAACTAATAATCATGGAAATCTGCCTTAATTTTAAGATTTTACGCATTTGCACTTGATTTTCTGCCAGATACGCAGCGTGATGAAGCACCCCAAAACATCTGAATCAATAATAATAATGTCAAGTGCTATAATCAAACAGTCACGCTTGCAATAGTCTGCTGTCTCAGGACATGCCATTTATTTCCAGACTCAAAGAGACATTGCTTGAAGTTAAACTACTCAGGGCTATAAAAGATGTCAAGCTTAGTAAGTTTGTGCAAGCATGAACATCAGAAGTGACGCAGAAATCTGGTCCCTGGAACTTCTCTATATATGGCTGTTTTCCAAGTGCCATGAAATCAAAAGAGATTATCACTGATCCTTAATATTAAATCCACTATGTCACAGTATATTGTCACACTGGACACTCAGCAAAGTCTATGAACCGTGGCAGAGTCAAGCTCTCACACACGCACGCACACAAAATCAAGCAAACAGGCGGGCAGACAAGACGAGAGTTGCTCAGGAGTAAAGCAGATTAATGGGCCACTGGATTAGTGGGCCAAGATGTCACACAAAGACACACACACACACACACAGCCCTGCTCTGACTCTCATTTAGAAGGTGGCTCTAAGCTCGGTCCTTACATCTTTCTGGCTTGCTCAGTGCGGGCATCCTTTCTTTGCGAGGAGGTGTGCTAACATCACCCTCTAGTGGCAATGCATTTTCAAATAACCTGTCATACAAACAGATACACGCCTCGACATTAAAACCACCTGACTGTGATAGGTGTCAAAGTAACAACCATAAAAATGTCAGGACCTGATATTTCCACCCAATATATTGTCCAAGGGATCGTCTTTTCTTTGCCGTGCTCTCTCTCACCAAGGCGACCAACATTTTCGCAGCCATTCACGTAAAAATAAAACACGGGTTCTAACAGCAGGCCACCTTTTTCCACTGCCAATGTGGTTCCACTTTTCCAAAATAACAAACAAAAACAAAGGAAGCTCAATCTTCAATAGAAAGATAAGCAACAGACAACAAAACGGCCTCTCACGGTTTGGATAAATGTTAGTGCGACTGATGTGTTACAGATTTTATCTTGCAGGTGTAACACATAACTGCAAGATACCAGAGTTTTAAAAAGCCCAGAGCGTTATCTTTCCAGTTATATAGTTTCAAACTATAATATGGAGACTACTTGTTGTAGGCTGTTTTTACTCTAGTTCGGCTCATAACTAGCTAGCCTTTATGGTGTGGTCTACCTAAACTGCTGATACAACGCATTCATTTGTCCTGTGTGTAAAAGTTCAGGCAATTAAAATGTTTTCATTAAATCGCAAGTTGTTATTTGATGAAGTAAGTAGACTGTAGATGTTATCCAATACATAATGCTATTCAGCTAACTGTGGCAGTACTCACATGTTGGCATTTCAGGCTTCAACTTTCTCACCTCTCATATATTTTATATTTTTATATTATGAATTATTTCGTTTACTGAATTAATGGGTTTGCATCATGTGTTTGGAACTATATTTTAGATTTGTTGCTTTGCTTGTAGTCCATGTGCTGAAATGTTACGAGAACTTTTTAAGATCCAATGCAACTGTCAGCCACTCGAAACATGTTTAATGCTACAACGTTACTGTTAGATAATCAAATCACATTATGATTTGATTGGCAACCTTTAAAATTATATATTCACACCAATTTTTTTTTTTTTTAAATGTAAAAAAAATACTGTAGAATTATTTCTTTTGAAATCTATTAATTATAAATGACCAGTCATAGCCCACCTGCAGTACCTTCATGTCCCACTAGGGGCATGAAGCTCACAATTTGAGAATCCCTACTCGTGTTTTTTCCCTGCTTATTTTACCCTCTGGGTTTATAAGTGATGAAATGACCCCCTATTTAATGTCAACAGTCAAAACCCTTCAAATACATGTATCACCTCCAAATTTTTCCATATGATGACACAAAAGGAGCAGCTTTAGTGGTCTAATAAAGTGTGTTTTGTAGCCATTAAATGTCTATGATGCTGGATTTTATTCAGCAAAATGATCCCATCTGCTACAAGAAGAAAAAAAGGCTTTCCAAGTATTTTGTGCAATGCTACTGCTGATATAATGACAAAAACATTTTTCCAGACAAAGAAAGAGGGAGAGGCAGACAGCCTCCAAACAAGTCTTCAATGAACCTTTGTTACCGGAGTGCGCCTGCTGGTGACTAATCTCACAGACAGACACATATACATTGACCCACAAGCAGACATTGTGGGATCACACCCACATCTGACCTCAGCCACACTAATTTATGGTAGCATACCAGCCTCTGAGTGTGATGTCATACCTATGGCTTTCATCCAGGTGTTTCTTTGCTCATCATTGTGTGTTTCCCCTTATAATCCATCATGACTGTGCCTTTTTTATGTTTGTGTGTGGCTGTGCACGGATCTAGTGAACAAATGAGATCATATGATTGGCCAAACAGACACTGAAAACTGCTTTGGTCCTGTTCTCAGTGCATGTGTGGCTTTCACTGTAAAGGAAACTGAAGTTCTTGAGCTTACTTGAGCTTTAGGGATGTTGTTATGCATGTGTCAATATGAAGAGGAAAGCAAAGGGAGAATCATTTAAAAATAATAACCACACTACAGCAAACGTGTCTTGTAACACACACGATGAAGACATTATTTAATTGTTTAGCCATCTCATGCACATGCATTCTCTTAGCCAAAAATCAGACATAAAAAAGTTTAAAAATATTCATTACATCTGGATCTGTTAGTATTTAGGGCTTTTCCTGGATAGAAAACAAATGTTTTAGCCTGGGACCAAAAGAAAACCTCCAGCACTGTGATACAGATACAGCACTGTGCAAAAGTCTAGAGCCACCCCTCATTTCTTTATATTTTTTATGTCTAAGCAGACATCTAGTAGGCTTTCTTAGAGTTTTTTTTTGTTATTGTTGTTTTTTAAGGTGGATTTGAAGAATAGCTCTCTGGGATTTCTGAAGGTATTTCAATTTTTTTCCTTTGGACATTGGGTGCTTCATTTTTTAGTCCAGTTCGTGTACCTGATCATTTTCAGAGGAATGCTTTTTTGTTTGTTTTTTGTTATGCCACCAACAATTCAAGATTAACAAGGGTTACTGGCTCAAAGGATAAACTATTTTTGGGCGCTTTGTTACTAACACCCCCAAAACACATCATTTGTTCCCATTTCTTTAGCTGATTCTATGAAAAATGCCAATTATTCCACAGTTTGTCAGACATGAAAATTGTATTTTTGCACAAATGAAGGGCTAAAAATTGCCTAAGAGAGTTGAAAAATAAAGGTGGCCATCTGAAGATTACCATTTACAGTGAGTGCACTGCTCATCAGGAAACAACACACTTGTTTGGGACGTTCACATTCGCTTTCTAGAGAATTTTGAGACACTCTGCATGCCAGTATACTTAAAGACAGTTTCTGATGTTTAAACCAAACAGGTTTTTGTTTCCTTCCTGTAGACATAGTCACATTAGCTGTTCTCCCTGTTTCCAGTCAATCTGGTAATCCAAACCGCTTGCCAGAAACCCCATTTGTATTTAAAACGGCAGAGATGAGTATTATTAGTATTGATTTTCTCATGTAACTATCGACAACGATTTGCTTGAACGAAGAGGAAGTGGCGTCTGAAACATATCCCGAGATACCAGAGCAACGAACAACTGGACAAATAAACCCACACAGCAGGAGGTAAGAGGAACCCACCAATGTGAAGATAAACATCCTGCATATGAAGGTAAAAGAAGATATTTTGGTTGATGTTTAGTAGAAAAAAGGTCACGTTTTCTGCATTTATGCACAAACACAGAAAATGTTCTGTCTTCTCCACCCAGCTTTCTCCTCCTCCCACATCTTTTCTCTCCATCTATATGACAAAGCCCAACAATTACTTCTTTCTCTCTCCCCTTCTGACTCACTGCAGTGTAATTACACTGTTCGCTCAAACACCACACATACGCACACCAAGTGGGAGAGGGGCAACTGATTCACAATATCTGTGGTTTTAATTGTTATTTTCAACACTTCAGTTACAGCTCAGAGGAAAATTAAAGGAATGTGAGAACAGTTATTAGTTTTTCTCGAGTCGTTTTGGTTCAACTGTGCACACGCAGGCACACAAATACACACACATACACTCGCATCTCTACGCCAGAGGGAATCACTGCATTTCAGTTCAATTCATCACTAGCTGACATGCTGCACCAGTGACCTGCATGACCAAAGGTACCTCACTCCAAGTGTGTATGTATGTGTGTGAGACTGTCCTTGTGTGTGCATGCCCCAAGGAGGGACAAGTCATTAACTATGATGTCATTTCCTGCCATTGTAGCAAGTTTCAGCTGCAGCAAGAAAACTACACTTGGAGTGCAGTGCAAACGTAGACATACTAAAGCAAACATACTGAGATTCAGCCCTGTCAATAAACCGGTTCACTTGTACTGTGTAACATACACAATGTTTTTTATAATGGAGCATCCACACAAGAAACGACTAGCAGCAAACAGACAACATTTGATGTCAATGACATTCAGTTATGTATAGTAGCCAGCAGCAAAGCAAAGGGGAAGGATCCCGCATTAAACTTCTCTAAACTTTTAGAAGAGCCATTATAAGCAATTACAAATGGCAGTGACACTGACAGACACAGGAGCAGTCGTTAGCTACATTAGGATATCCACTAGTCACCAACTACCAGCTATAAAGTGACACACAGCGAGAACATCTTTTAGATGTGGACGGTGCTAAACATTTCTAAAACTCAGTCCAGATGACGATAAAACTGTCCATGGTCTTATGTTGTGGCTCCCTGTTTAAGTGTTGCCATGTCACGATCTGTTCACAGGATGCTTTGCTGAAGAATATGTGACAGCAGTCGTTTTCACACATGACTCCTGGAAAATGTCAAGGCAGGACACTGTTTGAAGCGCTCCTCTCTCACATGCAACACACAGCAGAAGACAGTCCAGTTCTCACTACTGAAAATATGCATGTTCTTATTGGGGGCAAAGCTGATTTGATAGAGCACACAGATGGCAGGGCACTGGACGCCCAATCAGTACCTTGAATGACTATTATGCTTAATTTATGCCACTGAGGTTGTGTAAATTGTTTACGAAGATTTTTAAAAACACAGAATGCAAAGCACAGACAGTGGCTACAGTTGACACTTCATTGTTTTTAACACTCGCCATCATGTGACAATAAACACTCTGAGTAGGTAGACGGGGAGTTCGAGGCTGCCCATGGATGCTACCACCACCGCTGCACCCTAATTTCCCCCCATTACCTGCACTACCAAAGAAAACAGCCACATTCAGACACCAGAGAGATGCTATGTTTGGGAGCAGGTAGGTTAAATACTATTTAATGATACCTTTGGCTGTTTCGGACATTGGCATTCTTATATCAACCTCTGTCAGAGAATTTGTAGAAAGGTTCAGGGCCACAGTATCTGTTAGCTGTTGGGGCTGATTTTCATAAGAAAATACCCACAGTCTTAAACAGATGGAATAATCAAGGCACTATTCCAACATCGACTTCCTTAAGATCAATATTCATAAATTTATAATAAAAAAAAAAATCCTCAACTTCACAGTATTGTGTTTTAATAACTAAAGAAATCCAGAACAATAGGGGAAATAATTAATCTTATAAGCAGACTGATGAGGAAAACATGACCAGAAATCAGTCACATCATAGCCACTAGTCAATAGTTGTTAACAGTGATTATATGAGTGTGTAAATCTGCGCAGGCAGAGATTTACACGCTCACACTCTGCTAAGACAATACACAAACCCATCCACATGCTTTCACATGTAGGTGGACGAAGGTGTCCCCCATCTGGGCATTATAAGCTTAGCAAACATACATTTTTAACCATGAGAATGTCCACACACTTTTCTCAAACCCAAGTTTTTAAGGGACTACAGAGACATTTCAAACTGACAAACGCAAGACAATTATCTGCATTTTCTTGAGCAATCTCAATCACGATCAAAGCAAAAAGCAACCCACAAACAAGGACGCACAACGACACACACATCAACACCAGCTGGAGTCTGAGTGGTGCTCCTGCTTCTGAGAGGAAGAGGGCGTTTTCCTTTGAGCTCCTGAGGGACACAGCATGCTTTAGGATGTACAGTAAGTGCTCTTAGTGTGTGTGTGGAGGGGTGTGGGGTCTGCTTCCTGAATGCAGCCAATCCACAAGTAAAGGGAATGACTGTTCTTTTCGTCTCCTGTGCAAACACTCCACACACACACACACACACACACTTATTTTCCTTCACAGCTAAAACCACATGCAGGATGCAAGGGAATAAGTTCCGCGAGAAGACAGAAGCTGAATTTACAGATTTGGGACACTTAAACACACACTTTTTCTTGTTTTTTATTATCCTGAGGTGAACTTGCAAATAGGAATCGTTGATTTGCGCAGGTTGTTTTGGAAAAGGAGTTTAGGCCTGCCACAGCTGCGTATATTTACACAGCAGGTACAAAGCAGCCAATCATTGGGAGGAAAACAAGAAAAAAAGAGGGCCACCCTGTCTGCTAGGAAAACAGTACAACTTATTCAAAAAGGACCAAACCAAGCAATGAAACAAGCACAGTTGCCAACGCCCCCCCTTCTCCTCAGATTACTTCATTAAGTCTTACTGATTCCTCGTGACACACGCACACTCTCATTCAGGAACTCTGCATACCTCAACATGCACAATGTGTGTCTGCAATGACTGCTATCGCTTATGAGTCGCACCACGTACTGCAATTTAAAAGACGCGAGACCGACAGCTTAGTTACCTTCTTGTCCTCCTGTTTTTGCAGTCGGCCTAGACTAAAACCGATTTTAGTGCAACACAAAGACGGTATGAAGAACCATTTCAAAACTCAGTACACACCCCACCACAACTAAAAAGAGTGCACAAACCTTGCAGGAGAGGAAAAGACAGTACAGCTCTCTGCAATGTGGTACACTGCTGCTGTAAGGTCTCTGAGTGTAGTCAAGTGTTTCTATAAATACAGGCCTCCTGCACTGCACCGCAATTTACACACACAGAAACACACACACACACCACTGCCACGCCTGTATTAGCCTGCTGTAGACCAGGCTGTAGAAGGTTCAGACCAGAGAAGGTGTAGCCATTTATTGGACTCTGTAAAAGTGCATTCAGTCATTTCAATAAAAAAAAGGAAAAAAAATGAAAGCAGTAACTTTTTATCAGCAGTCAAAGGTATAAATGCTGAGAGGCAACCTAAAGTGCCATATCAAGGAATTTCCCAGAGCCAGAGGAGGTTCAATATGTCAGATATTTTGAGAAAAACAACGTTGTTTTCCACTCGTTTCACATACTGAGTGTAATGACATGTTTCTACTTGAGATAATGGATTTGGTCTTATGATGCCAAATTAGTAGACAGCAGCTAGACTCTATCGCCGCATGTCTCAAGCAAGCATGACTGGAAAGAATTTTAATGTAATCAAATCGGACCGATTTCACATCTGACCCACTCACGTGTTATCTTCCTCCCAAATATCCACAAAAACTGATTGTGGTAGATACCGATTTCCAGCTTAAGACCACTATTCAAGTGGTTAAGCACTTAGGTCATGGTGAGAGAGCTGAATGAATGCAGCTGGAGTCTAAGTGAATACAAGCCCACTGGGTGGATAAGCTGCTTGGCAAAGAGGTCTCATTCACAATCAAACTTGAGGAAAATTTATTTAACAGCCAATTGCGTATGATATTATGAACTAAATGTGCATCTGACAAGCTTTAAAACTATCCTGTTGCGGTGTAGGAGGTAGTGCCTGCAGGATGTCGTCCCGGCAACGACTTTTATCTCATCAGAAGAGCCATTATTCAAATACCAGGAATGTACAATGTGAATAAGTAAATCAGTTTGTCAGTAAAAGAGGACAGAAATGAATTTAAAGAATCAAAATATTCAAAGTATTTGTAATGTAACTGCAATTTAGAGCCCTGGGTCTTATTAGTACATAATTCAGAGCTTCAGATTGAAAAATATTCATATGCAGGACTGCACGCTTATTAGTATACTGTTGGTTTAAAGCTTGAGTGGCCTCAGGATACTTTAATTCATTAGCATTTTCTTGCATGTGAAATATGAAGGATTGGCAAGCTCAGCACTGCAGCTCTTTCACACTTGGGAACATAAAGAACGGAGTATGCTGTTTTTGAGGTGATTCACTTGCATTTGACAGTTTGTCCAACTTTACACTGACTGCTTATGCCCCTATTATATATACACACATAGCGTCCATATATAATGACTGTTCATAATAGAGGGGCAAAATTAATCTTCGTGAATTTTCCATGGATTTAACTGGTCATTTCTTCATGAACTCTCTGAGAAGTCCCCAGAAGCCCAAAAAAGGTTACAAGTCAATACAATGCTCTCAAATATCTTATTTTCTCTGATTAACAACCATCAAAACGAACACTTTTCAATTTAAAGCTACATAAAGTTAAAAGAAAACGAGCAAATCCCATATGTAAGATAAAAATAAGACACAACTTGGCACTTAGATTGAGGGAAAAGCCTGAAACTGTTTATCAAAAAATAATTGTCATTCAGTAAAGTAATCAATGAATGGCTGTATATTCCTGCATAGCTCTTGGCCTTCTGCCCTTGTTATGCTGCATTAGCTTATTGGTTAAAAGGGTCGTGTCACATCAGATCTTAAATCTTATAAAATAAGACTCGTGTGGCCAATAAACATTGAAAAAAACTTACTATTATGAATTTCTCCACTATTACAGGAGGAAACGAAACATAAGTATTCTTTTAAGGTGGAAAGTATGTGAGCTCAGTTAAGTTCGGTCAATCAAGGTAAAGCAGCAGCTGAATCCGGGAGAATGACGAGAAACAAATGCGTAAAGTAATTATGGAGATAAATGTAGGTTAATCCGGTTCAACTATTTACCGTAACTTACACTCTACATTCACTCCATGTGACCGAGGCGACGAGTTTGGTGGCAGTAGGTCACATTTATTTTCCAACTTAGCGAAAGGTAAACTATGTCCTAGTTACGGTGCCCTAAAGCTAAGCTAACTTATCCGGTACTTCCCAAATAATAAGTGAGTACATTAGTCCAAATACTTGGGGCAGGGAAACAGCTAGCGCCAGCCAGGACTGAACGGTAACCCAACTGCATCTCCCGTAATATCTTTTAGCTTTGGAAATAATCCCCCCAAAACACAACATCACTCACGCTGACTTGTTCCAGGTGACGTCCGAGAGGTTTGAGTTGATTTTACCGGCGACAGAAGCTGTGAAGGGTCGGTAAATATTCCGTTATTTTCACTTGTAGAGCTGGAAGGACTTTCAGATAGCGTTTTTTTCGCTCCTGCCCGTTTCCCCCTTCTCGCTCTCCCTCTCGTCGCCTGTTCCTGCTTCCCCTCTCCACATCCAGCATTCCAATATGGCTGCTTCTGGGAGAGAAAAAGAGAAAGAGGGGGGAGAGCGAGGGGAGGAAAAGCCTGCCCGCAGGCACACAAAACACAAACCAGCAACTCATGAATGAATGAATGTGTAGATACTTAAAATCTTACAAATGTAGCCGCTTTGTTGTATCCAAGTTTAGAACATTTAGCGCGTCCCTTAACTTAATTGCGTAGTAACTCGTAGTAACAATGTAACAAATTCCACTTTGGATGTCCTACACTTAAAAAACTGTATTAATGACAAAAACATCAGAATGTAAATGTAAATGTTAATAAGCCCCTATGAAAGCAGAAGTTTTGGCAGTTTGTTGATCTGTGTGTATACACAATCAGCATTGATATTATAGAAGCGACTATTGGCGCTCATCAGTCTGGGAAGGGTTATAATGCCATTTGAAGTCAACAACTTTTCGTCACAGACAGATGATGACCTGATCCAAGATCAGTATAAGATAAATAACATCAACATTGAGTTGTGAGTTTAGCGCAGGTACTCTTCTAAAGTCCATGAAAATAATGCAGTTGAAAATTAACACAGCACATCCCCTTTAAGGTAGCAAATGTCATTATCATTATAAAGAATGGGCCCTTCCACACGTACATGCATTTGTGCTAATGTAGATAGCCAGTAGATAAGATTCCCTAAACAGCACCCACTTTACATAATAATGCAGTATTTCCACAGACACCTCAAAACCAACAACTAACTCCTGTGAAAGAATGCCAAGCAGGGTATTTGAGACCATTTGTTTGAGAAAGACAAACAAAAAGAGAAAAAAACCTTGGTGCAGGAATACAAGCACAATATAAACCAGACTAGTCAGCCCATCTTTAAACTCCGATACTAGAGAATTTTGTAAACTGTTACAAATTTACAGTGAAATCTACAGCTGATGTGGAGGAATCTGGAGCCTTTTTTTCCTCGGAGATCTGGGCTATAATCCCGGTGCCCACATTGCCTCTGCAATAGGTGTTGGCTGTTGACTGTATACGCATGTGTCTGCTTGGCAAATAATACAGTGTCAGGGCCTGCTGATTCATTAATCAAACCTAACAAGATTTGGCCAATTAGTCTTTCTTATCATGCCAGTACTTCACTTCAATGAGCGTCTTGCTTTTATACACAGGGTCACACACGACATCTGCTGGTCAGTGATTGTTATTACACTTTATTTGGGATTTTATATAGGTTTTGAATTTCAGTACAGTATATTTAGCTTTAATTTATATTTCATAAGTTTTATGTTCTCTCACTTGTGGTTTACAGTGACTTCTGGATCTGAAAGGAAAAAAAAAAGTTGTTTCTTTAGCCATAAAAGCGAATCTATGATTGAAAGGTGGTCCAATACGGACGATTCACGCAAAATAAACCACGGAGCTCTAAAGTGGAATGAATAGAGGTTCTGGTAATTCCATATAATAGTAAGCGCTCTTTATGTATGCAAGTAATTCAGAAAGCTTCTTGTTATGTGAAATGAACGACCGACGAGGTGGCACATTGAGAAAATATACGCAAGGTATTTACACACAAACACGTACATAGTAAGAGCTTTGTTTCACTTTTGCTTTGCTAAAGTTAGAATTTGTACTTTGCTCATATGAAAGCCGTCTCTCCGCCGTTACTGATTTACAGTGTGTGATAATATTCGCTTCAAAAGTGTGTGCCGTGACCCGGATTCGAACCGGGGTTGCTGCGGCCACAACGCAGAGTACTAACCACTATACGATCACGGCTGGCCACCCAAGAGAGTTGATCGTAGGAATGGTGTGACATATAGTGAGACATCGTCACCCCGACATTAAAAAAGAAGTTTAGGAGTCGTTTTAGACCCTTCAAACTGAAGTGTGCGGTTTCGGGTCCAGATGAACAGAATCAACTTTTGAAGAGTTTCGGGTGGAAGTTCATTAGTGTGTAACTTGCTTTCATGCTCCAATGGATTGTAAACGTGTTTTGGTTTGTGATTTATCTTTTCTTTCTTTATTTCTATTATGAATTTAACAAAGATGTTCCTTAAATTTACTCAAGAAAACGCTTATAGATTATGGATAAAATGCCGTGACCCGGATTCGAACCGGGGTTGCTGCGGCCACAACGCAGAGTACTAACCACTATACGATCACGGCACGCCACCTCTGAAGGTAAAGAATGACTGTCACCGCAGTGTTCAGAACCTGCAGACTGATTTCTGGACTGCATCGTCGTCTCGGATTTCTACAAGTTTGGCTCAGCACTTTGTTGCCATGTGTCATTGCTACAGGAAGTTCTGTAGCTGTAAGGATAAATTCACGTTTGCAAGTTCAGTGGTAAAACAAACAAACATACAAAACCCAACAATAAATTTTTTTTTTGACAAGCAGGTGATTGCTTGGCATACAACGATGCAGGTCTGTTGCTCTGTCTCGAGTTTGGGGTGTGTTAGCATACGTGCGTCATGGATAATAACCGCAAGACTGTTTCCAATAATTACCTTTATCTCTCCGATGGGCTCACTGGTCAGACTCACAGGCCGTTTTAAGTTCTGCTTTCAGTTTCAGTTTCTGTTTTTTACAGATAAATAGCCACTCTATGACACGAAGGAAAAGCAGACTTGATAGAAGATAAATTATCTCATCGTCAATGAGCAAGTGAGAAAGTTGGGACTTCACTGTCAAGGTTTACATTCACATATATCTAACACAATTGCCTACACGCTTAGATAAATAGTGGATTTAATTTTTAAAATAGCATTCAAAATGCCACGTGGCCTCACAATTTGAGTCAAGTACTGGTCTAAGTTACGTGATGAAGAGGCCTCTTCTACATGAAAATGGGGAGATCAGTGCAGCCCAGTTCCTCTGTTAGATGGTCATGTCTATACTTGGGTCATAGTGAATGCACTTGCCTGGAAAGCATTTTGTGTGGACTTCTGTGGTTTTAAATTTAAAAAATTTGACCTTTCAGCACTACCTACTTATGCCACCAGAGTGCTCCAGACACGCATTACGGAAATCACTATTCCTACACTGTAAGAAAAATCCATAAAAGTACAGTACAATCTACTGTATAAATGTGAAGGAATTTTCTGTATTAGTTATTTACAGGTATTTTTCTGTATTTCTCAACTATTGCAATGCATTGTGGGAAAAAGAACCCCAAAAGGAGGGAAAATTAAGAGCAAGAGCAGCCATTACACTTGTTTCAGGCTTCATCTAGATTTTGGACTCTGGAGTTGGAAAAACTGCCTTCAAATTTCTGTGGTAAGTATTAAAACTCATGTTTTCTTTTATTAAAATAATGTTTTTCAAAAGACTCTGCGTTTTTATTTAGAAAGAATTTTTAATTTATTTATTAGCTGGTTTCTGCTGTCTCCAGACAAGTCAAGAATAATTTGCTGACTCATTTTTAAAATAATCATTATTTAGGTTTAACATGACTCAAGCTTTCCATTTTAGTTAATGTTAAAATAATTTTACTATGATACCACCTTTTTTGCCCTTCAGTGGCTGGACCAGTTTTCACTCAGCAGACTCAGCAGTTCATCTGCATCTAAAGGACAAAGGACACTCTTTTGAGGATGCCAACGTTCACATTTTGGACAGAGAGGACAGATGGTTTGAAAGAGGAGTGAAAGAAGCCATTTACGTCCACTGTGAGCAACCATCTTTGAACAGAGGCGGTGGTTTATGACACCAACTGTCTGCCATCTATAATCCAGTTTTGAGTTCCCTCCCCAGGCGCCTTAACGCCCATTCACATCCTGGGCCATCTGACCTCAGGAAATCACATGATAGGGTGGGGCCAGGTTTCACAATGAGCTCACCCGAAACCCTGGCTGATTGGGACCCACACCCACTTTCACACCTTGGCTCATGTGATTAGGTAGAGGATCATCAGGGGGTCCTTTGTCCCTCTTTGGGGGGAAACTCCCACTGGGTTTAAATCTGGGACTCCCCACCGTTTGACCTTAGAACTGAAGAAGCTTCTCGGATGAAAGGTGAAACGTCTTCAATCAACTCAAAGAAGTCCAGACGCTTTTCTTTCCAAGCTCCTTAGACTACGATGACCTGGATGACTGAGAACCTTCACAGACAACATTAATTGTACCAATGTTGTTCTGTATTAAGCAAAAAATAATTTAAAAAGTTTAAATTTACGAATTTTTGAGCAAATGGTGTGCTAGGTTGTAATTGCATAGAAATGTACGTTTAAGGAAATAAAAAAACTATATTTAATGAGTTACAGTGAAAAGATGTGCTTGGAAATAGTAATATAAACAGAAATTAATAAATCAAAGTTTCTATTAACAGAAAATATCAGTTAATGATACAGAAAATACAGAATGTTCCGTTTTATCATTTACAGAAAAGTCCGTCAAACTTCCGTAAAAAAACAGAAAATGTACTGGCAAAAAATTACCAGGACATTTTCCGTTTTTCTACGGATTTTTTTTTACAGTGACAGTGGTCTGACATAAATAATGTCTGCTGTTCTTTTGAGCATCCTACAGGTCACTGTTCAGGTATATCAATCAATCAATCAATCAGAACTTTTGTTTGTCACATGCAAGTTGCCCTGCAGTGAACACCCCCCCCCCACACACACACACACCTTACAGACACAACATAGACATCACATGAGGAGACAGGTCGGAGATCGGTAGTATTACGGGAAAAACACTGAAATGCACGATACAATGGGAAAGTCCAAAGTGAAAAAAGAGACCTCTACTCATGTTGGGCTCCTATGGGAGGAAAGCATGAGAACAGTAAACAAAAAAAACCCTCCTCTGCACAGAAAGCACATAAATGTCCAGAGCACAACATTGTGGAGCACGTGACAAACAACAGGGGTGGGTGGGGGGTGAGGAGTAATCCGAAGCAAACACTGTGGCCATCCTGCCCTGCGCTATTATTCCAGTGCTGGGCCCATGACCCTCCGTGTTCTCCAGGAGGGAACAAGCATAGAAGAGGTTGGAAAGGGAGGGGGAATCAGTGAGTGCTTATCAGTGAATGTGTATGTGTGTGCGTGTCCAGAGTTCAGCCGAGACAGTGTCCTTCGCTCTGCCAGGCTAAGTAAACAGTCTTCCAGCGAACCCAGGAAGCCTTGCATAGAATGGGAAGGAACAGTTTAAACACATTCGTTATCAGTGTGTTTTTGTTCAGCTCCAGCCTTGAGACTACAGCTGGTACCGAAGGGATAGCTGCATGAAGTGATGGTGTTTTTTACTTTAGTGCGAACAGCTCATGGGAATTTCAAAGCTGTTCTAACAGTCCGACACTGGTCTCTCAATCTCCCGTTGGAGGTCCGCCCTGTTCTGACGGTAAATAATGTCTGCTGTTCTTTTGCGCACCGTACAGGTCACTGTTCGGGTATATATAGTGGCGTGAGACAACTGCAAGATACAGACTGCAACTGACAGCATAACCTAGCGCGCCAGCCGTGATCGTATAGTGGTTAGTACTCTGCGTTGTGGCCGCAGCAACCCCGTTTCGAATCCGGGTCACGGCAACATGGTTGTGATTGCAGAGCAAGTAATTGTGGTCACACGGGCTGCAGGTCAGCTTGATTGATTGCACGCATGTTACTTTATTATTGGCACTGGATTGCCCAATCAAATTTCATAACGTAACCGGCTTTTCCTTACCTTACCTGTGCGCTCATCAACCAGTTTTTTCATTTTTACAACAGAGTTTAATGTGGAAAAGGTGGTTGGGACAGATGTTCAAACAGAAGCGACACGCGGCTGCAGTTACAGTCTGTATTATGCGTTTTTTCTTCATGTGAATCTGATGTGTGAAAAATGCGCACATTTATGCGCGTGGCACAGTAAAAGCACCTGCATTAACACAGAGACATCTGGTGTTCTGATGGTAAATAATGTCTGCTGTTGGCATCGTACAGGTCACTGTTCGGGTATATATAGTGGAGTGAGACAACTGCAAGATACAGACTGCAACTGACAGCATAACCTAGCGCGTCAGCCGTGATCGTATAGTGGTTAGTACTCTGCGTTGTGGCCGCAGCAACCCCGTTTCGAATCCGGGTCACGGCAACATGGTTGTGATTGCAGAGCAAGTAATTGTGGTCACACGGGCTGCAGGTCAGCTTGATTGATTGCACGCATGTTACTTTATTATTGGCACTGGATTGCCCAATCAAATTTCATAACGTAACCGGCTTTTCCTTACCTTACCTGTGCGCTCATCAACCAGTTTTTTCATTTTTACAACAGAGTTTAATGTGGAAAAGGTGGTTGGGACAGATGTTCAAACAGAAGCGACACGCGGCTGCAGTTACAGTCTGTATTATGCGTTTTTTCTTCATATGAATCTGATGTGTGAATGATGCGCACATTTATGCGCGTGGCACAGTAAAAGCACCTGCATTAACACAGAGACATCTGGTGTTCTGACGGTAAATAATGTCTGTTGTTGGCATCGTACAGGTCACTGTTCGGGTATATACGGTGGCTGGGAAGTGCAAAGCGCAACAAATTAAAAAACCGCAACAAATTAAAAATCCGCAACAAATTAAAAAACGGCAACAAATTAAAAATCCACAACAAATTAAAAAATGGCAACAAATTAAAAATCCACAACAAATTAAAAATCCGCAACAAATTAAAAAACGGCAACAAATTAAAAATCCACAACAAATTAAAAAACGGCAACAAATTAAAAATCCGCAACAAATTAAAAATCCGCAACAAATTAAAAAACCGCAACAAATTAAAAATCCACAACAAATTAAAAATCCACAACAAATTAAAAATCTGCAACAAATTAAAAAAACCGCAACAAATTAAAAAACCGCAACAAATTAAAAATCCGCAACAAATTAAAAATCCGCAACAAATTAAAAAAACGCAACAAATTAAAAATCCACAACAAATTAAAAAACCACAACAAATTAAAAAACCGCAACAAATTAAAAATCCTTGACGGAAAGGGATTGTCTGAAATACCGGAAGTGACACAACGATTAGCCTAATAGGGCTTTTGGAGACTGATGTCACGAGAGGGGCGTGGCCAGGATTTTTGGTTGAGGCGCCATGTTTCTGGGCCGAACAAAGCGCTAGCGAAAGAGGAGCGAAAGTACACGGATAACACCAGCTATGGTTCGTACTTGCTGTGCGGTCGGTTGTAAAGTTAGATCGCACGACCGGCAAGGGAATAAGGTTGAAATGGTTTATCTTTTCATTCTTTCCCCACCTGGAAGCAACATGAGGCAGCTCATGTATCGGATGTTACGAAAGACGGCGTCTAGTCTGGATAGCAGCTGTGAGACGAGCTGATATCTCTTCTTTTCCATCTCCAAATATCTGTTGGTGCTCCAGACATTTTCATTCCGGTAAGTTATAGATATGTTCATATCACTCTTTATCCGGTCTTTTAAGTCACGATCACTGTGGCATCACTGAGTGTTGAAAAACTAAAGTCTTTCATCTGTAATAAAATGATCAGCGTTCTGCTCTACCATGTGTAATAATTGAGTTTATCATCCAGGCATCCATGAAAACGAAATTAGCAGGAAGTTAGCTCGCTAGATTCCATCTAAATACAATATAGCATGCAAACGTACAGCTCTGCTATCACTTCCAACATAAATGAAGACAGAAAACTAAACAGCTTTGACGTTTGTAGGGTACTGTGAGTAAAATGCGTTTGATTTTCCCCCGAACATTCAAATTAGTGCAATCATAAATTCATTCACGAGGGACAAATTACAGGGAGAGCATGTGGAGGCTCTGGCTATGTTCACACTGCACGCGAAAGCGCATCAAATCGGACTTTTTTGACCGTATGCGACCCATATCCAATCATGGTATGACAGTGTAAAAACAGCACAAATCCGATATTTTCAAATCCGATCTGGGTCACTTTCGTATGTGGTACTGAATCCGATACATATCTGATGTTTTAGAAAGCAACTGCTGATTGAATGGTCATGTCGCATTGAATCAGTCTTTTACGTCACTGACACGAAACATATGCCAATTATCAGCGCTGGAGAAGCGTCCGAGAAGACATTGAGAACACATGAGCGCTTCGTGTCCATCCCGTGTAGATGTTAGTGAAACTGTTGGGAAGACAACATGAACATTTTATTTATACTGTATAATCGGCAGATTCTGACAGAAATCTGCATATCCTTTGAAGCACCGCTCCTCTCTAAAACGGCAATAAGGATAATTATTGGGCCATATGTAAATAACAAAATAACTTAAAGCAAAGTCTGAAACAAGTCTTTATATTAAGGGCCATCAGTCAAACAATACTGTTTGGTCTGGGTCTAAACAGAGCGTGTTGCGTGTGACATCAGCTTTTGCATATGCGGGCCACTTTGAGGGTTCACAAAGGAGCGCGTTTGCTGTCACATTTTATTTGTAGTGTGAACAAGCAGACAAAAAATCGGAATTGAGCATTAAGACCTGCAGTGTGAACATAGCCATAGTGAGTTCAGTGCATTGATGTGCCATTGTCCTGAAGAATTTAGTTATTCTCAGTGGTTAAAGAAATTGCAATTATTTATTCAT
This sequence comes from Neolamprologus brichardi, assembly GCF_056152115.1. Classification (NCBI taxonomy): domain Eukaryota; kingdom Metazoa; phylum Chordata; class Actinopteri; order Cichliformes; family Cichlidae; genus Neolamprologus; species Neolamprologus brichardi. Next base: position 14,769,072 of record NC_142124.1, on the reverse strand, counting down.
ATTTATTAGAAATAATCCTAATTACATATCTTGCTTCCATGTTTGTGTCCTGTGTCACAAAAAATACATTTTTTACTATAATACATTGATTAATGACCTGCAGAATCTCCTTATCATATTACTTGTCCATGATTGTCACCTAAAGTCAAACTTTATGCTTTCTCCATCTTGAAAGTGATTACATACTTTAGTTTCATTTTCTGAAGGCAGGTTTCTGAAAGAGAACAGGCAGATTTGGAATATAACATGCAGGGTTCTATAGATGGATACATAAAAAAATGGAAAATTAAATGTATGTGCTAACTTTCTAAACACTTTCCAATCCATTTATCATAAATGTAACAAAGTAGATAAAAACACATTTATGTCGGCCTTGGCTCATTAGAGTCTTTGTCTTTAAATTAACTTTGTGTGTTTCAGGTCCTGCACTCTCAAAGACTGAATGAACCAGCATTACAGCCATGGGTCATTGTGAGCATCACAGGGAAGGTTGAAGCCGCCCACTGCACCTGTATGGCCGGAGTCGTGGAGACCTGCAGCCATGTCGCTGTTCTTCTTTTTAAAGTAGAAGCAACAGTACGGATCTGTGGCACAAGGGCTGTTACAGATGAACCTGCATACTGGGTTTTGCCTGGTAATATGACCAAGATACAGCCAGAGGTTGGCCATAAGATAGACTTCTCCTCTTCAGCTGCCCAAAAACGGCTCTAGATCAAAACATAAACAGACCATCCATATTGAAAGGTAAAAGGAACCGTCCTCAAAATAGAAAAATCCCACCTGCTACTGTGGAGGAGTTGTCACTGCTATAATGCCATAATGTTTTATCTAGGGGTCTAGATTTATGCCTGTAGTGCACTGCCATGTAAATAATTTGCATTTACTGAATATGTACTGACTGAGTACCACTGTTCAAAAGTTCAATAAAGAAACAAACTAATTTTTGCCTCTTTTTTTATTATAGAACATCACATCAGTTACAATGTAGAATCCATGTCATTTATAGTTTATAAAAGACAAAATGTTTACACAAAATCATGACAGCATTTACACGATATCACCCACTATTATACTACTTAATTTACTATCAATTACTTCAATTTATCTTCTGAAAAATTACCACTATCTATACAGCACAAGACTTAAGAATATTTAACAGGAGCAAGTTTCATTTTTCCCTGGTTTTACTACCACACTGTTCACCATAACGGCAGCAAACCTTCACCATCTTATCCAGAAGGGTCACCTCTTCACCCTCACATGGAAGAAGTAATCTGATTGGCATGGTGGTTTGTTTGAAGCAGGTCCCTTGTGTAGCGCTGGAACCCAGTCACGATGTTTCATCCATTTCATTGGCTGGTTTGCTGCAATAATGCCAAATAATTAACAAGGCTATAAATAGAATGTAGTTCTGCAAAATCACTCATTAGGATGTTTTTTTTTTCTAATTTGCTATGACCTCAGAGTCCATCGAAAAGAAAACTAATAGGCTATCTGGTCTTTAAGTGATGGCGTGACAAATCCTGCTTCCAGGCCTAAAGTAGTCTGCGTTTAATATGGGTTTTGTGTTTAATCTCAAACTCCTAAAAACAGTAAGTGATCACTGTTGGCCTCCCTCGGCTTCTATCACCACTAATCATTTGAAAGCTCAGTTTTTAAAACCTTACGATGTAGCTACAACCCAGCCCATGCAGCAGTATATGAATGACTAATCCTATTCATCCTTGTGGATGGATTATCTCAGTTCTCCTGGCTGAAGTTTGGTCCGTTTACAGCATCCTGCCATGAGATTACATTTGTTTCTGACCACCGAGAATCCTCACGATAACTTTTATCAAGTGGAAAAAGTTAGTGTGTTTATATTATGCTCACATAGCTGTGTCGCTAGCGGTCACGTAGCACATCATTATACACCAGCTAGCCAAACTTCAGTAACCCTACAAACGTCACTGCTGTTTAGTTTTCTGTCTTCATTTATGTTGGAAGTGATAGCAGAGCTGTACGTTTGAATTTGTTTCCAAAACCCCGCAGTCAAGACATGCTATATTGTATTTAGATGGAATCTAGCGAGCTAACTTCCTGCTAATTTCGTTTTCATGGATGCCTGGATGATAAACTCAATTATTACACATGGTAGAGCAGAACGCTGATCATTTTATTACAGATGAAAGACTTTAGTTTTTCAACACTCAGTGATGCCACAGTGATCGTGTGATTTATGGACCTGTAGCAGAGTTTGAGCCAAGACACGGCTAGTGATGTCAGACTTAAAAGACCGGATAAAGAGTGATATGAACATATCTATAACTTACCGGAATGAAAATGTCTGGAGCACCAACAGATATTTGGAGATGGAAAAGAAGAGATATCAGCTCGTCTCACAGCTGCTATCCAGACTAGACGCCGTCTTTCGTAACATCCGATACATGAGCTGCCTCATGTTGCTTCCAGGTGGGGAAAGAATGAAAAGATAAACCATTTCAACCTTATTCCCTTGCCGGTGATGTGATCTAACTTTACAACCGACCGCACAGCAAGTACGAACCATAGCTGGTGTTATCCGTGTACTTTCGCTCCTCTTTCGCTAGCGCTTTGTTCGGCCCAGAAACATGGCGCCTCAACCAAAAATCCTGGCCACGCCCCTCTCGTGACAACAGTCTCCAAAAGCCCTATTAGGCTAATCGTTGTGTCACTTCCGGTATTTCAGACAATCCCTTTCCGTCAAGGATTTTTAATTTGTTGCGGTTTTTTAATTTGTTGTGGTTTTTTAATTTGTTGTGGATTTTTAATTTGTTGCGGTTTTTTAATTTGTTGTGGATTTTTAATTTGTTGTGGATTTTTAATTTGTTGCGGTTTTTTAATTTGTTGTGGATTTTTAATTTGTTGCCGTTTTTTAATTTGTTGTGGATTTTTAATTTGTTGCCGTTTTTTAGTTTGTTGTGGATTTTTAATTTGTTGCGGTTTTTTAATTTGTTGCGCTTTGCACTTCCCAGTGGAGTGAGACAACTGCAAGATACAGACAGCAACTGACAGCGTAATCCAGCGCGCCAGCCGTGATCGTATAGTGGTTAGTACTCTGCGTTGTGGCCGCAGCAACCCCGGTTCGAATCCGGGTCACGGCAGCATGGTTGTGGTTGCAGAGCAAGAAATTGTGGTGACACAGGCTGCAGGTCAGCTTGAATGATTACTGGCATATTATTTCATTATTGGCACTGCATTGCCCAATCAAATTTCTTAACGTAACCGGCTTTTCCTTACCTTACCTGTGCGCTCATCAACCATTTTTTTTTTTAAATTTTTTACAACCGAGTTTAATGTGGAAAAGGTGGTTGGGACAGATGTTCAAACAGAAGCGACACGCGGCTGCAGTTACAGTCTGTATTATGCGTTTTTTCTTCATATGAATCTGATGTGTGAAAAATGCGCACATTTATGCGCGTGGCACAGTAAAAGCACCTGCATTAACACAGAGATATCTGGTGTTCTGATGGTAAATAATGTCTGCTGTTGGCATCGTACAGGTCACTGTTCGGGTATATATAGTGGAGTGAGACAACTGCAAGATACAGACTGCAACTGACAGCGTAATCCAGCGCGCCAGCCGTGATCGTATAGTGGTTAGTACTCTGCGTTGTGGCCGCAGCAACCCCGGTTCGAAACCTGGGTCACGGCAGCATGGTTGTGATTGCAGAGCAAGTAACTGTAGTGACACAGGCTGCAGGTCAGCTTGAATGATTACTGGTATGTTATTTCATTATTGGCACTGGATTGCCCAATCAAATTTCTTAACGTAACCGGCTTTTCCTTACCTTACCTGTGCGCTCATCAACCATTTTTTTTTTAAATTTTTTACAACCGAGTTTAATGTGGAAAAGGTGGTTGGGACAGATGTTCAAACAGAAGCGACACGCGGCTGCAGTTACAGTCTGTATTATGCGTTTTTTCTTCATATGAATCTGATGTGTGAAAAATGCGCACATTTATGCGCGTGGCACAGTAAAAGCACCTGCATTAACACAGAGACATCTGGTGTTCTGATGGTAAATAATGTCTGCTGTTGGCATCGTAAAGGTCACTGTTCGGGTATATATAGTGGAGTGAGACAACTGCAAGATACAGACTGCAACTGACAGCGTAATCCAGCGCGCCAGCCGTGATCGTATAGTGGTTAGTACTCTGCGTTGTGGCCGCAGCAACCCCGGTTCGAAACCTGGGTCACGGCAGCATGGTTGTTGTAATATCCTAGGACTAAGGAACCACGGAGACCATGTTTAACTCACAGTTACTTCTTTATTAAGAGAACCGGGGCATGCGCCCCACAGACTGAAAACTCCCCAACAACTGTTGCCCCCTGGTGGACAAATCCCTGCCACAACATAACATTCCTCCCCCCTTAAACTGAAACTACTCTGTAGTTTTAATCACTACAGAAAATACCCATAAACAAAAACTTCACCTTTATAAAATTGCAACAACCCCGTCCCCAGCCTTTATTGAATTTTCACTCTGTAATAATGAACCTTTAGTCCAACAGTCTTAGGGTAACCTATAACAGTTCACCATAATCTCCTTCTTATTATTGTAATCACGGCACAAAGTCTCTCAGGTGCTCCGGCGGTCTCTTGGTTCTTTGCGATCGCCGTAACCCAGTGGCAGGTGATTCCTGTGAATCACTACTCTCCATATGTGGCTTCACCACTGGTGTAACTTGCACCTCCATGTGTCTCTCATCCTCGCCTCCTGTCTCAGTGCCGATGTTTGGGGCTGCCTTTGGAGGCTCACCTGGGTGGCCTTCAGGCATTCCTGCTGCCAGGCACGGCTCCAGGCGGGCAAACAGCTGATCTACGTGACGCCTCACCACTGTCCCATTGCCCAGCATCACCAAGTAGGAAACAGGCCCCGTCATCTCCTGTATAAGTCCTGGTATCCATTTGGGTCCTCTGCCATAGTTTCTGGTACATACTGTGTCTCCAATAACAAACATGCGCTCCTTGGCATGTCTATCATGATACAGTCTTTGGCTGTCTTGTTTTGCTGTCACTTTCTGTTTCAAATCAGGGTGTATGAGATCAAGAGTACACCTCAACTTCCGGCCCATCATCAACTCAGCGGGAGACTTCCCTGTTGTGGACTGCGGTGTGATTCTGTAACTAAACAGAGCCCTGTTTAACTTGGTTGCCAGTGTGTCTCCAGTACTCTTTTTCATGAGTTCTTTGAACGTTTGCACTGCTCTTTCTGCCAACCCATTGGATGCTGGGTGATATGGAGTGGAGGTGACGTGAGTGATTCCGTTCTTTGCCATGAACTCTTTAGTTTGTGCACTTACAAAACACTGGGCATTGTCTGAGACCACCATCTCAGGAAGGCCGTGCGTGCTAAAACAGTTTCTCAGGCAGTCTATGGTTGCAGCTGCTGTAGCGGATGGGACTGGATACACATCTAACCATTTGGAGTGGGCGTCCACTATTACTAAGAACATTTTACCCAAAAACGGGCCAGCATAATCGATATGTATCCTTCTCCAGGGCTTTTCTGGCCACTCCCAGGGGTGTAGCGGTGCCTCTTGAGGCCTATGTCTATGTTCTTGACATGTACTGCAGGACCTCACCTTGTCTTCAATGTCATTCTCCATATGCGGCCACCACATGTAGCTTCTGGCCAGGCCCTTCATGCGGCTCATTCCTGGGTGTGACTGATGTAGCTGTTCCAAAAGGGGGCGTCGACCTCGTTCTGGTATCACCACCCTCGCCCCCCACAGCACACACCCATCCTGCACACTCAGCTCCTGTTGTCTCTGTCTGTAGGGCTGAAAATTAGGATGCTGCGTAGTGGGCCATCCTCTCAAAGCATACTCACGCACTCTGGAGAGTATGGGATCTTTGGTTGTCCATCTTTGCAGCTGCTCAGATGTCATCACGCCCTCCTGGTCCTGATCTACCATCAACACTTGGTCCTCAGCTGCTACCTCTTTAGGGAGGTTCTCTGGAAGAGGGAGACGACTCAGACCATCAGCATTACTGTTATTTTTGCCTTCTCTGTATTTAATGACATACTCATAGGCTCTTAATAACACCGCCCATCGCATGATCCTCTGTGACGCCATCTGAGGGACGGCCTTCAACTCATGGAACAAACTTATCAAAGGCTTATGATCTGTGATAATCATGAACTTCCTGCCATACAGGTACTTATGAAAATACTGTACACCAAATATTACAGCCAATCCTTCTTTATCCAGCTGTGAGTAGTTCTTTTCTGCTGCATTCAGGGTACGTGATGCAAACCCAATGGGTTTTTCCTGACCATCTGGCATGCGGTGAGCTAGTACTGCTCCCACTCCATAGGGGGACGCATCGCAAGAAAGAATTAAATCTTTTTGCTCATCATAGTGTACCAATACACTGCTTGACTGCAACAGTTCCTTTGATTTGCAGAAAACCTTCTCCTGTGCTGGTCCCCAACACCATGGTTCCCCCTTTCTCAGAAGCTTGTGTAGTGGGGCCAACAGTGTGGACAAGTTTGGCAAGAACTTATTATAGAAGTTCAACAACCCCAAATAAGCTTTGAGTTCTGTGACTGATTTTGGGGGTGGCGCCTCCTGCACTGCTTTCACTTTTGCTGGCACTGGATGTAACCTGGTCTTATCCACCCGATGTCCTAAAAATGTCACTTCCTTCTCCATGAATTGACATTTGCTCCTTTTTAAGCGCAGGCCCGCCTCCTCCAAGCGCTGCAGCACTTCATCCAGTGTTTGAAGATGTTCTTTGTCATTCTTTCCCGTCAGGATGATGTCATCCAGATACACTGCGACATTGGTCAGACCTTGCAACACACTCTCCATGGTGCGCTGAAAAATGGCAGGACTTGAACTTACACCAAATGGCAACCTGGTGTATGTAAACAAACCCCTGTGTGTGTTCACTGTGACATACTTTCTAGATTCCTCATCCAGTACAACCTGTTGATATGCGTGACTCATATCTAACTTGGTGTATTTTTCTCCTCCCGCCAGCCCCGCTATCATGTCCTCCATTCGTGGAATGGGGTATTGTTCTACAGGCGACACCTTGTTAACAGTCAGTTTGTAGTCACCACAAATTCTGGCGCTGGAGTCTGGCTTTAGTACGGGTACGATGGGTGCGGCCCACTCTGAGAATTTCACTGGTTGGATGATCTTCTCCTCCAACAGTCTCTCCAGTTCCTGCTCCACTTTCTTTTTCATAGCAAACGGAACTGATCGGGGCTTATAGAAGCACGGTTTGGCATCACTGGCGACATGTATCTTTGCTGCAAACCCCTTCAGCGTTCCCAACTCGTCCTTAAACACTGTTTCATGTCTGGCCAGTATCCGCTGTAAGGCATCATCTCTGCCTTCTATCTTATGTACGGGTTGCCAATCTAATTGGAGGGCCTTAATCCATCCCCGACCCATCAAACTAGTTCCAGCCCCTTCAACCACCACCACATCCAGTTTTTTTTTACTGTCTCTGAATTCCACCTGCACTTGGGCTGCTCCCCACACGGGTACCTTGTGGCCTCCATACGTTCTCAGTTTGATTCCACACTTGCTTACTTTGGGCGCATTACTGCCTTCAAAAAGTTTTTTAAATGACTCCTTCGACATGATAGTGTAGCCACAGCCTGTGTCTACTTCAAATGTCACATTCTGTCCATTTACTTTTAGCTTCTGTCTGATTGGTTCCTCCCTTGGGATGCTAATCTCCTCCTGCACATTATACATAGTCACACTTGCCTTTATGTGGTGCATTTCAGCTCCTTCTTCCTCACTCTCCACATTCTCCTCTTCCAAGAAATGGGCTTGTTTACCTTGTCTGCTACGCCCTCCTTTTTGTTCCATTTTCATTCGGCAGACCCTTTTTATGTGTCCCACCTTTCCACAGTTGTGGCATTTTTCTGAAACAAACCTACAGTCCTTGGCCACATGATTTAGCCCTCCACATCTGTAGCACTTCCTGACAACCAGTTGTGACGTCGAGCCGCCGTCCTCCATCTTGTTCACCGCTCCTAATCCTTTAGTGAATCGCGACTGTTCCGTCATGCTTTTCAAATCCACAATGTCTCTGATAGCAGCCTCCATTGCTTGAGCAAACTTCAGCGCCTTTTCAAATGTTAGCAAATCCTCTGCTAACAATCTGCGCTGTATCCTGTCGTCGCTTATTCCACATACTAAACGATCCCGCAGCATCACCGTCAGGGAGTCTCCAAAGTTGCAGTCCTGGGCGAGCTTCCTCAGCTCCGCTACATAATCGCCCACACTTTCCTCCGGCCTTCTATTCCGTGTGTTAAACTTCCACCGCTGCACAATTTCACTCGGCTTAGGGTGAAAATGATTGTTCAACAATCCCACCAACTCAGCATAAGACCGATCCCCTGGCTTGACCGGACTGAGTAGGTTCCTAATCAGGGCATAGGTCTGTGCGCCCACGCAACTCAACAGTACCGCTCGCTTCTTCTCCTCCTCCTTAATATCATTCGCCACAAATAAGTAATCCAAAATCTCACAATATTCCTCCCAGGATTGCAGCTCGCTGTCGAACGGTGCCACCGAGCCCAAAGTGGTAGCCATTATTCCACACCGAGGGTTACGCTCCGCTTCCAACAGATGCTAGCGCTGTACCACTTGCCAACCTCACTCCATAAGTCACTTATCACGGTGTAACTTCACAGCAACACCTGGCCTTTATCCTCGTCGCCATATGTAATATCCTAGGACTAAGGAACCACGGAGACCATGTTTAACTCACAGTTACTTCTTTATTAAGAGAACCGGGGCATGCGCCCCACAGACTGAAAACTCCCCAACAACTGTTGCCCCCTGGTGGACAAATCCCTGCCACAACATAACAGTTGTGATTGCAGAGCAAGTAACTGTAGTGACACAGGCTGCAGGTCAGCTTGAATGATTACTGGCATATTATTTCATTATTGGCACTGCATTGCCCAATCAAATTTCTTAACGTAACCGGCTTTTCCTTACCTTACCTGTGCGCTCATCAACCAGTTTTTTCATTTTTACAACATAGTTTAATGTGGAAAAGGTGGTTGGGACAGATGTTCAAACAGAAGCGACACGCGGCTGCAGTTACAGTCTGTATTATGCGTTTTTTCTTCATATGAATCTGATGTGTGAATGATTCGCACATTTATGCGCGTGGCACAGTAAAAGCACCTGCATTAACACAGAGACATCTGGTGTTCTGATGGTAAATAATGTCTGCTGTTCTTTTGCGCACCGTACAGGTCACTGTTCAGGTATATATAGTGGAGTGAGACAACTGCAAGATACAGACTGCAACTGACAGCATAACCTAGCGCGCCAGCCGTGATCGTATAGTGGTTAGTACTCTGCGTTGTGGCCGCAGCAACCCCGGTTCGAATCCGGGTCACGGCAACATGGTTATGATTGCAGAGCAAGTAATTGTAGTAACACAGGCTGCAGGTCAGCTTGATTGATTGCACGCATGTTACTTTATTATTGGCACTGGATTGCCCAATCAAATTTAATAACGTAACCGGCTTTTCCTTACCTTACCTGTGCGCTCATCAACCAGTTGTTTCATTTTTACAACCGAGTTTAATGTGGAAAAGGTGGTTGGGACAGATGTTCAAACAGAAGCGACACGCGGCTGCAGTTACAGTCTGTATTATGCGTTTTTTCTTCATGTGAATCTGATGTGTGAAAAATGCGCACATTTATGCGCGTGGCACAGTAAAAGCACCTGCATTAACACAGAGACATCTGGTGTTCTGACTAGGGATGGGTATCGAAAACCGGTTCTTGTTGAGAACCGGTTCCCAGTGTTTCAATTCCTTGGAATTGTTTGCCATTTTTGCAAACGATTCCCTTATCGATTCCAGTCGCCCCGAATGACGTCATCACGTTGCGGAGCGTCATTTACCTGGCAGGAAACAGCGCCTAAGCGGCTCAAACGCTCAAAAGTTTGGTTTTACTTTACGAGAATGGATGACAACAGGGCAACTTGCAATACTTGCAAAGTAGATATTTCATTTAAGGGAGGAAACACTACAAATATGCAAAAGCATTTGCTCACAAAACACACGATGACCTTAAATGAATGTCGTGTTTTTAATTCCGCTCCGGACTCGTGAATCTCAACCCAGCAGCAGCGGTAACGTTTGCACGTCCTCTCCCGTTAATGCGGCAGGTAAATAATCAACTAACAGTGCATATTATGTTAGCGCGATCTGCCTTATTACAAAACCTGCCATTACTGTGCATTTAGGTGACCATGATGAGAGAGACAGACAGAATCTGGCTCAGATGCTGGCAGTTCTCACTGCAGTCTACTGTTAGCGTCTCCTTTCAGACCAGGATAGACGAATGTCACCGAGCAGTGACTAAGTTTGTGGTCAAAGGTTTGCACCCATTTGCCACAGCAGATGATTTTCGGTAAGTGAATGTGTTTAATTGTAGGCAGAGACATTACAGGATATTCTTGTGTAATTGCTACAGAATAATTGATGTTATACTTTGTTATTGCTACAGAAGAATATTTATTTTATTATTTTACATTTACAATTTTTTTTCCTGGGGACCCTGTGACACCCCTTTGAAGAGCCATAGGCTGTGGATCTCTTAAGATCTCACTGTTGGGTTTGTAAGGCCATGTTACTCCTAAATTTCTATCTTGTTCAAAGAGAAGATATAAAACAAAGTTCTAAGCTATTAGACCTTAGTGTTCTCCTTTTTTTTTAAAAAAAAGAATCATAAGAGAATCGATAAAGAATCGAATCGTTAAACAGAATCGAAAATGGAATCGGAATCGTGAAAATCTTATCAATACCCATTCCTAGTTCTGACGGTAAATAATGTCTGTTGTTGGCATCTTACAGGTCACTGTTCAGGTATATATAGTGGAGTGAGACAACTGCAAGATACAGACTGCAACTGACAGCGTAATCCAGCGCGCCAGCCGTGATCGTATAGTGGTTAGTATTCTGCGTTGTGGCCGCAGCAACCCCGGTTCGAATCCGGGTCACGGCAGCATGGTTTTGATTGCAGAGCAAGAAATTGTGGTCACACGGGCTGCAGGTCAGCTTGATTGATTGCACGCATGTTATTTCATTATTGGCACTGCATTGCCCAACAATTTTCTTAACGTAACCGGCTTTTCCTTACCTTACCTGTGCGCTCATCAACCAGTTGTTTCATTTTTACAACCGAGTTTAATGTGGAAAAGGTGGTTGGGACAGATGTTCAAAGAGAAGCGACATGCGGCTGCTGTTACAGTCTGTATTATGCGTTTTTTCTTCATGTGAATCTGATGTGTGAAAAATGCGCACATTTATGCGCGTGGCACAGTAAAAGCACCTGCATTAACACAGAGACATCTGGTGTTCTGATGGTAAATAATGTCTGCTGTTGGCATCGTACAGGTCACTGTTCGGGTATATATAGTGGAGTGAGACAACTTCAAGATACAGACTGCAACTGACAGCATAACCTAGCGCGCCAGCCGTGATCGTATAGTGGTTAGTACTCTGCGTTGTGGCCGCAGCAACCCCGGTTCGAATCCGGGTCACGGTAGCATGGTTGTGATTGCAGAGCAAGTAATTGTAGGAACACAGGCTGCAGGTCAGCTTGATTGATTGCACGCATGTTACTTTATTATTGGCACTGCATTGCCCAATCAAATTTCATAACGTAACCCGCTTTTCCTTACCTTACCTGTGCCCTCATCAACCAGTTGTTTCATTTTTACAACCGAGTTTAATGTGGAAAAGGTGGTTGGGACAGATGTTCAAACAGAAGCGACACGCGGCTGCAGTTACAGTCTGTATTATGCTTTTTTTCTTCATGTGAATCTGTGTGAAAAATGCGCACATTTATGCGCGTGGCACAGTAAAAGCACCTGCATTAACACATCTGGTGTTCTGACGGTAAATAATGTCTGTTGTTTGCATCGTACAGGTCACTGTTCGGGTATATATAGTGGAGTGAGACAACTTCAAGATACAGACTGCAACTGACAGCATAATCCAGCGCGCCAGCCGTGATCGTATAGTGGTTAGTACTCTGCGTTGTGGCCGCAGCAACCCCGGTTCGAATCCGGGTCACGGCAGCATGGTTGTGATTGCAGAGCAAGTAATTGTGGTGACACAGGCTGCAGGTCAGCTTGAATGATTACTGGCATATTATTTCATTATTGGCACTGCATTGCCCAATCAAATTTCTTAACGTAACCGGCTTTTCCTTAACTTACCTGTGCGCTCATCAACCACTTGTTTAATTTTTACAACAGAGTTTAATGTGGAAAAGGTGGTTGGGACAGATGTTCAAACAGATTCCCGGTTTGAATCCGGGTGACGGTGTCGTGCCAAACTAGGGATCCACGACACAACTTGTTTTTCCCTGCATCGGGAGCACACGCTGGACTGTCCAAATCCCGGACAAATAGTATCCCACATTGTTGATTTTTAGTTTACAAACACTTCTTATAATTACTAACTACTCCTGACATTTTTGAGATGTTAGCTCTGTATACAACGAAGTTATAGTGGGATACAAATAATATCAGGCTGATCCTGCCACAATTTGTTCCCCATGTGTAAATCACGGACAAACAGTATCCCACATTGCTGATTTTTTGTTCACAAACACTTCTTATTATGACGCATTACTCCTGAAACTTTGGAGGATTTAGCTCTTTATATAGTAAAGTTACAGGAGAATAAAAATAGTTATCAGCCAAAATGTTAATGGTTTGTTAAAATAATCCCATCTGATACCCCTTGAGCAATGAATATATAATTTTCTGTTGTAACCCTCAAACTGAATGGTAATGTAATGATACTAATTTTTCACAAAATGAAAACATCAGTACTTGCTGCGTGCTCCCAGCACAGGGGAAACAAATTCTGTCGGGGATACCTACTTTGGCACGACAGCGGATTTGAATCAGGGTTGTTGCGGCCACAACGCAGAGTACTAACCACTACACGATCACAGCTGGATGCATAGAGCAGCTGTTGCTGGCTTCCATGACACAGCCAGTTTCAACAAACCAATAATCCTATAAGCGTTCTCTATTGTTTTGATGCCATACGTCTGGTCTGTCCATGTAGTTTAGAAGTGTACAAAATTCCCATCACCCATGCTCACCATGTCCGCTCCTGGTCTGAGGGATTCTTCTTTAAGCCAAAGTTTCTCCACTATACAAAAGTATGGATGCCAAAATTAGATCCCTCTTTCGAGTGGACCTAATCTCTGTTCTTCCCAGCGTCTCTTACTTGAGTAACTTTATTAGAGATGTCAACTGGAAAAGAATTTGTTCTTTGCCGTAAAAAATGTTCTTAAAGTGAAGGAAGTTCCATTAAAATGTATTTATTCATATAGTAAATTATTAATTCGGGGCGTTGAAAGATAGAAGAATATTTACCCTCTTTGAATGTCAGTCAAGTGTATTAGGTTTGTTGGGTTTCTAAGAAAGGATACAATAAAATAAAAGGGGGGGACACACTACATTAACTTTTTCATAGGAGGAAGAAGGAGAAGAAGAAGCTGTACATTGTGTGGACGTGTTTGAAGAAGTGATCTTTAAATCGAATATTAAATTGTATAATAATAATTCTTCTAATTGTATTGTATCTAAAGTTCTCGCAATATAGATAGTGCACTGCGGTGAATATCCAGTAGATGGAGCCCTTGCGAAGCAAAACGCCCCTCTTCGAACTGCCAAACTAAAAAAGCTCTTATTTTGAAATTTGGTTCACAGGAAGTTCAGCTAACGCGTCGCCGCTCTGAGTTTGACAGACCAGCGGCAAACTTCGGACTGTCTGTGAGTGAGAAAGTAAACTGTGAATCAGAACACACAGTAAAAGTTGGTCTCAGTGCTGAAGTCCCTGCTGCAGCTGTTTCACGGCTTTCTAACCGCAAGCTGGAGCCGTTGTTAGCTGGAGGCTAACCCCCTGTTTAAAGTGTATCCAGTGGAAATGATTGAGAAATATTTAAGGTCAGTCTCTAATTTTACCCTTGCTATGTGAGGAATCCTGCTCGGTTGGTCTCACAGCTCAGTCTCACGTGTTTTACATTTTCAGCTGCGGGTATTAAAGTTTTTAACCTTGTTGTAATGTGTGACAGCATGTTTAGATGACTGTTTTAGGCGTATTGTTGTTGCTAATGCGCTGTTTTGATTTGTTCGGGCTGTATACACGACGAACTCGGGGCAAGAGTCTTGGCACATTAAGCCACATGTTGCTCATATTTTGTGCTTTTCCACCCGCCCGCCAAACGAGAGAGAGATTATAGGGCGTGTTAACAGCAGTCCTGCAAACCGAGTGAAGAAAGAGCTGCAAAATGTTTACTTTACTCCCTACTGCTTGCCTTTATTTATTTATTTTACTGTTTAAAGTCATCAGAGGGTTTTTAGGGGTCTTTCGTGCACATTAAAGGGGCATGCCACCCTTTTTAACAGGTTACTCACTTCTTGTGTCCTATCTAAAAAGTCTAACCAGTCTTCCCATGATTTTGGATTTTCCTGGGATCTAAAACCTACTTTTATTTTCCACTGGTGGGTGTTAACAGCTATGAGAAAAATTGAGAGCTGCCTTCCAGCACAGTCACTACTAAAAGGAGGCTTTGTTTATCTAAATGACAAGTTATATTTCAAAAGTTTGTCTTTTAGGAAAGGAACTATCATATGGTGGAGAAATGAGACAGGAATTCCTAAAACTGCTTTCATTACTCTGTAAGAGCAACATTTGTTTTAACCACTTCCATTTTCCAAACCGTCTTCTTCCATATTTCTTTTCAGTTCCATAAAATACATTTAAAGCACGGCTGAAATTGCCACTGGCTGCATCAAAGCAGCTTCCTCTCAGACAGATATGACGACAAACTTGTTTGTTACAGATGGTGGACAGCCTCTGGATGGCTGCTTCTCACAGCATGGCGTTACCTCCTTAAGCTACACACCCTAGTCAAGTTTAAATACTGTTACTTGTGGGTACACTAATGGTTAAGCTGTCCCAGTTTGTTTAAATGGTGATTTCACTGCATCTGAATTTTCTTGAGTCTTTGATGGTGCATGCATGCATGAACCTCCTAAAATGTGTAACATAGTTCAAAAACTGTTTAATAGTATACAAATAAACACAACCCCCCAACATGAGGTTGGCTAAATTAGGGGTTTTCAGGGGAATAAGTGAGTTAACTATGGGCTTTTTTCTGTGACACAGCAGGGTGGTTAGTCAGAAGCTGGAATGGCCTGAGAAAAGGATTGCACGCAAGTGTGTCGAAGTTTAAGAAAGAATAGAAGATGACGACACAAAAGGACAGAAATAAAAATAAAGGAAAGAGAAAAGCTAGGAAGGTGCTAGAGGTATGTTGGAGTACATAATGTAGGCAGGAGGTTGAGGAAAAAGAGGAAAATGTAATAGGGTATAGGTCACTGGGTTCAGCCTGGTGCTGCAACTAATGCAAGTCAGATGTTTATTCTGACACTGGTACATAGGCAGGCTGATGGTAGCTTGGTAAGTTTACTCAAAAGGACTTTAATTGGCATTGTATTTTGATGATACCTGAACAAAGGTGTTGTTTCATCTCAAATCATCAAACTTTAAACACTTTTGCTCAGCAGTGTTTTTTCTCTTGGAGCTCTGCTATGCAGGCCATTTCTGCCCAGTCTCTTTCATATGTTGGAGTCGTGAACACTGACCTTATCTAAGGCAAGTGAGGCCTGCAGTTCTTTGGATGTTGTTTTGGGGTCTTTTGTGACCTCTTAGATCAGTTATCGCTGTGCTCTTGGGGTCATTTTGGCGTTTTTTGCCACTCCTGGGAAGGTTCATCACTCTTCCATGTTTTTGCCATTTGTGGATAATGGCTCTCACTGTGGTTCACTGGAGTTCCACAGCTTTCAAAATGGCTTTTTAACCTTATCCAGACTGAGAGATCTCAGTTATTTTGTTCCTCATTTGTTCCTGAATTTCCTTGGATTGCGACATGTCTGGGTTATGATGATCTTTTGGTCTACTCCACTTTGTCAGGCAGGTCCGATTTAAGTGGTTTCCTTGTTGAGACATGTGTGGCAGTAATCAGGCCTGGGTGTGGCTAGAGAAATTGAACTCAGCTTTCCAAAAATGTGACACACCACAGTTAATTTGTGTTATCACATGGGTGGCAATCACTTTTCACATGGGCTCATGTAGGTTAGATTTTTCCCCCCTTTACTAAAAAATCCCTTCATTTAGAAACTGCATTTTGTGTTTGCTTGTGTTATTTTTTTTTGACTAAAATTTAAATTTGTTTGATGATCTTTAACATTTAAGTGTGACAAACATACCAAAAAAAATTAGAAAAGCATGAAAGAGTCAAACACTTTTTTACACCACTGTAATATATTCTGTGAAATTGTAGTTTCATATATCAAATGCTTTTTAGATATTTATGTATGTTTTTTAATAAAAGGCCTTTTAATAAAAGGCCTTAAGTAAAGGAAAGTAAAACGTCTGTAATACTTTTTTTTTAACATGACATTTTTAGTCATAAAAATGAATACATGCTGCTTTAATTCAACTTTAATGCAGGGCTTAGCAAATATGATAAGTTGTACCACAAAAATATCAGTAGATGATACTATAACTATTGCTGCTACTGCCTGTCACACCTCCCAGGGTATGGACCACCAAAAGTAGATCTCCAGAGGTTTCAGTAGAAAGCTTAATTCCAATAGAACGAAATTGTAATTGAGAAAATAATAATAATTTTAAAAAAAAGTCAGCAGGAATGTCCAGAAGCATCATTCTGAAAAACTGAAAGAATAAAAACCTCTAAAAGTAACCACAAATAATATAAATAACATAAATGTCCAGCTTCAGTTAAGCATTTAATATCATGAATTTACCAAAGAAAGTCTAGGATCAGCATGTTTTGTGAAAAAAGAACTGTAGGCGCATCTATTTTTTTTCTTTTTTTTAATGTATCCACAATTGCTGAGAATCATCAAGTTTAAAAACTAATGCTGTGACTTTTCTTTAGCCACTACAGATGGAATCAAATGTGGCGATATGTCAGGAAAAAAAGTTTTTTAAAAAAAGGTTTGCTTACAGGAATTTTTGATGTTAATGACAAAACTGGTTTACTGCATCAGTGATTAAACTCTAACATCTGCTGTTTGTGCGATTTAGATTTTTTTTAAAAATATCCTTTTTGCATCACATAGTCCAGATGAATGCAATGCTGTGTGCATGTGTGACAGCATGCATCCTGAGGAAGTTGTGGTGAAGGATTTTGTCTATGCTCTGACAAATCTTGTGGTTTTTATTTAGCTGATGCTTAATTTTACAAATTTGATTAATCAAAACCTAGTTTCTTTACGCAAAGTGAAACTCAAACTCCGATATAAACAGCATTTGGTTTGAGAATTTTATTAGTCATGGTTAAAATTGTTGAACCGTCACCACAGCTGCTTCACCTCTTCACTGTAGTCAAATTTACAGTTGGGGTCAGAAGTTTACATTTACTCATCTGCATGAATGTTGCAGGAATTTTGGACTTTGATTGCTTTGAACTGTTGTTTTTCTAGGTTCGAATGATTGTAGAGGATTAAAAAAAACAAGAATTGGGTATGCAATCCACAAACACCAGGTCAATTTTTACATACAGGCTCAAATAAACATATACACTCCCACCTCCTTTATTATTCCAACATCTTTGTGTAGCGTAACAGGATTACTGTCAACAAAACAGCCCCACCGCATGATACTACTACCACCATGCTAGACAGCTGGTACAGTGTTCTTAGGTTTTAAAGCTTCACTTTTACGCCTCAGATCAAACCTCTTATCACTGAATCCAAATCAATCTTTGTCTCATCTGACTATTAAACCTTTCTCCAGAAAGCATTTGGTGGTGTTCCAGGCAGTTTCCAGGTCATGGCAGGCTTGAGCCTAGGTGGTTTTTGGGTTGGTCATGAACATTCTAACCAGTTTCTTCTCATCTGACGATAACATTTTGGGTCTTCTTCTGGAGTTTGGCAAAGTGTTCACACATCCAAATAACTTACATATAGCTGTTTAGACTGATGACCTTGAAATCTGGAGTTTTTTTTAGAAATGGCTCCAAGACACCTTCCCAGCTTGTGTAAACTTATAATTCACCTTCTCAGATCATCACTGAGTTTCTTGGGCTTTCCCATTGTTCTGAGTATTGGTCAGTCCAATAAGTGCTGTCAAACAAATCCCTTTAGTAGTTGCTGAATTAGAGAAAATCCAAAATTAATTAAAACATGTGCACCTAACTCTTTTTTTTAAGCCATGAAAGATGTACACTGTACAATCATTCCAACCTGAAAAAAAAGGTTCAAAGAAAGCCCAAAATTACCATTACATACACTCATCATGGGCATGAATGCAAACTTCTAAACAACTGCACCTGCTAGTTGTCTGTCACTACAGTAAGGTTTACTGATGCATGTACCCTCAATAAAATCATGTTTAGTTGTGTGACATCATAACACGGTAACTCATCTGCAGGTTCAGTCCAGAAACAGTCATACCTACTGTGAGTGGAATACCTAAATAAGCATGGTTTTAAAATATATGTTTCACTGACTTGACACGTTGCCTGATGTGTTAATACTACTACAAAAAATGCAGGGAAAGCTATCTCAGTATAAGTTTTAGTTGTAGAAAAAAAGCTCTTATCTCATCTAAATACACACTGTGTGTCTTTTTGGCAGTTTGAGTGCTTGGATGTGATGGCGGAGCTCCCATCTGGACTGCTTGAGGCATGTGTAGTGGTTGGAGCCCACAGTGATAAGCTTCGAGATATACACCAGGTATGTATGCAGACAGTCAGTCAAAAGATGGATAAAAAGTGTGACCACACTGTTGAAGCAAAAATAGGCACACAAAGAATAAAAACAAAAAATCTGACATATTTCTGGGCTATCTGAATCCTTCCTGCAAACAAAAGCTCTTTTTGATACTTGTGGATTGTAACTCTAGAAGGAGCAGATTTGTGCTTTTATGTAGGTCAGCCTTTAAATCACAATACCTGTGAACACTTATGTCCACAACATGAAGAGCATGATTCATTTCAAGTAGAATTGGGTGCCTTATGAACTGTTTGGCTAATCAAAAGTCTGATGTATAGAAATAATATCATGTATGCCATAATGCTTCTTAATCAGTCATACTTATTAATTTCAAAGTGTTTACAACCGTAGGTTATAGTATATATATGTAAGGGCAAAATAAATCCTCTGTATTGTTTTATATGTATGGTCTCTAAAACATGACTGAAAATATAAACATGACAAACTTCATTGCAGCTCCATCAACAGGGTAAGTTAAATGGACTCCCACTGTTGGAAGCTGAGGTACTGCAGGTCCATGCCCCGCCTTTTGTTTCCAAAGAGACCAATTCAAGCCAGGTGATTGCTCCAGCTTTCAGCCGTGTCCAGAGGAGGAGGAGCTTCATTAAGAAAGTATGTATCATTATTATTATTATTATTGTTATTATTATATTACACAGGATCACAGAAAAACAAATTGTCTGCTGCTTGCGGTATTTCATGTGTCTTAAACTAAAGACACTTATACTACTTACTAAAGCATACTACTGTGCTGAGTCCAAATCTGTAGTTGGATTTAGCCTAGGACGTCAGGTTCTGAAGTTGTGAGAGATTACAAAAACTTGTTCACATTAACAAACGTGTAAATAATAAGTTCACTCGAGTCTTTATGCAATACACATGCACTGTTCAAAAGTGCTTTAGGCACTTGCTTTTGCGGTTGTGAGAGTCTGCACTTGATCACTGCAGAAACCAGCAGTAATTGCCCATCATGTTGGGGTTGAAGCTGCCTTGATATCTTGTTTCCGTGGTGTCAATATCCTTGTTGGATTGTTCTCCATGTTCATCACTTACATCACCCATATTTGGACTGAAAAAATCCAGATGAGAATGCAAAAAATGCATTTTGAGTGACATTTGGCAGTCGAGTTGCTGATACGCTGCTAACATGTTGCTTACAAGTTCAACATAGTTTTCAGCCCGATGGTTGCCAAGAAAGTGTTACACAACTAGCAGAAATGCATCCCAAGTAGAAAGTTCAAGCATGTTCAGTTTGGAGCTGAACGCATCATTTTGCAGATGTCAAAAATTCCAACAAAAATTCCTGCTTTTAGCTCAGGAATTTTTTTCCAAACCTATCCTTCAGAATACTGGAGGCCATTTCCATTACCATCAATTGCCATGTCAAAGTATTAGGCCCAGTTTAATGTGAAGTGGTGGAAGTTACACTTTTAGTGGATCAACCAGTGATGCATGTAGCACATTGTATCGGCAAACAGTGTGTTCAACTCTGGATGGCCACTGCTTCACTTTGTAATGATTGTTATCATCACAACTGTTCCATAGGCACAGAAAGGACATGTGTTCTGTGTACCCCAACTGTAGACTCAACAGCAGTGCCACAACCTTCAGGTCACCACAAATGTCCCAGTTGTGATTTGAATAGTTAATCAGCTTCCATTGACTCATGTGTCTCTTTCATTCCCACAGCATGAGCAATAGGAACAGAAAGCTTTTTGTTACTCTGATTGCATGGGGTGTATTTAGCACAAATATAGCAAAGATTGTCTGGATGGTTAACACAGCTCCACCTACTCATCTTTAGGATAAAACACACCAATAGACTTGCTAGCAAAATAAGAAAACAGTTCTGTAAACTATAAGCTTGCGCTTGGCCAATCTTGCATTATATAGAGGCTTAGCAACTGCTGACGCTGCAGGAACACGCTGCTGCCATGATGTGTTACAAACGCGGGCTCATTTACCACGTAGTGGTAGTACTTGGCCTTTAACTTAAGATTTAGACGTCCAAGGTGAATTTTGACTTCAGATTTGGAATCAGCACACTATATTTCATGTAAATAACATGTTTTATTCCCAGTAGCAAAATCTTTGTTGTCCTGTGTTATTATTAGTGTTATAGAGTAAACAAAAAAACAGACTATCTGCAGAACAGTGGCTCAATTCCTTGACAGCAAGAAGTCCTGGGTTCAGCCCTGGGCAGGGCCCTTCTTTGCAATGCTTGAATGTTCTTCCAGGTTAATGCTTCATGTCTGGGCCCAGGGCACTCTTGCAAAAGAGTTTCTTGCTCATGCGTTTTTCTTTTTTGCAGAAGAGGAGAGATCGTGGTGCAGAGACTCTGTCTAATGGAGAAGCAGCCAATCGCGCTGAAGTGTCATCAGCAACAGAAGACATCAGTGTTCCAAAGGATTTGGATCTTATTGCTTTACCAGAGCTATGCTTCCCAGGTATTCTGTGTAAATTTCCATTGTGACAAACTAAACATTACTGAGGATTAAGCTGAATAGCACTGCTGCACACACTCATAATAAATACAGAATTACACAATAATCCAGTCTGTTGCTTGAGTAATCTATTCTTAGGCAATGACTGTATCTAGACTGATAGGTTTTTACTAATGCCAGGTATTCTTCTTTCTTTCTTCGTGCTTCGTGCATCATGCTTAGATGCATTTTTCCAGTCTAAGCATTAGAAGTCCCATTTTCCTGCTCTTTAATCTAGGTTTAGAGGCATTATGAAATTGCATTTGCATATAGCCACTTTCACTGGCAGGCAGGACGTTTCCACTCTTATTGTTTTGTCTCTTGGAGACACTGACAGTAGGATTAAATTAACGAGCATCTGTGCATTTTGTTGTATGGCATAATCTTAAAATATCTCTGTTTTTTTTTTTCATCTAGGTGGTCTTGAGTTAGCCAGTGAGCAGAAACAAGACAGTTATCACTTCCTGGTTTTTACTGACATGTTTGGGAACCGAACCCATGGAGTCGTGGTGCAATACTACAGAGCTGTGCCGGTACAAATGCATACTCTCAATTTAACAGAAGGACATGCTAGGACTAATCAGTGCAGGCAATCAGTATTACTCATTTGCTTCCTTTTGTGTCAGTCCTGTCAGGAAGGTGTCTTCCAGAACGGTCACAGGGGAAGCTCAACTAAAGCACGTTTCTACGCACCCTTTGCTGTGTGTATCATCTCCAAGTTCCCCTACTACAATGCCCTGAAAGACTGCCTGTCATGGTAACTTCTTTTGAACATACAGTTGATAAATAACCTTGACCTTGGTTGTGTTTTACTTTGTGCATTTAAATTAATCTTTCATTTGGCCTCCTTCCTGCACATGCTCAGTCTCCTGGTCCAGCTTCATACTGCAAGACAAGCCGATTTTGAGGAGACAGTGAAGGAGTTTTCAGCCAAGCTGTCCCTTGTGCCGTTACCCCCTCCTGGACAGCTGCATGTGGTCAGGAAAAACTTTTCTTTCTCCATCAGATAACTCCACCTTATTGTCTTTGTCTCAGACAGCTCTGATAGAACATTATAGTAAAATTCTTCTCTTTGTTAGTCTTTCAGTCTTCGTCCTCTTCAAGTATATCTTCCATCAAGAGAGGATCAGGACAGTCCTGTTGTTGACATCGACCTGCATCTGCCTTTCCTCTGTTTTACTCACACCGTATTGCTCCAGGTACTGCATATGGCAGCGTGGTATTGCATTTAGCATTTAAATATGACAGAAAATATGAGCTCCTAAGTATTTTTTCACTCTTCAGGTGTTGTCCTACCTTCTCCAAGAGCAGCGACTGGTCTTGTTCTCCTGTGACTGGGCCAGACTCACTCTTGTTGCAGAGTGTCTGCTGTTGTACCTCCAGGTTAGTGTAAAGAACATCGTGTTAAAGTGCCCATATTGGCTTATTTTTCATTTCTAAATATTTTAGCCGTGTTTTCTCTTTCAGCCTCTGTCCTGGCAGCAGCCTTATGTTCCCGTCTTGGCGAGAGGAATGTTGGACTTCATAATGGCTCCCACTGCCTTTCTCATGGGCTGTCACATCAGTCATTTTGAAGAGGTTGCTGCAGTAAGTACAATGCTGTCGTTATCAGCGTTTAAACATTAGGCTTTTTGTGTCTACGTGTGCTTTTTTTTAAAACCATAATGAGGGAGTACACTCTTGGTTTCCTTCCTTGCTGACAACAGATAGATCGTGGAAACCTTTCTTATCTAAGGAAGTGGTGTTTTAAATATTTGGGGATTTTAGCTTAAGCTTATAATAACCTTTACAGTAATTACTAGACGTACATTGAAGAAAATAAATAATAAATTAAAATTTTCTTTGTAAATTGTCTCAGTTGAGCTCACATACAGCATCCAACAATAGCTGTTTGTTCTCATCTGTATTCGTCTTTATTCAAGCTGAGTCCACATATTCTACAGAGGCAGTCTGTTTGTCAGACTGAGATCTTCTGTTAGGCTGGATTGTACTCTACTGTACCGATTGTACCTACAATATATACGTCTGTATGTGCTCATTTGTGGGAATAGGAGACAGAAGACCTCATTCTTGTGAACATCGATGATGGCAGCATTCAGACATCGTGGTGCGAAACAGTCGACCTGCCTGCTATCCCTCTGGTTGCAGCTGAGAGCTTTACATCAAGGTAACAAACATGTGCTTCAATGTAAAAGTAGACTGCTTAATTGATAGTGTGACAATAAAAGGAACTATTATGCTTTTACTTATTTTGTGTACTCTTATAGTGTTGGTGCCCTTATTAGATTTCAGTAAGTTAGATCCACAAATGTCAACACAATGCCTGTGAGCCAAGATTTTGTTTCTGACAGTTGTGTCAAGCTGACATCAGGTTGGCACTGAACAGGAAGTGTTGGCCAGGGGGCAGCCAATCAGAAGAAAGTAGACATAGATTAAGAGGCCTTTAAGAAACAGTAGTTAAAACCATTTATTTCAGGCAGATGGACAGTATAAGATGAAAAAGGGCCTGTTTAGAATGTTCAGCTGCTCTAAAATAAGAATATGGAGTTGGAAATGGAGTGACCAGATCCCAACAAGCTAAATATGCAGGAATTTGTGTGGGACAAAGTGGAACACATCAACAATGCTAAGAGGTATATTTAACTTAAAATACAATACAATAAATTCTACATGTTGGTGGCTTTTCATTTAGTAAGAACAGGACAAATATATTTTATTTCAAAGTCTCTTGCTAAATAGATACAAGCTTTTTATCCTAATGAGTATGCATAAGGCTCGTTAACATTTTTCTGAATATAACAAAAAGCCTTCCCTTTACAAAAGTGCTTGTTCTGCAGAATCAGTCAAAATGTGGGACAGACACGAAATAAAAATTCTGTGCAGTCCAGCATAAACAGCAACATCTGGTCACCCTAGCTAAAAATGAGCATAACATGTCTGTTTATAGAGAGAAGCATTATACAGTGGGGCAAAAAAGTATTTAGTCAGCCACCGATTGTGCAAGTTCCCCCACTTAAAATGATGACAGAGGTCAGTAATTTGCACCAGAGGTACACTTCAACTGTGAGAGACAGAATGTGAAAAAAAAAAAATCCATGAATTCACATGGTAGGGTTTGTAAAGAATTTATTCGTAAATCAGGGTGGAAAATAAGTATTTGGTCAATAACAAAAATACAACTCAATACTTTGTAACATAACCTTTGTTGGCAATAACAGAGGTCAAACGTTTACTATAGGTCTTTACCAGGTTTGCACACACAGTAGCTGGTATTTTGGCCCATTCCTCCATGCAGATCTTCTCAAGAGCAGTGATGTTTTGGGGCTGTCGCCGAGCAACACGGACTTTCAACTCCCGCCACAGATTTTCTATGGGGTTGAGGTCTGGAGACTGGCTAGGCCACTCCAGGACTTTCAAATGCTTCTTACGGAGCCACTCCTTTGTTGCCCGGGCGGTGTGTTTTGGATCATTGAAGATGAAACGAGGCTGGGTCTTCCAACATGACAAAGTTCTCACTGATGGAAGGAGGTTTTGGCTCAAAATCTCACGATACTTGGCCCCATTCATTCTGTCCTTAACACGGATCAGTCGTCCTGTCCCCTTGGCAGAAAAACAGCCCCATAGCATGATGTTTCCACCCCCATGCTTCACAGTAGGTATGGTGTTCTTGGGATGCAACTCAGTATTCTTCTTCCTCCAAACACGACGAGTTGAGTTTATACCAAAAAGTTCTACTTTGGTTTCATCTGACCACATGACATTCTCCCAATCCTCTGCTGTATCATCCATGTGCTCTCTGGCAAACTTCAGACGGGCCTGGACATGCACTGGCTTCAGCAGCGGAACACGTCTGGCACTGCGGGATTTGATTCCCTGCCGTTGCAGTGTGTTACTGATGGTGACCTTTGTTACTTTGGTCCCAGCTCTCTGCAGGTCATTCACCAGGTCCCCCCGTGTGGTTCTGGGATCTTTGCTCACCGTTCTCATGATCATTTTGACCCCACGGGATGAGATCTTGCGTGGAGCCCCAGATCGAGGGAGATTATCAGTGGTCTTGTATGTCTTCCATTTTCTGATGATTGCTCCCACAGTTGATTTTTTCACACCAAGCTGCTTGACTATTGTAGATTCACTCTTCCCAGTCTGGTGCAGGTCTACAATTCTTTTCCTGGTGTCCTTCGAAAGCTCTTTGGTCTTGGCCATGGCGGAGTTTGGAGTCTGACTGGTTGAGGCTGTGGACAGGTGTCTTTTATACAGATGATGAGGTCAAACAGGTGCCATTCATACAGGTAACGAGTGGGGGACAGAAAAGCTTCTTACAGAAGACGTTACAGGTCTGTGAGAGCCAGGGAATTTCCTTGTTTGAGGTGACCAAATACTTATTTTCCACCCTGATTTACGAATAAATTCTTTACAAATCCTACCATGTGAATTCATGGATTTTTTTTTTCACATTCTGTCTCTCACAGTTGAAGTGTACCTCTGGTGCAAATTACTGATCTCTGTCATCATTTTAAGTGGGGGAACTTGCACAATCGGTGGCTGACTAAATACTTTTTTGCCCCACTGTATGTTCAAACTGAGGTTTGGCATGCAACTCTTTCAGCTCGAATCACATCAACTTTTGAACTAAATGTTACAACTGCTGCCCTAAAAACTGCCTAAATGAAATTACAAAGGCAGTGAATTTTAAATGAAGTCCTTTTTTTAAAAAAAATACATATTTGGGTTGTATGTATGTCTGTGTCTGTGTGCAGGGCAGAGAGTCTGCAGCTTCATTTTGACCTGGAGCTGTGCCATCTTGCAGCTGGAACCGATGCTAATGCTCTGCGATCTCAACGCAGAGACTGGCAGAGACGGCTCAACACACAGATACAAAATATCGCCCTAGAATTGGTGGTCAACATCTTCAGGTACAGCTTTGCAAATGTCATAGAAATAAATGTTTACTATTATACAAACTGGGTATATTTAAAATCATTTTATCACTCTCCCTCTCTTTCTTTGCTTCAATTCCATGTATATGGATGGTTTTGTCAGTGGGGTGCAGGACTTCCTAAGCCATGAACACAGGGTTTTTAACAGCGAGGAATTTCTGAGAACGAGGGAGCCAGCAGACCAGTTGTTTTACAAGAAGGTACACTCCCACCTCTACAAACTAAAAAAGCGCCCACTGGTAAACACAAAAACGCTAACTGCTCTTACGCGTTTCTCTTTGTTGCTATCTCAGGTATTAGAAACTCACATCTTCCACTCATTCCTGCGTGACCGGCTAAACAGGAAATGGGACACCTTCAGCCGGATGGAGCAGAACACGCGTAATCTCATGCACAAGTATGATAAGAGCATGATGTCATCACCGGTTTCAGTGTGAATGTTAATCTGTTCCAACATTACACGTTTTGTCAAACAATCTCAGGTTGTAGCTCTCAAACAGGTACAGCAGGTGTCCACTGTCTTAGTGTAATTTACTTGTGAGTCATTACTCAGCATTTTCCTGTCTGTACTCCTTGCAATATACTGAGGCTGAAACTGAATCCAAGATTATCTCAGAGCTGCTCTACCTGTTAAACGAGCAGCAGCTGTTTTGGCAGTACATTATTAATATCATTAATTGTGTTTTGGAGGGAGGAGGGGGGGGGAGGAGAGCTACTCTGGGTGAGTTTGTAAAATGTAGATTTTTGCATTTTTTAACTGCTAAAGTGACCCACATGCTGAAAAGGTTTGTGTAGATACCAGTGTATGAATAGCCTTTTTGTGTAGTGCTTTTTAGTAATTTATTTAGCTTTTTGTGCCAGAGGGGAAAAAATAAATCACTATAAGTAAAGACTGTTATTTCAGCCCTTCATCACTCTCTTTGAATGAGGACCAGTCAAATCATACAAATTTTTGAAACTGGTCAAAAGGACCACAAAATTCATATTAAACAATAGTGAATGTCATCTTACATGCTAATGCTGATCTTTTATTTCAGTAAATTACATTTCTCTGACTTCTTGTCTTGGTCAGAAAATGTAAGTCTTATATAAATCTGCTTGGGGTTTTGACTATAAGGTGTGAATTTGGGGTTATAATATATAATAAATTAAAAAAGAGATTAAATGGTTCTTACTTGCTGCCCTAAAAATATAATCATTTAACAAAACAAGCGCACAAAGGTTAGGATCGAGAAGTTAGAGCTAAGGTGCTCATGACTCATGAAACTCATAATGAATAACTAGATTGAATGACTTTTGTTGTGGTCATGCATTTGTTCCAGTGCTGGTTGCAATTGACATTAAATCAGGATTTTCATTAGAATACTTTGCTTTGGAGATGTTTTTACTGTCATCACATAACATGTCAGCTAGTTTGCTGACTTGGCCTCTGGGGATAACAAGCTTCCAGTGCAGGCAACAGATTTGTTGGCCAAAAATTCCTCCTCTGTCCTTGGTCATAATTTGCAAATTCATATAAATAGAAAATAAAACACCATAAAAGACAAATACATAGAATATGATTAACAGCTATGTCAGAATAGATTTTTAGCAAATGCAGTCCTTTTTTGCTGTTTTGCACAGAGTATGCAACCAAAGCCAGCTGAAGAATGATTGGTCAGTAAAACTCAGACTTTTTTTTTCATTCAGATATTTGTTTATAGAGATTTTACAGTCATAAATGACATGTTAAAAATGCATCCTCTGTAAATAAATAGATTTGTCTGATTCAATTACTTTCACCTGATTGCTGTCATCACCAACCATAAAGAAAACACAATCTGTGCCTCAATCATTTTTCTATTCAGGAATCGTGGAATGACGGAGTCTCCCCGGCGTCCTCCTATGTCTGAGCTATCCAGGTCTGGCTACAGAACATATGCCAGCCCTGACAACAAGCTGAGCAAAAGGCTGGGAGCCAGCCTGCCAAATCTGGTGCAGTCTGTCAGTGAAACTTTACCCATCATCAGGCCCAAAACAGTCTGCAGGAAGATGACACCTGATATTGGTCAGTCCCAGTTAAGGAAAAGTGAAAGTGATTTAGCCAAGTAGCAATCAGTTTCTAATTTTGTTTGTCTCCCTTCAGGTTTAAAGTCCCCCAAGAAAGCAGTGAAAGTTTTCCGTCTTCCAGAATTCCCTCCTCCGCTGGCCTACCACTATGTCCAAAACTATTATTCTGACATGATTGCTTCACTGGGGAAAGCTATTAATGCTACACCACCGGAAGAGTCTGCTCTACTGGCCAGGTACGAGAACGAAGAAAGCTGAAATCTCATATAAAGTAGAAATTTATAAAAATGTACAAGGAAATAGGTTCACGTTTCTTCAATAAATTGTATAAATTTTTGGATGGATGGATGGATGTCTCTATTTAAGTCATTTTAACAATATCTGAACCTTATATGGTGTCAGATCCCTAACCATCTTATCTATTTCTCTGTTCAGGTACCATTATCTGCGTGGTTTGGTCAACACTGTGTCCAACAGGCGTCTTGATGCATTAGAGGACTTCCAGAGTCTGTACAAGACAGACTCTGATATTTTTCCCTCTCAGATGGTTAAGTCTTTAGTGGACTCTTTGCCAGAGTCTGAACGTTTACAGGTCAGTTCAGGTTGTCATGACTGTGTGTTTTACTCTCCCTGCAGATATAAACCCTGTTGCCTAGAACCACCTTAGTTAATTACACCTTTAGCCACTTAAACACAATATACTTGTGTTTAAGTAACCATAGTTTTCTTCTTTCTTTACAAACTACCCTCAGTAAGATTGTGAGGTGTTAACAGCATCAAATATCATGTCAGCAACTCAGTTTCTCATCACAGGATAAGTAGGTGATTGCAGATTATTTTAACAGTAATGACTTTCGGTGCAAAAAAGGGCAAGTCCACTGCTTCCACCTCACCTTCTAGTCTAAATGAAGTCCATCTTAGTGGTTTGTGTGTAATCTTACTGACAGTTAAATAAATAAACAAAGGCCTCTGCCATAATGTTGAAATCTCCCGACAGGCGGATAGAAAGGCTGAACTCAAACGGCTTATCAGTCGAGTCAAAAGGGACCAGGAGCGGGAATGTGCGGGCCGTGGAAACGGGCACGAGGAAGGCACCATAAAGAGATTCCAGCTGCCGACAAAATACATGCAGCTTGAGGAGTTTGTGAAATGTGTCCAGGAGTCTGGCATTGTTAAAGACCAAGGAACTATTCAGAGACTCTTTGATGCTCTAACTGTAGGTAGGTACTTATTTATTCAACAAGACTTTATGCATAAAACTGGGAGACTGCTTTGTACTCTCTCACTAAAGCATGTCAGAATTGGTAAAGCACGCATGCACACACTCACAGGATATTTCCTGTGTCCTTGCCCTTCTTCCTCTCTTTTTCCAAGAAAATATTTATTCTTCGGGTTAAACATTACCTCACTCTTTCTTGAAGGCATAACCAGAGCTTCACTGGGCATTCGTTGCCCTATGACCTCTTTTTATTTGCTGTTTACTTTTTGCACATACTCGAGGTGTTCTCAGTCGGAACAGAGGTGACTTTTTCAGTAAAAGAAGCATCAGTTCACAAGGTGCAAGTAGTTCCACAGTCCCTGATCTGACAACTTTCATGTTAGCTAAGATTTTTCTTGTGTTGGTTTTAGATATTAAAGCTTTGGCGTGTGTAGTAAAGATTTTCAGTTCCAGTAGTAATAATAATTTGGGAAAGAGTGTCACTAAGAAAGGGGGAGAAAAACTGATGCTTTTGCAAAACATATGTGATTGAAAAGAAGGAAGGAAGCTTACAGTGAGAACTTATCTTTGCCTGCACACTGGGATTTTGGAAAACACCTTCTTTCTTTTTTTTTTTTCTGTCATAACATCCTGTTGGAGGTTGTGACAGGCTAATGTCAGGTTTTCCTTTCTACTTTCACTGCGGAGGATAAGATTCAGAGTCACATCAACAGGATTTGGATCTCCTTTTGCATTGTAAATGTATTATAATTACTGTTTCCTATTATAAGTTCCTGTTGTATAGTCACTTAAAGTGGTGTTTATATAAAAATGACTACAACATAACACATGGTTATGTAGTAATTTTAGAACGTGTTACGAAAGCGTTGATGTTAAATAAAAAAAGGCAGTCAGGCGGTGACTGTGTGGGATTCAGTGGGTGAGAACATAGTTTCCTATCTCTCTGGGTGGTTGGTTGGGTGTGGGGGTGCACAGAGGTGATGCACTGTATGTGGCCATTGTTGGAGTACAGTAGGGATTGCAACTTGCAGTCGCTCACTCTGCAGGCATGCTTGGAAAGAGAAACAGAGCTGACTCAGAGAGCAAGCAGATGCCTGTTTATGAGAGTTTGTGACACAATTCTGGGTTTATGACAACTTAAAGACTTATTCCTATCTGAAGGCTTTAGTATGAACTTTTATTCTTAAATGTTCTTCTTTTTATTTTACTCTTAATTGTTTTAATTGCAACATATTTACTTAAAGGTGCAAATTGCCAGCGTTGATGATATTTGAACATCTACATTGTAATGTTTTGCAGTAAATTGTGGCTGACTGACTCTTTAAAAATGATTTTTAAAAACCCATAATTAATCACATTAGAACATTTTTGGAATATCTGCTATAGACAGAGGAAATATTATTGATATGATAAACACAAATAGAGCCACTTATAGCTTGTTTGCTTGAGGATGAAACACACATTTTTGGATTTGAACCTGGGTGTTTTATGAATTTTAACCAACTATTGTTTTTCATCGTGCCTTCCTGTTTATTCATATATTAATATGTATCTTAGGTATTTGTTTGATATGTTTATAACAGTGATTTTGATAAATTCTCTACAAATAAAGTTGATTATTTTTATTAAATGATGTTTAAAATGAGGTTTTAAACTGTTGCAGACCAAGTAGGTCTGATACTTATATATCAGACCTACTATCCACAAACTCTCTTCAGTTGTTTTGAAAGTGTGTGTTTGTTTGATGCAGGTCATCAGAAGCAGGTCAGTCCAGATTTGTTCAAGGTTTTTTACACCATCTGGAAAGAGACTGAGGCTGAGGCACAAGAGGTCTGTACTGTACTTTACACTACTTTAAACAAATTACGATGGGAGAATTAACAGTGATTTGCGGTTCTGTGTAGATTATAATTTAAATTATAAACCTACTATTAAGTTTTGTTTCTGCAAAAGGGGAAAAAGTGCCATTCTTTAAGTTAAAATTTCAGTTTATTTTCTTGAAATTCAAATAATTACAATTATTTTGAATTATTTTCTCAGATCTATGAGGTGGTAACTCAAAATTCTGAGATTAAAAACCTGAAATTTTGGACTTATGGATGACAAAAGATTCTTTTGTTTTTTCAGTGGCAGAAACTTGGCAGAAGCTTCAATAGTTTACACTGTAGTTGAACAAATTGGCACTTTATGCAGGTTTTTGTGTTCGTTTGATCTGAAGGTTTGTCTGCCAACATCTGTTTTGGAGCACATTGAGGCCAACGAGTGCGTCTTCAAGGTGTCGTCTTCAGTAAAGACGAGCCGCGGAGTGGGGAAAATCGCCATGACTCAGCGACGGCTCTTCCTGCTCACGGATGGACGGCCAGGATACGTGGAGGTGGCACAGTACCGAGATTTAGATGTGAGATTAAAAGAAGAGAAATCCCGAGATACAAATACAGCTCTGCCCAGTAAGATAAGACTTGAAACGGCAATCTATAGTAGATGTTGTCTTTGTGTATTTTTGTTTTTTCTTTTAGGAAGTAAAGGTCTCCTCAGCTCCCTTCATGCTCCTGCGAATCCCAGGCCTGAAGCTTCGTGTCCGGGGAAGGAAGGAAACTTTTGAAGCTAATTTGAAAACGGAGACTGAGCTTTGGAACCTAATGGTCAAAGAGATGTGGGCCGGGCGCTTCACAGCTGACCAGCACAAGGTAAATCTGTGATGAAGAGGCTGTGTGAGTGTTGCTGTGAGGGAGCATAGAGGAAAATGATAAGATTCATCAGGACAAAGGCAAATTTATTGAGTTACCTTGCTCGTTTATTATTCATACCTCGTGTTTATTCAGGCATCAGTTTGAGTGTGTGTCAGTTTCTGTGAGGGAGTGGTTGAAATTCCCTCAGTTATACATGAACACAAATAGGCACACTTGAACAAACACAGGGGGTTTCCTTTGTGAAACCAAAAGATGTAACTGTAAAATATCTGTCTGTCACATTTACCCCCCTCACTGTTGTTCTCTTCTCTTTATTTAAAATGTTGTCATTTCTCACTTCCTTTGATTGTCAGTTTCTATAGTCAGGCAGCCTGTGATGACTGTCCAACTTGTCTGACAGGATAAACATCTACAGCACTGCTTAGTCACATGTAAATCTTGTTTGATCGTTGATTATTTCAGTTGTAATTGCCTATATTTACAGCTTGTCCTATTTGTATATCATGTCAATATAAGTATTTTTGGGTGTGATAAGTTTATTGAGACCATAAAAAAAAAATAGTAAACT
Source organism: Neolamprologus brichardi (assembly GCF_056152115.1). Lineage (NCBI taxonomy): Eukaryota > Metazoa > Chordata > Actinopteri > Cichliformes > Cichlidae > Neolamprologus > Neolamprologus brichardi. Next base: position 14,736,269 of record NC_142124.1, on the reverse strand, counting down.
AAGATATAGTCATTCTGAAAAAGAGTGACCATATATCTTTAATTTGACTTGATTTGATTGGTCAATGCATTATGAAGACTGAAATATATGTATGACCTCTGAGATGGATCGTAGCCATAAGCATCGCCTTCTCTTTTTTTTTTTAACAAAAAATTCTGTCTCTCTATAAATCTTTCTCTCAGGACCCCCAGTACATGCAGCAAGCTCTGACCAATGCCTTATTAATGGACGCAGTAGTGGGAAGTCTTCAGAGCAGCAAGGCTATCTATGCTGCTTCTAAGCTGGCTTACTTTGACCGCATCAAGATGGAAGGTAGAGAAAGATGTGCTTTGTCATGGTTATGGACATATTTGCGTAATAAAACTGTGCTCGTTTGGAAACTTTATGACTCATCGAGACTACAGTAATCTTTCACTTTGAGTTTGTGCTTTCATCACCTGGTTAAGGTTAGTTGCTTCTCTTTGCTTTGTCTCCAGTCCCAATGATGGTTCCCAAGACAACTGCAGAGATACTAAAGCACAAAATTAACCCTTCGCTGGAACTTGCTTCACCTCAGGCTGTGGATGTTCTTCTCTACACATCAGGTACACACACACACACACACACACACACACACACACACACACACACACACACACACACACACACACACTCACACAGACACACAGCTTGTCCCGTAAACGAGCAGTTTCTCCACCATTTCTCATCAACACTGTTACAACAAGTTTCAGCCTCTTCCCCTTTTTTATTGGTCATTGTGGGAGTCGATGATGTGATTGGCTCTTTGGAGCAGCAGAGCAATTTCCCATTCTAACTGTGACACTAACGCACATGCACTGACATATATGTTGACTAATGCACAAAAAAAACAACAACCTGGTGTTTATCTGTCATCACTGTGGCACACACTGACATAAAAAACATGCAGATGCAATAAAGTTTCTCAACCACACTTCCTCCCCAGTCTTATATTACAGTAAACAGCAAAAGGAATTGCAAGATATTTAAAAACATGCTGGGAAGGAAACCTCTCAATCTCTTAAATAAATGGTCATAAATATGTGGACTCTCTTCTTTTTATTGTGAGCTGTGAAATCATAGGAAAGCACAGGATAAGTGCTTTACATAGTGATTACAAAACTGCAGTTGGAATGGCTGTATGGGCTGTCTGGGTCCTGGGAAGGCCATGACTGAGGGTGTGCAAATGGTTTTTGGGTTTTTTTTGTTTTTGTTTTATCAAGGCAGTGTGTCTGGGATCATTGTGATGCTGAAAAAGTAAGCTTTTAATATTTCAGGGTGTAAAAGTCTCAGGGTACTTCTTTTCTCTCATAATTCTGTCAATTTAAAAAAAAAGACTCTACTTCTTTCTAAAAGGAAGTATAAAGAACAGACACTGACATAAGTTATGAAGAAATGTAAGGACTGCAGAAGTAGGGCTGTTTGATTCGTGGTGTCACAAAATAAACTGTTTACGGCAATATTTTTTCATCATTTTGATGGTCACTGTAGTGGCTATATTAATTTCTTAAAGTTCTCTCTTTCTCTTATAGTTTATATAACCACACTACAGACGGACAAGCGCTTGTCGTTAGCAACAACAACGGTAACAGCATCGCGTGTCCGCTTGTTTATGTTCCACATAAACCTTTCACAATAAAGCTCAAGATCCTGTTGAGACTTTTCAAAATAAACTGAATCACGTGAAAGAGCAGATTATTTACGGATGAGAATTAAAAAAAGAGCCGCCAGGTGCTAAAAAATAAACCTTAGACTCAAACGTTAGAACAGGCTTTTCCCCGCAGCACGCTGTGTAATAAATACTCACAAAGAAAACGGCGGCCGTTACAACTTATGTCTAAAAATGTATAGTTTCATGCATCGGTTATACAGTCATTGGTTAAAACACTGGAGTCCAGCTACATGACGCGCAGCTGGAAACATTTCCCGCAAGTCGAGCTGCCCGAGATTCACAGAATTTACAGAAAATGTTACATTTTTGTGATTTATATCGTTATCGGACGATAGAATTCTTATATTGGGATATGAGATTTTGGTCATATCGCACAGCCCTATGCAGAAGGTTGTTTTTTTTTAAGTAATTACTTTAGGGCTTTTTTTCTGTCCTAATTAGTTGTTGACTGTAAACAAGGGGAAGAGAGTTTGTGTAATAAAAGTCTCTGTCTGGACCTGTGGACTGTTGTTGGCTGGCGGCTTGATCCTGACAGGCCAAAGGGATGAGTGATTTGATGAGAATGCAGATCATTTTATGGCCTTCACAGTCACCTGATTTAAACACCTAAGAAGACACAGTAAACTGTGCGTTCCACCACACCGGAAAAACATTAAATAACATAGAATATATATATATATTTAATGATATTCATCCTTATATTAGTGTAAAGCAATAGAAGAGTAACTGCCAAGGAAGTGAAACTATCTTTTTGTAGTTTGTGGTTTATTTATTTCTTTTCTTCCTTTAATATGTCACCTATGAATTGTGGTTATTATTTGTGGCCTTAGTTGTTTAGTGCATCCTTGATTTTTATCCTGGGGCACCGACAGCCTGGCACATTATATGGCAGGAAGACCGTGAGTGAAAAGCTTTAAAAAAAGATCCACAGAGCCATTCAGTGGCCTTCAGCAGGCAGCCATCTGGGTCCACTTAAATACATGCTGGTGGCAGACTAACCCCTGCCACTAGCATAGTCACACTCAGTGATCCACACATTAACAAACACATTTCAGTTCTTCTGTAGCAGTCTGCTGCTCTTTGGGATTTCTGCTGGTGAAAAAGAACAAATCTGGCCATTCAGGTCCTCCCTCCCCGGCCCTCTCGGACTCTTTCTCCCTCTCCGGTTTGAATATAGGTCACTGAATTGAGTTCCTGGCACAGATCCGGTTCACACCCCCTCTCCTCTCCTCTCTGTTCTCACCACACTTTTTTCTTTTTCTAACTTTTTCACTTCATAAGTCCTCTTACCTTCTGTTCCACTGCCCTTTTCTGCTCCTTGACGTAAAAACACAGGATGTTACTTTTTTTTTCTTCCCCATGAGCTGGGGCATTTTTTAAAAGTGCTGAATCCGTTGGGAGAAATCTGACCGTTGGATTGGTTGGGTGGAGTCGAGCTGCAAAATAACGTTGACATGAAGTGTTTCCCTTCACTGGAAGAAAACTCCTAAGTAGCCACTGGAGTAGAAGACATAGAAATCTGTAAAAGTAATATTCACTGCAGGCCAAGTGTAATGATAGGGTGTTGAGAAATAACTGATAAACTCTATGTGTGTGTGTGTGTGTGTGTGTGTGTGTGTGTGTGTGTGTTTTCTATTTCAGGTCAATTATGGGTATCGGTAAATAAGGGGAAGGTGATGGTGTTTGATGCCTCCAGCTGGTCCCTCACACACACCTGCCACGTTGGGAATGCCAGACTGGTGAGAGGAACACATGAAACGAATAATCAGGCTCAGACTGCTCTAAATGATTGTTTCCAGACATTTTTACTTAACGTCTGGTGCATGACTCGGGTTATCAGCGCAAAAACTCCACCCATCTGCTGTTCAAAACTTTATTTCGAAAGGGCAACCAATCAGAAGAAAGCTAAAACATCTTGTTTAAGACAACGGATGAAATTGATTTTTTTAAACTTTAGAACTACAGCAGTTAAGCTCTAATGTAAATACAACATGGAGCTGGAAATGAACATTGTAGGTCCACCCTTAACACAGTTACAATTTTATTTTTATTCATGAAAATATTTGTATTCAGTTATATGGGTTGGCTGATGCCTGTCCCAGATGTGACAAGGCAAAAAGGAGGAGTACGCTATGGACACGTTGCTTGGCTAAGGGCTAAAACACACAGGCAGTCAGGCATTCCTGACCAGATTCACCAGTTAGCCTAACCTGCATGTATTTGGATTGTGGGAGGAGACTGGAGTATTGGAGGGAGAGGGAAAACTTTCCAACTCCACACAGTTCAAATCCACTGACCAGTTGTGTCAGTGGATTTGAACCTGGGACTGTCTTGCTGTGATATAACAGTGCCATAGACTGCACTACTGTGCTATGCATGAAAATCAAAAGAAAAGACCCAAAAAAGCAGTAGTAAATATTCAAATTTGATCCTTTCACACAGTTAACCCTCTACATGTTAAACTGGCTTCTCTAAACTTCTGCTAGTAGTCTTTTTTCCACCACTAAATAAAAACACCTGGCCAGATGTTTGCTCATCGCTGAACTAAATCAGCAGATAAGCACACCACAGACATCAGGTACATATTAAGTATATATATTAAGTGGTTTTTGTTTCTCCTTCTCTGGCTTCACTTCAAACATTATCTTTCAACATGAAATCGTTGGGAATCCAGTGTGTTTTGAATAGTTTACATTCCCTCAAAGAACAAAGCATTTTCCAGTGATAGCTGGCTGGAGGGTTGGAAGCACCAGCCAGTGGTCGAGCTTCATAAACATTTTCTCCAGGAGAAAGGATTTGTGAGGTTTTAAGACACTTCTTAAGTCTAACCCTTACTTCAACTGTGCAGTTCAGTTACATGAAATATGTTGGAAGTGTGAGACAGAGATGGGCGGAGTATGTGTTTTCACTTATAAAACACTGGCATGACGATTTCTAACTTTCACCAGCAGCGTGAAAACAGCTGTTGAGAAAATATCATGAAATTATTGTAGATAAAGTAATTTAAACATTTTTTCTATTGATAATTTTTAGCTGTAACTTCCAAATCTATTTGCACATTCTGTAACACAGAGGTACTTGATATTAGAAGTAATGTTTGTCAGGTAGTGTTTCAGTAGTTTATTAGCACAGTTTCGCCACCTAGTGGACATGCTGAGTATTGCGTCCTGCATGAAGCTCTTAGCAGCTCAACTGGAAGAGCTTCTGACATTAAAAATATGCAAAGACACCTGCTGTGGCGACCCCATTGTGAATATGGGAGCAGCTGAAAGGAGCTTTAGAATTAATGACTGAGTAGTTGTTGTTTTTTTGTTACCCAGGTAGAAAATTTTGAAGATCCAGGTAAAAAATGTGTAAAGCTGAAATACCTGTGGACTTGTGATCAGAAACATGTTTCTGGTTTCAGAACTGCATGCTGGAGGTTGACAAAGATCAGGTGTGGATGGGCTCTGAGGACTCTGTGATCTACATCATCAGCATAGTGGCCATGGTGTGTAACAGACAGCTGACTGAGCACAGGGCAGAGGTCACAGGACTGGCGGTCGACAAAGACAAATACAGGTAACGCAGAACAACAGCCACAACAAAAATACACAATCATCACCCCCCCCCCCCCCCCCCCAAAAAAATAAAAAAAAAATAAAAAAAAATCTATATATTTTGGCACAATTAGTATAGCTTGCAGATGTATGTTGTAGTTGGGCGCTTCGTTTCAGACACTTTAAACATATTTCTGATCAGTAGTGTGATCGCCAGTTAGTCGAGCTTTGCGGTAGTCCAGGAAACTCGGGCCGCACTGCCTCGCTGTCCTCACATCACATACCAAACACATCTTCCCAGATTTTCTGCTAAAGCTGCAAATTGTCTCCTCTCTCATTCTAATGTGCTGTTCTTGCTGTCACTCTGCTGTTTCGACCCTTAAACCTCCAGTATTCTCATGGAGGCTTTATAAAGAAGTTTATTCATCACTGCCAATATGATATGTATGTGTACCAACTTCTAAGCTGAGTTTTCTGATCGAGGGAACACCCAGTTTCTGTTTGTGTATTCTAATCAAACAGTCAATAATTTCAGTCATAAATTCGCAGATTAAAGAAATTAACTTTGAAACAGAAAGTTAAGAAAAACAGCAAATAAGCGATCAGCAATATAAAAGCATACAATTTGTTTGATGAATTTCTTGAACTTGTATACTATTCTTATTCAGATGAATAACAATATCATAAGTCGACTGGTTGTTTCAGCAGTATTATCATTATTGTTAGGTAATTAAAGTTGTATTCAAGGAATGGAAATGTTTGTGCCTAATCCACTCTGTTCTTGAAATGTACATTAAAAATAATTTTACCAGTCTGCTTTGTTGTTCAGCCAAAAGGTGGCGTACTCCTGCAGTGCAGAGGGAACAGTCATGATGTGGGAGGTCTCCACATTGCAGGTTAGTTTAATATCAACCATTGTTCACACCTGTTTGCATTTCTCTTTCAGCTTGTTTGACTTTTACTTTTCCTTCAGGTGAAGAAGCACTTCCGCCTCTCCTGCGGCCATCTGCAGTCCATTTACAGCTGCAGCGGCACGCTTTGGTGTTGTAAGTTTCCTTCACACTGGACAGTTGAAAAAATGGAAAATCTGAGACTTTGATGATGTAAGCTGAATACCCTCTCTTTCCGTCTTTCCCTCTGGTCTGGTTTAAGGCTCCAGAGACAAGATAATGGAGGTGTGGAGGAATGGTTCATTAAAACGTTGCATGAATTTACCAGAACAACAAAAAGGCTCCACAACTACTTTCAGCTGTGCTCTGATCTTACCAGAGGTACAAACACACATTTTGCTCTTAATATTGTTTTTCGTTAATAAATGTATTTTCATTTTGTAAGAGTGACCCCGTTTCACCTGATGTGTTTGTGTCAGCGGGAGGAAATGTGGAGTGTGTGTGCAGATTCTGGAGAGGTGTCTATTTGGCACATTAAAGACTGCAGCAAACCGTTCCACCGCATCACTCTACAGGACTGCACCGGATGCTACTGCATAATTAAAGTTAAAAACCAGGTTAATACACACACACACACGTACAGAGCAATATGGAAAATATTCTTATATTTATGGTTGATGTTAATATGATAATCAGTGAGCCTCAGAAGTGCTAATCTTTCACATTTGAACATTCAAAATACAATGTTTTTGTTTTATTTTTATTTGTTTTAGTCCTTCTTTAATTTGTTAAATTCTAAGAGAAGTTAACTAGTTGCAATTGGAGCTTAGGGGAGAGTGGGGCAATGTAAGAAATTCTTTAGTGAAGTTAGCCTTTCAATCATGAATTCAACACAAGAATAAAATGGGTATAATGCGGCTTCAGGATCTTAGCTGTTATTCAAACCATAGCAGCAGAAGCAGATCATTAAAAACAATATAAGGCACAAATAAAGGTCTACTTGCCCTTATGAGGAGCAAAGCTCCATCCACACAAAGCCCCCATCCACTCACCATAAAAAGTTATTGACATTCAGCAACTTCAAGAAAAATTGGGCAAAATAATAGCTGGAAACAGAAAGTGGGTGGTTTCTAAGTTCAGCATTTCTCAAGTTCAGGACAACTGATTGAAATAGCTGCAATCGACATGAGAGAAGGTTACTTGGACAACTGTAGCCCAAAATGTTTGCTGACAAAGCAAACGTTTTGGAGGCTAAAGCTTATCTCACTGTGACAGGGTAAGCCAGAGGAAATGGTCCACTCTTCTTTATAGCGTTCCTGCAGGTCATCCATTTGCTGGCAGCTCTCTTAATGTCCCACCACAGCATTTCAGTGAGATTGAGGTCTGGGCTTTGACACGGCGACACCTTTGATCATTGTATTGGTGCACAACAGTTTCAGCTAAGCTTTAGCTGTCAGACTGTCGGCCTCACATTTGACTCTGGAATACTTTGGCATACACAGAATTTTGTGGTCAGCTGCAAAGACTGCAAGGTACCCAAGTCCTGGTGATGCAAAACAAGCCCAAATCACCATGCTTCACAGTTGGTATGAGGTGTCTGTGCTCATATGCTGTGTTTAGTTTTCACCTGTGCATCATAGCTAAGCGCCTCCACTTTGGTCTCAGCTGTGACACGTGATGTCACATGACAGCGTCAACTCTAATACGTTATCTAAGACTGCTCCTTTGCTAGCAAAAACAGAAAAATTTGTGTATAATTGTTTAGGATCAATTTGGCCCCACCTGCTCATCTTGCCCCACTTTCCCCCGGTTGTTAGCGAATGTTAATCTTAACTGATGCTTGAGAAACTATTTGACATTTAACCAAATTAACTAGCCTCTTTGCTGTGTAGGTGTGGGTTGGCGGCATGGGCCGCAGTTCAACCAAAGGGAAGGTTTACATCCTGGACACAGAGCGGTACCAGGTCCTGAAGGAGCTTCACGGCCATACCGACAAAGTGACAGGGCTGTGCTCAGCTGAGGACCGCTACGTCCTCAGTGGAGCTGGAAAACATGATGGGAAGATCGCCATCTGGAAGGTGGAGTAAAGAGGCAGAAGGACTGAAATTAGGAATGTTTTATAGTCAGAGTGCAAGTTCTCACTGAATTCCCTCTGTTCAAACAAATCCTGGATAATGAAGGGAAGATCCATATTTGGAAAGCACAGCAAGGAGAAAAGCAATCTGCATCACCGGGATATGAAGGAATGCAAAGAAGCTCAAAGTTTACATGAAGTATGACCAACCTGGGCAGCTTCTCCTGTCTTCTATGAAGTTAAGATTAGAAATACTAACAGAACTTATTTTATCATTTAATGAAGGAAAACTCAAGACTGAAACAGGGAAAGTGAGCTCATGTTCTGCTGGAGAATTTTTCAATCCAAAATGCATCAAAGTTCACTTTAATGAAGGTTTTGAACACATTAAGTGTTTATGTAAGTGTGAACACACATGTGGTAACAGCGTGTGACTGAGCCATACCTCCAACCGTGTTTTTGACGTTAGTGTCTGCAGCTCAGAGGAGTCAAAATACCCCGAAAACAAAACTGCGGTTGAAGATTTCACCATCACAGTGGGAAAGCCCCGATAGAAGATTATTTTGATGGAGGGGATGCTTTAATGGACAGGAGATATGATGATACGCAATGATGGGAACTGGGCTTAAACTTGATCGACACTCAGGTGTGGGTCAGAGGATCTGCAGCAGCTGGAATATGTTTGAACAGGTAATAAAATAGGGGCTAACTGTACAGTATGTCAATAGTAAGATATTTTTCCATTGTTGGACAAAGTTTTTCCTTTTTTAATTTTTTTTTTTAAATCTTTGTGAAGGAAGTTATGTATTTGTAGTTTTTCCCTCTGTCAGGAGGATTATGTAGAAACCAACTGGCCAATTTCCCCTAAAGTTGCCAAGCAGGTGGAGTATGGGTAAATGAAGGAACCTATTTCATTTTATTGTTTTCTGGGTTTTTAACACTATGTAGCCACTTGAAGGTCAGAGTTGGACGTGTTTGTGATAAATTACAAATGAGTTAGCATTGGGTTTCTTTGGATCAAGCTGAAAAAATCTACTACATTAGATTTTCCCTGTAAACTTTATCCAGAATTCACACAAGTGGACTGCAAACCAAGCTTTACCAAAGTTATTGTATAGATTTTTTTTCTTTTCCAAAGATTTTTAGTCTATTATAGCCAATCAAAACCAACGACAAATAGGAAGTTGTGTCACAATGCTGCATCGTTTTGATCCACAGGTTGAACTTGACATACAAACTTGGACTTCAGCATTAGACCTCGAGCATGCTCAGTGTACAGAGGCATCTAGTCTCTGTTTATTTTCAGAGCAGTTTAACAGTTTTCTCTTTGGCAGGCTGCTGTTCAAGAAGATTAACCAACCGAAAGGTCAAAATTCCTGTTCACGCGGTGCCTTACAGATATTAAACATTCAGATATTTATTAGGTTAAATCAAAACCAGAGGCTATAAAATGTTTCACGCATGTTAAAATATATTTATATTTTGTGATTTTTGTATTCTGATCATTTTAAGATTGCTTTCAACTCTGTGTTGTTTTAATAGTAGCATTATTTATATTAACTTAGTGGAACTGGAGAAAGTGTCTCACACATAGAGAACATTAAGAGTTTTAAGTGTTTATTAAGTGTATTATAAAACTAAAGCCAACTTCATCATCAGTGGTTCTGGTTCACAGAACTATTTTTACATTTTGTCATCTGAGGTTCAAACTGAATGTTAAACTTATCATTTACTCTTGTATTTATACTCTGTATATAACTGCGACACATGATGTTGTAAATTAAACAAATGACAACTCAGCCATTGTATTTATACCTTTGCAACCTTTGCTTTTGCACAAGCATGAAAATGTACATATTCTCTCTCTTTTTTTAAAAAAAAAAAAAAAACCTGACAGTCAGGACACTTATTAAAGGAAACCTCAAGTCTGTTTTTATTCTCAGCAAACCGAAGCTTCAGTTTACTTTCTGCTCAGTTAGAAGGATGGTCCACAGGATGGACAACAATAAATACTTAATGAAAAACAATTTAAGACTCCTCTGACTTTGCTTCTTTCTTTTGAACTAAATCAAAATAATAAAAAATGCTGTTTGCTGATAAATCCTGAGTGGTTTCTCTGACTCACAAACTATTGCTCTATTAGTTCAGTTGGCTTTGTCGTCTAACCAGTGTAATGATTTGTTACTGCGCAAATCTCGACCTGCATACTGTTTGCAAAACTGTTTATTTTGCACTTTCTAGAGTTCGTCAGAAGAGGGCGCAATTTGATACCAAGTTCATATTGGGTAAAGCCTGAGGCTTGATGAAGTGGAGGTTCATAGTTTAGAGTTAGCAACATTAACGCAGTTCAGACACACATAACCTGCTTGTTTCCCCTGTGAACTAATAATTGCTTGCAAAACGTTTGAAATCAGTATAAATGACATTTTCATTTTCAATCACCAATTTAAATTGTTTTACTTGGCGTAGAATTTATTTTTATTGCAATAAATATAAACTCATCACACTGACAAAAATGCAAACAGCAACTATTACCCCAAGATTAAAAGAATAGAAACCGGTTGATAATTTCAGGTCTGCAGTGTAAAACTGTGCAGAAAACAAAGGGGCTATTTGACTCCTGGCTCAATCCCTGCTTAGGCTGCAGGGTGGGAGACCTGCAGTAACAAAGGTAGAACAGACTGGGTCCACCCTGCTCAAGTGTCCTTGAGCAAAACACTGAATCCCTGCAGGGCTGCTGTTATGTGAATGACCTCCCTGTGGAGTTTGCCAAGGTGTTTTTACAACGAGGCTTCTCTGAAAATCCTTTCTAATACTCAGAACACTGTGTTATATCCACTTGCGTGCAGTTGTATTTGTGTGGGTGTTTGACATTGTTTTGTAACATAAAGCCATAAGCAGCTGTTAATCTCTCACCATGCAGCTCCACTAATGCCTCAGCACAGTACATGATAAGTTGTTTTCTGTGCCTCCTGCAGCTTTTAATCAGTTTCCTTTAATCCATAAACTTTTACTTTCAGGAAAAGGAAAACACAACTACTGTTTGTGCTGCACTTTAACATACAAAGACACAGTAGTCTGTGCTATAATGCTATAGAGAAGTTCCTCATGCCTTTACTAAGAATCTATCAGCTAATGCTAACATGCATGTTTTATTCATCTTCTTTTAACTCTGTTGTATATAAAATAGGCAATACCTCTGTAGTTGTTGTCCAAACAGCACCCTTCAACATAATGAGTCATGTCCTTAATGTTCCATTGTTTTTTTTAATTGCCTTCTTTTAAGTTTAATTTATACAGCATCAAAACACACGATTAATGTCAAGATACACAACTATGCATTTGGCAACAGTGTGAAGAAAAAACCCTTTAAAGAGGAAGAAAGCCCCGGCAGATCTAGGCTCAGGGTGGAGCAGCTGCCTGCATCGGCTGACTGGAGTGGGGAGAAAGAGAAACGGTAAACTGCAACCGCAGCAGGAAGAAGAGAAAATGTGGACATGCATGTGGATGTGGCATACACAGCAAATGCACCGCATGTGATAAAGAGGGAGTATCTCAGCAGCCTGAGCCCATAGAAGCGTTACAGCATGAGTTAAGCCCGGGTTAAAGCAATTTTGAAGGCTCATTTTAAAAGAAGACAATGCGTCTGTCTCCTGAATCCACCTTGGGAGCTGGGTCTACTGGAGAGGGGCTCTTCAAAGCTTTTTGAAACACAAGCCAGCATGCAGTCTTAGAGCAGAGTGCTCTAATAACATGATAATATAACAAATATGATAGTGGAGGGTCTTTGATAGCTTAAAGTCTTCAGGGCTTTGCATATAGGGAGAAAAATTTTGAATTCAATTCTGGATTTGATAGTGAGCCAATGAAGAGATGCTAATATAGTGGCAATATGATCCCTCTTTGGCCTGTTTCCCCATCGATGTGGTGCTGATGCAGAGCCATTTGTGCCTTTTGAAAACCAGCCTGCATTTCACAGGAAATGAAAACTGAATGCTACACAGCGTTAGGCAGGATAACTTGGGCACATTTCTGTGGAAAGAACATAACTGCTGAGTCAGCAATTCATAGCTGGGCCCAACACGTTTGTGCTAACTGTAGTTTTGTCAGTGGGAATGCGTGGAACTGGTTCTAGATTTAGCTTGGGCACCTTGTACATGGAAAAGGGGCATTTTCAGTACCCTTGCTTATTGAAAGCATTAACAGCATAAACATATGAAATGACTGTTTTTAAAGAATATAACCTGTTCCTTGAGTTCCTTGTCTTGTGTTTAGTCTTCACGCTGTGGGTTTCAGGGGGAACGACATGTTCTGTATATATGGGACAGCTGCAAAAAAAATGTTGACGTTGGATTGCAAGTCTGTGGTTTCAACAGACAACAGTTTAATGCTCAGCAGAATTTTTTGCCAGCTGACCATTGTCCACTTTAAAACAGTAAGAAAACACTCCTTTGAGGGTGGGACAATATTTTTTCATGTCAGACAACTTACATTGCTTTAACATGTAAACAGCATTTATGCAGAGCCACACAAGTCACAGTAAGATTAGCAAAACAGCATTTTTGAATCTACAAATGGGGTCTTGAGATACAGCAGGTCATAGAGTTCAAGCGAGACGTGATTTTATGTTTTCTGTAACAACTAGTCGGTTTAGTTTTTGCAAACTTCACTCAAACAGAAGTAAATAGCTCCTATGTTGGGACCTATTTATACACATTTATTAATAATGACTACAACGAGTGCAATATTTAAAACGTGCATTCACAGGAAAAACCTTTACAGTACTGACTCACTGGTTTAGTTTTTCCACTGGATTTGAGTTTGGGACTTATCTTTTCAGAAATCTCAGAGTTCATCTCTTCTACATGAACAGACTCTACAACAGTGATTTTTGCCGCCGACGTGTTGTTGAAAACTGTACATAGATTTACTGCAGATAATGTCAATTGATGGTTTATGGCTATGTGCTCGTGCCGGTTCTGACAGACTGTTAAAGAATAAAATAAATATGGCGTCTGCTCGAGGGTAAGACAGAAGATTATAAATTAATGTCACGTCAACGATATTTTTAGAGCTGCACTCCTGATGATTCCTTGGCATCAGTCAGATCTCTGTTAATCTAACACTAGATTAAGATCATTTTTGATAAGAATAAGAACAGGTGAAGCCTCGCAAGTCACAGGAGGGGATGTTTATAGATTTTTAAATTTACAGCCAAGCAATCAATATCTGGAAAGTATTTGAACAGATTTCCTTCACGTTTTTGTACTCTGCCATTTGTTTTTAACCCTCTGAGGTGTAAATCATCATTTGTGATAACACCCCAGCTCTGGGCTATCAGATTATATTTTTTCATGTTTTTTCCTTCCAAGTTCCCAAAGAAAGTCGTCATTGTAACTGGTACAAGTCAAAATCAATTTACATTATTTCTAAAAGCATCATGTTTGCATGTCTTCAGTTAAGTATGGTTACAGTTGCGGTTAGGGGTCAGCTTTTGGGCCGTCGTTGATGACGGCCTTGACCTCAGAGGGTTAAACTTTGGAGGAAGGGAGCTCTGCTCATGGAGTCGCCTGTAAAATAATACAGTGTGTTTGTTTTAGTAACTCTGGTTTCTTAAGTTTAAACAGAATTTAAGCTGCTTTTTTAAAAGCTACAATTGCACCATTATACTTTTAGAGCTGTTTTTGATTTAATCAATCATATACATGTTGCGTTTTATAAGGTGTTAATGATGTAAACAAGCCATAGATTAGCTGACTAATTGATTCAACTGGCAACAATTTTCATAACTGATGAGATGTCAAGGATTCAAGCAGCCCGCTTAATTGCTTAATTGTATATTAATTGTTAGCAGCCCCAGTCAGCTGACTGCAAATGACTAATTTAACTAACTTCAAATCTGCTTGGTCTGCAGCACTTAAGCACAACTGAAAGTGAAATGATGGATTTACAGCTTTGCAATATGATAATGACACTTCTTTTTGGAAAACAATCTCCAGCAACAGAAAAGAAATAAAATATAGCTAATGGCTCTGTGTGAGTTACAGCACTGCACCACAGTGTCTGCCTTTTCTTTTTGAAAGAATGAATGTGAAAAGCACAAATGAGGGAAACTGAGGAGGGAAAATGTTACTGTATATTAGAATGGGTGTTTTTTTGGTTGGGGGGGGGGGGGGGGGTTGCAGGTTGCATTCAACAATAAAATGCATGTCTTAGTAGTTCATCATTTATTACAGTGTAATATCAGAGCCTTTTTAAAGGAAATTTGTCCCCTGAAAATCCTGGGATACCGTTAGCAACGCATAACCATGGATATTGCTTTGTCAGCTTCATGAGTTTTACTGATTTTATGAGAAATTTCCTTTTGATTAGATTTTTCATGTTTAAAAAGTCCCTGACAGAAAATGAGGCATCAGTCATTTTGTATCTAAATTATGTTAATATATAAGCACTTTTGTTAACCTCCCCTCCCAAATCAACAGGCCTATTTACCTTTCCAAAAGGTGTGAATATGGAGCTTATTTAATTTGACCTTTCAGCAAGAAAGCGAAGCCAAAGTTAACATTGCTAGAATTTAGACGATGGTCTTAGAATAATCAATGAAATGACATAAAAATAATCTGTTATAACTGAGGTCCTGATTTCAAGGGGATGCTGTGGTGTGTGAGTTTTCCCCTCATGTTGTAGCCATGAAGAGAGAGCATTTCTCTTTACTCTTTTTAACCATCACTTTTGCCTTTATGATGTTGCTGTTGTCACTATATTTGTCCTCACACTCATTTGCATGTGAAATTTTATATGAAAGAAAGAAATAAAGAAAAAGCAATAATACTGAAACAATAAATTTAAAACTTACAAACTGCAAGGATCCAACTTTCTCATACTTATTACCCAAAACAAATTAGATGTTTTGAGGCCAACTGCTCCTTATTAGGCTGCACAATAAATAAGGGAAAACTGGTTTCCAGCAGTTCGTTTTATTTTCTTCTTTTTTCTTCTTTATAAAACTGGATTTTAATACAAGGATGTTATACGTTATGCATTGACCCAAACCTGGAGGTCTGTGAGCTGGTTTTGTTGACTGAAAGTGCTTTTTTTTTTCAAAAATAAAGGGGAAAAATAAATCTAATCAGCAAACAAACTACAACATGGGTCAAAAAAAGTCTTGAAAAAGAAAATATACCCTCTTTCAGTTCTAAGGTTTTAAGTATCTGGACATAATTAAGCTGATGTGCTTCTTAGCAGGTGTTAAAATTGTGGAAATGCATGATACATAATGACCATATTAAATAACTTATTTAACAAAACTATTTAACTGACTGAAAAGCTGTGGAGGACTTTATAAGAACTGTTTATAAACTAATCCCTGGATCTCTCAATGAACTCAAAGTAATGCTCTAAAGAAGAGTGGGGCAAATTTCCACCGCAATGATGCGAGAGACTGGAAAAGTCATACAGAAAACGAGTACGTTTTGGGGCGATCGTGGCTCAAGAGTTGGCAGTTCATCTTGTAATTGGAAGGTTGCCGGTTCGAGCCCCGGCTCTGACAGTCTCGGTCGTTGTGTCCTTGGGCAAGACACTTCACCTGTTGCCTACTGGTGGTGGTCAGAGGGCCCGGTGGCACCAGTGTCTGGCAGCCTTGACTCTGTCAGTGCGCCCCAGGGCAGCTGTGGCTACAATGTAGCTTGCCATCACCAGTGTGTGTGAATGGGTGGATGACTGAATGTAGTGTAAAGCGCTTTAGGGTCCATACAGACTAAGTAAAGCGCTATACAAATACATGCCATTTACATCAAGTTATTGCTGCTGAAGGCAGTATTACGATCTACTGAATTATGGCGTGCACTCAATTTCATGCAAACTGCTTCTACATTTTGGCTTAGCTTTTCATTAAATAAATAACGAACGTGCAAAATACCATGTGTTGTTGTTCTTTTGAGGTTGTATATGGTACCTTGGTGTATAAAACCTTAGAAATAATAGACGGTGTAACGAGAAATTTAAACTAGTTATGGAAAGAAAGAAAGGAAAAGCTAACTAAAACTGGACATGTAAAAAAATAAAGCAATATAAAGCATTGATACCTCTGCTTTAAGCGAGAACTGCACTATTTTTAACGGCATTTCCCTTTAAGAGTTCAGTTTCTCTGCTTCTTTGTATACCAACGCCAAGACTCCGCCTCTTTATGCAAATGAGCCGTGACGTTGGCGGAAGCTAGCGCTACGTCTCCTCTTCCGACAGATACTGCTTTAAAAGCGTATTTAAAGCCCTGGCTGTAGTTGCGGGAGCAGTGGACAACCTATGCAACAAAAGCTGCTGCAGAGCCGAGCGACTGTTCGACCACGTAGCGGACGAAAACACGGAGCCAACGGCTGACACGACACGGCGAGGTGAGCGCGATGCCCGGGGGAAGCAGCAGAGACGAGTCGGGACTGATTTTTAACATTTTATAGCCGCTGTTGGTCGGCTCCGCCAGGCGGAATGCAAAGCATCTCAGGTTGCTGCTGCAGAGACAGGAGCAGCAGCAGCAGGAGGAGGAGGAGGAGGCATTTACTGTAGTTTTCTGCAGGCCTGTTTCAAAAACAGGAGAGAGGCTAGAGGGGGTTGCAATCTGCAGGGTACAGGTCAGGATAAAAATTAGGCTTCTCTCATTATAAAGTGTAAAACAAAATGGTGCAAGTGGCTGGTGTTTAAATTTAAAGTAGATGAAGCAGAAGAGGCTCAGCGGTGGTTGTTTACAGTTTACATGTTGAGAATACTGGCATTAGAATAATTTTCATTTCCTCCATCACTGCTGTGTGTGTGTGTGTGTGAAATTTACCAGGAATGAGTAGTTTATTGTAGTGTATAACACACGGGTGACTGAAACCAAGGATCTACCGGTATATTTGGTTTACAGAGAGAGAAATCTGCGGGGTAGTGGTCGTGGGTTCGAGTCCAGCGGCCGGCCGTAGTGTGGATGATCACCCCAGAGACATGAATATTAGTTAAGTTAATTGGCGATTCTAAATTGGCCGTGAATGTGAATCTGCTATAGATCGGTGACCTATCCGGGGTGTAACCCCCACCCCCCGTGACAGCTGGGATAGGCTTCAGCCCATCCGTGACCCTGAGCTGTTGTGTTTCGCTCTTGTGTTTCGTTGTCCTGCACGGTAACAACTGATTCATCGTCACTGGTTGTAGGTGTGTTTGAACACATCAGCTGTGGTTTCCTACCTGACTGCATAGGGTTCAAGTGTTAAAGCATCTCTTTCTCATTTTTGTGTTTACTGGCAGTTTATGTGGATGCGTCTTGGTCTTAGATCCTTAGAGAGCACAACAAATGGATTAATGCAGAAATAATTGCCTTGATAAAAGCATTACTTGTAATGTTAGTTATACCGTAATAATCCATGAGTTAAGTGTCATTGACCTGAGATGACTGTAATCTGTATTAATTTGTGTCTTTTTCAATGTTGCATGCTCAGGTACGACTGCAGGGCTTAAGATTGCAGCTTGGACCAAACTACGACGTCTCAACGACATTTATGAAGCTTTCAAGGCCTTTTGGTGAGTCTTGCATGCACGTGCACACGAAAAGCATTTTAAAGATCATCTCGTGTGTTTCACTTTGGTGTTTGGTCCACGCAAAAAGATAAAAGACCCGAAGAAAGAGTCGTAAATGGCCAACAGATGTTGTGTTTTAAGTTTAATATGTTTCTGTTGTGCCGAATCTGAGGTTCACTCCGAGTGACTCGATCTTGGTTTTGGTTTGGCTCGACCTGACAGTGCACACACAGACGCACGCTCATGTGATGTTTGTTACTTCCTCAAAAAATCTGTCAGGCTCCTGGTTTCAATGTGGTTTAGGTTTCAGTTTGTGTGCTAAAGACTAGCTTGTTTAGCTGAAGTGAAAGCTACCGACTTCCTCTTGAAGAAATGTTTGCTGACTATCAACTGCTGCTGTTTCAGCATCAGGTTATTACCCCTCACGAATGTAGCCAGACCCAAGTGGTCATGTGCAGATAGTCACATGAACACACTCCCCAAATGCACATAAAGATACATTTTCTCAGATCTTAAGCAAACACTGTCAACACCTCCCTCTGTACCTTCACATAGGAAGATATAGGAACTACCTACATGCAGATGTTTGATATTTGCATGTAGAGTTGGTGGGTATTTCCATAAACAAAACATCCATAATAGTTCTGTCTTCCTGGGACTGCTGTTTATGTGGACCTCTAGTAATGTCTGATAACTGCAGAGATTGTCTTTGACCAGACCTGCTCAGACTTTGCCTTGCTGAGGTACCACCTCCTCTGGCCCTGGGGGAGGATGGTAAGGCATGCTTGAACCATGTCAGTTGATTCCTTTGTGACGAGGCGGAGCCCCTTCCAAATGACTAAGCTCAGTCTGGGTGAGGCCCCAGACAACACTTATATTTGTGATTGTTGACTACAGGTGAGGACAGGAATGTACATCGACCAGTAGGCTTTCCTGTTCACCTACTTCTTCCTCATTACTGTAGATGTTGCACCGATCCGCTTGGCCCACCGCTCGTGAACAGAACACTGTCTGCACATGCTAATAGGACTATAGTTTTAGTATGCTATCATTAATTAACACTAGTGTCTGCAATAAATAGATGGCATTCATGTTTGGATGGTTTATTTTGGTGTTTTAAGCTGGCTCAGATACTACCCTTTCCAAAAAAACAAAAAAAGCCCCAACATACCTGTGTGTGTTGTTTTTCAAACTGATGTCCCGAGGCTGATGTCGAAAGGTTAAACGCACCCTCACTGTGACTCCAGATCTGTTGTTTTACTAGTTTTCATAGCACGAGTTCTGATGTGAGCAGAAAACAAGAAGCTCTCCTCCTTCAGAGAGATCGCAGCTCAACCTGAACTCTCAGTTTCCCATAAAACCAACATATCAAAACAAAATCTTTAAGGAAAACAGACAGAGCTACAACTGAATTAAGGGCTGAAATGATTTGGAAGGGCTAAATCTGCATAGCATTAAATAGAAATAGGATGACATTTAAGTAAGTATGTTTTTTATGAGGTTGAATTAAAGAATGGATACCTGTGTTTTCTGTATGTGCGAAATATCTAGCTGCACAGATCGAAACAGATTGAATGGCTCAGGGAGAAGACAAGGAACAGCCTACAACCCTTCTTTAAAAGCAAAGGAGTGTGTTCCAAAGGTGTTTGATTACTGAGTACAGACAGGGGTTTACGGTGCTGTCATGCATCATTTTAAAGCAATGAAATTATTTCTGCAACAGTCGTGTCAGTGACCTAGTGGTTTAAAAATAAGTATAAATGAACTGCAGCTCTTCTTTTTGCTTCAAAACCACCAGCTGATTTAGTTTGAAGTAATACTGGCTGCCTGAATCTCACTCATCCTCCTTGCATTTCACTCACACTCACACACAAACAGCAGATCTGGCTCACTATCCCGAGTCCTGATCCTGTGTGTAGATAACCCATTTCCTACTGGTGAGAGGTTTTCATACACAAACATGAGAGGGGAGCGGGGGAAAGAAAGGAGAGAGCTAATATGTTTTTCCACTTACGATCACAGGGCAAATGCGTGTGTTTATGTGTATTTGTTCATCATCTCGCTTGCATCCGAGCCATCAACAACCTCGCTCCCCTCTCGTCCATAACAAGTCTTTCTAAGATGCCGTGCATGTATAAATGCCACTGCATTGTTTAGAGTCACTTTATCCTCAGTGAACTATGTTTTTTTCAGAGTTCAGGTGGGCCCCTGTAATGAAGAAGATATAATGGTTTGATTTGCTGGTGACCTCACAGATGTGTGTTGAGGGGAATCTGCAGCCCGGCACGTTTTTGTGTGTGGAGAGTATCTGCAATGCATGGCTGGTTGATTTTCTAAACTTGGAGGACTGTTATCAAAGTCAATACTGTATTTAGCCCCGGTTTTGAGTTGGAGGAAACACAGGTACACTCTGCACCTGTGTGTGTGGGAAGATATTGCCAGTAGTACAAAACGTCTTCTAAGGACTTTGTGTCTTCTGCACTTTCCACTTTGCTTGCTCCTCCTCTACTCTGTCTTGTATGCATTTTTTTCTTTTTTTAGACTCGTTTCTTTTCTCTTCACTCTGTCATTTGCGTCTTCAGTCTTTTTTTGTATTTATTTTGACTTGTCTTAAACTCGAGCAGACGTTCCAGTTCCACAACCTGCTTGTGGCGCTTTGAACTCATTAAGTAGAGTCATGGGAAAGTTAGGTGTGAGGTGATGCTTTACAAGTTTCCTTGTTGTTCATACAAAAGCAGACGAGGTTAAAGCCTCGGCAAGTTTAATGTTTGATCAAGGTGTTTCGGCCGTCATCGTGGTCATCAAAAAAAGCATCCGGGATTAGAGTTGAAATGTCTTCATAAACTTAAAGAAGTCCTTTCGGCTTCTTTTTCAGGAACTCGAGAGCACCACGATCTGGATGACTGTGAACCTACGCATACGTCTAACTACAACTCTCATTTATGCAATCACACAAGCACCTTTTTCTGTGCCTAAGAGCTTTACCTAACATTCACACACACTGCACGAGTGCAAACTAGGGGAGGCAGGGAGTAGACCGCTGACCGTCTGATCAACTTGCTACCTCCAGAGTCACAGCCACTAATAAGGTGGTCCATACAAGATGTTCATATGGTCATGTGACCACAAAGCAGGAGAGACCGGTCGAAAACCTGGCAGACACCAAATGTGGTTTAAAAGCATCCAGATCTGCAAAACCAGCACCACATGAACCAAATCCTGGAGATTTGGATTATCTTGGCTGGATTCTTATTCAGATTATTTTAAGCCTTTAAGTGATGAAGCTGGTGAAATTTAGTAGCCAATTTTTAGGTTTAACTGCAGAAAGTACAGAAAGTTATGGGAAAGATCAGATTTTTGTTTTCCTCAGGGGCAGGCTAAAGTCTGAACATACTTGGCTTCACCACATTGAGAGCTTTTCAGGCTCAGCTGCCCAGGGTTAACGTTAACACCGCGTCAGTGAGCTCTGTTCTTCAATGAAAAATCTGCGCTGAAGGCGTATTTAAAGTTTCCCTGTCCAAAGTCTTTCTAAAGTCATTTGTCTCTTATCTTTGTGTTGCTTTTTTCTAATCTCCGTCCTCATCTTTACTGACTCATCCTGGGTAGAAAATGTCTGAGAGCTAAAAGAGGCTCAACTTTCCAATTAAATTAGCAAAAAGCTGAGTGGATGCCAGGAATGACTGGCAGCACATCGGACTTCTTTTGGGTTGTAAATCTTGGCTGCCTTTAGAGCTTCGTGGATGAAGCACACACCTCGTCCTCACCAGCATTTGCAGTTAACTCTTGGAGTATGTTTTATCAAACCAGGATAATTGCCATCTGGGACTAAGAGAAGGCAGCACAACTGTTACACTCTCAATCCCTTAGCTTTTTTTTTTTTTTTTTTTTTTAACTTTTCCTCTTGAAGGAAACAGCCTCAGGTTCAGTCAGTAACATCTGGTAAACTCTAAAGACCAAAAAGAGTAAAATGAGCCATTCCTGAAAACGTACAACTGCAACTCTACCAAATTTAATGCAACAGAATTGAAACGCACAAACTCTACATCTGCATTTGAGTCACAGTAGCAGCAGGTGTCCTCTTCTTCTCTTCTCCCTCCCCTCTTTTGCAGCTTATAAAAACTCTTAGATGTGTCACTTGATGTAAAATAAAATCCTAATTACAGAGAAAATAACCAGATAGGAATAATTGATATATCTGCCACTGTATTTCAGATTCTTTAATATCATGTTCAAAATTCAAAATCTACAGATGTTCATATTTAAGAAGGACCCAGTGAATAGCTTTCACTTTTAAAAGGTGCTCATAGGGTCACTGAATATTCATACAGACCGGTCGGGTATCCTGGGTCGGTGAGGAGAGAGGATAACTGGCTGCGTGCCAGTAATGTCATTAACGCTGTTAGTAATACTGCACTCAAACTAATGGTTGCACGCAAACACTTGGGCACTTTTGAGCTAATTTTCCTGCAACACAAGAAGAAAGAGTGTTCAATCTGGGGTCCTTTTAAACCTTTTTATACCTGAGAGATTACACAAAGTGTCACGGGTTTAACTAAAAGTGCGGTGCTCTGATCAAACATCATCCCTCGTAGTATTTTAGCACATGTGGATGAAACGGTCCAGATGGTTTAATCAAGTCTGCGTACTTGCACTTCGTCATTTGATATCCGTGTCTATAAAGATGTTTGTGAAAATGTTCTAATTTGAAAGCTATTTGCCTTTTTTTGACTGTGAGTCACTAAGTTTGATCAGAGCATTATGTTGTCAGTGCTGCAGATGAAAAAGAAATACTGGAAACAACAATATAATATAGCAGACCTTTGCATCCTTTCTCATTTGCTGCTAATGATCTCAGGTTTGGATGCTGTTGCTGTTAGACGCATTAGATCCCAAATCATTTGTAATTCACCACAGATTGGTTGCAGCATGATGTAGTTTGTTGTTGTCATGAGCACGAGGCTGTCAGTGTAGGATGGCAGGTGGTTGGTCCTTTTGAATACAGTTTGCATAATGAAACAATTTAAATCTGCCATTTGAAGCACACTCACTCAATCACTTATTTATTTACTTATTTTTTACATCAGTGTGCCGAAATAAAAAAGGAGGCAAAAAGTTAGACGATCCATTGCACACCCAGACTCATTTTAAAATGGAAAATTGTCATTCACAAATTCACTTTTATGGTTTAACTGACTAGCAAAAACCTGCCCTGCCGGTGGTTTTTGCCAGGCCTGAGGCCTTTTTTACTTTGCTCATGTATTAATACACAGACATGTCTGTTCATTTATCTTGTTATTCTGCTTATCTTTATTATATCACCGTATATATAGTCGGATGTCAAAAATGTCTGTTCATAAACAACGACGTTGCTGTTTGTTTTGAGCTCAGCTGCTACACAGAAGCTATATAGATGCTGATAATCCTGGTACCCTAGGCAGTTTATGGAGTAAGTTTAATCAGGATTGATTGATGTGTCTAGGAGGAAATAGACATACATACATTACTACAGTCATTACGGTATACGTTCATATCCATGGGCAACAGTTTCGCTAGTGTTAGCTCCGGGTCCTTCTGCGACTTTGGCTTTCAGGCTATCAAATATAGTAAAGTCGCCTGATTTTAGACATATTGTGTATTTAACCAGATATGTTTGTGTTGCCATGGCGTGCTTTGACTTACAAATGTTGGAGAGAGTGTTAGCTGCATCAAGTTTGAAAAAAGGGTAATCACACCTGAGACAGCCTTTGGTTTGCTGCCACATCGCAGGAGTCTCGCTCTCTTTCTTAAAGTATCACGCAGATCACATGAAAGCATGACCGTAATATAATTGTTAAATTGTGAATCATCTCCACGGCAGTGCTATAAAAACACTGCATGCTATAAAAACACTGCATACTAGCATGCTTGGGATTAGTTTACAAATATTGACTGCGTCAAGGCGATAAAAGTCGTACAAAATCTTTTATTCTTGTCATTTCCCTTTCATTCGTTATTTATACAGCACCTCTCTTTGTTTGATGGCGTAAACTCCCAGCACTGGTAACTATTCTATGCTTTCTAAAGTAAACACAACATAGTTTTTTGCTGGTGTCACATTTCATTGCCGAATGTTAAGGCTAGCAGGTTTAGTGAGACAGAACAACAACATATGAGCAGAGAAGCAGAGCAAGAAAACAAAACCTACCTTGACTTATTCCATTGACCTATATTTGCTTTGTTTATTTGTTTTTTCCCCCAGAAATAAGAAAGCAGTACCACACTGGATAAATTCTCACTAACAAGTTTTTACAACGTTACTGCTCTAGTAGTATGTTTCATTAGGTTTAATTATATTTATATTTTTGCATAATCACGATCAACTTGTCTGTTAACAACTACTGTAAAGTTGTGTGTTGCAGCAGTTGAGCGTTGTTCATATTCATTTGCCTTTATCAGCTTTAAGCATGTGTGTGTGTGTGTGTGTGTGTGTGATATTCCATCAGAAGTGTGGGCGGCGTCAGAACGTTTAGTGCAGTCCTGAACAGGTCAGGGCAGGCACTTGTCATTCTTCTGACTTGCTGCCATACGTGCTGATGTGAAACAATAATGTTGGTTACAAGACAAAAACAAACACACCAGTGTTTAACTGCTTTCAGCAGCCTCATGTGGTGAGCTTAGGGGTGGTGTGTGCGTTCTTACTGAGGTTTGAACTCACTCAGAGGCAGCTTTAGGGTTATGTTTTTATTCAAATGTCAGTGAGAGGCAAAAGTGTACTGAGACAGGCAGTGCTTGGCCACACTGGAGGCCGGAAAGAAGAAACGCACTAACGAGAGATAGAGAAAGTAGATTGATATCACCTCCTCGGTCTCTTTTTTGGTGGGGGGTTTTTCTGCCTTGTCTGGCTTGCAGCTCCCTTGTGGTTAGAAACCTCAGCGGGGGTGTTTGTGGGAAGATGCACACTCCAAAACATATACATGCACACGGTCTCTTTAAAAGGGGGCAGCCCCCTTGGGCAGCACCTTTGGGCCATGCATGTGGGGGTTGCAGTAATACAATGTTGGATAGTGGGGGGTACTGTAGTGTGCAGGGTTTGAGGTGGTTGAGCTACAGTGGTGTGTGTGTGTGGGTATGTATCGGGTCTGGGTGACACACGAGTACTCTGACTCTGGGGCAGAAGTAGGTCAGACCTGCTGTCAGCAGCTTGTCAAAACCTCACCGTAACCAGCTTCACCTATTCAGATGTGCAGGGCCGCTTTAACATCAGAGGCCTTTGATGGTCATTTGTTGGCCTGTTAATTTCTGGGTCAGCAGATTATCCTAATAATGATTAGAAATTAACCACACTGTAGACACAACGCTGACATCCAGTGTCTAGACAGGCTCAGATCACCAGGCCTTGCAGATTAAAACAACAGTGTCCAAGCACGTGCGTGGCCTCGGTGTTCAGCCTGTTTAACCATATAATAATAATTTATTACAAATGTGAAATAGAGTGGTGTTCTTAAAAAGCTGAAGAGGGGCTATGTAACATTTTAGCACAAGTCTAGCTTGCTGTCTTTACTTTAGCCTCAAACCTGGAAAACTTAAGGCCAGCGATGTCGTTTATTTTGATTTTGGAAGTGTAAGGTAAGCTTGCTAGCTGTGTTGTGTTTGAATTGGCTGCAGTTCGTATGGTGGGCCAGACAGAGTGCTAACTAGCCAGCCTGTTAGCTAAGAGGGCTAAAAATAAACATTAAGATGACCAGGCTATTACAGGCTGCTAAGCAAGCTGACACAACATACAGTCAAGGTCTCATCTCTCCTTTCCTCTCCTGTTTTATTTGCTAACGCTAACGTTGCCTGTATTTCTTCTTTAATTCTACAAAGATGATCACGATCCTTTCTCCAAAGTTCAATCTAAAATAAGTGTGAGCTTAAATAATGAACCTATGTGAAATATTCCAGTCCTGTGACACAATCCTAGCTTTGACACAGACCCTAATTAGAAATGAATACAAATCAATGTGTAATTTCTTATATAAATATGCACTTGTTGAGCCCATTGTCGCTCAGATATTTACTCAGAGATACTGGCAGTTCAGCGACACAGGCGCGGTGTCCTTGTCGTCACCAGATGACGCACCAGTCGTGCTAATTCATACAGATGCCACACTCAACATGTATGGATGCTTCTTCAGGATCCAATAAATTTACTACTACTCATAATATTTAGCATGCAGTGTTGATGCTGTGACTGGGTGTAAAAACAGGGCCACTGTTGAGTCAAGGCAGCACCACCAGAGGAGACCTTGCATGTGTTGTGACGTGAGCGACCTGGTTTGCTCGTCAAAAGGACAAGAACACAACAGCCACTGATGAAAGAACTTGTTGATGTCTGTTCAGCTAAGCCATCGTTATCTGTGTACCTCTCTGTACGTCTGTTTTCTCTGTTTGTTGTGGCTAATCTGTTGGAATAATGGGAATAATGAGATTACTGCTAAATTGTTAGCTGTGTTGTAGCCACAACATGCAGTAGTGTGCAAAGGCCTTGAAGTACTCACAAATGAGCCTTGAGCTCATTCCTATGTATTTTGATAGGAAAATTAGAAATGGTGCAGCAGTTTATTGAAACCATGAACTCTACGTCTAACCCAAGGTTACCTAGCTGAAAATGGATGGAAGAGCAGTCAGTGTCCTAGCAAAAACATCAAAAGAGCCTCAGAGAGCCTGAACAGCTATTGACTACTATTGACTAAGACAACTTGAAAGACTTTAAAGACTAAATGACAAGACAGTCTGGCTCCTTGGAAACAAAATATAAAGAAATGATTGAAAATTTTCAGCCCATAAAACCAGATATAACCAGTGTAACTCTTTTATAATTAATTGAATTGGGCAAATTAAATTTTTATTTAGATGTCACTGCGAGCTGTGTGGTTGTTGTGACGCAGGTTTGTTGACACGTCTGTAGTTCTGCTCTCTGACTGAAAACAAAGAGGCTCAGATTAATCGTCTCTCAGACTCAGCTGCTCCTAATTATGCTCTCAAGTGAATTTGGGTTAATGTTAGTATATTAGTTTTGCCAGAGTTATGTAAATAGATCTAATATATCATTTCCCACACCAAATTAACACGCCTCCTGCCTCATGCAAGTGGGTGGAATAATTTTATTCTAGTTGTTTGAGCTACTCAGATGCATAATATGCGCAGACATCATATAATAACACACAAAAGGAACTGAAGTTTTAGGCAAGAAAGCAATGTGTGGTGTCTCGTTTTCAAATTCCCTGATTTAGTCCATTTTGTTTTGTGGTGGGGAGACTTTTCTGACGTCACTAGAAGGTTGACAGTGACTAGAAGGTTAACCTTGGCTGAACTCGCAGTGAAACAGTTTTTGTGGTGTCTCGTCATTTCAGCAAGCAGAGACCTTTGGCGTCTATTTTGAGAGAAGGCAGCTGGGAGTTTCAGGTGAGGCTGGGACTGGGGATTAATTTAGAGCTGCTAGGACATCACATGGATAAAACCAAGTCGGTGGGAGGCTCTTCTAAGTGTTTTAATATGCGTGTGTGTTAGAGTGCATGTAAGTGAACAGCACTTATATTATGTCATATTCATGCCAGCCGGTATAGTGATCTAAGCGCTGTGTAATGAGTAGGAGATTTGTCATTGAGACTACAGCACGTTGATACACATGTGCCCCCCCTGTACTCCCTGCACTGCAGCACTGCTGCACCATAACACTAACAGCCAGCTTCCGTCTACCTCCCAACCTCGCTCTGTTTCTCTTGCTCTCTTATCCCTGCCATCTGCTCCCCAAAAACTGGTCAGTGGTTGTTTTTCATGGGAAAATCATCTACAGAAAAAGGCTGTTCAAGTCTTTTTGCACATGCAAAGGTTTGCGCAGCATCCTGCGTGTTTACATGCCACTTTTAGGGTGTAGATAACTGAAATGTAGACAACAACAGAAGATAACTCAGGGAGAAACAGAACACTAAACATCTGCCAGCGACATATTTCTATTTCATTTTATCACTCTCGCACACAAGTGCACGCAAACGCAGACGCGCACACATTTTTAAAGCCACATACTGTGCCAACCGACAAAGGTTTTTTTCTTCTGAGACTTTTTTCAGTGTTGGAAACATTTGACTTGAGCCAACTCTCTTACCCAGTTAAAGGCCCTGAGAATTTCCTAGTTTACATAGCAGTCATAATAACTATGTGTGGTATTATGAATATCTAAGATATTTAGTACAGAAAAAAATTAAAAGTTAATTATATAAATATACTAAAATATCCATGACTCCTGCTGATGATACACATGTCTCAGCTTTGGATATTGGCCAATACTGAGTACACAACCAGTATCAGTATTTAATAAGCGATAAGCTGTGATCCTCAGTGTGAGTAAGAGACTGTGAATCAGTTGTTTTTTTTTTAAACTCAGTCACAGTAGAGTACAAATAGGAAAACAACCTCCCTGCGATTTGTAAAAAATCCAATCCAATCCAATCCAATTTTTTTGCATTTACTGACCGCTTTCATGTATCTGCGGTGACAAACTGGTATCCCATAGAGTGAGAGTGCAACACCCTCAACCTCTGTGTGACCGTTTCCTATCACAAGGCAAGTGCACAGGTCACCTGGTTGGAGGAAACCTGTCTCCAAACAGTTGCGGTCCAGTCACTCTTTGTCACTTTGGTGAAGGTTTGCAAATAATTGCGGTCACATTTATAAATATAGACAGCTTGATTGCATTTTGTTGGCAATCTGAGTCAGTCTGTGAGCTCAACCTTCTCTTTATATTAGAGACCGCAAATCAACTGGTTTCCCAATAGCTTTATTCAGGTTATATTACTATATAAAAGGAAGGTTGCTGAGTATCTCTGTCATTTTGCAGTCGAATCTTTGTCCTGCATAAACTGCATAACATTTGTGGAGGAATTTCTTTCAAATTATGTGGAATCCCAAACACGTTTGCAGTTTTATGTAGATTTATTACAGTTAATTGCAGTATAATACAAAAAATTGCAAGTTCACCAGATTCAGTTGCAGGCTGGTTGCAGTATGACTGCAAGTGGTTGACGACATGGTCCCCACCTTCAAAAACAAGAAGATTAAAGGGTCATGGCACATGATTGCAACAATAATTTTGATTCTCTTGGGTGACTTTAGCATTAAGCAGTATTTAAAATTAGCTTAAAATTCATTTTAAACAAAAATCTGCATTTTTGATATGCTGTCCTCTTCTTTAATGTCACCTCAGTGTGAGAGTGGCTATTCTGTTTCCTCTCCTCTGCTCTCTGTTTTACTGATGTGCAGAACAGAGGTGAAGTGAAGATAATGGTAACCCAGTTGACTACATCTTGCTAGATTGCTCTAAGAAGAAGTGCAATAAAAGCTTCCAAGTGCTAACTGTAACAAAACAAAAGAAAACAAAGAAAGAGCGAAGTTGCCAGCCGTCCACTCGTCCACAGTGTGTTTGCTATAAATCACAACTGAATCTCAGACCAGTGCCAACAAACAGAACTTGTCAACATGGCTAGCTGACTAGCTACAGTTAAAATTTCTGGACTCAAAAGCATTCACACCACATGGACACAAGTTGACCGTGACTCAGAGGGAGACTTTATACCAAATGTAGTCAAGGTGTAAGGGCTGTAGATGTAAGGTTTTTTTTTTTTTTGGAGATTAAACAGGCAGGCTGTGATGAAGAGAGGTGAAGCGTGGCTGGCACAGTGTACAGGCAGACTGATGGCAGAGACCGGGTGAGCTGGCTTGGCAGACAGCTAGAGTGGGCAGGCAGGGAGAAAGGAGCTGCTGCCGGTGAGCTTGAGGAGCTGAAGCTTGATAGCAGGCGGAGAGGTGGGGGTGAAATCTAAGCACAATGAAATTAAATTAGTTTAACTCACTCACAAACACAATAAACGTGATAATGGTGTCTCTCCTGTGATGTCTGTCAGATAGCGACTGGAGAGTCGAGTAGATGTATGGCTGGTGATGAGCTGATGAGCCACCGGTTTTAGATGCTGATCGAATTGACTGCAGGAAATGTGAATGGTGCTACAACTACAAGTGACACACAGAGAGATAATAGGACAGGAAAACAAGAGACACAGAAGAAAGGAGACAGGAAGGAGTACAACAAGGGTCATGACACTGACAGCAGTCTGTGAAATTAGATTACACAATTCCCTGCCCTTTTTACCTTTCTTTGGATCACAAATCCTTAATCATAATAATGAACAATATTAGGCTACTGATCTTGGAGTAATAAAATACCTGCCTCTTTATTTTTATTTACTCAATGCACAAAAGCATCTGCAGCCCCTGCAGAATGTGAATTTGATCCTGGCGTCCTTGTAATCTATATGTACCTCTATATAGGTCAGCGTGGCATCGTTTACAGAGTGCACACGTGCTTCACTGCTCTGCAGCAACACAACTTATGTTTACATATGTGAAACAGTGATGATTTGAGAAAAGAACACACATAATTAATAAGAATTAATTCAATTGGTCTGTCAGAAAAATTATGAAAAATATATATCATAACATCCCGAAATTCAACGCCTATCCCTCACATAATGCGTCTGATTAACAGTAAAACCTTTCTAATATTTAAAGTTATGTATAAAAAAAGGATAACTTGATAACTTGAACTTCATATGAAAACAGGTTATCAATTATTTTGACTATCCAAGAATACCTTGAAAATATTTCCTGATCTCACACCTGTGGTTACGTCTTGGTTACGAGTCAAGATTGTTGTTTGCACTCAACTTTCAAAGGTGTTGGTGAATGTGAGGGACAAACAGACTGAGCGGCAGAAGCAATATGTTGTACTGTAATCAAAGAAATCAAACAATGTGTACTCATTTTACTACAGCAGTCTGAAATTAAAGTAAATGAAGTGTGGATTATAGGTTTCATGCTTTATCATATCTTATTCTGTCAGCATCCATGGTGGCAACCAACACTGTTGTAGACAAACGGTGAGATTGTAAAGAGGTTCGTTGTGCTAACACACATATGTGATGATGTGGACTGTGGATCATAGCAGGACTGCTGCCTTTGAGCAGAGTAGCCTCCACCATTAACTAAAGGTTAGCTTGCTGTTGAGGCTACGCCTGGCTCGTGTCCCAGCTTCTGTAAAGTTAAATATCTACTGTACATTATACAGCTTCAGGTAGCCCACCATCGCCAGAGTACAATCATCCTTAAATTTGTGATTTGGAAATACAATAAGACCGACTAGATTAAAATAAATATTTGTTGCTGGCTCAAAAGTTGAACATATTTTACAGTATTTGGAATCTAGTTGTTTTCAGTTCTTGCAGAGTACTAAGTAGTTGTTTTTTACCGTGCCAGCTCCTTATTAAAAAAATTCAAGGCTGGTTGCGCTTTCCATGAGAACAATGTTTAAAACTGGTTTTAAACCTAACACTGAGCTGTGGAAGAAATTAAGTACTGCGCCTTTGAAACAAAAAGAAACCAACAATCACATATACGTAAGCTCAATTTTCTCTTTACAGCAGTTAAAACAACGGAAAAAAAAATCGGGATTTGTTTGTTTGGGGTTGTGTGCTATGGGAAGCCGCTGGCTCCAACTGTTGTTGTTGCCGCTTGCTTTCCAGCTCCACCCCTGCGCCCAAATTAGATGTTCTCGGCTTTGCATAACTGATAAGACTTGCATGGTTTTCATGTCTGCAAAGTCAACTTGCTCTGCAGACGCGAGTCATGAGTCAGCACTGAAAAAGAAAGAGGAGCAGGGGAACGGAGAAGGTGGATGAAGTGAGAAAGACAGCGCTCGCTCTGATTTCACGTTTGTGTCACAGGTAATCTGGTCTATGGAGCAAGAATAAACACCCACTAAAATAGACTCGGGTTATGCGTGTTTAGTGTGTGCACTGAAGAGTCAGAAATCCTGTGTGTGTGTGTGTGTGTTGCTCTGTGAGACATGGGACATGGCAGACTCTTAATTTGTCTGACCTTGAACTTCACAGGCATCTCCTTTGCTTCCCTCCTGCTCTTATTTTCCTCTCATCTTCTTCAGTAGGATTTTTAAAGGTTCATTGCAAGCATTTGTCTTAGTTGTGTTTCAGTCTGTGAGTGAGTCTTTCCTTGCATTTCACTCGGTTGCTCCCTGGAAAGCTGAGTTTCAGTTCTATATAAGCTGGTGCCGCATGTGTGTGGACTGATGATTAGAAACCATGCATTGCTGTCTGTGTGTGTGTGTTTGAGGACTACAAATGCAGGATGAATAGTGCTGCCTGAGCAGGAGATTGCAAGCTACTGTCCTTAAAGGCACCCATCCTCATATTTGCAACCTACACAAAATTAATTTAGGCCTAAAAAGGATCTGAAGAAGAGACTTGGACCATGGTGTTGGTGATGGTTTGCTATTAAGACTCGGGATTTCACTGTCAGAAGAGATGGATTAAAAGCTTCTTGTGTTTACCAAATTATTCAAATTGATTCAGCTCCTGTTTCATGGCAGTTTTCACCCTGACAACTCACGCTGTTTAGCATTTCTTTGGTTAATTCAGCCGTTTGTGCTCAGCAGGTGTCCTCTCCCAGTCACTTGAGTTATTTTTGAGTATCACAAAAATGAAGCACGTCTCACATTCAGTTAGTTTTATGCATTTCTTTATAGGTTTACTTCCAGGCAGAGAAATGTCATTATATAAATGTCATTATAATACTGAAATCAAATTGAAGAGATGTAAAGCTTGAAATTGGCAGCGAGCATTAGGTACTATTTATTCAATCATTGTGTGGTAGTATGACTGTATGCATCAGCGCTGCCGTCAGATTTCACTAAAGCTATTCACTAAAATCTTGACTGTTACAGAAACTCTAGCTGTATACTTTCGGGTAAAGCATCTGCTAATCGAAGCTGCGTGACCTTAAATTTAAGGCAGTGCTATATAATACCAGTGCAATTTTTTTAACTTGACTGTCACATGCCCATACCAGTCATATAGACTCCACGCCTAGAGTGCACAACGAGACAGGCCCAGACATGTCTGAGTGCAAGAGCTGCACATCAGAGAGCTGCTTCAATGACCCTTCAACAAAGCTTAATACATTGTTCCAGCAAAAGGTGGGAACAAACGTCACCACCCAAGCTAAAAACACAAAGCTCTTACAGCTGGTGATTTAGACAAAAGTAAACTAATGACCATTTCTAGAGAACTTGCTAGTTGCACTCACTTACTGTGCAGGTTTAGTGACTTTAGTTATTAATAAACTGAAGCAGTTATGCAGTTATGTCACATTTTTGCCTAAAAATCACTGGAAACTACAATCTAGGCTACTTTTGTGCTTACATTTGACATATTGTGTGTCACTGCTATAATCCTGCTGCTGATACTTTTAGTGTCAGTGCTGTCAGTGACTGTAGCTCATTTGAAAAGAATACCCTTCCTTTTCTTAACTTGTAAAGGCTGCTGCAATCACCAAGAAAACATTATTAATTGAAATATAGTTTGTAACCAGTACTTTCCACCCCTTTTAAATTATTATTAATATATTAAATGATTAGCAGAAAAATTGTTTTAGGAAATTCTCAATAGTTTTTTATTAAGCAGTAAATTAAGAGCTGAATTTAGTGGTTGGCTGTAGCCCCTAAAGGCCTGTCATAGATGAAGAAACCAATTGACATCCTCACAATAAGTATTTAATCGTGTTGGTACTGTATCGGTTGTGTTTTTCTTCTTCTTGTTGTTTTAAACTTCACATTAATGTGTGTACCATTTGGGGGGGGGAAAAACTCATTGCTTCCCAGAATTGCAGCGTCTCCACCCTGTTGGGAACCATAAATTATGTCCACCATCACACATGAAGTATTTGGAGATATGTGGCCAACCAGATTGGAACATTTTGTTGGTGTTTTTGTGTTTCAACATGGAGACTTTCAGCACATCGCGTTCCCTCTGTCTTGACCGTGGAGATTCTGATGTTCTTTCTGTTGTTGCGCTCAAATCCAAACATAATTCACAAGAACATTTGGGGCATATTTGTATTTTAAATGTACGCCCGGAGAGAAGAGGGGCCGTTATGTAATCTGCTGCAGTGTGTGAGGTCAGGTGACGAGGGTCCTATCTGTGTGTGCACAATAAAATATTCAGGACCATCTTGAGGACATCATGAATCTTAATGAGGACATGTGAGTACACTAGGAGTGGAGGAAAGAAAGAAACTCTGTTGATCTGTCTCTTCTCCCCTCTCCCTCCATCGCTGGTTCCTCCCACCATCCACCTGTCAAAAACCCTCCTTCCTTCCACCCTTCCTCCCGTCACCGCTCTCCTTCCCTCACTCTAATTTTATTTACTTTCTCAATCTCTCGCTAAGAGGCTCGATAAGAGTCTTAGCACTGTTATTTTGTATGTGTGCTGTTCACGTGGCAAGCATTAGTGTGTGTTGGGTGTGATGAATCGTGCGGTCTCCATGGGTTTTAATCCAGTGGGCCACTGCGCACAAAAACACACACTTTGGAATTCGGCTCTGTGGGAAATTGTATTGAACTTCCATGCAGACTGTGTTTCTCTGTCTCTCCGTGAAGCGCGCTATTAGCTGAAGGCCTCCCCTTCTTGTACTCCTCGTTCTCCTTCTCCTTTTTAAAGATTGTTTTTTTTTTTTCATCTGTCTGTCGTTTCTTCTCGCCACACACACAAGCCCTCTGTTTGAGACAGTAGCTCAACTTGAAAACATTTTAGCTCATAAAACACATTGCATTCTTTCATCCTTCCCGTCCAGTTTCAAAGACTGTCCGAGTGTCTGCGCGGATGAATCATGTGCTCAAACCAATTACACCGTTTAAAAATGAACTCTTTTCATACGAGAGAACACATACGTATGTGTCTGCCTGAATTGTGGTATAAGCATGCTGATACTTAAAAAAAAAACCCAAAAAACTCACACTTACAAATTCAAACACGTGTGACTTGGTTTGCCAAGTTACAGAAACAGACCTTTTCTCTATGCTGTGACCTTGTATATAACTTTGGTTTTAGATTTGAGTTATTGGTGAGTTATTGGAAGGTTATTTTGTTGGTATTTTCACAACTTTTAATTGTAAAAAGCAGCAGAAACACTGGTTTATTTTGAGATGCTTATCCACAGGCTTTATAATGAAGATTTTTGAAGATTTAAAAGTTGTTTAAGGTGTAAATAGGTAAGGTAAGGTAATAAGAATTCAATTTCCCATTTGTTTTTAAAATCTTTCATGTCATTACTTTGGCTTTTTGTTTTTTTGGCAGTATTTCGCTACGTATACTCGCTGGCCAGATTGTTATTTACACCTTGGTAGTACCAGGTTGGACTCTTTTTACCTTCAGAGCTACTTTAATTCTTTGTGGCACAGATTCAACAAGTTGGTGGAAACATTCCTCAGAGATTTTGGTCCATATTGACTTGATAGCATCACACAGTTGCTGCAGATTTATCGGCTGCACATCCATGATGTGAATCTTTCTGCCACATCCCAGAAGTTGCTTTATTGCACCTTCTGGTCACTCCAGAGGTTATTTGAGTATCTTGGTGAGCATGTGAACCTGTTCTTAGCTGACAGGAGTTGCAGCTTGTTTGATCTTCTACTCTTCTTCATACCTTGTGCAAGTGTTTTTGGTTTTTTTTTAGTTATTGCCTTCCTGTCAGCTCAAAGCAATCTGACTTCTGGCTTCAACAAAGCATTTTCACCCAAACAACTGCTGCTCACTGGATATTTCCTCTCTTTCTCTGTAAACTTTAGAGGTAGTTGTGTGGGAAACTCCCATCAGATCAGCAGTTTGTGAAAAACTCAGACCAGCCTGTCTGGCACCAACAACCATGCCTCTTTTTAGAGTCGCTTAAATCACCTTTCTTCCCCATTCTGAAGAAAGCACACCATTTTGATCATGTTTATATGCCTAAATGCACCTCGTTGCTGCCCTGGGATTGGCTGATTAGATATTTGCATTACCAAGCAGTTGAACAGGTGTATCTAATGACCTAAAGTGTAGATTGCATATGCATCGGTGCCAAATGTTATGAGAAGCCTGTTTGCACTGTGTTTTATACTTGCTGATAAATCATGTAAGAGAAAAAAGAAACAGCTGTAGTTTCTTTTATACAAGCTCAGTTGGTGTTTTTGCAGCTGATCGTTATCACCTTCAAGAATAAAACCACTCCCTCATCTAATCTCAGCGGATGCATGAAAAATCACATCACTCGCACCTTCCCACACCTACCGAGCTCATTAGGAGATAACAGTAGGACATGTTTAAGATTTAAGCAGCTGTAGCTCACTGCTGTTTGTCTCTCCTCTTGCCATTTTTCTTCCAGATTGATCAGCCATTCGATGGGGATTTTCAGAGGAGCTCCGCCTACCGTCGCCGCATTCCCTCCTCCTCCGACCCCCTCCCCCCGCGACCTTTTGATCGCCCCCACCCACTCCGTCATCCAGCCCTCCATCCAGCCCTCCATACAGAAAATGACTCTGGAACTCACTGAATGGTCTTCTATATGGATTTTTACTGCTTGTAATAGACAGTAAGAAAAAAGAGGCGCAAACCTCGATGACAAAAAAGCCATAAACACCCACAACACACACATACACATACACACACATACACCCACACACACACACTCACACACACAACAAACACAGCTACACACACAAACACTTTCATACCAAATAAAGCTGTTTTGCAAGCAGTTTCTCTCACACTTTGACGTGCACACACAAAAGAAGCAAGTGCACAAAGCCACTCTTGGAATGTACCGCGTACTCTTCCCATGAAATTCAACTGCTTCCTTTATTTTTCTGAGATTCTCTACAGGCCTTGAGAAAGCTGATTTTATTTGATTTTTTTCCTCCCAATTTAAACAAGGATTAAAAAGGTTGGGAATTTCAATTTGCAGTGTTTTTGGAGGACAACTTTAGAGGACAGCTGATTGCTAATTGATTTTTTTTTCTTCTTTTTTTGGATCTCTGATACATCTGGGGATAGCAGATTAGTTTATCTGCAAATATTTAGTGTCTTTAACATTTATAGTTTTAGTAGGACCCAGTTTAACATACATTTTATTACCTCGCAGGCTGGGAAGCATCTGTTACAGTTATTCAGCACTTCTTGAACACTTAAGTAATAGATGTAACAAGTGTATAACTAGCAAGTTACAACCACTGATTGCATTTTGTAGCTTGTAAAGATTGTAATGAAGTTACTTCTAGAAAGTCACTACTCGTTTTAAAGTACAAGTAACTTGAATTGAGGAGAAGTAGGAGTAGTATTGTTTTTGTACTGTAGTATTGTTAGAAGGGGTGCGCTTGTTTTCCTGTTGCTTGCATGCCCTCCAACATGCCTCCCCAGAACACAGAGGCTGACACCATGCAGGTCGGATCTCTGGTGGGTGGGGTTAGCAGCAAAAACTCCACCGCATCAGGCTTGGATGAGGAGAAAGGAGGAGCAGGAGGCGAGACGGATGGATTGGGAGGCGGAGGCGGAGCGGCAGAAGGAGGCCGAGGAGGAGAGGAATCTGCTAGCGAAGGATCGATCGAAGGGATTCCTTTAAAGCGATGGGTGATGCACGGAGCCGTGATGTTTGGTCGGGAGTTCTGCTACGCCATGGAGACAGCGCTGGTGACGCCTGTGCTGCTGCAAATAGGTGAGCAGAGTCCAGATGATTTACATATGAAACATAGAAAGCCAACATCTGCAAAGTACTTCAGCTGCAAAATTCCTGTTTTTTTAAAAATATCTGTTTCATGTGTTTTTTAAACTGTAGTTCGGGATCTACATCAAACTACAACGACCAAAATTATTATTTCACAAAAAATGTGAGGAAAAGAGCAGCAAGGTCTCACAATAAAGAGCAGCCACTCACAAAAAATGTTGATTCTGTCCTTCTGGACGTGGCGTTTTCAGTGGGAGAAAGAATTTATCACTGGCTAGCTCACTGCTATCAGTGAGGTATAGAGTAGAGCAAAGAGTGTGTTGAAGACATTTCATGGTGTTGTGGAAAACATTTACGTCTACGGATCGATGTTGGGATAAGCTAATGAGTGGAGCTCTGCAACATGTGCTTGACTTAACCAAGGTACCAGGGTTGTGACCAGCACGAGGCTGTCATGTGGCCTGCCCATGGCTGGGTTCATGGGCATTAAGTTAATTGGTAATTCTAAACCGGTTGTAGGTGTGACTATGAGTGTGAATGGTTGCCTGTCTCTCTGTGACAGCCCTGACCCAAACTGACAACCTGTCCAAGTTGTACCCTGCCGCTTGCCCTATGACAGCTGGGATACGCTCCAGATGCTCCAACCCCTCAGATGGATGGATGGATGAAACGCTGTTGTCTATCTTTAAATTGTAATGCCATTTAAGGGGACACCTTAGCAGCTAAAATGTCAGAGCACATATCTCATCTCCCCTTCACCTTGTTCGGATCTGCTTGGAGATTACCCGGCTTACACCCTGCCTCACAGCATGCACACACAGAGAGAACCAGACCTCTGGTCACAGTGGGCATGCTGTCATTTGCACCCAGTGTCATCTTTGACAGCCTTTTGAAAATATGCCAAGTCCAGTTCTGTCTGGAGGGTACTGGAGTCTGTAGAGGAGATGGAGAGGGTGTGAAGAGAAAAATGTGAGAAACAGCCATAGCATTATTTGTAGTTTCCATGTAAACCCCCCCTCTTGCTTCTTTTTTTTCCTCTTCAAATTTCTCCTTCCCCTTCACTGACATTAGCACGATGTCCTAGCTTACATAACCAAGGGGACATGAATAGGAAGTCACTCTGTGGACACCGTGACTCCTGGCCGGCTCACCCGGGATGAGCCGCCACAGGGAACCAGGATCCCAAACATGCACTTCAAGTGTTTGTTGTGTCGAAGGCCAGCACTGAGATCAGCCAAATGTTGGAAATTTAAAGGCTTTCAGCTGAATTCAAAAGATTGGTGTGCTCTTGATGCGTAATATTAAAGCAGGAAAAGGCATCACAAGTAACAAAAAATATTTCTGGGATTCATTTAAACATGTCTCCCGAGGACACATTACACGGGGGAGCCGCTGCATGTTTTGGTTCTAATTTTAGCCCCGAATTTTTTTTAGATCAGAATATGTCTGAGCTCCTCTTAGTAGATTTTGAAACTGCCAGGAGGTACAAGCCCCACAGATTAGTCTGCTAAAACTAAAGCAGACAGAACAGTGACTTTATTTGTCACTGAGAGGAAAGATAATCCAGTCATGGTATTTGTGTTTTTCATTCATTTTGACCTTTTACTCGTCATAATTAATGAGAAGGTTGCCTTTCATCCGAATAAAGGAGATTCCAGTCAGTACAATACAGATAAACCGTGCATGTTGTTATTATTACTACCAAATACTCCATGCAAAGCATTTTTACTAATAAGTTACAAATAAAAACGTGTACATTTGCGTCACACGTCGCTGCCAAAGAATGCTTTACGCATAAGTGACACGCCTGCAGCCTGGAAAAGACTACAAATGATGTTCCTATCATGTTAACAGCTGCTGAAAATTAGGTCGATGAGAGTGAACCAAGACTGTACAGTCAAGATCTGTAAAGTCATAAAACAAGCTGAGCGAGGGTTTAGCGAGATTGGAGTTGTCTGAGAGCTCATTAGTATGAGAGATTTGGAGAATAATGTAATAATTTCAACAAACTTTTTGGAAAAAATGGCAGGTTGGAATTTACTTTGCTTGTGGTGATCTTGTACTCTCTGTGTGACATTTTGGCAAGATTTTACTTCCCGTCCTGTTTTGTCTGCCATACATCATGTTTTGGATAGTTTAGCAAGTCTAACATGGAAATGAACTCCATGTATGCTTTGGTTAACCATGGAGAGTTTTCCTCATTTCCTGTGCATGCTGATTAGCCTCATGGATGTATTAATAGATCTTAATATGGCATGTCAGCACATCTTTCTTCCAGTGGCAAAGTAGAGCTAAAAAAAATCCCCTGTGGACCAGAGTGATTTTTCCTCATAAAAACACCATTGTAAAGTGTTGACAGGACCATTATAACAGAGCTGGAAAACTGCTGGCAGAACAAACAAGGTGGAAGCAAACCTGGAAGAGGAAGTTTTATTATGGCTTTTGGGTGAGCCACTTTGTTTTGAAATAGAAAAGGACTTTTCAGTTCTTATTTTGCAACATCCAGAACCATCTTGAGCGTTTGGTTTTTAGATCAGTTTGGAAGTTATACGTCTGTGTACGACTACGTTTCCCCCGACCCTTCACAGCTACAAAGGTTGCTTGTGTTTGCATTCATTCATGTTTTTAGTCTGCTAAAGGAAAAACAAACAGATGTAGTACCTGAAAACAACCCCCTCCTCTAACTGTGGGCAGAGCTCCAAGTTTTGGGATAACAATATCCCGCCCTCCCACGCCCGCTCCTCTATGTAGTTAGTGCTCTATGCACTGACTGTAGCTACTAGAATTAGCTAGATCGTCAGTAAGCTGGCTGGTTGGCTCTGCCTGAGTGAAACCATTGTATGTGTAACCCCACAACATTGAGGTCACAGAAGGGGAGAGGGTGTGTGTCTGAGTGTGTGTGCAGCTGATACAATTTGGTCAAGGAGCCCATATTTACACAACGCGGAGAAAAGCTAAGAAACTTCTGCCTTACAAGGGCTTGTGCGGGGAGCATGCCGAGCTCTCGTCTGTTCTTATACAAGGAGGCAGGCCTTTCCCCTAAAGGCAAGGGCACATATTGGGGCTGTTGAGACAGTTATATTTATAATTTAGGCATCAAATCGGACCAAATTGGGCTTGAGTCTTGTACAGTCTGGGCTGCTAGTTGAAAACAGCCGATATAAGTGAGATAAGATGATCACTGTGCAGCTTTTGTCCTTGTTTCTTGCGTTCAATTAAGTAAATTCATTTAAGGTCAATTTTATTCATATACAGTAGCACATGTTCGCAACAATGATCATCTCAAGCTGCCATATATTGTAAGGTTAAAGATTCACCAGTATTAGAGAAAACCCCACAGTGGGGATGACAAACTCCCCTTGTTTACAGTAACAAGTGGGCTCAAAGAGGGCAGCCATCTTCTGTGACGAGTTAGTGGGTGATGGGGAAAGGAGGAGACAAAAGAGGTGCGCAGAGAGACAAGGATTCAATAAGGAAAGTTTTAAACCTAATCTTAGCAGTAGAGCAGGTGTCTGTTTACTGAACCCAAACTGGGAGCTTGTTCCACAGAAAGGGGTCTGATAGCTGAAGGATCTGCCTCTGTGTACCCTGCATCTTACCCTGCTGGGATATGCATTGATATCTTACATACCCTGAAATGTTCTTGTTTATTTCTCTGTAAACTCTGTGTTTGTGGCTATTTTTTAGGTCATTTAAGCTGCCACACAGAGAGGCGAAGAGTCTTTTGAAAAGATGTTTTGTATCCAGTGCACTGCCTTTGATTTGTTCTGCTTGACCTGCAGGGACATTTTCCTGTTGTCTTTGTTGAAAATCACCCTCAGCAGGAACACCACCTAATGCTCACACAGAGATAAGAGTGAAAGGGAGTCAGCTCTAGAAATGGGATTAAGAAAAGTGATAAGGTAAAAGAAAAAGAGCAGCGTGAGGGGTGGGGGTGATGAGTCCAGACCGTGTCGATCTTTTCGGTTATTAGCGTGTCACATTACATAATCAGCTTTCTCAGAACTGACCTCATAGGCAACTCAAGACAACTAGTAAAGCATCAAAATACTCGTTATTTGTCTTTATCAAATATATATGTGCAGCTCCATACTAACAGCAGGCTGTTGGACTAACGTCAGATTAGGGACGTTATCAGACACAGAAGCATTGTGGTGTGAGAATTAAGTACCTACAGATACAAGGCAGTGCGTAAGAATCATGACAAAGAGTACAATTAATGTGAATACAGCAGAAGCTCGTGTTGGTTCATACAGAGTCACTTATAGCTCACATAGCCATTATTGTTTCACTTAATTTTGAGAACTGGATGTAATTTTATGAACCCCGTGGAGTACGTTGCTCATTAAGTTACACCCACTGACCTCAAAAGTCGCTGTGCTTTGAATTTGATTAATAGAATAGAATAGAATCAAATAGAAAGTCTTTATTGTCATTGTATTCAGAATACAAACACAATGAGATAAGAAGGTCTCGCTTGGCAGAACTGTAAAAAAAGAAAAAGAAAAAAAGAAACAAAAAAACAGCCAAGAGGCACACAGACACCCCCCCCCCACCCCCACCCCCACCCCCTTACACACACACACACACACACACACACACACACACACACACACACACACACACACACACACACACATACACACTGACCTGGAGAGCAAAGACTCCCAGCACTCACTCACCTACTAAATATTGTTATATTTTCTTGAAATTTCAACTTTCCTTTGATGCAGATGAGCTCGTTTCAGTTATTTTCAGCAGTTTGTGTTATTTTGCCTACGTTCTTTTTCAATTATTTCGTGGAACTGGCTGATCCTCTAATGAAGAAAGGGTTCAGTAAATCAACTTAATACAATAAAAAAAAAAAAGATAAATAAAAACGAGCATGAGGCTAAACAATCTCAGGAGTAGCACAGTCTGATTCAAAGGTCTCTTTCTAACCAGTAATTATTTATAATCTGTTTATTTGCATGGTTGACTGCCCACCTATGCAGCAATGCCACCATTGTGTTACCCAAAAGAGCGCAGGCTGGCAACTCAACAACTTTGTTGTCCTTCTTTGGTGGCCTTCTTAAGGAGATTACTTCAATCCAAAATGAAACGACCTTCTCTGCGGCCCAAAGGTGGAGCTCTCTGGATTAGTGTCTTCACCTTTTACTACATCTGATTTCCTCGAATTCTGAAAAGCCATGTGCCTCTTGATATTTGCATACCAAACTAAATGACCCACAAAGTGGCAGTTAAAGTTAATGAAATAATGAAACCATTTGAGTGCTTGTTTACTTTACTAATGCATCGTGGCACGGTGCCGCGCCGGCTTAATGGAGGCCAGATTTGCCAAGTTTGCTACAAGCAAACTGTTATTTTCAATTCATGTCACAAATTTTACCACATGCCAGTCTGCGCGTTAACTTTTCTTTTGCTCCGATTTCATGGGAGCTAGATAGTAGCTGGTACCCTGTTGTCATGTCACAATAGGAAATCTGTCCCCGCTGTTTAATTTGCAACAAATCAGCTTGATCATACGCTGTTTATACTTGCATGCCAGGTAACCTAATCCACTGAGTGATCCTATCATGTTCACTGGTCTAATCTAGCAGATGACCTTGCAGACACTGTAATACAGGGTTACATAAATGACTGGCTTGATGTCACACTCACTAATCACTATAATCTGACCAAGTCATTCAAAGGATAGAAAAGATGGAGGACAGAGTGACAGAAAAAGGTGAAAGGTGAAATGAGGGTTTATCAACACATAGCTAGAATATGGAGGTAGGAGAGAAACATCTGGATTGAAAAAAATGTGAGAAATAGGAGCCACTGTGTGTAAATCACAATCAGTCCTCATTAATCGTTTTACGCTTCTGCCTGTCACCACAGGGAAAGAGAGAGAGAGAGACAAACACACCAGTCTATTCAGTTATTTGAAGTCTTCTTATTTATAGAATTTGGACTCATCATTTGTTCATCTTAATAAGTTATCACTAACATAGACACTAAAAGTGTTTTTATGAAAGAGTTATTTGCACGTCAGTAGCTTTGCACAGTGGTGAACCACGGATGCCAGCGGTTCCCAGACTGTGGCGTGTGGACCGTTAGGGGTCGTTGAGACGGTTAAACTATAATGAGAGCAGCAGCACAGGTTACTTTCACGGATCAGTTTTTTGCATTTGTGACATAGTGTAGATGCAGAGTCAACAAATACTTTAGTCAAAGACATATTATAGGTGTGCTATTTTTCCACCCAGCAGGCGATAAGCCAGGTATGTGAGTGCTATCGGTATACGATATGCGAGGAATGCAGAACTGAATGTGTGTGTGTGTGTCAGCACATTGTTTCCGCCCCTCTCTCGCTACAGACAAGCAAATAGCAAAGCTCTCAGGTGATGATGAGGGACAAAGAAACTTTGGGGGAAGCTGTTTTTAAAAAATTCTTTTCGTTTTATTAAGATGATTATAGTTGTAATCAGTGGCCTAAGGAATTTGTTTACAGAGAGCACCCTGAAACATGTGGGGAAAAAAACCCTCACAAACAGTTAATATGAATAAAAATACAAAATAAGAAAAAAAAAAGACAGTTAAAGTTCAAATATGCGGAAGGTTGTTGGTTTGAAATTAGGAGGAGGAAACATAAACCCAGCCCCAGGAGGGTAACAAGCCGTCATCTGGCATAAAAATCTCTGCCAGGTTGATCCATACACTGCGGTGACCTCTTGGGAAACAAGAGAGCAGCTGTAAGTACTTCAAAATGTAAAATGTTTATACCCTGTCCAGGATTCTCAGTGTGACGCTGGCCCCTGGCCCCCTTCTTGCTCTGTTTGGCGTCAGTGGGAATAAGGTGCTTCTACGGCCTCTAAAAGACAAGTGTTATCATTCTGTTCCCTGTTGGCCAGGAGGGCAATCCTACTGAGGTGGCGGGACGCTGCCCCTCCCACTCACAAACAGTGGTTAAATGACCTCATGTCGTGTCTAAAACTGGAAAATTTCTGCATTTCAAAATCTATAAGAATTTTTCAGCAAACTCTCTTATGTCAGGTGTGGAAACACAGTGTACAGGTCTAGAGCAGTGACCTGGATGGGAATGAATGGGATTATTTTGCAGGGATTATGCTCTCTTTTTTTT
The DNA here is from genome assembly GCF_056152115.1 of Neolamprologus brichardi. NCBI lineage: Eukaryota > Metazoa > Chordata > Actinopteri > Cichliformes > Cichlidae > Neolamprologus > Neolamprologus brichardi. The sequence continues at coordinate 14,691,784 of NC_142124.1, read as the reverse complement.
TTCTTTATTTCCCTTTTTGTTTTTTCTTTTATATCACAGCCTTAAAGCTAATTACCCCGAATGTACAGATCATCTGTAATCCTGTTCTTCTCTTTTTGTTTATATGTATTAAAGAAAAACTCTTAATAAAAAGACATTGTTTAAGACCTATAACCTGCTAAAAGGTATGCTAAATGCAGAGGTTTGACCAGCAGTTGTTATCTTTGAAAATAAATAGAGAACATCAGCATAAATTTATGTTTTAACACAATAAATCGTTTACTCTTGTAAGTAACTTCATTGTAAGAATTTATTTTTGAAAAATCACAAAGCTGTGCTTCATTTTAGGGCAGCGGTCCCCAACCCCTGGGCCTCGGACCGGTACCGGTCCGTGAGTCGTTTGGTACCGGGCCGCGAAAGTTGAGGCTCAGGTGTGAAATGTATGGTTTTCAGGGTTTTTATCGGTTTTCAGCGTTATTTTGTTATCGTTTTTATCGTTAACTCGGTTTTCCTGGGTCTTTTCACGTGTGTTATGAATAAATCTTCTTTTTTTCGGTACCGGTACTGGTTTTATTTTGTTGTATTTATCCGCGACACCTTAAAGGGCGGTCCGTGAAAATATTGTCGGGCATAAACCGGTCCGTGGTGCAAAAAAGGTTGGGGACCGCTGTTTTAGGGGACATCTGTATTAGAGAGATGATGGCGAAAAAAATCAAAAATGTATTTGTTATTAAATTTCTGTGAAATGCCTGTAAATTATTTTAGTACAGCAAAGAGGCTGGCGGAGTTGCCACATGTTGTTGGATGTGCAAATGGTGCTTGCTTGTTTGGGTTTTGAGCTCACGGCAGTTTTGTTTAATAAGATTCGTGCGATATGGAAATGAACCAGATGTAAATGCAAACCTCATCATGCATTAACAGCTGACCTACAGCTTGCTCAGCGCATCATTTATCCTAACCTCAGAGCACTGCAGTGGTATAAACACGAGGCTAGTGTGACAAGAAGCTGCTCAAATTTTTTTTTTCTGTAACTCAAATTAATCACAACACACATGAAAACAGAAAAAAAAACCCAACCACACCTTAAAAATCTCTAAAGGAGGAAGGAGATTTACATCAAATAAAAAAAATTAATACAAATACTATACAAATATTTGTTTCACAATAATAATAAAAAAAGGTTTTATGGACTTTATCCAGAAGCCTTAACACTGAACTCACTGTTTCCATTCCTTTTTTTTTTTTTTTACAGCTTTACTTTTTTATACTTCACACTATACAAAACAAGTTGGACTGCAGTCAGTAATAGTGACCAGAAATCCATAAAACCAAGAGTGAAACACACAAACACACACAGGCCCAACAACAGCCAAAAAACACATCAGTAATGGTTGGCCTGAGGGCAGTTGAGTGGATGTGTGTGTGTGTGTGTGTGTGTGTGTGTGTGTGTGTGTGTGTGTGTGTGTGTGTGTGTGTGTGTGTGTGTGTGTGTGTGTGTGTGTGTGTGTGTGTGTGTGTGTGTGTGAGTGATTGGGTGCGTATTTTAAAAGAGCAGAAAAACATCTGCTCTCTCACTGACTCTCGCTGACTTTGACCGTATATTAATGAGAGGAAGATGGATGAATACTGACAGACTGGTCCTGTGGAGTTGTTTACTCAGTCACAGGACTTTCACTCAAAGAACTGGTGCTCAAATCCCACAAAAGAAGAGTATTTTTAGTCTTTTGGTAGTTAGGTTGTTGGTTAGGTTTAGAAATGGATGATGGTTTGGGTTAAGGCTGTTCTTTTGTTTCGTTTTTTTTAACAATTTAACCTAAATCTCAGAAAGCTGAATGTCCTTTTTTTGGAAGATGCACTTCAAAGGCAAATAATTCATGTCCATATACAGATAAATATAAGGGATTATATTTCCAGGCTATATATAAATCCAGGCTGAAATATAGATTTCCACCTTAAAAAAACTGTTTATGATGTTTTTTGCCAGAAGGATCAGTTTAATTTCCTTTAAACTTTATTTTTATGGAAAACTGTTAATATTCATAGATTACATGCCACATGTTTAAAGATGATATTCATTAGTTTGTGTTTTTTTTATTATTATTATTTTGACCTCCAGGTATTGCATCTCTGTGTAATACCACAGAGATCTGTGTCTGGATCAGTCATGAGGTCAGTACATATATGACATGTATTACTGTGCAATTTTAAACTTTTATGAACTTGTAAGGGTCACCTCTTACCACAGAAAGTTTGAGGTATTGCAAAATGCATTGCAGCATAGTCACAAGGAAGAAGCCGTCTGACTTGTGACTATTACAAAATTGTAACTTGGAAAAAAAAAGGTTTCACATGACAATGAAATATACCTATATTTATTGCAGAGGCCTTTTTTTTTTTAAAAAACCTCCAGATATAAAATGAGAAAATCAGAGGGGACATATTAGTTTTTGCAACAGGTTCTGGCTCTACTTTCTTTGAAGCTGCTTGTCGTGTTTTCGCTTTGAAACTGTTGAAGCGTTTTGATTTTACTGAGTTGTGTGTCCCATGCGATTAGTGGTGGCTGGCCAATACACAAAGTAGATCAATAAAATAATTTCAGATTGTTGCATCATCACAGAAAGCTGAAATTCCCCTTTGTGTGTCGAAGGGAACAATTGTATTTCAGGCTTTAATGTGTCACGTTTTGAATTTCAAAAAAATGCAGAAGTGCCACCTCGTTACATGGCTGACCTACTGTACTCGTCATTACGTAACATTACCGACTGATCACTGCCAATCGGCTTCATCGATCGCTTCTTTGGTAGTGAAAGGACAGCAAATGTTGCCAGCTGGAGCATCCTGTGTGTTATAGGTCAGCCCCAGCCAGAGACCTGACTCCCTGCTGTCAATCACACGAGGCGCTATATCAGTGCCAATGACAGATAGCTGGAAAGAGTAAATTCACTCATTCAGTCTGATTTCACTCATCAAACTTCGCAGTCGGTGTAAATGTCTCCATCTGTCTGGCTCTCCTTCCTCTCTCCATCTCAGTGGGAGGCTCCTAGTTTACTGCAGTGCTGTTACATAACTCTGCTGACTAAAAGCAGCTGCGTGTGTGTGCATGTACATGCAAGCTTCATGCATCTTTAATGCCATCTTTTACGTAGTGAGGACAGTTGGTGGTGGATTTTGCCCTTGTGTTTTAGGACTCTCGCTCACGCAGAGGATAATATCTGCTCTTTTTTGTGTTAAATGAGCTGGATAAACGTCTCTTAAAGCAGTTTCCGGGCAATATAAAACAGATTTGTGTGTGCGTGCGCGCGTGTGTGTGTATGGAGTGTAAAAACCCACCTTTCTCTCAAGAATAGGGTTATAAATCTGTGATACACACACTCATCTATATCAGGTAGAAATTTCTTTGAGATTTCTTGCTTTCATTGATTGAGTTAGCAGTTTGCTGTATTTCTCCCTAATAGGCACTTTGTTAATAACAACCTTGGTGGTGGAGCTTGCCTACTTGGATCTGCATTTTTCTTCAGTGTGTGTGTGCACGCGCCTTGGTACTAGCATCCGTGTGTGTCTGTTGTGTGATTGATGCTCTCACCATCTCTTGCTGTTGGGAAGCACTGTGAATCATTCCTGTCTCTCCTGATGTCTCCCTCTGTCTGTCTCAGGCATTTCTTTCTTTCCACTCCCCAGTCATCGTGAACATAAATGTTGGCCAAGTTTGCTTTTAGCAGATGCCACAATACAATAATAATAATAATGCAATGAATCAGCATTCCCAGTAGGGGTGGGCGATATAAACGATATACGATAGAAACAATATAAATTTGGCCAACAATAAAGATTTTGACGTCACATTTCAATCTCTTATTGAAATGTGACGTCATTCAAAAACCGCAAAGAATTCTGGGAACTCGTGGCAAGCGGTACTAGCGCACGCAGGCTTTCAATTGTAAACAGTCACCCAGCGATAAAAAGAAACACAAAAAATGGCAAGAAGCTGTTGTATTATTTACTGCAATAGCCGGTCGCATGACAGCCACGGGAAGCCGACCGGTAAAGAGATCGGTTGTTATCGGCTTATGTCGTTGAAGAGAAATTGTTCAAGCCATGTTTCCGAAGTAACAAAGAGGCGACAGATGGTCTGGATTGCAGCCATTCAAAGAACAAATATAACGTCCCAGAACACTCCAGCTCACATGTTAGTCTGCTCCAAGCATTTCCACAAAGGTAAGTGTTTTGTAGTAGTTAATACGTCATTTTTCACAACACTCTGTCCACTTTGTGTGCTCGTAAGGGTCTGACCCTTTCACTCCTTTGATTTTTTCCTCGTATCTTTTCTTTGACTTTTCATCAAGTCTGTCTTTGTACGGACCGGCATCGTTCTCCTTCGTTTTGTACATAACTTTTTTGGGGGCAAAGAAAAAGCAAGAAGGTATTGGAACCGGAGAATGAACGTTTTGCGGTGCTGCAAATGCTTGTGTTTGATGCGGTACTTGGATTGTTTTGCCACGAGTTCCCGGCATGCAATGCGCGTAAGTCACGTGGTCTGTCAATCTCTATACCAGGGAGTCCAACTTCAGTAACCCTACAAACGCCACTGCTGTTTAGTTTTCCGTCTTCATTTATATCGGAAGTGGTAGCAGAGCTCTACGTTTTAATTAGTTTCAAAAATCTCTCAGTCAGAACATGGTATGTCATGTTTAGGTGGAAACTAGCAAGCTAACTTCCTGCTAACTTCTAACAACGTTAAATTTTATAACTTCTGTTTTCATGGATGCCTGGATGTTAAACTTAATTGTTACGCCTGGTAAAGCGGCAACGCTGATGATTTTATTAAAGATTAAAGAATTTAGACCGTTTTTAACTCTCAGTGTTCGTTTGACTTTGGGACCTGAAATGGACAGTTTTGGACCCAGATTACTCCGTGAAGCTCCTCACTACGGCAGCCGTAATGCTCTGACAATCCATCAAGCAGTGTGGCTTACCAAAGTTGTACTAAAACATTTTTTAACAGATTTCTGCACGCCAAAATTGGTTCAAGGTCAGTAAGCACAACCAGAATTCATATATAAGGAACACTCTCGATTTTTGAGAAAATTAAAGGATTTTAAGTGCACCTTATAGTGTGGAAAATATGTTATACAGAAGAAAAGAATATATTGCGATATATATCGTTACCGCACATGCTTCAAATTATATTGCGATATGAATTTTAGGCCATATCGCCCAGCCCTAATTCCCAGCTCTTCCAGCTAGGGCAAATGGCAGGTTAAAAGGAAAAGCATGAACACCAACAGCAAATTACAGCATAAAATGTCCTTTGAAGCTCAGTTTGTACTTCAGCAATCACTCGGTTTAATCTTCCTTCAAACCACTTTCTTCCAGAATAAATTAAAAAGGTAAATAACAACATGAGGATATGTTTTCCTCACAGATATACGCTGAAATTTTACTTTAACATCAGCAGATATCTGTCCCAGACTTCAAAGATATTAATTCTACATATTTGCAGATTTTAAATGAGCTGCAAGAAGAACTCTTCTTCCCTCCTGCTGAAATCGAACCCACTGCCAAACACTTATCAATAATGAAATATTGACCATAAGAGTCTAAATTTTAATTCTGCCCTCACGGCCCCATCTGTTACAAACCACATTTCTTCCCTTTCTTTCTTCCTTCCTCTTTGAGTGCTACACCTGACTCAGTTTGCATGTTTTGTTTATTTAAGACCACCTGCTTCCTCCTTTCCTCTCCTCGCGCTCTCTGTCTCTCGTTCTCTCGCTCTCGCCCTCCTTCCTTCCTGCCCACTTTCTCCCATCATGACCTCTACCCTACTCTCACTTTTCACACCGTTTCTCTCCCTCTTTTCTGGACCCTTGTCATTTTTCTTGTGGTTTTCTCACGCCAGCGCAGGATATGAAAGGATTGTTTTTGGGGGGTTTATGGGAGAATGGGAACGGGAGGAATGGGAACGGAAAGAGAGAGAGAGTAGAAGTGAAGGGCTGGAATAGGAGAGAATAAGATTGTTTGTTTTGTAGGAAAAGGACTGATTGTTTGATTTTACGTTTGGAGTTAAGTTTTGTTGTTTTCCAGTGGAGCTAGCAGTTAATGGTGCGAGAGAGGAGGAGCGAGACCAGGTACCAGTATGTTGGCTCAACAGGCTAAACAATTAAGAAATTGAAAAAATAATTAGATTGGTTGTAGTTTATTATTTATTCCTAAATAATATATATATTTATATATATATGAATGGAATTTTGCAGAAATGCCCTTTAAAACTGACAGCCTAGTTTGCACAATACGTGCATCATCTTCAAATGATTTGTTTGTTATTTGTTGTGAAGACATAAACCCCTTTAGTTTGAGCAGACAGAATAGTCACAGCTAGAGTGGATAAGTTAGCCGACAGAGTGGGCAAAGCAAAACATTTCTTCTGAAGTTTTTCTCTGTAACCCGCTGCTGAGTCCACAGTTTTCACTCTACAGGCGTCATTTTATCAGCAAAGTTAGGGAAAATTCGTCTTCTTCCAACTGTGTCCTTTTCAAAAGTGGCACACTTGCATTCTTTGATCTGGAGGCATTTGGGTCAGAGCAGTGGTGTTTGATTGCCCAACAGAGATCAATTATAACTGATTAAGAACTTTTGGAGGAAAAGCAGAAACGAACTCTCGCTGTCTCACTTATGTGACCACATTTTTAAGCAAGGAGCAAAAAAGAAGTGCAGATGTGTAGAGCAACTTCTTTGGCTGCTTATGTTTTTTGTTTTTCTTTAAATAAGGTGAATATGAGTTACACTTTGGAGCATTAGACTACTATTAGACAGTTAGATGACTTAGACCAGCAGGAGCAACCATCCGTGTCTAGCCTCTCCTCCATGTGCAAGCATTTCAATCTAGAAGAAATTTAAGAAGTGATATTATCAGATAAACTTTACTGTTTGATGTCCGGGGGCCAGAATGGGCCCACTGCACACATTTATTTCTTACTTATTTATTTATTTCTTACTTCTTACACATTTATTTTCTTCTCTAAGTGATTTATTCGGACACTTAATTATCAGTCACATACAGACAACATGGAGCTGTCAGTGGTATGAACTGAGCATCACATGTTTAAGTTATGATTATTCCAGCTGCCGGCTAATATGTCAAACTGCCTTTGATGTAAACTTCTTGTTACACTTGAGCATTAACTTGATTTAAGTTGGTCATTTTGTTTAGACAGCTCTGCAGATGATTAAAGAGAGGTGTCACTCACTGTTGTTGTACTTATATTTGTTAAACGCGTCTTGCTTTGAAACCCCGTTATAGCAACAGAAAGCATCTGATAGATTTTACAACTTTTGGAGAAGTTTTTTGCTCAACATGTAGCTAAAGGGAATAAATTCAAATGAACTGTACAAGAGAAAACAAGGAGGGGACTGTTGAGAAAATGTGAGAGAAGCATGCAGACTGTAAGTGATCTGAGGACTTTCTTTGCAAAACATAAAAGCACAATGGGAGTAATTTATTCCAAGTAGTTTGAAAGTAGTTTGCTCAAATGAAGATCTCAGTGTGAACTTCAGGTCAACCTCAGATTCATTGTCCTTTTGATTGACACTAGAATACAGCATATCTTGATATAGTGTTTCAAAGCTGCTTTATTCACAATAAAAGTGGTTTGAAAACAATTGAAGCTACAAAGTTTTACTGTGTTTTTTACAGTGCAGTGACGACAAGACACACATGAAATCTGGGATGAATGGGAGATTTGTGTTTCCAACAGTCACACATTAAGCTCAGTTTTTAGTCCGTGCGCACGTGTGTTTGTGTGTGTGTGTGTGTGTGTGCGTATATTCAGGAAATGTGCGTAGCTTTAAAAAAAACAACAACAAAAAACCCTCTTTGATGATAGACAGAGGAGATTGTGGGAAAGAAAAATGTTCAATCAATTGGCGATGCTTAACAGCCATGTGACAGCCCGAATATGAACTTTTTCTGTCCCTCTATCTTCATTCTTCCGTCTTTCCTCCCTTTTCTCCTCCTCTCACCTTATCGTAACTCTGTTTTCAAATGCTTTGATCTTAATCCTTTCTCACACTCCCTCTTTCTCTCCGTTTCCTCCCTTCCTTGTCTGTTACTACACTTGTTTCTTGTTCTCTCTTTTCTAAAATGCTTCCTGCTTCTTGATTCTCTCAGTATTGTTCCCTGTGTGAGTGTGCATTTGGCCTTACTGTACTCAAACTGTGTGGGAACTCAGCTGTGTGAGCTCCTTTTTATTAATATTATTATTATTATTTCCATAGGTGAGACTGTAAGTCTGTGTCTATGTGTGGGAACTGAGACATGTGTGTATTTCCTGCATGTTGACTGTGTTTCTGGTGTTTTGTGTGGGAACTGTTTACTAGAAACAGTTTTCCTGTTTTGATGTTGACAAACCTACCGACAGACCGATTCCTATCTGCTGCTTTGTCTCCCGCTTTATTGCCGTGCCACTGTTTGACTTTTTAACAGGTCTTGCGTTTGTAGCTTTTGCATGTTATGTGTTATTTTCGTGGGTATTCGTGCGTTCTTGGGTGTGTTAGTGTGTGTGTTTATGAGAGAGAGAAACAAAAGATTGAAAAGGGTATTAAAAAATTGAGAAAAAAACTTAAAGAAACAAATTGTTCCTCAGTCTGAACTCACCAAACAACAGGAAGCACTGTGTGAATGACACAGCCATATTAGGAGCCAGGAAGCAAAGGTGATGGAGTCTCCGTGGCGACAGTGTTCCCAAGACCTGGTCGCCACGGTGACAAGGGTCAAGCCTAGTTTATGGCCTGTTCATGAGAAAGAGAGGTGAACATTTGTACGGGACAACAGGATGATGAGCTGTAAAGTCAAAGTGAGGTCAAAGGCTCAATGTTCCTGCCACTTAAAAGCGCTTATAGCTATGAATTTATATCTTCCTCTGGAAAAACATACAAATCCAAGGTGGCAGGCACAAGGACACACATTATATCCACGTGTACATGCCTCACAGACCAAGAGACTTGACCACAGTGCTCCTCAAGACTCAATGAGCTCTCTGTTTGGATGAGTGGGGGCGGAAATGTACTTGTTGATAAATCTGTTTGTTGATACGCTGAAAATGAATAGCCGACCATTTAAAAAATGTGAAGATTTACAACTTTTCATCATTTCTCATGAGATAAAGCTGCTTATCTCTAGAGTTTAGATTGTTAGCCAGACAGAGCTGTAGTCCATAAAAGATGGATGTCACTGGTTTGTGGACACAGATTGAAGTTGCAGTTTCCACACCGTCAGAGACAACGTGACGGACTAGCTTATCAGGTAACACTAGCAAGCCTAGGCAATATGGGTATATCACACAGTCACAAATACCTGTTGATTAGTAAGGTATTTAAAGAATACTAGAATGTCATTCACTAAAGCATAAGCGCAGACTTCTTTGGTATCTGGAAACCAGATTATTTATCAGTTAATTGCAATAAAATCCTCCAAAAAGCATTTAAGAAGAGGCCTCTGCGAGGTCTTTGTTGGCTGTTTTTTTTCTCTCCCTTTGATTACTCATATCCTTCATTAGTTGTAACAGTTAATAAGTCATTTTTTGAGGCTATAGCTATGGCCTATAGCTATGGCTATGGCTATAGGTAATTATATTTGCATAGTCCAGCCTGTTGTTTTTCTTTGGCAGCATGCTGAGAAAACCTGAGCAGTAGTATGTAGTGCACTCTGCTTCAAGTGAGTCACATCAGCAGCTGTTACAGTAAAGAAATGTGTCACAGTGATATCAGTTTCGGTGTGATCGAAGCTAACCGGCTTTCATCCAGAGTCCATGACGACACCTCCGCTGTGAGTGAGTGCCGATGTTGCTGATCAATGTGTTTAAGCGCTATAGCGGATGAAGTCTCGACACCTGGAGTTCACTTGATCTGCTAATGAAAAGTTTCCAAATGTAAATGTAGGCCGACTTGTTATTCTTGTTCAACCTTCAGTTGCCTCTGCCTTCTTCGCAGTGAAAAGCGATGGAAAAGATTTGCTCCGTGTGAAATGCAGTCTCTGTTTTGACCTTTGCAGCAATCTAGCAAAAGCAAAGGGATGTGAGACTGTCTCACATTTCTCACTGCTGCTTGTCCAGCTCTCAGTGTTCCTATGAGAAAACGCAGTTTAACCTTGAAGTTGCTGTTTCTGCTTCAGAGTTTGTTTCACAGATCTGCAAGGCTATCTTCAGACCACAATTCCTGCCAAACAGAAACATGTGATTCATCAACAGCAGTGAAAACATAAAAAATTACCATGATTGCAGCAGACAGTTTTTCACATGATGGCAGGGTTTTGCAAGCAAACAACTAAATTCCCACGAATTTCCAGGAATTTTCTACACATCAACATCGGACATCAACACTGGTTATTTGAAAGAAATGAGTCAGATTAGATTTGTCGCCTGGACTTCTATGGACTGATGAGGATTGTGTGAAAGGATCTTGACCCTGCACCTGACATGGCGACCTCGGTGTTTACCGTCTGTTCGTGGACTTCTGGGGAGGTTTTAGATCAGCTCTTGATAATTAGATATGGTGGCACTCAGTTATTGACGTCTATCTCTTAAAAGAGGACTCCTTGAGAAAATCGAAAGTCCATTTAAAAATTCAGATAAGTCTTAATCTTCTCTCAATTAGATTTGATGCCATCAACTCACTTGCTCTCTCCAAGTTTCTTCCATCTGTTGGCCCACTGAGGAATTAACTATCATTGGCATCTTGCTTGTATTGATCAGCAGTTCTGCATTTCTGCTGTCTCTCTTCTTATTAAAGTGAATTATTGCAGAATTAACTGAATAAATAAAAAAAACTTTTTGCTAAAACCACTCAAAGAGATCATTTTAGAAACTTCTTCACACTACACACAGGTAGGTATTTATTGCACTGTATTAAGCATTATAATTTTAATAAAGTAATGCATTCGTTTAGCTACGTATCTCCTGTGAGTGATTTCTTACATTCATTGCAGTGTAATCTTTACATGTACCCACACATACATATGCATATAAAGCATACACAAACTCTTTCTTTTTCTACTCTTTAATAAAGCGTACCTCAAAGCCAGACAGTAGAAAGAAAGAACGAAAATGTGAAATGGCAAACACAAGGTCCAACTGCAGTACTGGCTGTAGGCCATAGTGACTTAAAATAAAAGTGATAACTGTAATGTGACTACTAAATTTGGGACCAGGAGTTTTATTGCTGTAACCGTTTAGTTACAGCAATGTGCTACTCTTTATTGGTTATATCCACAACACTGCTGGTGGCTTCTGCCCAAATTGGCCTTTAGATTTGTGTGGTTCAGTAAATAGTGGTCAACCCTCTCGTTTTGCCATTAAAGAGGCGTGGTGCTTTTTGAATACTTTGAAAGTTAATTTCCCAGTTTTTAAGCAGGGTTCAGAGAACGACCTCATACCTTTTCAGTGTTTCAATGTCTCTCCTTGTCTCTGTGCGGCAGCCAAATGGCATTCATTTTTCAGTGAGCCACATCAAGCGATAGTTTGCCAGTGAGACAAGGATAAAGTTGTGATTTAATTATTTGCAATTCAGCTGACTTCACTTAGCTTAAAGGGCTGCCTGCCTCCGCCTCCTCCGCTTCCCATCTCACTAATGCATTGATAACTAAATGGGCGTGATGACTCAAAGAAACTCGATTTTACTTTCTGTTTATCAGTGAAACAAATTAGGAAAGTTAAATTATCTGACTGAATACACAGACTTAGAAGCAAGTAAAAGTAACGCTGGTTTTCTGGTTTACAGCTATATCCTTTTATCCTATCACTCCACTCAGATAACTTTATTTTTTTCCATCTGATCCCAGTCTAGTGTCACTGTTTAGCAAAACAGTGAGTCTGACTGGTTTCACTAAATGCCGTGGATTGAGAACACGTTTCAAAAAGTCAAACGCAAGGCTTTCCAAGTATCTTGACAAATCCTACTTGATACCTGCCCTCAAGGAGGAAGTGCTGAATCGGCAGAGGCAGCATGTGGGGGGAAGTCAGACGGTTTGTAGAAGCAAAGACTAAGCAAACAGCTTGTTTAAGAAGTGAGAAGCTGTTGCCTCTGGGTTTGACTCACAGCTTTGCTAAAGTCCCGATGATTTTCTTCTTGCTTGCAACACTTTGTATAAGTTACAGGTGTAAACAGCTGGCTTGGACACAGCCAACACTGGATCCCAATGGCTGACTGATGGCTGATCATCCTTAAATATCTTCCTGGGGCAGATTCAACAAAGTGCCTCTCCTGCTCCACTAGATCCCAAAGTGCTCTATTGCATTGATATCTGGTGACTGGGGAGGTTCTTTGAATGTAGTTAACCATCTATCATGTTCAAGAAAACAGTTCCAGGTTATTTAGTGTGCTATCTTGCTGGAAGCGGGTCATCTTTCCAATGTCTGAACACTTAAATGCACTGAGATGCTGACACGTGATTGGCCAATTAGATATTTGTGTTAAGGAGCTAGAAGTGGTTCATTTCTGAACTGTGTGATGTCATGTGGCTTTTAAATGGACCAGAAATCTGTTTTACTTTGCAATAACCTCATCTCTGCTAATCTCATAATGTGTTTCAATGTATTTTTAATCTTTGATGATGATAATCAACAGTGAATTTATGGTAGGTTTATAAAATATTAAGTACATATTTCAGGTTAAGAGGGGTTAAGAGCTATTTTTGCTGGCGACAGGTGTGTTTGATGGATTTACACAGTGTTGAGTGGTATTATTGAGAGATATCAAAAGCATGTGTGCGTTTCCATTAGTTTGCTGCATCCTAAGTGTCTCTTTAGTTATTTCCACCGGCCCATCCTAATTTGGGGCCCCATCATTCATCGGATGTGTTTGAAATCCTCACCTGGTTTCCGGCGCTGGAAAGTCGGCGCATAAAGATAATTAAATGTGCGCTCAGTAACAAGGTCACGTTCACATAACAGTCTGGGTTATGCTGAGCTCAATCCATTTAATTCAGGAAATGTATGTTGAATGTTTTCCTGTCTTTCTTCGCTCCTATTTAGTCAGAAGTAATACTTTCCGTTTACTGCTTTCAGGTTTATGAGTTTATTTAAGCAGTAGTTAATAAGAAATGCATAAGTGCTCTCGTGCTTTCAGAAGAAGCAACAAAAAGGAGATTTCCTTCCTTCGTTTGAGAGCTCATAATTGAATTGTTTAACACACGCGAGTCACTGTTGGGGCAGTTTCTTTTGTGTCGATTACTGGCAAAAGCCTGACTAACCTGATCACTGAGCCTCCACACTCAATTTTCGCTCATTTTCTCTGCATTAAAAAGAGCACCGGAGTCTCTGTCGAATTCCTTTGTGCGGTAATCCAGGGGGAACGTTAACACACAGAAGCTCAGCAGACCTGAGATAAATCCTGCCGTCGGGGCCGGTTGCTGTGGCTTTCTCCTCTTTATCTTCGTGTAGGCTTTAACAGAAGGTGTTGAAAAAGTCAGCCTCAGGTCAGCTCTTAGGTAGCAGCAGTAACAGCACAAACAACCAATTTATGTGGCAGTGCACTTCACCTGTGACTGCGACCTGCTGTCACATAGTGAGTCACTGAAAATCCTATTACCCGATTGCAATATTACATGTGTTAATTAATATCAGATAAGCAGGATATTATTATGTTAATCATGATGACAGTGAGCAGCATTAACCAGCAGGCTGGCTGATTGCTGGTTTTGTTGAAAGAATCGTTTCTGCTGTTGGATGGATGAAATTATATTTCTAAATAATTGTAAGCCAAGAATGTCTGTATGCAATGATGCTGAACAGTCTTTTTATGGGTATCTAATCATATAAATAAAGTTATGTTTAATATTAGTGTCACAGTTTATGCCACCTGTGGCTAATTTCAATTTTGCAACTGCCTAATTTCTGTATTAAAAAAATAAAATATTTATTTAATATTTAAAATATTTAATATTTATACTAATCAGAAATTATAACTCTCAACCTGAACAGTTTGAATGCAGCTTGCGCCCCCTGGTGGAAGCACAGTCACATCTGTGTTGCGCACCTGTTGTTAGCTCTCACTGTCTCTGTCTCTGCTCACACCTCATCTGTCTCTGTGTCTGTGCTGTGCAGGTCTTCCAGAGCAGTACTACAGTCTGACGTGGTTCCTCAGTCCAGTTCTTGGCCTCTTGTTCACTCCTCTGATCGGCTCGGCCAGTGACCGCTGCACTCTGCGATGGGGCAGGAGGAGACCGTTCATCCTGGCTCTCTGTATAGGAACACTGATTGGAGTGGCTCTGTTTCTGAATGGATCACTGATAGGTACGTTTTTGGTTTTTTTTTCTTAATGAGACATTTTCTGTGTGCATTAGCTGAGAAGAGAACAACAGAGCAGTTATAGCAAACCTCACTATAGTGTGGAGTTCAAGAGTTCAGGATTTTCCTTTAGCCATAATATAATAGTGTGACCCATAATCAAATGTGTGCCTAATGTAGAACAATAGTGTACGGGGCCTGTACACATCTCTAAATATAACCAAATGAAATGTCAAAGGAGTTATAAATAAGAACAAGAGGTGTGTGAACAGTTTTCTGTCAGCAAATTCTATTCAGTTTTACTCACGTCTATTCTGTTCTGCCTCTATTCTTCTGCAGTGGCACTCGGGTCAATTAAGGGCACCAGGGAGGCGTGTGTGTGTGTGTGTTTGTGCTGGGAGGGTTAACGTGGGAAACAAACAGTGACCTGTCTGAGAGAAATGAGTGAATAAATAAGAGAATGTGTGCGTTTCCGTGTAAGTATAGGCGAATGTGTGTGAATGAGCCAGGACGACATGGGAAAGATGTAGTAACCTGTGAATGAATGTGTGTGTGTGTGTGTGTGTGTGTGTGTAGCTGTAAGTGAGTGTGTGTGTTGACATGGGAACACAAGAGCAGGCATTTCACAGGGAAATGCTTCCTGTTTGCTTCCCCCTTTCTACCAATCATAGTTCACTTCCTGTCTGGGTGCCTTGCTAGTGCGTACCGTGGCTCCATTGTCCCCCCCCACCCCCTATACACACGCATACACACAAATACACAAAACACCCGCATGTACACAGGCGCACATACTGATACGCCGCTGTTCTTTCTACAAATGTTTCTATTTCCCTGACGTTAATGGATTTGAGTTTGTCATGCTTAGTCACACTGCCTCAACAACACACAATACACTCAAAGTGCACACCCCACTGCACACTGTGTTGTTCACATACATTTATACAGCTTCAGGCCCTCGGGGTGCAGGGGGGGGCAGACCGGGTCACAAATGTCATGTGGTACACAAGGTCACACACGACATGCAACGCAGTATGGGAAATGTGCAGTGACCTGTTTGTGTCTATAGCTGCTATTGTCATTCAGTAATGTGCTGTTAGCTCTTACCATGCTTGGTTACATCAGCATAAACTAATTAATTTTTTTCGTTGTGCTGCACATTTCTTCTTGATAATTATTGGCCTTTTTATTTTTTTGTATTTCTAAACCTAAAGTAAGATAAGCACTGAAAATCATCTCTGTTTCTCTGGCAGGTCTGTCACTCGGTGATGAGCAGGGGAGACAACCAATAGGGATTGTTCTTACTGTGCTGGGTGTGGTGGTGCTGGACTTTTGTGCGGATGCCACAGAGGGACCAATCAGAGCATACCTGTTAGACGTGGCAGACACAGAGGAGCAAGACATGGCACTGAATATCCACGCCGCCTCTGCAGGTACAGCTGATGATAAACGCAGCGATAAAATATTTTCCGCCATTACTGCGAAAGAGCAGAATTCACCTGTCGCGTGTTTGTTGTGTGTGTTCTTGCTCGCAGGTCTAGGCGGCGCAGTCGGCTACGCGCTTGGAGGTTTGGACTGGACGCACACGTTCCTCGGAGCAGTCTTCAAGTCGCAGGAGCAGATCCTCTTCTTCTTTGCAGCCATCCTCTTCTCTGTCTCCGTCGTGCTGCATCTCTTAAGTATCGAGGAGCAGCAGTACTCGCCGCAACACGACAGGCTCGAGCAGGTACTGAACCGTGAAGTTCAGTTTTAGTAGAAATAGACTTTTTCAGTGACATCACAGAAAACATCCTTTTACTGCTCTCTCAACAGGAAAGTCTGGATCCTGCCCACCTTCAAACATCGGCCAATGGCAGGGCCGGACTTCTCGGCGCCAAATTAGAAATGATCGGTGAGGATGATACGGTAGAGAGCTACGACCTCTATGACCCATACGAAGATGACCAGTCAGAGCATGGAGACATGGACTTCCTGGAGGTGGAGCTTGTGAGAAGTAAGTTCAGAAACTTCTGTTTTTTTTAAATTAGCAAAATCTATTTTAAATGGTTTTCAATTCAAATGATCAAAAAAAGATGGTCACTGTGCCAAGGAAATCCAAATAAACCCGAAGTTGGCGACATATGTATACTTTTTTGGTGTTTGGTTTTTATGTTTCCTAGGCAAA
Organism: Neolamprologus brichardi; assembly: GCF_056152115.1. Taxonomy (NCBI): domain Eukaryota; kingdom Metazoa; phylum Chordata; class Actinopteri; order Cichliformes; family Cichlidae; genus Neolamprologus; species Neolamprologus brichardi. The sequence goes on along the minus strand of NC_142124.1, from coordinate 14,675,368 downwards.
AAGAGAGCAAAAGGAAATTCAGGATCCGTGTGACCATATGTCACAAAGACTTTTATTTCCACTTATAAAAATGCTTCATTGCTCTTTCTCTCTTTTTTTTCAGTCATGACAGGGCAGCTGTAACTTCATCCCTTTTTCTCTGCCCTGTTTCTTTCGCTTTTCTCTAAATTTCTGACACCTAAACTGATCGCATCACCTCCCCCTCTTCTTTCTCCAGGTAAAAGCGACAGCGTCCTCGCCATGGCAGACGCAACCCTCGATCACCTCGACCACGATGCGATGTTCTTGTGCCACATAGAGCCTTCCATCTTCGCCGATCACCTCTCGCCCTATCACGGCTCCCCCTCCACGACCGCTCCCTTCTTCAACCCCAATCGCAGCACCCCACCCCCCCGATTCGCCAGCATCAGACGCAGCAGCAGCACGGGAAGTCAAGACTTTCTCCGCCCCCAAAACAGCAGCAATCAAACGAATGTTACCACCCCCAGGATTTCCCGCCTCTCAGCTTTCCTGCAAGAAATGGAAAACGACGACGGGCAGGAGGCGCTGCTGAACAACCAGCTCAACGAGCAGCGGACGCTGAACGGGCGGCTGTTAGCCAGCGTTACTAATACTGACAGACTTGGCACTAACAGGCTGAGCTCCAAAGGACAGGCACACCGTGCTGGAATGGTCAAAGGTCAGCATCTTTACGTTATTATAGCCATGTTGTTATTTGTTGATATATGTTAACCCAGTCATATTTAGTTATACTGGGAAAGTCAAATTTGGTCATGTGAAATTGTTCTGATGTAAACAACTTTAGTTTAGAAAAATAGCACAATAATGCTAAATCAGTTTCTTTAAATTTTAGCATAAAAGACCTGGATAATTTCCCTACAGTGTTATAGTAGTTATTAAAAGATGAACCCATTAACAAACTCTCTCTTCATCCAGCTGCCAGCACTGGAGCTCCTATGAGACAGTCACGCCACCGCCACACCTTCTACCGCCAGCCGTCCTGCACTTTTTCTTACTACGGCCGCGTGGGTAATCATCGTTACCGCTACCGCCGAGCCAATGCAGCTTTTCTCATCAAGCCGTCCCGCAGCATGAATGACCTGTACGAAGTGGAGGCCAGGCACAGGAGGAGGAACAGGCAGAGGAACAGACACCGCAGCGGGAACACCAACTCCTCCAGCGGGGACACGGAGAGTGAAGAGGGCGAGGTGTGTGGATGGAGGGGTGTGATGCTTAACGAGTCTGTATTGTTTGTCCTCGCTGGTAACTGTAATGTGTGATGTTTTATCTTCTCCCCTCAGGTTGAGACCACCGTGCGCCTGCTGTGGCTCTCCATGCTAAAGATGCCCCAGGAGCTGCTGCGGCTTTGTGCCTGTCACCTGCTCACCTGGTTCTCCATCATTGCAGAGGCGGTCTTCTTCACCGACTTCATGGGACAAGTCATCTACCACGGAGATCCTAAAGTATGAGAAACAGTCAAAAATGCACAGATATACATACATTCACTTCACCTCACTTTACTTTACCAACATATATCGTGTTTTTTTTTATTATTTACCCTAAAAACATTTATCAGAAGTATTGTACGATCTTGTTTCAGTTTTTCTTTTCTTTTTTTTTTAAATGCTTTGCACAGGCTTCTTTTCATTTCTCTGATTTTTGTCATTTATTTTGCTGCAAGAGGATAAAAAAAGAGCAAAACAGTCTCCATCTTACGTAAAAAGTGATGTAACTAATCCCAGTTTTCTGTCTCACAGGCTCCTTCTAACTCGACCTTATTGGATAACTATCACAAAGGAGTTCAGATGGGATGCTGGGGCCTGGGTATATATGCCATGACTGCAGCTACATGTTCAGGTAGCTATGCGCAAGAGCACATGCTCACATCATTCAGTTTTCCTGGTTAGAAAGTGGATTTTCTTTTAATCATTTGAGTAAACAATCAACAAATCTCTCTTTTCTAGCTATTCTTCAAAAATATCTCGACAACTTTGACTTGAGCATTAAGGTTATCTACATCCTGGGTACACTTGGATTCTCCATAGGTATGAACTGCAGTAATAGACCACAGTAGAGTAGAAAAGCACACTGGATAGTCAGTAGTGCCCTAATCTCCCTTTTTTTTGTGTTTTCCTTCATAGGAACTGCAGTCATGGCAATTTTCCCTAATGTGTACGTGGCCATGGTGATGATCAGCAGCATGGGCATCATCTCCATGAGTATCTCCTACTGTCCTTATGCTCTACTGGGACAATATCACGAAATGAAAGCGGTACAGATATATTCAATTAAAAAAGCTGAATGATCTAATATAGATATGAATCTACAAAGATATGAATTAAATGCATAGTTAAAGAATAGCTAGTAATTTTAAAGGATCCTACTTTTTTTGTTAGAAAAAAATTATCATGTCTTTTGGGACTAATAACTTTCTTTGTATTTTTCAGTATATCCAGCACAGTCCTGGCAACTCTCGCAGAGGCTTTGGCATTGACTGTGCCATCCTGTCCTGTCAGGTGAGCGTTGAATAAAGTCATTTAGTTCTGCCACTTACATTCATGTCATATATTGTATCGAGAAAACTGTGTTGTGATTCTTCAGGTGTACATCAGCCAGATATTGGTGGCCTCAGCTCTGGGTTCTGTAGTGGAAGCTGTTGGCAGCGTTCGTGTCATTCCCATGGTGGCCTCTGGGGGCTCCCTCCTTGGATTCTTTACTGCCTGCTTCCTGGTTATTTATCCAACTCCAAACAACGGGTGAGAAAACTACACGTTCTTAGCCATAAAGCAATACACACACAAACTAAGAAATAGGCCTCTACTGAGATTTTGCAGTCAGATGATCACTAACGTGACATTAACTTGTTTGCCATTTTGGAAGTGGGACAATGTAGGTTAAACCACATAAGGAACCAGTCACCTAGACTTAGGGACCTGTCCTCAACCATCTGGCAGTTGCTGTGAAATATAGCCCCAGTCACACAGGCCTACTCCAACTAGACTCCAACTACTCCATGAAAATGTGATGACTGCAGTGCTAATGCACAACTTTTACTTTGAAAGTGAACCTTTTCAAGTTTACTGCCGCATGGTGAGTTGTTAGTGAGTATTTGCAGATGGATTGCTGTGCTCCATGGAAAATACTATTAAATGTTGCAACCTGCCAGCAGTTAAAGCCATTACAAGGAGGTTTTCGATGTAGCACCTACTTTGGGACCAGTTTCACCTAGCAGCAGCCAGCAACCTACAACAACCACTTGCTCATCAGTTGAGGAAAACACATTTCTTCCTAGCAAACAGCAAATTCTCAGGCAATGTGTGCATGACATCATACAAGAAACTTCTATAGATAAAGGCCTAAATATGGCACTCATGCCTGCGCTTTAAGTTAGCTTAACGTTGAGACTGTTTCATTTGACCTACTTAATCTGTAGCTGTTTTTAAGCACACTGTGAAGTCCTAACAAATTTTTATTTCAATTGGCAGGGACGGGGAATCAGCCAAAGCTTCAGAGAAACGGACTTTGCCATCGCTGGAAAATCCCAATAGCGGCGAAGGGGCTGTTACCGTAGTGATTGAGAAACCCAGCTTCCTGAAACTCAACAAGGAGGGGAAGGCCACCAGCACTACTGCTTCCTGTCAGGTGGAAAATGAGTCTGCTCTGTGATTGGCTGACTGCGCTGACAGACACTTTGCTGCAGAAACAACTTGATTTGTCATAGCTGATGGAAAAGACTCAAAGGTGTGCCTTGATGTGGATTTGCTTTGGTCCACTCTTGGCGTTTGTTCTGGCTTTAACAGGGTTTTTTTTTTTTTAAATTTAAATTTACATGTCACACTGAAGAAAACATCACAGTCTACCGTGGGACCAGCGTCACATTAGACCAACTTACCCAACAAAAGTCATTCTGGTCCCAGTGCCGCTTCAGCTGTTGACGAAGTTCCTTCCACTTATCCTTTACGGACTTTTGATCGATCCGTCAGGGTCGTCCAGGATTGAGTAATTAATTGGCCGTCGTTTTAAGGAGAGGTTGTCTCCTGTCTCTCAGGGCCTCTAGGAGGTGCTACTGAGCAGCCACCTGGACAGGAAACTTCAGGGGACTCACATACATACTCATTCAAACCCTCACACGCACACATTTCCTCATCTAAGTTCAACACAATCGAATGAACACCCTAATAATGAACTCTATCGATGAACATTAGTCCTTGAAGCTGCAATCATTACAAAATGCTGAAAATCGTTCTTCCGCACTGTGGAGTCAGGTTGATTGAGTTTTTGCTTCGTGATGTGGACGCTGATTTACGAGAATGTGTGTGTCTGCTGACTTAAAACGCCAAAACAACCCCAACAACACAGTCGGCTTTGCGGGACATTGCAGCGACACTAGCTTTAAGACTCTAAAGACTTTTGGAAGTGGCATTTTTTGAAATCGCAAGCCCGAAGCCTGGTTCCTGGGGAATTTATTGACCATAAAATTGATGCTGTTGCCCTCTTTCATATGGCAGGACTGACAAAATCTTTAATTCAGCCTTCAACGCGGGGAAAAGAGGACAATAATCCAGAGGATCTGCTCAGAAATATTGAGCATGAGAATAAAGTCGCATGTATATCGAACGATAAAACGACAGTCAAAAAATACGCATGTTTACCGGGTGAAATTCGACAAGCGTGAAAATAAGAGCCTAGATGCAGTGTGTGCAGTATATGGGGCATTACAATCAAATATTGTTTTCAAGATTTAGTGAGGAACCACAGTGATGTTTCTGTTTGTTTTGACTAATCAAACTAACCTATGCTGCATGTTAGACTAGCTGAGGAGCGACAAACCAAACACCAGAGAGGAAGAGAAAAAGGAAACCGAGTTGTTCTCCTTTTCTTAACTTTTTCACTTATTTTTTTGTTTGTTTTAAAAAAGATACTGTCAGCATAAAGTTTGCTACTCACTGCACATTGTTGGAAAAGAAATGTCACAAGGTTCAGCTAGAACAGCGTTACCTTTTGGATTTGGGGTTCTAATATTTTTTATGGATGCTGAATTTTATGGAAATGTTTAAAAAAAGGCAAACAAATCTCCATTGTGTTGACAGTAGTCATTTATGACAACAGTTTAAGACTTGTTGCTTAAGCTTCAAGAGAAGGTCATGGCCCTGTTGTGGGACTTTCCACGTCACCAAAAGAAGAAGAACAGAGTAGATTCTATATTTTTCAAAGCAGACCCGGACCCGGTTTTAAGCACTGTAACTTTCACAGAACAAAAGATAGCACCAAGAATTTAGAGTTTCACTAATTTTGATTGAAGTGTTGTGACATTTATTTTACAATACAGTCAAAAGGCTTTGGGGAAAAATGGTTAAATCTGCTGTGGTAGCCACAGCAAAGGAAGCAAAACTGCCGAGTTTAGCAATTCTTAAAGCCAGGATAGATACGAAGACCTTGATGACTGAGTGTGCGATGACGTTAAACGATCTTAATCTTCTGAATGTTTCTTTAGCTGATTATGCTGGACTTGTAAAAAGTCATTTTAAAGTGTTGTGTTGTTTGTGCCCCAATAAATCAGGCCTTTAGTTGCAATAAGGACCCTTGTTGATCAGAGTACTGTGCAGAGCTTGTGCAGGCTGAGCAGGGTTGTTGTTGGTGGTGCATATTTTTGGGTCAGTTTTCCTTTCACTTCAATCAGCTGAAGCAAGCAGCTTGAAGGGAAACAAAATGTAAATTGCAGTGGAGGTGATGACTAAATGGAAAGAACTGTTTGTATGTATGAACGTATGTAAAGCATTTAGTGGAAAAGGTGTTTTTATTTTGGGGTTTTTAAACTTGAGCGACTTTAGAAGAGAATTCAGAGGACGGCTTTTTTTGGAGGGGGGGACGTGTTTGTGATTTTTCACTCATGTGCAAAGTTTAACATTTTCTTCTAATACTAATTCGATTCCTTCCATACTTTCAGGTACATTGAATCAGAGAGTAAGATAAAACGTTGCTAAGATTGAATGTTTTAAAAAAAGGCCCCTGCAGCCATTAGCGCAATAAATAATTCTGAATAAACATAAAAAAATAATTTAAAAAATCAACTTTGGGGTTATGGAGCTTTGCATGCGACGACAACAATATGCATGTTCAGAACACCAAAGTGTGACTGTACAAATCACTCGAGCTCTTTTCTTTAATCGTAATAGGTCAGGGATGTATTTTCTAATGCACGGCTGGATGTTTGTGTCTTTTTGTTTTCGTTTGAACTTAAATGTGTTAAAAAAAAAAACTTAAACGCAACATGTACTCTTTAAGCTGAAGCATTGTGCTTGGTCTGGGTCAGTACACTCCTAACAGGTGAGCGAGTTTTAAACATCCACTTTATCACTTTTCAAGCTGGAAAGTGAAGAAATGTGTTACAGGATGAGACGTCCTTCATTACAAGTGTAGGTTAGAGACTCCTGGCCGTGAATACTTGAAGTGCAACTAGAGTGTTTCTGTTCCAATGCAGTGAGAAAGTAGTTGATTTTATGGGGAAGCGGGGGGGTTGTTGTTCCAATGATGTCCCAAGCCTTTTATCACAGACTCTGGAATGTTACGGCGACTCGGTTCACCTCAGCCGCTTCGCTTGGCCTGCTGGGAGATTGAGTTCTTAACCTCTGATTCCATCTGGTGACTTAAAATGTTAATGTTTTGTTTGTTTGTTTTAAAGTCAACGAATGTGAGTTTTGTTTTTGGTTTTGATGTTTGACGATCCAGGGTGGGAGTCCTGACATTGCACAGAACTTGCACATAAGTAAAAAAAAAAAACAAAAAACAAGTAGAACTTTATTGCAAAAGGAGGAAAAAAAAACAAGTAACTGTGGATATTTATTTTTTGAGCTTTCTTGTCTATAAAGGACATTTAGTTTGCAAATGAGTAAATTAAAGCTATTCTATTTGCTGTTACAGGTGAACTGGACTTTGTGTGAGTGTGTGTGTGTGAGAGAGAGAGAGAGAGAGAGAGAGCATAGGTCCTCTCACAGCTGGCAAAGCAAAAAGACAGCAGTGTGTTAAAACTGTCATCTCAGTGTTCACTTTTTGGTCCTGGTTCTCTGTTCTGCAATCACCTGGTTTACACTTAGCTCTGGAATCGATGGCGATGATGCCTGAAGTCTTTTTTTTTGTCTCTGTTCTGTTGTTTTAATTCAACTAGAAACTTTTTTGTGTGTGTTGTGTTTTATTTGAATCCTAGGCAGAGCCACACACGTCAAATTTTGGCCTTTGTACATTTCCAGTGTTTGCTCTCCACCGTCCGCATCACTGAATGAATGTGGAGACGCGGTGACGCTGTTTCATATTTCCTGGCAGCAGCGTGGCGGCCATGCAGTCAGTCCAGCCTCCGTGCATGCGTGTTCGTGTGTTTGTGGCTCTGCCTTTAGTAAACTGTGTGTTGATGACGGAGGAGAGCGATGCCTATATACTTTGATTTTCATAGAGATTAAATCAAGATGAATACTTAAAGAATGGGAAAGTAAATATACGCAGTGTACTATATATAATATGCCTTGTTATTTGGAAAAAAAAGATGTAAATATACATATTTCTCTTTTAGTTTCTTCTTTTTTGCTGCTATAAAAAAGATGATTATTTTTGTTAGTAGTGTTGTTTTCTATATAAAGTCTGTATATATATCTCTATGTTATGTAAATATGCTTGAGCCTTCATACAGTGGGGCAAAAAAGTATTTAGTCAGCCACCGATTGTGCAAGTTCCCCCACTTAAAATGATGACAGAGGTCAGTAATTTGCACCAGAGGTACACTTCAACTGTGAGAGACAGAATGTGAAAAAAAAATCCATGAATTCACATGGTAGGATTTGTAAAGAATTTATTCGTAAATCAGGGTGGAAAATAAGTATTTGGTCAATAACAAAAATACAACTCAATACTTTGTAACATAACCTTTGTTGGCAATAACAGAGGTCAAACGTTTACTATAGGTCTTTACCAGGTTTGCACACACAGTAGCTGGTATTTTGGCCCATTCCTCCATGCAGATCTTCTCAAGAGCAGTGATGTTTTGGGGCTGTCGCCGAGCAACACGGACTTTCAACTCCCGCCACAGATTTTCTATGGGGTTGAGGTCTGGAGACTGGCTAGGCCACTCCAGGACTTTCAAATGCTTCTTACGGAGCCACTCCTTTGTTGCCCGGGCGGTGTGTTTTGGATCATTGTCATGTTGGAAGACCCAACCTCGTTTCATCTTCAAAGTTCTCACTGATGGAAGGAGGTTTTGGCTCAAAATCTCACGATACTTGGCCCCATTCATTCTGTCCTTAACACGGATCAGTCGTCCTGTCCCCTTGGCAGAAAAACAGCCCCATAGCATGATGTTTCCACCCCCATGCTTCACAGTAGGTATGGTGTTCTTGGGATGCAACTCAGTATTCTTCTTCCTCCAAACACGACAAGTTGAGTTTATACCAAAAAGTTCTACTTTGGTTTCATCTGACCACATGACATTCTCCCAATCCTCTGCTGTATCATCCATGTGCTCTCTGGCAAACTTCAGACGGGCCTGGACATGCACTGGCTTCAGCAGCGGAACACGTCTGGCACTGCGGGATTTGATTCCCTGCCGTTGTAGTGTGTTACTGATGGTGACCTTTGTTACTTTGGTCCCAGCTCACTGCAGGTCATTCACCAGGTCCCCCCGTGTGGTTCTGGGATCTTTGCTCACCGTTCTCATGATCATTTTGACCCCACGGGATGAGATCTTGCGTGGAGCCCCAGATCGAGGGAGATTATCAGTGGTCTTGTATGTCTTCCATTTTCTGATGATTGCTCCCACAGTTGATTTTTTCACACCAAGCTGCTTGCCTATTGTAGATTCACTCTTCCCAGTCTGGTGCAGGTCTACAATTCTTTTCCTGGTGTCCTTCGAAAGCTCTTTGGTCTTGGCCATGGCAGAGTTTGGAGTCTGACTGGTTGAGGCTGTGGACAGGTGTCTTTTATACAGATGATGAGGTCAAACAGGTGCCACTCATACAGGTAACGAGTGGGGGACAGAAAAGCTTCTTACAGAAGACGTTACAGGTCTGTGAGAGCCAGGGATTTTCCTTGTTTGAGGTGACCAAATACTTATTTTCCACCCTGATTTACGAATAAATTCTTTACAAATCCTACCATGTGAATTCATGGATTTTTTTTTCACATTCTGTCTCTCACAGTTGAAGTGTACCTCTGGTGCAAATTACTGACCTCTGTCATCATTTTAAGTGGGGGAACTTGCACAATCGGTGGCTGACTAAATACTTTTTTGCCCCACTGTATGTAGGACTCTGGATGAACACTGTATGGAACGCACCTTAAACTCTGTTCAGAAGCAAACAACCAATGTCGTTTTTCATCATTTGGCATTTTCACTCAGAATTCAAAATGCGACAAGATTCAATAATAAAGAAGGGTCTTACCATACAGGCAAAAAAAAAGAGAAAATCTGCTCTGGATGAAAATAAAAGTTAATTTGATCAAAAAAGATTTTTGCAACTGGGAGTGTCTCACTTTATAAAGACATAAATATACAGTGATAGCCACAAAATACATGTTTTATATGCAATAATAATCAGAGAAACAAATTCATTTAAAAAATAGAACGTTTTTAATACTTAGAGGAAAATGCTTTGCAGTGCATTTAAAATTAGTTGAGAAAGATGCTCAGAAAGGTCTTGATCTTGAGTGTAGCTGTTAGTTTACTCTTATTAGTATTACATTGCAAAAAATTTTACCACGCATGAAAATAATGAAATATTAAGGGATAACAGTGTCTAAAAACATGTTAATAAAATGCACTAATGACCTTCTGTATATTGTTACCTCACTTATTATCTTTAGGGAGTCTTAAGCTCTAAGCAGACTGGTTTTATCAGGCTTGATGCACATTTTCTTGCAAGCAAAAGAGCATCTTATTCCTTGGAAAGTAAGATTTCTGTAAAATATTAATTACATGTTAATTAGAGAATTTTCATTCTTTATTATAAAGATTTGGCAAGCATTTCCAAATCATGCTTTTTTTTTTGGTAAAGGAGGTATTTAGAGTATTTTTATCTGAAGAAATTATAAAACTCAATTGCACTTCAACAGAAACAGAAATCTGCACAACAACTAAGGGTGTAATTCCCCTGTAATTAAATGTAATTAATTAATTTTTAAAAATTATAACTTTAAAAAATGTATTTGTATTTACATACAAATATAAATTTGAGTTGTGGATAAGTCATTTCGAATTGTGCCTAAATTCTGGGTATTTTACAGGAAAGGAGACACAAAGTACTTGAATTACTCACAGAATAATTTGTGTCTACTTAAAAGTTAGGCGCAAATCAAAATTACTGATACGCTGTGTAAGATTACTTAGAAACCACTTAAATTTAATTACAGTAATTAATTGTTGCAAATAAAAATTCAAAAATAGAATATGTTAAAATTCCCCTTAATTACATAGAAATTATACCCTTAGTTGTGAGCTGTAATATAAAGTGTTATTTAGTTTTTATACTAAACAAAGTAAATAAATTGTGATCCACTGAAGCTAACGACCAGGTTTACTCCAAAAAAGCAAATATAAAAATAATTCTGTTTTTGTGACCTCGCTCGTGTTTTTGTTTGCTTGTTTTTTGTTGGAATGCATGTGACTGTTGGTGAAGCAACCTGCTGGTCTGCAGTTTCAAGACATTTTTTCATGTGCAAATAAAAATCTTTACTCAGCATCTTCAAAGCAGCTAATTTGGTTTCCCATGATGCATTGCGGTTAGACCGCTGAGAAGGAAGAGGAAAACTGGGGAAAAAAGATTTTGTTGTGCAGAATCAGATTTCTAGCGCACACAAACACACACGCACATGCACTGCACACACTCGGTCAAAGCTTTGGCTGTTTCCATGAAGAGAAGCCAGAGAAGGAACCTGAAACTGGTGTGTGTGTTTAACCCAGACTCATCATGTGGCAGGAGGGCCAGCTGATGGTAAGTATTTATGTATGTGTGTGTGTGTGTGTGCGCATTAGTATAAAGTTGCAAGCCAAGGTCATCGCAGTTACGTAAAGTGAACTGTGATGACCTGCTGCTTCTCTGGAAGGATGATGGAGGGAAATGCCACTCAATTTAATGTCTCACACTCCTGCTATGACTGACACCTCATAGCCCGACTCTAATATCGTCAATGAAAACTAAACAAAGACTTTTATGCACTTAATACATAAATCCATTGAAATCTTGTGTAGGAGAGTAGTCATAAATCGTTTTTTAATTTATAAATTAAATTCATAATTCACATTTTTTTCACCCTGCTTTAGAACACACAGATATTTCAGTGGATAACAGCAGCAGCTATGAAATAACATAATCTGTTATTTTTCATGAACAGCTCCACTGTTAATCAGTGCCAGTGTGATTGTTCTGGATGACATTCATCATTCCACCGCAGGGAGATGCTGTCCTCTGGTGGAGTACACCTAGTACCAGGTTGGACCCCATTTCTGCCTTAATCCTTTGTAGCACAGATTCATCAAGTGCTGCAAACATTCCAGAGATTTTGGTGCATATTGACACGACAGCATCAAAGTTACTGCAGATTTGTTTGGCTGCAATCCATGATGTGAATCTCCTGCTCCACCACATCCCTTTACCAGTGCTTTACCAGATTGAGACCTGATGACTGTGGAGGCCATCTGAGCACAGCAATCAGGTGATGGAGACACTGTGGTCATAAAGCAATAAAGATAATCATGAACAATACTCAGGTAGGCTCAAGTGTTTAACCAGGAGTTAAAAGAATGTACCTAATAAAGTTGCTGGTGACTATTTCTTTTATTAACAACAGCTACAGCCAAAGAATTTAATTGCAAAAAGTACCACAATCTCTGCATTTTCTTTATATAAATCATTTAATATACTAAACAAGATAAACAAGTCAGTACAAATAGCACACACTGACTCAAAAACAAGCAATGCTGAGACAAACAAACAAGGAGAAGAAGAAGAAAATGAATTTATGATAAAGTGACTTTATGTTAGTACATAGTTTGATTGATGCATCCATTTCTTAAACATTTAACTTGCATCTACCAAGTCCTGAATTATGAGGAAGATGTGTGATCACAGCCTCTAAAGTGTAGCCTAAATTTAAATCCAGCCAAATAACCTGATGTACTAGAAACAAAGCAGTGCTTTTGTTTTTCATCGTTTCCTGTCTCTGTGATGCTGACATAAGTCCATTTAATCATTTTTTAAATTATTAACAAGTCATTAAAAGAACATCACACTGTGTATCCCTAAACGTTTATACACACAAAGAGTGCATTTATCCTATTTATGTGTCTCGAGACTTCAACCCTCTGAAAGTCTCTTTTCTTTGCTCATAACTCTTTCTGTTATTCTTCATTTTAATGTTGCAAATGTCATTTTTGAAGGCTTTCAACATTCAGTGTGACTCAATACAGACATATTGATGAATCAGAGTCAAATGCATCCTAAAAAATCAAAGCAGTCAAATAAATGGTCTACAAAAGTACACAAAAGGAGTATTTCTATTCTAAAGCGTAGGATTTAGTCACGGTAGTTTGCCAGATTTACCTACTATACAACTTTTTGTTTTTTATTTCTAATGGAAAAATTTTAGTTTAAAAAAGAGTGAGAAAGGGAATAAAGGCACAGGTAAAGCCTTGTTTAACTCACATTGTGTGCAGGAATTTACAAAGAGTGTTAAAGAAGTATCCAGACAGAACGATGACTAAATAAAAAGCTTGTTTGTGAATAAAAGGGTTTTTTCCCCCTGGTCAATCTGAATTTTTACATCACAAACTTTGATGAGGTGCCACTGGAACACAAGCCAAACATCAACTCCCCACATACATAGTTTTTTTTTTCTGTGTGTAATCCAGCAGCTTTTGAACCTTGAAGCAGTGTAAGTTCATTGGTTTCACAGCAAAACAAACTCGACATGTGTCACTGTCTCCAGCTGTCTCTCTGAACTGTGCCATCACTGGTTTCTGAAACATGGCCGCCTGTCCAATCAGAGTGGTGCGCGCTGGCTGTAGAGAGGGGTGCGCTTGTGAGCGTTAGTGTGGCTATGCTCTGAGCTATCGCCAGTGCCGTACCCGAGCATTTATTCACCGAATTCCTCTCCCCTTCGACGCCACTTGTAAACCCCACCTCCCCGTCCTCCTCTCTGCCTCCCCTTCTCCTGGTCCTCCACATTCTCTTGAAGCTGTCCGTCACAAAGCAGTAAACCACTGGATCCAGGCAGCTGTTCAGGCTGCTCAAGGTCACGGTGATGTGATAGGCAAGCACATCCCTCGCCCCTTGCCCAGGCGCCTCTCCCGCCACTCTGAACTGGAAGTAAACCAGCACCTGGCGGACGTGGAAGGGTGTGAAACACACAGTGAAGACCACCAGGACGGTGGCCAAAAGCCTGATGGCACGAGTCCTCCTCACCCTGCTCTGGTGGGGCATCCCGCTGTGGCTGGAGGAGAGAAAACAGGTGACGCGCAGAGTGAAGACCAACACGGCGAGCAGGGGGAGGAGAAACTCCAGGATGGTGAGATAGAAGAGGGCAGGGAGGACCATGCAGGAGGAACTGAACTCCAAAGCTGTGGTCTAGAGAGAGAAGGAGAGCGATTCTATCATGATTTAGCCTTTTAGCATTTTTAGCTTGTCTCAGCTTGACAGTCTTGTCAGCTCTCCTCTTCTTTAGATCCTGACTGTTCTGTAAACCAAGACTCCTCCTACTTTGCTTGCAACCTCATGAAAATCATTATTTGATTAATTGACGGTCATCACTGATAAGTTTTAATACTCAGGATAATTTAAAATTTATTTTGTGGATTTATACACTGAGAGCTCATCCTGTGTGTGCTGTGTTTTTAGTGAGTCTCTTCACCTGAAAAGAGTAGGTGACCACAACTGCAATGAACCACACGGTGGCACTGACACACCTGGCCGCTCCTATGGTCCTCCATCGATGAAGGGTACTGGATGCGTGGACGACAGCGAGGTACCGATCGATACAGATGCTGAATAGAAAGCCATCAGTGAATATTGATAGAGGGGACATATTATTCCAATTTATTTTTTGATAAACTAGGCTTCTTTAAGGCTTCACTCCTTAAAACCCTGCCTTTCTTCTGATTGGCTGCCCCTTGCCTGGCTTCCACAAACAAAAGCTTCTTTCATCTCAGTCCTAGCCTGAGATGACGGTATAAGGAAATCCATGCCAAACTGATATCACCTTGACACAAGAACTTCTGGAAATCAAGAAATTAGACCAGCCAGAAGCCGAACTTTTGGTCCACAGGGTTATCTGTGTGTGTTACCACATTGAATATGAGCATCCAACTAAAAGAATGCACATAACTAAAAATAATGAAAAGCATAACAGCTCCTTGTTATGTGATAAATGAGGTTATGACTCACCCACCTGGTCAGAAACAGGATACTACAGTACATATTGACAAAGTAGCTGAAGGTGTGGACGTATGAGCAGGCCACACAGCTCCCTCCACTGTGGTACAGAGCGATGCGAGCTGGCAGCGACAGAGCCACCAGCAGGTCAGCCACGGCCAGGTTTATGGTGTAAACCACGGAGGCTGAAGAGTGTGCAGAGGCACCGCAGAAAACGTAGAGAGCCAGGCCGTTGAGGACCACCCCAACCACCAGCATCAGAGAGTTAAACACCTGCAGCAGGGAGGGATGGACCCTTAGTTTATTGGTCATGCAGAGCTACTTGCATATTTAAAGGCTTAATATCTTCTCAGTTTGGGATATTCTGGAGTGCAAGTGTCCTGTGTGCAGGATTTTATGCTATTATTGAGTCTTTTCTTGGTAAATTTAATCTATTCAATTTATTTAGGCAGGGTCCTTGCTTTTATCTGCTTACGCTAAACAAGTGTAAAAACAACTTAAGGAACTGCACAGAAATAGCAAATACTGGAGTGTAACATAAGATTTATTCAGCATTTGATCTTACCATCAGAAAAACCCAGACGGTGTAGAAATCTTGATACAGCTGCATGTCCAGGTGGGCTAACCTGTGCAGGTTTGTGGTCCCCCATTCCTGGTCCCAGGTGTTGCAGTTAGTTTGGTGTGAGTTGAAAAGTGACAGGAGAGGCTCAGCAGTGGAGTTGGAGCTGATGTTGGCGAGAAGGCTCTCCATTGGTTGGAAAAATGAATGACAGGTAGGCTGGTGAGAATCAGAAAGTGAAGATGTAAAAAAAAAAAAGATTTACAATGTTTTACTTAAATCAATAAATACAAATAAAAGCAAATTACAATGTCTATATTATGTTATGTCAACTTTAGGGGAATAATTCCTTTACTATAGTAGTAATCTCAACTGGAAGTCCAGTCTAACATCTGCTTTCACACTTTCAAGGTATTATTTCCATGACAACAATGCAAAATCCTTTAGAAAGCTAGTTATTGGAACTGGGATTGTGTTACCACACTGTTAATGTATGAATAAAACAACTGCTTGCTGTTATTTTCAGTTAAAAAACCCACAATAATAATGAAGCAAGTGGACTATATAAAGAGAAATACGGTCACCTGGACATTTCATTAGGCACACCTGTTCAGCCGCTCATTAACATTAATATATCTAATCAGCTAATCATGTGGCAGCAACTCTCTGCATTTGAACAGCCTGTTCAGGTCAAGCTGAGCATCAGAATAGGGAAGAAAAGTGATTGGAGTGACTGGACGTGGTATGACTGCTGGTGCCAGATGAAGTTCAATTCAATTCAATTCAATTTTATATATATAGCGCCAAATCACAACAAAAGTTGCCTCAAGTAGTCTGAGTATTTCAGAAACTGCTGATCTACTGGGATTTTCCTATGCAACCATTTCAGAATGTTCCAAAAGACGAGAAAATATCCAGTGAGTGGCAGTTCTAAAAAAGAAAATGTCTTGCTGATGTCAGAGGCCAGAGGAAACTGACCAGACTACTTTGGGCTGATAGGAAGACAATATCTCAAAAATACTCAAAAAGAACAAGTCAAGGCATGCAGAAGAGCTTTTTTTGGATGCATAACATACTGAAGCATGAAACAGATTGACTACAGCAGCAGAAGCCCATACTGATTGCTACTCCTCTCACCAAAATTGTACAATGCTGTCTGGTCTGATTAGTCTCAGTTTCTGCTGGTAAGGTCAGGTTTAGTGTAAACAATTCAATTCAATTCAATTCAATTTTATTTATATAGCGCCAAATCACAACAAATGTCGCCTCAAGGCGCTTCATAGATACAGAGAAAAGCCCAACAATCATATGACCCCCTATGAGCAAGCACTTTGGCGACAGTGGGAAGGAAAAACTCCCTTTTAACAGGAAGAAACCTCCAGCAGAACCAGGCTCAGGGAGGGGCGGCCATCTGCTGCGACTGGTTGGGGTGAGAGAAGGAAGACAGGATAAAAGACATGCTGTGGAAGAGAGAAAGAGATTAATAACAGATATGATTCAATACAGAGAGGTCTATTAACACATAGTGAGTGAGAAAGCATGGATCCATCCTTCCTGCCTTGTACCAAATGTGATAGTGGTGATGATGTAATGGTGTGGAACGGATTTTCCTGGCATACTTTTGGCCCCTTAGTACTGAAAGATGATAGTTTATTGTTGCTGACCATGTCCATTTATGACCACAGAGTACACATTGTCTGATGGCTACTTCTAGCAGGATAATAAACCAGGCAACAAAGGTCAAATCGTTTCAAACTGGTTTCTTGAACATGACAGTGAGTTCACTGTACTCAGGTGTCTTCCACTACCACCGGATCTCAATCCAATAGAGCGCCTTTGAGATGTGGTGGAACAGGATGTTCACAAAGATGTGCAGCTGACAAATCTGCAGCAACTGTGTGATGCTATCATGTCAATGTGGACCAAAATCTGCGAATAATGTTTTTAGTACCTTGCTAAATCCATGCCACAAAGAATTAAAGCAGTTGCGGAAGTAAAGTACTATTTCTTGATGCGTACCTCAAAAAATACTGTAGCACTTAAGGCATTTTTAATCATTTATTACTTTGTTAACGTAGTGAGGAAAATAAATCTTTCAGATTCTTGTCTTTTCTAAATGGCAAAAGCTTTTTAGGATTATGTCCAGACTTATTCCATCTACTTTTTTAAACCTTTTTTTCCCCCTCAGATTGTTGAGTAATATAAGGGCTTCTTCATTACAGCCTCCCGGCAGTAATTTAAAGACTGATGCCTTAACCTTTTATCTTGGACTCAGCCTTGGATACTGTATTGTAAATAGTTCCAAACAGCTTTGTTCTCCAAACTCACACACACACAAAGACACACACATACGCACACTAAAAACTAAAGGAGATAGCTGTGACTTCTAGGGATGAAAACATGGCCAACGTCTGCAGAAATGAATCCAGGCAGAGAGACTTTGGAAAATCCCGATCCTATAAACAATGTGCTCTTGTATCGTAGAGGCAACTGTATCCATCTTCATCTCCTCCCTAAAAGGATGTGACACTCTCAACAAAGTTAAGTACACGACCGTGTGTGTTACTTCAAAGATGGAGCACAGCATTAAGATGAACCCTGCCAGCGCGCGCGGCTATTTAACACACCACTGACACGTGTTGTGTTGAACATGATGTAGACGGTTGTCTTAACCTGATAAACATGATCAGTGCGACACGTCCTGTTTAAAAAAACGGCTGGACTGTGTTCACTTTGAAGGGGCTTAAAGAAGTAAAAAGACTGACTAAAAACAGTGTTGATATTTCAAAGCCAGGCAGGAACAGATAAAACAGTGTGATAAATAAGGCGTTATGACATTAGTGAATTTGTTATGTTCTGCTTAAGAACAACTGGCCAAACAAGCTATTTATTAGTTGGCCAAAACTGTTTCACCCTTAACTTGAATGTACAAACTTTTCCCAGAGCTTTGAAACTTATCACACTCATTTTTTATGGAAATAAACTTGTTGTCGTACAATCTGTAGTTGTTCTGAGTTCATCCAGAGTCCTTACAGGACCTTTAGCCAAGTTGGCTTAGAAGTTAGTTTCAGCTTGTTTCATCTGATGAATCACGGGGGATAAAATGATTTATTTTTCTCTCAGCAAATCTGTGGAGCTCCCCTGGCAGAGCTTGCACATCACATACAAGCAACTCAAGTCCTTTAAGAAGCAACCTGGATTTGAGTCTGCCCATCATTCATCTTCTCTATCACACTTTCTTTTCTCCTCTGAACTGTTCCTGTTAATGCGTTTCTAAAAGCCCCAAATTAAATCTCACAAAAAGTGTTTATTTAGTCTTGACTGTTCGACATCAGAAAAAACATACATTAAAAATATCATCCTTTACTTTAATGAAAGTAATTTTTATAAAAGATAAATGTCTTAAATAATGTCATATTTTACTCAGCAGATCCTCTCATTTTGGCCAAAAGTGTCTTTCCTTATAAAAACCAGAGACGGATGAGCTCCCACTGGATAACATGTGCAGCAGAGAGAGGTCTTTCCACTCTTCATCATCATAAGACAGTTAGATAAAACATGGCTGTCAGCCTGGATTTTAAAAAAGAAAAAAACTCCCCAAGCAGCTATCTTCTTTGAAACTTCATAGTTATGGTAAAATATGTGACAAAATTATTATATAAAAGATAAACCAGTGAATGACTCTGAAGCCTGCAAATGTTTTTTAACATTGTGTTAATCATTGCTGCCCAGCACCTGCAGACTTTACAGATGCAGATGTGCATTTGCTTCTTAGATTCACTTTTAAATGAAATGATTAGAACATACAAAATCATATCTAAATCTATAGGGTCTGCCTTTGAGCTAAACCCTCACAAGTTAAATTCAGGCATTTTAAACTTTACATTATGCACTCTTAAAAGAATGAAAGCTCCTTTTTGTGTACAATTTCCAATGGAAAAAAACAGTAATATGCATGTACCAGAGGGAAAGTACTGTAGGGTGAAAATCTCCAGGAGGACAAATGTACACAAGGAACCTTAAAACTGCTGCTCAGAAAATGAGGCAAAGTAATGCAGACTATTGTCCTCCTGATCGTTTGGTACAAAAACCATAACCAGAAAAAAACAAAATAGAATCAAAGTCAAATAATGATGACTGAATGGATTAAACGTACCTGGAGAAGAGAAAAAGTGGTGAAAACAAATCCTCATGCAGTAGACTTGTGCAAAAGTCCTTGTTGTCCGATTATATAAATTAAGAGCTCCTCAGTTGCTTTTAATTTCATACTTTTATCTTCTCTTCATTTCGTCCATCCTTTGTTCTTTCAGTAATTTGCTAAAAGGTAAGGAAAGAATAGGCCCAGAGAGTCAGATGTGGAGCTCTGGGGCGGAGAGCGTCCTCCAATGGAAAGTAAAGTTCAACAGGCGGACCTCCTCTTTCCATCATCTCTTTCATATCACGTATTACAGAAAATGTAATGAAGATGTATCAAAAATGTTAACTTCTTTCATTTTCTTTCTTGTCATTCCCCATCTTCCTCCACCTTATGGTTTCTGTTTTGTCTCATAACATCTCCCATTTTCCACCTCTTTAGTTTGAGCTCTCGTCGAATAGGACATCTTCTAATATATTTCATCTGAAACAGGGATTTGGAAAGGCAATGCAAAGACAAGGCTTGAGCGTCCAAGGTGTCGAAAAGCAGAAGAGGAACACATACGTGGATGGATAACAGTTGGATTGGGAATAACAAGAAAAGAGTAAGTGGCTGGCAGGCTAAAAGGAGGAGGAAAAATTAGAAAGAGCTGGCCGGAAGACTGCTCTGTCTCTGTGGGACAAAAACAAAAGGCAGTTTCAAAATCGTTTATTTAAAGTTGTCTCCAGGGTGGTCCCACTTGGACAGCGTTAGAGAGAAGAAATATACGTTTGTCTCTGTGTAAATACATGATTCAATTAGAGAAGTAAAGAGCAAAATAAAAGCGTAAAGCATACAACGCAGCATAAACTGTTTCTGTAGATGTTTTTATGAAGCTGCCAGCCTGTGAACCCGTGAACCAACACACACTTATAAAAATGGGAGAGGACATCTTCATAGTGAAAGATAGATAAAAAGTAGAGAAGGGATCACTTTACATTTGTTTCACCACAAAGAAGCATCACCTAAACACACAGGAGGATAAACAGCTGTAACATCTGTCCCATTGAATATGTTTGCGATTGTGTGGCTAACATCAAAACGTCAAATAAAGTCCTGTGGCAGTAATACCGGTGAAAAAAGCCATAGGCGTCAGTTCTTATGAAGCTAAAAGGAGACTTTGCTGTTGGTGATGTCATTATACAAAGTGCCTAGTTAATGTTTGATTGAACGTTTCTTGGCTTGTTTAAATATTTGAAATCTTTGCCAAATGTTTAAACTGTTGGAGACGGAGGAAGGATGTCGCGCTTGACAATTCGGCGGAATTTAGAGGGTGGAAAGAGTGCTTAAATTAAGTTGTGCATAGGAAATCTATTTCTAGAAACCTTTGGGGTAGATGTATTAGGGAATTAAGGGGCACTCCAGCACTTAAACTTAAACTCTATACAAAATTGGAAATGTCAGAGGAATTATCTGGGCTTGCAGACAAGGGTAAGTCTGCAGGCATTTAACAAGCAGAGAGGAGCTAAAACCTCATGGGAAAAAACAAACATATTTTGTTAGGCTGAGAGGGATTTATTTTAGCTTTCAGTAGGTCTTCTGTTCAGAAGTAATGAAATAGCCCTGTTACAGATTTTAGCAGGTGACAGAGAGCCTGGAGAGGTGGGCATATGCACTGGAGAGAAAATGAATGAAAGACAGTAAAAGCAAAAATAGAATAGAATAGAATAGTCATTGTAAATGTAAGACTAAATACATGTGTATGAATGAGAGGGAGACGGGGGAACACTGAAGGTGAAAGGAGTAGAGGTAGTGAAGGTGTATGAGTTTAAATAGTCGGGGTCAGCTATCCAAAGCAAAAGACACTGCATGAGAGAGTTGAACGCGAGAGTGCAGGCAGGCTGAAAATAAGATTCAGGGGTGATTTGTAACTGTGGAGGTGGCGGAGTTGAAGATGTTAAGATTTAAATGGGGGGTGACCAGGATCCAAGATTAAAAATGAACAGCTGAGGTTAGATAAAGATGGAGCTGTCTTATAGGCAAACTTCAAAAAGATGATTTTATTTTCTAGAACTGGAGTTAAATAAGATAGAGTCTAGTCCAGCCACAATCCTATCTGCCTTTTTAGGTCTGTGGGGCTAATGCATTAGTCAGAAAAAGCAGAGGATATGGCCGTCAGATGAATGCTCTTTAAAGTAGGAGTCAAAGGCGGTCTCATGGTTCAATGATATGTTACATTATGGACTGATAATGTCCTGATATCTACTGCAGGACCCAATGATAGTTAAAACATCATTTAGAATCATTACTTCAGTATTAAGTTTAGAAACTCATTAAATCCTAAAACATGATGTTCGCCTAAAACAGGGATGTCAACATCAATGTCAACCCACTTTTCTGTCAGTGTAAGGAAATACCCGAAATAAATAAAGAGTAGCTACACTATTATCAGATCAACATGAATAATCTTGGTCTCTATGGACAGGTAAGACGTCAGATAATATTATTAAGCATCTGGGTCACTGTGACTGGTACTGTACCTGAGTAAATTCTGATGAACCAAAGAAAAAACATTCAGAAAGAAAAGAAAAGAAAGTGAAAGAAAGACCATTATTGCTGTGTGACACAGACCCGGAAACTGTCTTTAAAGCACTTTGGGTCAACTTCTGTTGTTTCAATGTGCTACAGGATATAAATAAAACAGATTTAAGAGAAAGACATGACAAAAAGGTTGATACATTTTTTCATAGTGCATAGAGGTTTACTTTTATAATTAGGTGGGCTACATACTGAACTTAAGATAATTAAAGCAAAGTATCAGTCCCATTGTGCTAGTGTCATTCTGATGCCAATATTTAGTTGGTATTAATACTATTAATATTTGGATGGATCCTCCCACCTCTACAGACCATAGGAAACTCCAGTAGCTCTAGGGTGCCTTGTTTAATGCTGCATCATTCCTCTACAGGAACTGTACAGGTAATATCCTGACAGCTGTAATGGAGGATCAGAGCTGTGCGGCCCTATTTGGTTACGGAAGCTATGTGTGAAAGCTCATCTCTCTAAACTAAAGATAAGTCTTAAAGTTCTTTGGAGGCGCGCATAGGGATCTGCAGGCGGTGAGAATCGGGCAGCTCAAGATATCATTTTGAATTAGTTTATGATTAGGGAGTTTTTATTATATCATGCATTCAGTCACTGAAACAAAAATCATCAAACGTGAAAGTTGTTTTGGTTATTTCGGCGACTTCTAGACGACATTATGTTAAACGCTTGTGCTTTAAGCTTACACTGTTACCACGGCGACCGAGAAGCGTCAGCAGTTATTAACCGGCATGAACAACGTCAGATGATTTTCGTTCCCCAGCAACACCAAAATAAAAACGAGACATCCGCTGCCTTCTTTCTGATTTCACACCGTGTGGGAATATTCGAACACTCAGTGAAACCGATTTCTCTTTTTTCTTCTGAGTGGCAACGTGGTAGTTTCTGTTAGCGGAACGGTTTATATTCTAGCACACGGAACCAGAAAAGTTGGAGGCGGAAATTAAACCTGTAAACAAACGTATAGCTTTAGTTAGAAGCGGTTACAGTATGTGCACATTGATTGTCTGCTGAGCCCAAAGAAGATGTTTAAAAACACATTCCAGAGCGGTTTTTTGTCTATTTTATATAGTATCGGCAGCAAACCTCTTCAGATATGGGACAAAAAGGTAAGCAGCCGCTCAGAACGGAAGCAGGGAGCTGTATGTTGGCTTAGCGAGCGGGGCTAAAACTGGCTAGCATCATGTGCACTCACGCCGCTTTTAAACTTCGCACTGTTTTATGGCTGTGAACGTTTTCTAGATGCACTTTAAATTCACGACGCGCAGTTCTTGTTGATTACTTATAGAAGCAACATGATACAGGGTAGCCATGGAGGCAGTGCTGCTAAGTTGCTAAGCCGAGTCATACATCAGTAATTGAAGTTACATTCGCTTGATTGAGTCATTGGTACCATTCACACGGTTTTACGGGCTAATGTGCTAAACAGGAGTTGTTACTGGTCAGATATTCAAGTATGAGCTTTGCAGTCCTCTCTGCATGGCCATCTATGCAGTGGTGACAAATGATCTGAGACATGAGATATCCATCCATTCATTTTCTGCCGCGTATCCAAGTCCAGGTTGCAAGAAAGCACTCTAAGTAGATAGACTCAGACTTCGCATTCCCCATCACCTTGTCCGGGGGTACACGGAGGCGTTCCCAAACTGACCCAAGAGACATAATCTCTCCAGCGTGTCTGAGTTCCTCACCCTAGCTCTGAGGGAATATTTTTGCTGCTTGTATCCGCGATTCTATTCTTGGTATAGAATGGTAAATTTACAGTTTCCCTTAATGCTAAGCTCTCTCTTCACGGTCTGCATCATTGCACACGCCACATCACTCCATCTGTCAGTCTCCTGTCTCTCCTTTCCCATAAGCAAGATCCAGAGATATTTCAACTCCTCTGAAGCAACAACTGATCTCTAACCCGGACGTCGAGCGGCACCACCCAGTGGTGTCCTGGCAGTCCCAATCCCTGGTTGATGAATCTGACTTTAGATATGAGACATGCCTTCTTCATTCATTAGTTCTGCTTCGATATCCCACATCTGATTCAGGGGGGTTTACAGTTGGTACGCCATACAGCACTCTAAACGCTCTGGGAAACATCCTAATTTCTCCATTGAAAATAATGGAACAAATCTATTTCTGGGTTTTCACAGGTGAGGAACGGTCACATAAAGAGAGTCACGGACAATGACATACATTCGAATGTGCTGGAGATTGAGGGAACAAATGTCAGGTGAGTTTGTCTGTTTATTTATTAATCAAAGGTCAACTTTATTTTCAGTTCTACGATATGTACAGGATATGTAAACTGAAAATTATAATAATATACACAATTATATAATTATATACACTATTGCAGTCCTGGCATATTTAAGATGATATTCTTTTTTTCAAGCTCTTGGGTGCATTGATTGTCTTCACTTTGTGTATAACATGTCTTTGTGTTCTGTTTGAAGTAAGTGTACATTAATGTATCATGTAGATGTCAGGCACAGTAATTAGATTTACTTTCTTTAATATTTTTGTCATGTTAAATAACTGAGATAAATCCGTTATTTAAGTCTCGCCCATCCTAGCTTCATCAACTCTGTCCTCCCTACAGCACCACCTACATAACATGCCCTGCAGACCCCAAGAAGACCCTGGGAATCAAACTTCCCTTTTTGGTCATGATCATTAAGAACCTCAAGAAGTATTTCACCTTTGAGGTCCAGGTAGAGACATTTAAATGCTTTGTGATTGGCTAACATACAGTCTGGGAATCTACCATAGACCTGGTGCTACGTGTGTCTCAAATCTCCCTCTCAGGTTCTGGACGATAAAAACGTTCGCCGGCGGTTTCGAGCGAGTAACTATCAGAGCACGACGAGGGTGAAGCCCTTCATCTGCACCATGCCCATGAGGCTCGATGACGGCTGGAACCAGATTCAGTTCAACCTGTCCGACTTCACCAGGAGGGCTTATGGAACCAATTACACAGAGACGCTACGTGTACAGGTTAGTGCACACATAAGGAACCTCTGAGTCTTTCCTGTTTCTCTATAGTAAGAATTTGGCGCAATATTCCTTTTTCTCTTTTTAACATCTGCTCTGTTTCCCCCCTCAGATTCATGCTAACTGTCGGATAAGGAGGGTGTATTTCTCCGACAGACTGTACTCTGAGGATGAGCTTCCAGCTGAGTTTAAACTCTACCTGCCTGTCCAGAATCAGAAGGCCAAGGTTAGTACATCTCTCCATATACGTGAACGCTAATACAGTGTTACAGTCAAAAAGTTACCATTTCAGCTCTCAGTCTGTAAAAATGTTGTGTAGAAGTTCAACACTTGTCTGTCTGTGTCTTGCAGCAGTAGAGCTTCTTGCGGTGTGCAGCCCCCCCGATGTGACTTGGAGTCTGGTCTGATGTTTCCTTGCACTGCTGTAAAAAGATAATTGAATAAATAATAAAAGTCCACCATGTCCATTATTCTGGGGTTTTTCCAGTTTGCCACCATCCTGTGCATCCTAAACAGTGTTTATGAATGTTGACCACCTTATGCCCTCGTCTAAATTTCCTTCTGACACAATGCAGAATCCCTTTATTTTTTTTCTTGTACTAGAGGTATGAATATCAGCAGAAAGACTTAGTTTCAATGAATCGTTGTTGCTATTAAAGCTATAACACTTGACAGGAACAAAATATAATCTTTACCTCTGGTCCTTTAAACAAATAAGATCCTGACACTTGCTTCTATCTGATTTTAATCCTGTTATTTTACATGTCAGTAGTTTTATATTTGCTAAAAGGTTTCTCAGATTTGGCTCTCTATTATAGAAATATGTTTAGATGCTGTGATGATTGTGACATTTATTTCGATTAGGCTAACTACTTCTAGCCCAATTCCATAACCACACCTGTTTATTTACAATATTAATAATTCTAATATTAGATTTTGTATGGTTACGGTGGTTTCTTCACAAAATAAATATCTATAAAACAGAATGTGTGCTTAGATAAAAGCCTTTATGTGAACATTATCAAGCTCTAGTCTGTTTGTTTTAGGCAGGCTTTTTCTGCTTGATCTGCTTCATTTGCTTCTTCTGTGTTTTATTCAGGTGTATTTATTACCTATGCTGTTTATTACCAGGTTGTAATAAAGTTTTTTGGGAAAAAAAAATATCTTCAGGTTTTCTGTTACCACCTCAACCGAGTTGTTTATGGATCGGTTCCCTGGCTACACAAAATAGAATGAAGATTTTTTTTTAATAAAGATTCACACAATAATTATTTCCTCAGATGTTTATTCAAATTAAGCGAGACGGGGGCGGGGAGGGGTTCACCCGGAACTAGTATAAGGGAAACGAAAACCCGTAAACGAATCACGTTCTACTAATAATGCTGCTTGCTTTTAAGTTTATAAAGAATGATTACCACAACTGCTTTTGATGTGCTATAACATTAAGTACAAGATTTAGGATAATCATCTTATTTGTCAAAAACCGAAGGAGGCACACTACTTGTTTAAGTCTTTACCAACTGAAAACCTACTAGAAGTTGGCCTTGAAGCCCTTTTCATTTCTGCCATATTTCAGGCCTGCTTATAGAACAAAATGGGTTTGCATCAGAAGTTTGTGAGGGTGGTCTTTGCCTATGTAATTACTCTTAGAAAAACCTGGAAGCTATTCAAATAGCCAACAAACCACATCTTCACTGATATGTACTATGGTGTCAAAAGTCAGGGGAGGTCACCAAATGGGGGAAAGAGTTAATGAAACACAAACAGACGTCCATTAACCAGATAAATGATTTTTTTTTAAAATCAAACACCACACGTTTTCAGTGACAGTTGCCTTTCCAAGATAATCTTTTATTTGATTATCTTTTTCCAAGATAATCAAATAAATCCACATCAACCTCCTGGTGCTCAGTCTTTTTGGAGAGGAATCCTTGTTTCCTTCAGTTTTCTACCTTCGGACATTTTCAATGTCATTTTTAATATACCGTCCGTAATACTGGAAGTTATATTGCATCCAAGGATACATGCAAAAGTCAGTCTGGTCTATGTCAAGCCCTGGAGATTCTTAAGTGGTCGACCAGGATGTCAGGCTTTAGCTTGTAGAAGTTTAATGGCTTTAACATTTAAAAGTGTTGCCTCTGGATATACAAAGAGATGCTCCTCAGCCCCTGATATAGAATCTCCATTTTCATATAGTTTCTCTGGAAGAAGGATCCTGGATCCAGGCTGTAGCTTGTGCACAGTTTCCAGTGGTTCACACTTGTTGCACCTGCTGGTATGTGCATTCTTAAACATTCACTGAGCGGAGGAGCGTGTGGTTTTTATTAGTCTTCCCACTTTTAAGATGAATGTATTAAAGCAGAGAAGTCCCCAACCCCCAAAGAAGTCTAACCTTTGAGCCAATGAATGGTAGATTAAACCACTAGCGCCATATATTTGTTTTCGTACAGTGGATCGCACAGTTGGAGGCTGACAGGGGTGCAGTGTGAGACTAGACAAGACGCCTAAATATCCAAAATCAATTCCTGATGGTTTTCTAATGTGCAAAAATGAATTCACAACTTTCGTGCCAATGCTTCAACAGCTTCATAAACATCAGCTTGCCATGGATTCCCCTGAACCTGCTCTATAATACCTTATTGACGTGTTCTGCAGACTGGTGTGTGGGTGTCTGTCCTGTGTTATGTAGTGCTCCCGTAATGAATGACATAGTAGTCATGGACGTACATCAACACGGCGATGGGCTGTCCAATGATGAGTGAGATCCACACGGCCGCGTTGCCATAGTTTCCGTTCAGGAAGCGACTTACGAACAAAGCCAGAGGAACCTGAAGGGTTTAAAGTCAGAGGTGAATGCATGTGTATGCCTCAGTATATAATGAAATAAATAAATATAGGGCCTTACCTGAGCCATCATTCCCATGAATGCCCACAGTCTAAACATCTTGAGAGGAACACTCACCAGGTACTGAGGAAAGAAATAGATTCCCTTTTTTTAGAACTCAGCAGTTGCATTTATAACAGTGATGCTGTAAGCTAGCAACTCTTCTTTCTGTGCATGCACCAGGAACCTCTGAATTTCTGCCTTCATGTAGGAATAAAACATTTAGTAAAAACAGTCTGCTTCACATACAGAAGTAAAAACAGCCATCAAAGGTGTTTGAGGCTAAATGTTGCTCATTTACCTCATGGAAAAAGGCAGAAGCCAGAAAAACAGCAGTTTGAGCCAGAAATTTGTTCACCCCCTTCCTCAACATTGGCTTATAGAAATGTCTGCAAAACAGGGAAACAGACAAATGACTCCTGGTCTTTCTTTTTATATCTGGGTATATAACTATACATGCACTATTAATGAGACTAAAGCCAATCAAACCATGTGGAAATACTAAGACTTGTCATTACAGAGTTTGCTGCTCACCTCAGGCACCACTTGTGCACTGGGATGTTCCAGTTGGCCCAGAAGTATGTGACAGTCTCAGAGTTCCTGAAATCAAGAGCAGTTTAAGGAACTGATGTCAAAACTGCAGTGCGATTTGAATCAATATTCCTAGGAAAACACTCTTTGAAACCTATGTGATACATCATCTGTTGCATTTGGAAACACCATCACTTCTCCTACATCTGACAGACTGCTACAACAACATATTAAAGTAACAGAAAAATGGAAGAAGCAAATAAATAAATAAATGAAAGATGAGAGGAGTCACACAGAAAATGTATGCTTGACGACTCACCACCAGTCCCTGTAGAACTCCCGGTCTCCAAACTGCAGGAGATTTATTTTAGCTTTCAGTAGGTCTTCTGTTCAGAACTACTGAAAGATAAGATAAGATAAGATAAGACCTTATTGATCCCACAACGGGGATTTTTGCGTCACCTCAGCTCAGGTACAGATATCAGAAGGAAATACAAAAATACAATAAGTACAATAAATGAAAAAAAGTAAGATAATACACTATATACACTGGTAGCATACACAGTATAATACACTATATACAATAGTAGCATACACAGTATAATACACTATATACAATGGTAGCATACACAGTATGTGATTATGGATATGGTTGGAAATATGGAAGACATAAACCATATAGCTTGATATAGCTATTGTACCACTACTATTCCTGTTTATAGACATGTACACACACACACATGTACATACTAAATATACTAAATACACTAAATATACATATGTATAGATATACATACATATATACCTGCACATGTCCATACACATGGAAGGTCCATTATACATGAAGTGGTGACCGTGAATGTTCACAGTGTCCAGTGACTTATGACATCGTGATTGAGGAGTTATAGAGTCTAACTGCTGTTGGGATGAATGATCTGCGAAAGCGCTCCTTCCTGCAGCGAGGGTGTAGCCCTGTTACAGATTTTAGCAGGTGGCAGAGAGCCTGGAGAGGTGGGCATGTGCACTGGAGAGAAAATGAATGAAAGGCAATAAAAGCAAGAATAGAATAGAATAGAAAAGAAAAGAATAGTCATTGTAAATGTAAGACTAAATACATGTGTATGAATGAGAGGGAGACGGGGGAACACTGAAGGTGAAAGGAGTAGAGGTAGTGAAGGTGTATGAGTTTAAATAGTAATGGTAAATGGTAAATGGACTGATTCTTATATAGCGCTTTTCTACTCTCTCGGAGCACTCAAAGCGCTCTATACAACATGCCACATTCACCCAATCACACCCATTCTCACAAGCACTTTATCTATACTTAGTGCAATTTAACTACATTCACACACATTCATACTCCGATGGACGCATCGGAGAGCAACTTGGGGTTAGTATCTTGCCCAAGGATACTTGACATGCAGACTGGAGGAGCCAAGGATCGAACCACCAACCTTCCGATCAGTAGGTGACCTGCTCTACCTCCTGAGCTACAGCCACCCCATAATAGTTGGGGTCAGCTATCGAAAGCAAAAGACACTGCATGAGAGAGTTGAACGCGAGAGTGCAGGCAGGCTGAAAATAAGATTCAGGGGTGATTTGTAACTGAAGGATGGTGACAAAAGTGAAAAGGAAGGTTTATAAGGTTGTGGTGAGACCTACCCTAATGTATGGTTTGGAGACGGTGGCAGAAGAGACCAAGGTGGAGGTAGCAGAGTTGAAGATGTTAAGATTTAAATGGGGGGTGACCAGGATCCAAGATTAAAAATGAACAGCTGAGGTTGGATAAAGATGGAGCTGTCTTATAGGCAAACTTCAAAAAGATGATTTCATTTTCTAGAACTGGAGTTAAATAAGATAGGATGGTGGCTGGACTAGACTCTATCTGCCTTTTTAGGTCAGTGGGGCTAATGTATTAGTCAGAAAAAGCAGAGGATATGGCCGTCAGATGAATGCTCTTTAAGGTAGGATTCAAAGGCGGTGTCATGGTTCAATGATATGTTACATTATGGACTGATAATGTCCTGATATCTACTGCAGGACCCAATGATAGTTAAAACATCATTTAGAATCATTACTTCAGTATTAAGTTTAGAAACTCATTAAATCCTAAAACATGATGTTCGCCTAAAACAGGGATGTCAACATCAACGTCAACCCACTTTTCTGTCAGTGTAAGGAAATACCCGAAATAAATAAAGAGTAGCTACACTATTATCAGATCAACATGAATAATCTTGGTCTCTATGGACAGGTAAGACGTCAGATAATATTATTAAGCATCTGGGTCGCTGTGACTGGTACTGTACCTGAGTAAATTCTGATGAACCAAAGAAAAAACATTCAGAAAGAAAAGAAAAGAAAGTGAAAGAAAGACCATTATTGCTGTGTGACACAGCAAGTTTAGGAATAGATCCGATACCAAGTAAATACAAGGTTAGTATACCAATACTTAACTTAACCCATAAAGCCAGTTTATTTAGGGGAGAGCAGTGTGTCGCGATTTATGAGATAAATCAATTTGAATTTGCAATTCCTGAACACATTTTAATGATGTGATGAGTGATGAGTTAACACAGCAAAACACACCTTTCAGCTTTTCGTGTATTTTCAAACAGGGGTTTTGGGGGGGTCTTAGACTTGGAATCTGTCTTTAAAGCACTTTGGGTCAACTTCTGTTGTTTCAATGTGCTACAGGCTATAAATAAAACGGATTTAAGAGAAAGACATGACAAAAAGGTTGATACATTTTTTCATAGTGCATAGAGGTTTACTTTTATAATTAGGTGGGCTACATACTGAACTTAAGATAATTAAAGCAAAGTATCAGTCCCATTGTGCTAGTGTCATTCTGATGGCAATATTTAGTTGGTATTAATACTATTAATATTTGGATGGATCCTCCCACCTCTACAGACCAGCGGAAACTCCAGTAGCTCTAGGGTGCCTTGTTTAATGCTGCATCATTCCTCTACAGGAACTGTACAGGTAATATCCTGACAGCTGTAATGGAGGATCAGAGCTGTGCGGCCCTACTTGGTTATGGAAGCTATGTGTGAAAGCTCATCTCTCTAAACTAAAGATAAGTCTTAAAATTCTTTGGAGACGCGCATATGGATCCGGCTGCAGGCGGTGAGAATCGGGCAGCTCAAGATATCATTTTGAATTAGTTTATGATTAGGGAGTTTTTGTTATATCATGCATTCAGTCACTGAAACAAAAATCATCAAACGTGAAAGTTGTTTTGGTTATTTCGGCGACTTCTAGACGACATTATGTTAAACGCTTGCGCTTTAAGCTTACACCGTTACCACGGCGACCGAGAAGCGTCAGCAGTTATTAACCGGCATGAACAACGTCAGATGATTTTCGTTCCCCAGCAACACCAAAATAAAAACGAGACATCCGCTGCCTTCTTTCTGATTTCACACCGTGTGGGGATATTCGACCACTCAGTGAAACCGATTTCTCTTTTTTATTCTGAGTGCCAACGTGGTAGTTTCTGTTAGCGGAACGGTTTATATTCTAGCACACGGAAACAGAAAAGTTGGAGGCGGGAATTAAACCTGTAAACAAACGTATAGCTTTAGTTAGAAGCGGTTACAGTATGTGCACATTGACTGTCTGCTGAGCCCAAAGAAGATGTTTAAAAACACATTCCAGAGCGGTTTTTTGTCTATTTTATATAGTATCGGCAGCAAACCTCTTCAGATATGGGACAAAAAGGTAAGCAGTCGCTCAGAACAGAAGCAGGGAGCTGTATGTTGGCTTAGCGAGCGGGGCTAAAACTGGCTTGCATCATGTGCACTCACGCCGCTTTTAAACTTCGCACTGTTTTATGGCTGTGGACGTTTTCTAGATGCACTTTAAAATCACGACGCGCAGTTCTTGTTGATTACTTGTAGAAGCAACATGATACAGGGTAGCCATGGAGGCAGTGCTGCTAAGTTGCTAAGCCGAGTCATACATCAGTAATTGAAGTTACATTCGCTTGATTGAGTCATTGGTACCATTCACACGGTTTTACGGGCTAATGTGCTAAACAGGAGTTGTTGCTGGTCAGATATTCAAGTATGAGCTTTGCAGTCCTCTCTGCATGGCCATCTATGCAGTGGTGACAAATGATCTGAGACATGAGATATCCATCCATCCATTCATTTTCTGCCGCGTATCCAAGTCCAGGTTGCAAGAAAGCACTCTAAGTAGATAGACTCAGACTTCGCATTCCCCATCACCTTGTCCGGGGGTACACGGAGGCGTTCCCAAACTCAGCCAAGAGACATAATCTCTCCAGCGTGTCTGAGCTCCTCACCCTAGCTCTGAGGGAATATTTCTGCTGCTTGTATCCACGATTCTATTCTTTTGAGCGACTGGTAAATTGACAGTTTCCCTTAATGCCAAGCTCTCTCTTCACGGTCTGCATCATTGCACACGCCACACCACTCCATCTGTCAGTATCCTGTCTCTCCTTTCCCATAAGCAAGATCCAGAGATATTTCAAAACTTCTTCTTCAGTCAAGTTTAACGGCAGCTTGCATCCAAAACTGTTGCATTACTGCCACCTCCTGGCTGTTAATCGTCCGTCATTCCTGAATCCTCAGATCCTCTTGATGAGACCAGTATTTTTCAAAAAACGAAAAACCACCACTTTCCCTTCACCATGACTTAACTCTTTAACCACTCGTTCAAACGTAAGTTCCCTTCCACCACTCATTTCACCCCACATCACCCTCCTGTGACTTGCATACTTCCTGCAACTAAGGAGTACATGCTCAACCGTCTCCATATCAGTACACCCATCACACAACCCAGTCGGATGTTTTCCTATCCTAAAAAGAGGATATTTCAACTCCTCTGAAGCAACAACTGATCTCTAACCCGGAGGTCGGGCGGCACCAGTGGCGGAGCGGGGGGTGGCTTACTGGGCTTAAGCCCGGGTTGGTTTTTTGTTTTTTTTCAGAAGCCCGGGGTCTTTTGGAGTGTAATTTTTTCATAGTTAGACGCCTGGCTGACAACTGTATAAAACAAAAACTACACACAATATTCGAAGCACATAGTGCACACTGTGGGAATTTACGACTGTGCGTAAATCCCCCCTAATATTGGTATGATCCGAGCTCAGGCACTAAGCGGGGCAGGGCACCTGCTGCCTGCGAGTGCGCTGTTAGAGAAACGCAGCCAGGCAGACAGAGGAGAACTGAAGTTCGACCAGGTACCAAAGCAAATCATTCGTACTGTACAAATAATGTAAATATGACGGTGTATTACAAAAGATTGATATCAAACTGATCACTTGACCCATATTATGTTACTTGCTCTTCGAGTGAATCAACAAATGGCAAAATGAAAAGCTGAACAACAACAATGCTGTTTCTTTAGAGAGTCTTAGCTTACATGTGTGTTTATTTCATATTTTCAGTTGTTACCCTCCACAGCTAAATAAATCGGTTTCAGTAATGCACTGATATACAAGAATGGACATAAGGGGCTTCTTTCAAAGAAAAAACTCTGGTAGTATTTTATATATTATGCTTTGTATGTTGTTCAGTATATTTCTATGCAAAACGAGGAATTTCAATACACAGCAGTATATTCACAGTTGAAACCAGATATTTACATACACTTTATGGAAAACACAAGAACATTTTTTTACTGTACAACATCAATTTAGAGTAAACTTGTTTTGTTTTGGTTAAATAAATATTTAAATATCTTTTGAATTAGTTAAATGTCAGAATAAAGAGAGACAGAGCTGTCTATTTTTTATCACTTTCACCAAATTTAGGAGTACATGTACACTAAGTTTATTGTTAATTAATAAGAAAACTCCAGACGATTCCATTCTGAGCTGAAGAAGCTTCTGATAGGTTAGTAGAGTCCATGTGAGTAAATTGGTGGCACACCTGTGGATGCATATAAGGCAAAACACAAAGCCTGTTTCTTTAACATGGGAAAAGACCAAAACACCTGGAAAAGAATTGTGGACCTCCATAAGTTTGGCTCAATTTTATATACAATTTGGTGCCATTTGCAATTAAGAAATACAGACAATTTCTCTCTTTACTCTTAAAGTTAACAAATATGTTTGTATATTTATCAATCTAAAAAAAACAAACATTTAGTCTGATTTGATGTTACAATTAAAAAAGTGTTTTTATCTGAAGAGTATGTAAATTAGAGATGGCACGATACCACTTTTTTATGTCCGATACCGATATCATAAATTTGGATATCTGCCGATATGAATCCGATATAGTGTGTTTTTTAATCAATAAAATTGTTTTTTTTAATATCTTGCTGCATTTTGTATAAGTTCATACTCAAGTTTAAATAAACAACAACACTAAAGCTATTCTGTTATACCTGTATGTAAAAAATACAACAAAATAATTCATAGTTCAGCAATACTGATCAATCTAATAAACTTAAACCTACTCCATCTTCCCTATTCTGGTATTTTAAAGAGTACTTAGCAGAAATATTAAGCAACCTAACTAATAGGGTTGCAAACTCCCAGCAAAAAAAAAATAGGGAACCACCCCCCACCCTCCACCTCATGATGCTTAATCGACGTAATCAACTTTAAGTTGATGCAGTGTGAAAAAAAATGCACAGAAATAAATTATTTTTCAAGAATAATTAAATAGATTCAACATCTTTCTTCAACAGAATTGCAGACCACACAGATGGTACCTTCCCAAAGGAAAAGGTAGTATAGCTTACTAGGGTATATTAGACTTAACAGTTACTATATACAGTAATGGACTTCTATACATTTTACACAAGATTAAAACTTTGGGTGTAAGATTCAGATAATTATTTATTAAAAGCTAGACATTTTAAATGAGAATAAGAAAGAAAAGTATGTCTTTGTGCCCCCTTTTCCCTGTTCATGCCCTATCGGCCCCCCTGGCTAAACTTTGCTAGATCCGCCCCTGCACAGTTACCAGCCGTCAGCTACGTAGAAAAGGATCCTGGTGTAGAAAGTAATATTAAATAAATTCTAACAACAGATTATCAAGCTTAAACGTGCTGCTGTTGTTCAGCCGCTGGTTTCCTCTTTCTGGCGCAAAGTGGGCCAAAAACAAAGAAGAGAGACGGACTCGTGACAGAAAAGCCGATCAGCTGATCATTAAGTAGTTTCATGATTGAAGTAGCAACAGGAGAGGGAAGGAGTGAGAGAAGAGGCAGTCGCTCCATATGTCGGTTGTTAAGCTTAATGTGGGAATGCTTTACAAACATTCAGAGATGAACTTACACACTTGCTTTACTTCTCTGTGGGATCACTTCATCGGAGATGAAATGCTGGTTTGGTAGCGAGGCTACAAATACACACAGCCGCTCTATCACGTGAGCACACTGCTCCTACATGCTACGGTTATGAGCCGAGTTACGCCATGTCGTAAGTTTTCGATCCAGTAATTTACGTCAGTATCGGACCGATACCGATACGTAATATCGGATCGGTCCATCTCTAATGTAAATATCTGGTTTCTGTATATTTGATGATTGTCAGCACAAAGAGGGAGAGAGAGGAACAGAGAGGGAGAGAGAGGAGAATGGGGACAGAACAGAGATGGAACAAGAGCAGGTGAGACACACATGTTAGTCAAATGGTTGTTTACCAAAAGTATCACCTTAATCATAGGTACTCATGTACCTAGTGTTTCTTTTTAGGTTTGTTATTTTTCAAATTCTACATTTATTAAGTTATGCAGGCTTGTTTGCACAACAAGGCTAAATAATTATATAAACTTTTCTCAATCTAAATAGTGTTCTTTGGTAGAATTAAAAAATAAGTGTAGTGCAGGTCTATGATGATTTTTAGTGCTACTATCATCTAGTTCTGATTCTTGTTCTGTCTTGGTTAAGTCCTCAGTAGCCCTGATTTTGAACTGTTGTAGTCTTGTTTTAATTCCGGATCAGTTCTTGGTCTGGTTGAATTGGGGTTTAGTCCCTGTGTCTTGATACAGCCCTGATTTTGTTCTGCCTTGCTGCTTAATTAAAAACCTAGCTTAACGTGTCCTTCATATGTGATATATTTTTTTCCTATATGAACTCATTCCTTTTTGAACAAAACTCAAAACAGAGCCTATTAATCTTTCAGTCATTTCTACCCCCCCCCCCCCCTTAGCGACAGTTGAATAGAAGAACTCAAAGCTTGAAAAGCAAGTATTAAGTTCAGTGCTTTGCGGATTGGGCAGTCCCAGTCCCTGGTTGATGAATCTGACTTTAGATATGAGACATGCCTTCTTCTTTCATTAGTTTTGCTTCGATATCCCACATCTGATTCAGGGGGGTTTACAGTTGGTACACCATACAGCACTCTAAACACTCTGGGAAACATCCTAATTTCTCCATTGAAAATAATGGAACAAATCTATTTCTGGGTTTTCACAGGTGAGGAACGGTCACATAAAGAGAGTCCCGGACAATGACATACATTCGAATGTGCTGGAGATTGAGGGAGCAAATGTCAGGTGAGTTTGTCTGTTTATTTATTAATCAAAGGTCAACTTTATTTTCAGTTCTACGATATGTACAGGATATGTAAACTGAAAATTATAATAATATACACAATTATATAATTATAAACACTATTGCAGTCCTGGCATATTTAACATGATATTCGTTTTTTCAAGCTCTTGGATGCACATTAATGTATCATGTAGATGCCAGGCAGAGTAATTAGATTTACTTTCTTTAATATTTTTGTCGTGTTAAATAACTGAGATAAATCCGTTATTTAAGTCTCGCCCATCCTAGCTTCATCAACTCTGTCCTCCCTACAGCACCACCTACATAACATGCCCTGCAGACCCCAAGAAGACCCTGGGAATCAAACTTCCCTTTTTGGTCATGATCATTAAGAACCTCAAGAAGTATTTCACCTTTGAGGTCCAGGTAGAGACATTTAAATGCTTTGTGATTGGCTAACATACAGTCTGGGAATCTACCATAGACCTGGTGCTACGTGTGTCTCAAATCTCCCTCTCAGGTTCTGGACGATAAAAACGTTCGCCGGCGGTTTCGAGCGAGTAACTATCAGAGCACGACGAGGGTGAAGCCCTTCATCTGCACCATGCCCATGAGGCTCGATGACGGCTGGAACCAGATTCAGTTCAACCTGTCCGACTTCACCAGGAGGGCTTATGGAACCAATTACACAGAGACGCTACGTGTACAGGTTAGTGCACACATGAGGAACCTCTGAGTCTTTCCTGTTTCTCTATAGTAAGAATTTGGCGCAATATTCCTTTTTCTCTTTTTAACATCTGCTCTGTTTCCCCCCTCAGATTCATGCTAACTGTCGGATAAGGAGGGTGTATTTCTCCGACAGACTGTACTCTGAGGATGAGCTTCCAGCTGAGTTTAAACTCTACCTGCCTGTCCAGAATCAGAAGGCCAAGGTTAGTACATCTCTCCATATACGTGAACGCTAATACAGTGTTACAGTCAAAAAGTTACCATTTCAGCTCTCAGTCTGTAAAAATGTTGTGTAGAAGTTCAACACTTGTCTGTCTGTGTCTTGCAGCAGTAGAGCTTCTTGCGGTGTGCAGCCCCCCCGATGTGACTTGGAGTTTTAGTTGTGACAACATTATGCAGATTCAGTGTGACATTTAGTTTTGACTTTTTTGTGAGTCTCTGCACATTCAAGTCTGGTCTGATGTTTCCTTGCACTGCTTTAAAAAGATATCCAAAAGATCCATTATCTGGGGTTTTTCCAGTTTGCCACCATCCTGTGCATCCTAAACAGTGTTTATGAATGTGACCACCTTATGCCCTCGTCTATATTTCCTTCTGACACAATGCAGAATCCCTTTATTTTTTTCCCTTGTACTAGAGGTATGAATATCAGCAGAAAGACTTAGTTTCAATAAATTGTTGTTGCTATTAAAGCTATAACACTTGACAGGAACAAAATATAATCTTTACCTCTGGTCATTTAAACAAATAAGATCCTGACACTTGCTTCTATCTGATTTTAATCCTGTTATTTTACATGTCAGTAGTTTTATATTTGCTAAAAGGTTTCTCAGATTTGGCTCTCTATTATAGAAATATGTTTAGATGCTGTGATGATTGTGACATTTATTTCGATTAGGCTAACTACTTCTAGCCCAATTCCATAACCACACCTGTTCATTTACAATATTAATAATTCTAATATTAGATTTTGTATGGTTACGTTGGTTTCTTCACAAAATAAATATCTATAAAACAGAATGTGTGCTTAGATAAAAGCCTTTATGTGAACATTATCAAGCTCTAGTCTGTTTGTCTTAGGCAGGCTTTTTCTGCTTGATCTGCTTCATTTGCTTCTTCTGTGTTTTATTCAGGTGTATTTATTACCTATGCTGTTTATTACCAGGATGTAATAAAGTTTTTTGGGAAAAAAAAATATCTTCAGGTTTTCTGTTACCACCTCAACCGAGTTGTTTATGGATCAGTTCCCTGGCTACACAAAATAGAATGAAGATTTTTTTTTTTTTTATAAAGATTCATACAATAATTATTTCCTCAAATTAAGCGAGACGGGGGGCGGGGAGGGGTTCACTCGGAACTAGTATAAGGGAAACGAAAACCCGTAAACAAACGAATCACGTGCAATAGCAACCAGCGATATGCGTAGCAACTGCTTGAAGGGTCTCAAAGTGCGTAATGTCTATGGAGTGAGCTCAAGGATGTTTAAAAACACCTCACAGTGCACGTTTTGTCTATCTTATAGAGCATCGGTAGCAAACCTTTTCAAATGTGGGACTAGAAGGTAAGCAGCGGGTGTAGAGGGTGTATTTTTCCCGACAGACTGTACTGTGAACATGAGCTTCTAGCTGAGCAGTTTTGAGCAGATAGAATGGAGGATGGATCAAAAGACATCATCACAGGGTCTCTGCTAATAATGCTCCTTGCTTTTAAGTTTATAAAGAATGATTACCACAACTTCTTTTGATGTGCTATAACATTAAGTACAGGATTTAGGACAATCATCTTATTTGTCAAAAACCGAAGGAGGCACACTACTTCTTTAAGTCTTTACCAACTGAAAACCTACTAGAAGTTGGCCTAGAAGCCCTTTTCATTTCTGCCATATTTCAGGCCTGCTTATAGAACAAAATGGGTTTGCATCAGAAGTTTGTGAGGGTGGTCTTTGCCTATGTAATTACTCTTAGAAAAACCTGGAAGCTATTCAAATAGCCAACAAACCACATCTTCACTGATATGTACTGTGGCGTCAAAACTCAGGGGAGGTCACCAAATGGGGGAAAGAGTTAATGAAACACAAACAGACAAGTCCATTAACCAGATAAATGATTTTTTTTTAATCAAACACCACACGTTTTCAGTGACAGTTGCCTTTCCAAGATAATCTTTTTCTTCACTTTGGATTTCTGTACACATGAGCAAAACTAGCAATATATTCAATTTTACATATTGCATCAAAAAACAAAACACACACCTCAACATTAACTAATATCGAAGAAACACCTTCAAACTGCTTTGGATGCCTCATTCTATCGATTGTACTGAAGTACGCATTTTCTGTTTTTCCTCAGCAAGCTCATGTTATTTAGATACATGGTTTGTAAATGTAGAAACAAGTTTTTAGGGGAGAAAAAAAACAAAAAAACAAAACAAAAAAAAACCTCTTCTCAGATGTTAACTCTGGTGTCACACAATAACCGTATGTCACGTCTGACAAAATTCAGAACTGGGTCACATTTGCAGATGAAAGTGGGTCAGACAAAAAGGATATAAAAAGTGTCATTTGTGCAATGAAATACTAAAAGTGATCAGAATGATGCTTTACTTTTGTGTTTTCAGGAAAACAAAATTATAGCTTTAAAACTGAGATTTGGTAAAATATTTCAGTTTGAGCTTAGTGCAGTAAATCTTAGGCTCCCGCACAAATCACCATACCATACAAAGAAGCCCACTTGCTACATAGATAAAAGACTACCTTTCCTACATTTTGGATTATATTACAAGTATTTGGCATCAAATCTAACAGCATTTTTCTTCATTTTAAATGCAAGCATTTTCCCCTCCTTTTTACAGCAGGCACTTAGTATTCAGTAAGGAATGCCAACACTCAGTTCTATTACTGGTGTTCAAGGACTGTTTTTCCCTGAATTATGATCAAAAAGGAAAGAATGCAACCATTTTTAAACAAAAGGCTGTCAATTATCTCTGAAAGATTGATAAAATAAGAATATCTTCCTACATCAATTTATGGTATGTTATCCACACTGGCAGTAGTGTCATGTTCTGACAATATCTAGATCAAAGAAATGGACTCAACAAATACTGTAAATCATCCAACGTGATCAGGCTGTTTCAACTGCTTTCTTTAAATTAATGCAGCTTCAGTTTTCCCTTTTAACAGCAACGTCAACAAGCAGATTACAGAACATAGAAATCTCAGCACAAATTTGTTTTCTTTACATGATTGATACAACTTAAAATAATGCATCCATTGAAATCTATTGCTTCAGTTAACTGCATGCATCTCAAGTGCAAAAAACATTCATTGGTTCAATCTGGCAAATCAAACACTTAAATCATTAGTTTAAACACAAAATACCACATGTGATTTCAAAATGGCACAATCAAACATCCAGCAAATACAATACTGCAAAACTATAAAATAAACTCGACAAATCAAAGGCAGTGCAGACACAAGATGATGATAAAGCCAAGGCAAGTAAGCCAGCAACACGTGCTCTTCCGCTCAAAGCTTGCATTGATTTTGTGTGACATACAAATGTACAAATAAATCCACATCA
The DNA here is from genome assembly GCF_056152115.1 of Neolamprologus brichardi. Lineage (NCBI taxonomy): Eukaryota > Metazoa > Chordata > Actinopteri > Cichliformes > Cichlidae > Neolamprologus > Neolamprologus brichardi. Next base: position 14,634,498 of record NC_142124.1, on the reverse strand, counting down.
ACGTCCTGGTGCTCAGTCTTTTTGGAGAGGAATCCTTGTTTCCTTCAGTTTTCTACCTTCGGACATTTTCGGTGTCATTTTTAATATACCGTCCGTAATACTGGAAGTTATATTGCATCCAAGGATACATGCAAAAGTCAGTCTGGTCTATGTCAAGCCCTGGAGATTCTTAAGTGGTCGACCAGGATGTCAGGCTTTAGCTTGTAGAAGTTTACTGGCTTTAACATTTAAAAGTGTTGCCTCTGGATATACAAAGAGATGCTCCTCAGCCCCTGATATAGAATCCCCATTTTCATATAGTTTCTCTGGAAAAAGGATTCTGGATCCAGGCTGTAGCTTGTGCACAGTTGGCAGTGGTTCACACTTGTTGCACCTGCTGGTATGTGCATTCTTAAACATTCACTACTGAGCGGAGGAGCGTGTGGTTTTTATTAGTCTTCCCACTTTTAAAATGAATGTATTAAAGCAGAGGAGTCCCCAACCCCCAAAGAAGTCTAACCATTGAGTCAATGAACGGTAGATTAAACCACTAGCACCATATATTTGTTTTTGTACAGTGGATCGCACAGTTGGAGGCTGACAGGGGTGCAGTGTGAGACTAGACAGGACTCCTAAATATCCAAAATCATTTCCTGATGGTTTTCTAATGTGCAAAAATGAAGTCACAACTTTCGTGCCAATGCTTCAACAGCTTCATAAACATCAGCTTGCCATGGATTCCCCTGAACCTGCTCTATAATACCTTATTGCCGTGTTCTGCAGACTGGTGTGTGGGTGTCTGTCCTGTGTTATGTAGTGCTCCCGTAATGAATGACATAGTAGTCATGGACGTACATCAACACGGCGATGGGCTGTCCAATGATGAGTGAGATCCACACGGCCGCGTTGCCGTAGTTTCCGTTCAGGAAGCGACTTACGAACAAAGCCAGAGGAACCTGAAGGGTTTAAAGTCAGAGGTGAATGCATGTGTATGCCTCAGTATATAATGAAATAAATATAGGGCCTTACCTGAGCCATCATTCCCATGAATGCCCACAGTCTAAACATCTTGAGAGGAACACTCACCAGGTACTGAGGAAAGAAATAGATTCCCTTTTTTAGAACTCAGCAGTTGCATTTATAACAGTGATGCTGTAAGCTAGCAACTCTTCTTTCTGTGCATGCACCAGGAACCTCTGAATTTCTGCCTTCATGTAGGAATAAAACATTTAGTAAAAACAGTCTGCTTCACATACAGAAGTAAAAACAGCCATCAAAGGTGTTTGAGGCTAAATGTTGCTCATTTACCTCATGGAAAAAGGCAGAAGCCAGAAAAACAGCAGTTTGAGCCAGAAATTTGTTCACCCCCTTCCTCAACATTGGCTTATAGAAATGTCTGCAAAACAGGGAAACAGACAAATGACTCCTGGTCTTTCTTTTTATATCTGGGTATATAACTATACATGCACTATTAATGAGACTGAAGCCAACCAATCAAACCATGTGGCAATACTGATTTAAAAAAAAATAAAATAAAATAAAAAAAAGACTTGTCATTACAGAGTTTGCTGCTCACCTCAGGCACCACTTGTGCACTGGGATGTTCCAGTTGGCCCAGAAGTATGTGACAGTCTCAGAGTTCCTGAAATCAAGAGCAGTTTAAGGAACTGATGTCAAAACTGCAGTGCGATTTGAATCAATATTCCTAGGAAAACACTCTTTGAAACCTATGTGATACATCATCTGTTGCATTTGGAAACACCATCACTTCTCCTACATTTGACAGACTGCTACAACAACATATTAAAGTAACAGAAAAATGGAAGCAAAAAACCAAAAAAACCAAAAGAGAAATAAATGAAAGATGAGACGAGTCACACAGAAAATGTATGCTTGATGACTCACCACCAGTCCCTGTAGAACTCCCGGTCTCCAAACTGCAGGAGCTCTGCCACAAAGTTCAGAGAGGAATGGAAAAACCAATAGAAGAATATTAACCATATTAGATGGTTAGGAACCTGGGAGGAGGCAGCCAGGGGGAGGATTAGAGAGGAGAGAGGAAAAGGTGTCTAGGTTGGTAAGGTTGAACTACTGTTGACTAACAAATGTAACTCTTGAGACCTCTTTTGAGATGAGCACAGAATAAATTTCACTTTAAAAATGTTAAAATAATACAAAAAAAACAAACAAAACAAAACAAAAAAACCACACAACACCAGAATAGAGGGATTCATTTGAGCGTTTAATTTAGATCACTAATAATAGATCACGGATAAAGTCTCTGATGTGCAGTCTAGATACTCACAGCTAGTTTCAGCAGCCGCTCCACCATCCTAGAAAAGTCCATTTCCTTTAAGAAGTAACAAAAAAATGATACCTTTTCTTTATAAGACCGCTCCAGTTACAGGCAAATATTTTTTTGACTCTTCTTTTATTGGATCCATTGTAAGTGATGTGGTGAGTGTCTCTGTGTTTATACACACCTGGAACGGTTTCATTGAGTTCTGAACACTTGGGACCATCCACTGGAAGACACAGACTTAGGTTAGGTTTCTTTTTTGCCGCTTTCCCACAATATACTCAAAGAAGAAATGTGTTTGAACTAGGCATATCACAATTTCAGATTTTCACTAAACAATGTAAGAGAATGACAGATAAACAATCAGCTACAGAAAACAAACTATAAGTCAAATCTAAATATATTTATTGCAGGCAGCATTTTCCAGCTCAAAGGTTTCATACCTGCTGTATTAATCCCACCAACAACTGCATGAGGAAAAGCTGGAAGAAAAGAACACGTTAAGATTTAAATAAAACATTCACACATTCATCTCCTCGTTTGGGATTGCGATTCATTTTCTGTCACTATAATTAGGTCACTAACTAAAATTTTGGGACTGTGTTTCTGATCGTTTCCTCTCACCATTTCAAAAAGTCTTCTGATCAGAAACCTTTTGCGTATCCGTGGAGACCGTGGGAAGTTGAGCTGGTAGCAGAGAGTTGGTGCAAAGATGAAGTAGTACATGTCTAAAGACAAACACACAAACAGGTCACATCAAAGTGTCACATTAATGACTTGATCCTACACTTTCTGACTTTGATATTGGATTGTTTAAAAAAATAAATAAGACCTTGTGAGAAACGACATTTACTGGATATACAAAGAGATACTCCTCAGCCCCTACTTTAAGTTAATATTTACACAGCAAATATTTTGACCCGCTAATTTTCTTTCTCATTGTTGTTGGTAGCAATGTCCATCTGCACTAACTGTGCAGTCTGTTACCTCTGTGTGTGAGGTTGCCTGGGTAGGAGACATTGGTGTTAGCCGCTGACCCGTTGGACTGTGCCACAATTGGACCTGAATGTGGCAGATGAATAGGCACAACAATTAGAATTTCAAGCATCATTCAATTTTATTTTATTCATTATTGTGTATTAAAATGAATCCACAGTAATATAGCTACAGATGCAGATCCAGCTTTGATCCACGGTCAATTGAAATAGCACCAGCTATTCTATGAAAGAGTTGCACATGTTACTATGCCACCACTAGATGGCAGTATAAGCAAAACAGTGCAATAAATCTCTGCAGGTATGAATCATCTACTGAATTCATTCACAGATATGAGTCGTTTTGTTGAACTTAGTCACAATGACTCAACAGCCCAGCAGTTCCTATGCTAATATACTTACACGAATATGATCGTGTCATTCTTTTAGCTTTGGCGTGTCTGATTTCTCTGCACCACTTGTTGGAGTCCATGTAGGAGTACAGCTTGAGAAACAGCACTGTGTAGGTGCCTAAGGAGAGCACACCACCCACTGACACAGACACAGACAATGTACAAGTCACTAGCAGTGTGCAATAGATGACATGGTACGTAATAAATAAATAATGAACCAAACATAGCTGGGTATGTGTACAGATTAACTCACTGGCTCACTCATATTCACCTTAAAGTACTTGACATTATTGCTCTCATTTGTTCTAATTTTCTAAACAGAAGACCCACTCCTCTTGTGTAAAAAAGAATAAAGCATAAAAAAAAAAAAATATTGTACCTGGTGTGATGGAGGTCACAGTAAGTATTGAGGCTGAAGGAAAGATTAACAAGGATGTCAGATTAAACAAGTGAAGAATCAGCCCTGTAGTTTCGGAGATTGTGCCCTAGAAAGAATAAAGGACAAAAAGTAAGCAATATTTTATTAATACTTTCAGTATTTCTTCTCTTAAGGAACTGTGCTATCTAATCTGGATCAGCTTCAGTGTTCTTATCGGATTTAAGAGCAGGTATAAAAAGAGGTGGCGCTGTGATGTTGAATTTACTTTGAAGACTTCGGCAACTGAAAAGCACCCGTTTCAAGCACACATGGGGGATCACAGAATGACAACCTTCTAATCAAATCCACTTTCTTTGTACTGTAAGAAAACAGTGTTATCACATCAACAAATAAGCTTACTGAGGTCAAAGAGTCCCAGAAGAAGAACTGAGCATCACAAGTTAAATGAAAATTTAATCCAACACAGAAAAACACATCATATTAGTGTAGGGACTTACCACAGCCAGACGCCGCTCTATGTACAAGGCTGCTAAGATGAACACATTGGACACTAAAACACAAAAACAAAAACAGTACTCAAACTCTATGAGATGCTATGCCATAAAAATCAAAATCAATCATTACTCTGTTTATTTCAGTCACGAACTTCAAAAGAGAATTTGAAGAACAACATTCAAATACGACCTTTGTTTTAAGTTCTGCTTTCACCGTAGTACTGATTAGCATCAAGAATCAACTGTATCCAAGTAAATAAAATCTGAACAATCATCAGCAAAATATATTATACACAGAGGCTCACATGAACTGCACTTCTATGTGGCAACATTGCACATTTGAGCCACTGAAAAACTTAATTACGCTGGATCCATTTACACCTTTTGTACTTAAAGAAGCTGTTAATAACCACTACACAGCAATACAACTACAAACCATGTTTGTGAATTTTATCATCTCAATCCTTAAGTCACAAATAAACACATGGTTGTAACTCAATAACCATGTGCAGTAAAATTAAGGTTCCGTACCAATGATTAGGCATGCTGCTGGCCAGCTGTAGGGGTCCTTTAAGAAGAGGGACACTACTTGGATAGGGTCTACCAAGATGCCATACCTGAAAAAGGAACAGAAATATATTTTACAGCTATAGGAAGTCATCTCTTAAAGTGATGCAGAAGGCTGGAGCCTGTACAAGCTGATGTGGAACAAGAGGAAATAAGCTTCATAACCTAAGACCTGGAACAAGCTCATGCCTTAGAACATCTGTACTGCAGCAACAGTTCAAGTTGTTCTGGGCGTGAAGCAGTTCTCAATATGTAAGCTCTTGTTGATTAACAACCCCCCCAATAACAGCTACATAAATATAGGTGTATACTCACTTTATAATGTTCTCTAAGAAAAGTCGTGCATTACTCAGCACCTGAGAAAGATGCAACAGGACACAATATTAACATGACTCGTACTATAGAAAAATTTCAAAGCATATTTTTCAAAGTTGTTCTTCATTAAAAAGCTGAAAAAGAAAACAAAACACTTGTCTGAATCTTCAACGTGCAGATGTAACTGTTTGTTTATACACATTGAAACTGTTGCTATTCAAATTTGATGAAAACAAACAAACAAAACACATTTATTCTTATGCTGGAATTCATTAAGGAGGAGGATATTAGAAATAAAAATGTTAGATGCCGAGTTATAAATAGATTAGATCCTCAGCTAAATTTAGCCACATGTTCCTGCTGTTCACATTGACACCCTGCTGAAGCGCGATCTGATAGAAAGTGTCGAGCAAAACAAGTTTATTATTAAATTGTATATTTAAGTTCAGAGTCCAGCTTCATCTCAGCCATCGGGGCTATCAGAGAGTCTAAGATAACGCTAGACTTTGCACGATTTAAAGAAGCAACATTATATATGGGATCTGTACAGTTCTAGTTCATTTTTATATTAGTCACTAGCTTCTTAAGCTAGTTAAGATAATGAGGACATTTGGTGTATGACACTTAATGGGGTCATGCTGCAGTGAATATCCCCACCAGCTTGCCAAACCCCGGCAGCAATGTGGTTTTGTCTGTAGTCCAAACCAGTAACCTTTACCTCAGTAATCTTCAGCACAGAGGAGGCCACTGTAGCATGCCACACATTTACTGTAGCAACGTTTGTAGAGAATATTGCAACATTGAAGATTTTACAAAGATTTGCCTTTTTTCCCCCCAACTTCCTGCAGTGGAAACAAGTAGTTTCCACTGCAGTGTTTTTCATTGTTACCATTTGCCCTTTCTATGCACACCATTAAAATACTGATCAGCACAGGATATTATAAGTCATAGGATCAGAGGGTCATAGGGTTCTCGGGAGGATGAATTAACAGTAATGATAAGGGCTGGGTACAGGGGCAAAAATCTCTGCGCTCTGGGAAGGGTGAAGGAAAAAGGTTAATATGTCCAAAAGCTACTTTACTATAGTGTATGTTGTGTTTGTTATCATTTGTAATGTTCTAGAAAATGAAATGCTATTAATAAGACTATATTTTTTTTCATCACATAATATACAGCTATCAAACTACACTATAGAACTATTAAATCAAAATATTACTTCTATCCACTTGTACTTTCTTTGAACAATCTATAATGCAAAATGAACATCCCTCTCTCTGATCTGGTGGATAGTAATTTTAACAATGAAAGAAGCCACTGATGTTCACTGAACCTGGCCTCTGGCAAAGATGCCCTGAGAAAACAGGTGACAACAAAGATCAAATCTTCAAACAGGCGTTAAGTCACGGTACACTGACCTTGTCAGCCTGTGGCCATATAAACTATTTACATGGTTTACTTGTCTGCGAATCACTTGGAACAATGCAATGAACCATTCTAAGTCTCAGGTACTCTTCCCACATCTATGACCAACAAACTGAAGAAGAACTGGTCGCAGCCATCTGTGCCTTGTTAGTAGCTAATGAAGTTTTCGAATTGAAAATGAACAGGTCTGATTTTGGAGAAGAGGGACACCTTAAAACCAACATCTGGTATGCAGCTATTTGCCAAGCAGATGGGTCTGCAGCAGAACGAGCGATCTTCTCTTAGAGGTCTCTATAAATGGATCACAATTCATCAGGTGACAATCAGAAAATAAGACTATTCTAAAACAAAGCTTAAAAAAATGTTTCATGAACCTCAGAATCACTTTCATCAGATCACAAATCAAAACAAATGGTAACAAATAATCTATGCAGGTGCTGAGGACAAATATAAACAAAAGGTATTCTGGAAGTCTTAAAATCCCATGTAGACTTTGTTCCCAGGGTTCGGATACTAGATGATGCCAGCTCAGTAATTACACAACATGAGAAGTATTTTATCCTGCCAGCAATGCAGAGGATGGAGTACCAAGAATATTGAGTTTTCTCTCACAAGAAGAATTTCTTACTAGTATTTTGGGCTATTTTCTTAAAAACTTAGTTTTTCCCTGTTATTTTGTGTTAAATCTTACAAATAAAAAAAATCAAAAAAAAAAAATCATAGAGGGCACAAAATACATCTATATTCCCATCTCTAGAAGCATGCACTTCTACAGCTGACATTTTAGGAATTTATCTGATGGTCCTTGTTATCGAGGACAAAGTACACAACTTACTGAACTCCTAAATATACACACATTCAAGGCTCCGGGGGTCCACTTTACATTTTTACAGCCTGATCCTAAAGCATCCTCTGAAAAACGTCTAAAGTGAACACCATCCGTTGGGTATGTGGTGACCACAAAGTGAAAGATGTTCAAAAACGGGAATAAACCCGTCATAGAACCACCCAAATACATACATACAGAAATCTGCATAGATACATGCAGACAGAGCAATCGTGCAAGTACATCTACACAAGGATATGCAAAGCTCACAAGCTCACAAGCACACAAGCACACACACACACACACACACACACACACAGGACATTTAGAGTTGAATTCCCTTTCATGTAGATTACAGCTAACTGGATATTTTTAAATCTACATGCCTATTATAAGGCTAAAACTGACAGGATTCTCTGGGGCACTGCAGGCTGTCTCTTGGAGACAGACACCAACACTTCCCTCACTGGACTGGGGCAGAAGCTCTTGTTTCTAAATGAGGTTAACAGTCCTGAAGTCTCCTCAACACAGAGGGACATGACATATTTAATTAAAATGCCTGCATTCAGCTAACTTCAACAGAAGTATCTTGCTGTATGAAAGCCAGGTTGGCCAATTTAGTTATTAATGCTAGTAGTACTACAAAGTATGCAGCCACAATGGTTAGTCTTTGCATACACTGTAGCAAACCATTTCAATTATTTTAAAAGGAGCTCCAGCAAATGTTATTTTCAAATAACTAGCAAGCATTAACAATAACAATACTAGCAAACATTGTGAGCTGTTGTGAATGAAGGAATTTCTTTGTCATTACTAATAAAAATGTCCCTGCTACAGCTAGAAAATTGAGTTTTTCATAGAATTGATGACTGTTAAGGATGTTAGCTCACTAAAAATTTACAGTAAAGAAATTACCACAATATTAAATATGGGTCCAGTTAGATCAAAGTTAGAGCTGAAGCATTTTGAGTCAACCTTTTTGGAAAGAATCATCACGAATGATCTCCAGAGTTCTAATTTATTTATTTATGTTATTTTGCAGCTTTCCCAGATGAATTAAAAGAAAGATAAACACCATTTGAAAGGTCCTACGGGCGGTTAGCCAAAAAAAAAAAAAAAGTGTTTACTCACACTGTTAAAAAATCTACATACCTTGGAGCAAATGACTTTTTTTCTATTTTACTGTGATTCTAATCCCACAACCTCTTGTTTTTTTGTTGCATGTTTTGCGTGATGCTCATTTATTTGTTTGCCCAATATAAAAAACTCAAATAAAAACTTAAAAGACAGGACCCTTTTACTGTGAGGAGAGAGTGTTAACCACTGTGATGCCACGCTGTCCTAAATCACTAATAAAAGGAAAACAATTTGGCCATCAAATTAAAGACCTCGCGTAATATAAGCCCACCTAACAAAGTTCACTTTTGATGAGAAAGTTCAAACAAGCTCACTGAGATTAAACTGTAGCTTACAAACACGCCTCTTATCAAAAATATAGAAATATCTACAAGAAATGGCAACCCAGGCCAGAGCAAAACCAAAAAAAAGAAAAAGAAAAAAAGTACTTATGTGGCTAATCTGCAAGTGTTATGAGAGATAACACAAAAGTCGATTTATCAGCGTTCCTGCAGACAACACGACAAGTTAATGTGTCACAAAAAGTCAATGTAACAACAGGTCTAACAGCAAGCCCAGAGGGATGTGTACTTTGTGTGGGCTGGAACTTTTGTTTTGCTGCAGTAGTTTTATACACTTTGGATGGCTGAGTGAGTGGGTGAGTGAGTGGCTGAGTGAGTGAGTGAGAGAGAGGGGTGGCAAAGAATAAGAATAACCATACATGAGCTGTTGAGATTAGAGAGTAATTCTTTGAGATTTCTTGCATGAGCCTTGTCCAGACCAGTAAGATTTAGGTGAATGAGGGGTCTAACTTTCTAAATGTTACACAGTTTTCGAAGCAACGGTGGCATACATTTTCATTTCTGTGTGGACATGTAATGAGGTTTAACTCACCAGCATGACAACACACCAGTTGAGGATTCCTCTGTAGTTACTGTAGCCGCTGGCTGAGCTCAAGAGAGACTCCTGTAGATTGTGACACCTGCAGAAAAACACACAGTTGACACGTTCACCATTAAATTTTAGACTATAATCAAATGATTAGCACTCTTTCCTGTCTCACTGTCTCCACAAGCTAAGGGGGGAAATCTAGTTAGAGAAACAGGATTGATTTTACAACTCTTACAATGCACCGATAACTCAGAGTGAGTCATTTATGATTAACACATTGAGAAATCCTTCAAAAATGACACACGTGTGACTTCATGTTGAGGACCAGCTATGCTGAACTTCCCTTACTTAGCTTATTTTTCTTGGACCGATTACCACTTTCCTGGTGGTAATACACTTAACAATGTGGTATAATCTGACATTAAAGTTAATCTCAACTTCAAGTTAGGATCAGAGGAAAATTATTTAATTTCTATACCAGCTTTTACGTGGATAAATCACACACTGCAGTTAAAAGGTTTACATAGCACTGCCCCCAATCTATACTTTAGAAAACTGAGGCTGTTCATCAAGAAACCATAAAGGAACTTTTACACAGCCATATGTGATAAAGGGTGAACAAGGACAGAGAAGGAGAAGACTGGTCAGAGGAGATGGAGCAATAACAGCGAGTTAGGAAAACTGTAGAGAGGGCAAGAGGATGGAAAAATAAAGGAGGAAAGGAGGAAAAACCAAAGTGGTTTTTAACATAGTGCCAGGACACTCACTCAACATGCAGAAACGTGCAGAAATGCATGCAAACAGTAGACATGCTATTGCCAAAGCATGTGTCACAAGAACACATCACTTGCCTACGCCAGCTGGCTGGGATCCAATTAAAATAAAAATGAATCACAAATTAAAATCACCTTCCTTTTACTGTGTATTAAAGTGTCGTATTAGGACCCTGGCCTTCACACCAATCACAAGGATGTAGAAATTCCATGGGGTAATCAAGAAGGCATGGCTTCAACCTAAAGAAATGCATGCTTTAAATAGGTAGGCAGATCTGAGAAGCTGGTGTGGTGCCCATAGGGTGAAGCATGGGCTATTGTTTGCAGCAAGGTCGGTCATACCCTACCTGTTCTCCTGACACACCCTGTATACAAACTCAAAGCTACCCTACCTCTGTTCAACAAGTGAGTGAGTGTTCTGCCAAAGAAGTCTGTTACTATTATTCATTTTTATATTGCATCAAAATTAGAGACATCTGAGACAAACTCTCCATCGATCTGCTGACTATTTTCTTAAATTATTTATTATTGGCCTGGCAAAAGAGCAAACTCCAGCTAATAAAAAAAGCAAGCAATGAAAGTTATGTCAGTTTGTTTATAAAGCTGGAAATAAAAAAGCTCCCCAGACCTGTGCCAGACTCTCACAGATTGCATTCATGCAAGGCTATTAAAGAAATGTAGAAAATGCAGAAAAAAAGAGGGATGAACGAAGGCAACTCAAAAGGAGGTATTTAAAGCTTATGGAAATGTTAAGATTAAGTGCAACTTTTGGGTTTCTGCAACTGAGTCTTTTTTTTTTAAATGCCCACTAGCTCAAGAACAGCTTTGTAAGAAATAAGTACCCGCTAACCTGTCATGAAACGGCAATTAAGCTACAGGAAACAATGGAGGAAGAATAACGACTCTGGCTAAATTACACATGAATGAAAAGGGGAGGAGGAGTATGAGATGTACCCATCTGCTAACAATTTACCGTTAACGTCTATACGTAATGCTGGAACGTTAACGTCAAAGGTTACCTGAGCATGTCGTTGATATCTTCTACCGCACTCCTCTGTTTCTTCGGACTGTTTGCGAGCTGCTGCTGCTGTGTTGACTTCCCCATTTCTTTCTCCACATTGCCGTTGTTGTTCGCATGCTTCTGGACCTTGTCTGCGGCTTTTTCTTTAGCGGAACACGGTGAAGGTTTCTCCCTTGCGTCTTGCCTCTTGGTTTGCTTGGTGCTGGTGATGGTTGTCCTCCTCCGGCGGGTTACGGGCCCTCTCGTCTCGGCTGTTTCGCTCATTTCCGCGGCTTCAGTCACGCTGTTTCTACCTGCTCGACATTGTTGGTCAAACTGCCCGCCGCTCGTTTGTCCCTCAGTAACTTCACAACAGGAGCTGAACAAATAGCAGCGGGATGTTCTTCCTCCTGCAATGTGAGCGCTGGTAATGAGAGGGGCGGTTCATTACGACGGCTCAAGGTGCATTTGTCAGAAGGGTTGCCAGTTCTGTATTTTCAGCTGACATCCCCCGTTCGTGAAGAAAAAAATAAAATAAAGCAATCACAGTGTCCTGTCCTTTTTTTTCTTACTTATTTGCAATTACGAAACAAACACTCACTTTTTTCCTTATAAAAAAAGTTACTGCATAAGAACATTTCTGTCTCAACATTTATTATACAAAGTATAATTGCCTGTGTCGCTCACATGTATGGACTACAAATCTGTAATCAAGTCAGGTTGCAGTGCGAGTGAAAGGAAAACCAATAGTATACGTCCTTTTGGTCACGTGGTATTTCTGACCAATTGCATTGTAGCTGAGAACGCTTGCTCGGTTGAGTTAAGTAGCGACAGCTGTTGAGGGAAGCTTCGTCACTAGGACAGGTATTTTCAGTGTTTTTTCACCTGTTTACGTACATATTTTTAATTCTTTAACTCACATATGTTACGGTGTAAACTCGGAGAGTCCGTAGTCTGCTTTTAGAGGGAATGAAAAGACTCAAGAGGAAGAAACAGAACGGCGGAGTTGTGGTGAATGGGAATGGATCTTTCACAAGAGGTACGCGATGACAGCTTACAGACTTTGTTTTTGAAGAAGAGATACTGCATTCAGTCGCTTAAGACGTCTTATTTTAAAGTTATACCGTTTTATTACGATGACTGCTTCGATAACATCTGTACGTGCAGGCAAGCAAAACTAGACCAGACTAGACTATGTAGCTAATTCTAATTTAATCTAATATTACTGCAGTCAAGTGACAGCAAGTAAAATGTGCTGCTTTGTTTACAAGAGCAAAGGAAGGGCAAACTTCAGCTGCTTGCGTGGCAGCCTGTCAGGCAGACTGGACTGCTTGGAAATTTACAGCTGACAGTCTGGCAGGGAGGAGACGGAAAAGGTGCTTTTGGTCAGCGATCCAGCAAAGTTGTCACTTGTTTTGCGTTTAACTCACACTGGCTGCAATCTAAAGCATAGCATTTAGATAACTTTATGATCATTGATCCTAATGGCTTTGCTTGCGTAAATGACTTTTAAAAAAGGCAATGTCTTTTAGCATGAAATGAATGAAAAAACACCTGGTTTGTCTGTGCAGGTTAGTAAAATAAGTATAAATCTTTGGGTTTACCTTCAAAGCCATAATAGTGTGATTTTAAACGTGATCCTCGAGTCTCTGTCCTTATCCATTTTTCTTCCCCCCCTAACTTTCTTCTCTCTGTGTGGACGCTCTCACACAACTGTCTGTTTCATCCATACCACTCGCTTTTACTTTGTTTTCTTACACCTTCATCTCTGCCTGTTTGTTGCAGAGCCAGGTTGTGGGAGGAAGCAGAAGCTGGCTGAGATCCATCAGGCTTTGATCAGGTTAATATCACAGTGTGTCTCTTGAGTGTGCTTACACCACAAAAACTGGACATGCAAATTTAAGCAGATGAAGAGCAATTTTACACTCTTGAGCTATGTGCTGCCAGTCATGGGACATTCAGATTTGTGTATTATGTTCTAGGAGTGAAATAAAACAGGAAAATAGTTGCTTCAGTGAACATGAAAATCCTGACAATCTTCTTCATCATTTTAGAAGCCTAAAAAGTGGATCTTTTTTTCAATATTTTCTATGGTAATAAATACCTCAGATAGTTCTACAACTCCAGGGCATAAGGCATATTTCCACTGGAGAAATCCCCTCTACCTTCTTATCCAATACACTATTTCACAATTAGATGGCACTAATTTATCAACAGACAATAACTTTTATACTAACATGATGGCACATGTGGTGATTACTCTGGTGTGTTCAGGAATATTATGATGTAATCATAAGGACTTTACTATAAAGAGGAGGCAGAAGCAGCCAGACTAATTTCTCAAGAACAGTTTAAAAAGTGTTTTAAAAAAATACCCTTAAACTGTGTCCTAAAATGTGTTATACAGTTAAGTCCACATGTTTTTGGGTAGTGATACATTTTTGTTTTCTAATGTTGCCTCTGTACATCACCCCAGTGAATTTCAAATTTAAAACTGAAATAAAACAATCAAGATGTGATTGAAGTGCTGACTTTAAGCTGTAATTCAAGGGGTTTCACAAAGATATTGCATTAACTGCTTGAAAATTATAGCAGTTTTTATAGCTAGTCCCTTATTTTCAGCAGCTCAGAAGTAATTGGACAATTGACTGATTAGCACTTTCATGGCCAGGCAAAGCCTGCTCCCTCATTAATTCATGACAAATTACACAGATAAAATATCTGGAGTTCATTCGAGGTGTTCAGTCAGGAGCTGTTCATCTGAATTTAATTTTGAAGTCCAAAACTGATGTTGATGAAAGTGACAGGGGCCATCATTAGTCTGAATAATCCCCAAATAAACCTATCAGAGAGCGAACACAGAAACTTTAGTAGTGATCAAAATCATGTGGTTCATCACTAGCCAGTGAATTCACTTGGCAAGATGATGCCAAAACAAGATCTTGCCAAATCAAGAACACTCTCTTTGTGAAGTAGGTGTTTCATTCTTAAGGTCTTCAATCAAAAGACACCTTCATGAATGGAAATGCAGAGGGTTTACAATAAGGTCCAAACTACTGGTTCATTCAAGAATTGTATTCGACTGTGCTAGAGAACATCTAAAAGAGTGGCAACAGTTCTGGAAAAAAGATGAAAGTAAGATTAACTAGTGCCAGAATGATGGGGAGTTAAGTATGGAGAAGTAGAAAACCACTCATGATCCAAAGGATATCACATTATCTGTCAAACACAGTGTTTACAATGTTATGGTATGGGCATGTATGGCTGCCAGTGAAAGCGGGGCACTAGTCTATAGTAATGAGACTCTTGATTGAAGCAGCAGGGTTCATTCTACTCAGATTCAGCCAAATTCTGCAAAACTGATTGGACAGCGGTGGAAATTCCAAAAGGGTTCTGCAAAAGCAGCTCAAGAGAGAATTATTATTATTTTGGGGGAATTCTCTTCAATGACCAAGTCATATTTGGTCATGCACATGTGTTCTAGACTTCAGGCAGTAATTTTTAAAAGATTTTTTATTAAACTACTTGAAATGACTCCAATTAAATTTTAGCCTGTGAAATTAATTTAAATTACATTAACATATAAATAGTGCTGACCTGTTGAACATAGTAATTTTTTAATTCTACAAAAAATGCATTAGCTGTTTTCTTAGTTTATTTAAATCAGAGGTAGGAGTTTCTAACTGGTGCAAATTTTAGATACTATGAGCAGACCTTAAGTAATATAAAAATGGTCTAATTTTGGCTTTTGAATGAACAGTGATCCAGTGGACATTGAGACCTTGAGGAGAGCGGCAGTCAGTAAAGGAGGACTGCTCACTGATGAGCTAAGGAGAAAAGTATGGCCCAAACTACTGAACATAAATGTCTATGAGCTACCACATAAACCTGGTTAGTATACACTTAATTTAATGCGTGGTTAGTGTTTGATGAACTGCATAAATAAGTAATAAATTAAGTGCTCCTAGTGCAAACAATGCTAGCAACAATAAGGGAAACATTTCTTTTGTTGTAGGTCGAGATGTGAGGGAGAACCACAAAGACTACAACCAAGTAGTCCTTGATGTCAGGAGGTCGATGAAGCGTTTTCCGAAAGGTGTGTGTGTGTGTGTGGGTGTGGGTGGGTAGGTAGGTGTGTTTTATCTCTAAAGATAGCAGCATAGCGCAATGTGCCATTTGTTAAACTGTAACCTTGACCTTAAAGCAACATGGAGTTATCTTGTGAGTAATTTATAAACCAAGTTTAATCTTCACAGGAGGAGTTCCCACTTTTTTGAGCTGAGAGTGTTGTTGTATTTTAAATTCAACAGCCCTACTGTTGTTTACAGAGTCAGCAAGCACATTTTGCCTTTAAAATCTTGCAACAATAAACCCTTTCTAGCGTCTCTTTTTGGATTACATAAATGCACTGCTCATTTGCTCTTCTGCAGGTATGCCAGCCACGGAGAGAGCAGTGCTTCAGGAGCAGCTCATCGACATCATACTGGAGGTTTTGAAGCGTAACACTCAGCTGCACTACTACCAAGGCTACCATGATGTGGCCGTCACTCTGCTGCTGGTAGTTGGGGAACGAATGGCCATCGCCTTGTTGGACACACTGTCTAATTATCACCTCAGGTTGGATATTTTATTTCCTGCTGATTCTCATACTTTTATGTATAGTTAAAATGTTTTTCCAACTTCTGCAAGTCTTCTCTCTGTGCAGGGACTTCATGGATCCTACCATGGACAGCACCAAACACATTTTAAACTATCTGATGCCTATTTTGGAGCAGGTTGATTTGGAACTGCATAACTTCATGATCAGGTACAAAAAGTAGTGACCACTAGAGGGCACCACAGTGTTGGTTTTTACCTATAATGCTTACAGGGAGAGAAACGGCTAGTGTATTTGCAATTGAATTAAAATATTACTGAAAACGCATCAGCAGTTGGAGTTCAGCTATCAAATGGTACAACAGCCTGTCTGTCCTGCCAAGTTTTATACCACATTTAACTTTATTTGCGAGACACTAGTGAATTCACCTAAAAATGATATATGAACAATTTGCAGTTCGTTAAAACACAAAACAAAGGACGTCAAGAAATAGCCAGCTGCTGCAGATAATGTGTGTAGGACTGCGGATGGGAATGTTTGCAAATCAATGAATCGAATCACCCTTTAAAGTATTTTTGATGCGTGCATGTCTGCAGTTTGTTTTTTTGGTTTTTTTTTGTCTTGTTGCCTGTTCATAATTGATACTGTACTGGCAACTTCCATATTTGCAAACTACCTGTCTCGCATACATGCTGACATAAACAGAAAAAGCACAAAAAACAAGACATTGCACTTGGAGAAGACAGCAGGATAAACAACACCCTACTTCAAAGTTTCAGTCACCCTTTCTGCTGTGCGCTTCCTCTTCTCCTTGTCTGTCTTCTTATCTCTGCCTATTTTATTCTGTACTTGTTCTTTTGCTCACCTTTATTTTTCTTTTTCTCCTGCTTCATTTTCAATCCCTACCCAACCCATCGCACATGATCTTTGCCCTTTGCTCCTTTCCTCTATCTATCAATCAGTCCCTGCTTCTTTCCATTTGTCAGTCCCTTTATTTAGCACGCATTTGTTCTTTGTCGCTCAGTTCTCCT
The DNA here is from genome assembly GCF_056152115.1 of Neolamprologus brichardi. Lineage (NCBI taxonomy): Eukaryota > Metazoa > Chordata > Actinopteri > Cichliformes > Cichlidae > Neolamprologus > Neolamprologus brichardi. The sequence goes on along the minus strand of NC_142124.1, from coordinate 14,617,422 downwards.
GTCCAGTATTGATCGGAAACTTCTAATTTGTTATTTTACTTGAGGCACAGTAGCAGGATATATGTGAGGTTGAAAAAACATACTTTTCTTTCAGTTCTGTATTTTATATCTCAAGTGTTCAGGATTTCAGGATTATGACATATGTATTAAAGGCAATGAGCGGGGGGAAAATAGCTTTTGACCAATTCAGATCCAGAGGTTTTCTTTTTTTTCTGGTTTTGATCCACATGTCCTGTGTCATTGGATCACTTAAAACAGGCAGTCATATATTAAGAAAGAGTGATTGTACGTTCTCACTTTTCATACTTGACCACATGTTTAAAATGTGACTTAAAGGCATGAGTCAGACACACAAGTCTGACCTTTATTGTGGTCAAAGGAATTTTTTTTAGGGGGGAGGGGTTGGCTTCCCAAACAATGAAAGGTTCAAATGTGTCTTGTTATTTCATAGAAATTTGGGTGATAATAGAACATCATTGACTTCCAAAACTTAAGAAGTGGCCAAGAAAACAATCTGGTCCATCTTTAAAAAGAAGGAAAACATAGTCCAAGTTAGCAACACCAAAAGGCCCGGAAGACCAGATAAGACACTTGATTTTTACAAATTCTTTCCTTGGTTTAAAAATACAAAAACAAAAAATACCCTTCACAATATCTAACCAAGTCAAGAACATTCTCCAGGAGGTAGGTGTGTCATTGTCAACGAAACATCCAAACCACTGCTTACACTTAAGAACAGAAAGGCCAGATTAGACTTTGCCAGAAAACATCTAAAAGAGCTCCGGAAAAAAAGGAAACCAAGATGAACTCATATCAGAATTATGGAAGAGAAGAGTATGGAGGAGGAAAGAAACAACCCATGATCCAAAGCAGACCTCATCATCTGTCAAACATGTGGAGGCAATGTTATGACATTGGCATGTATGAATGCCAGTGGAACCAGGTCACTAGTGTTTATTGATGATGTGACTGCTGCTAGAAGTAGCAGGATAAATTCTGAAGTATACAGGGCTATATTATCTGCTCAGATTCAGCCAAATATGGATGCTACTTCAGAGTCCAAAGGAAACTGCAAAAGCAACTGACGAGTTTCTCAAGACAGAGAAAGTGGAATAAAATCAATGTCTAACAGTACAGGGATATTTGATGATGTTCTTTCAGTCCCCGTTTGTAAAATGTTAGTTTCTCAGGTTGCGTTTGAGCCTCTGATCTATAAAAATGCCTGCAATGTCTAAATAGTTGATGAAATACTTTTCTGTAAGACTTCTTGAATTACAGCTAAAAGTGTGAACATCAATCACATATTAGCTATTTTAATCAAAATCTGCTGTGGTGGTGTACAGAGGCAACACTGTACAGTATATACTGTTATGGTTTCAGAAATGTTTCTGTTCTTGGATTTGTATTAAAATATCTTTAATGTGGTCATCTTAGGCACAGGCTATGGGTGTGAGCACAGCAGCCCCACCCATCTGCTGCACTAAGACCCAGTGTAAATAAATGGGGATTATTTTGAAATGTGAATGATACAAAACCAGTTTAGAGAAGTCCGAGAATAAATAAATAAATACAAAATAGTTCAGAAAGGATCAAACAGGGCAAATATGAACGTAGATATATGTATAAACAGGGTTACAAAAAAAACAATCAAATGAAATGTTAAAATAAGGTAACATGATGAAATGTGCCTTTGGTCTTCAGAGCGGAGGTTGGAACCATCTTTGCACTTTCCTGGCTCATCACATGGTACGGCCATGTTCTCTCAGAGTTCAAGCATACCCTGAGACTGTACGACTTCTTCCTGGCCTCACATCCCCTGATGCCCATCTACCTTGCTGCTACGGTATGGGCGAGAGCCAATGAGGTTGTTTTGTCAGTAATCCAGAACACGTGAATACATGTTGACACACACACACGCACACAGAGTGAGGCAGAGTACTGTGAAGTCATCAGACTAGTTAATTAGATACTTCCTAATGAGCAGATGAGAAAGAGGGGTACAGAGGGAGGGATTAAAGAGGAAAGGGAAAAAGAATGAGCAGAGAGAGCTGACTGATGTGAGAGCTTTAGTAGGAAGGACACGGAAACAGATTACAAAGGGAAAACATTTTGACTTTTTTCATCTGCTCCTCCACACTAACTGCTGCATGCCATACATGCGTGTTACTTCCAGCTGGATTGTTTCTGTCTGCTGAAGTATGTTATGTCGAGAGTGTACACAAGTCCTTTGTTCCTTTGTGTTATTTAACTGTAGAGTCTGTGCATTTTGATTAGTGGCTTCTTGTTTGCACTTGAGGATGTTTTTATGTGTGTGTATGTGTGAGTGTGTTTAGAGGGGCTGGGCAGAGGGAGAGCTCTGTTTGAAGTGTGTGAAACAACAAAGCAGAATGTAGTTCATGTTTCCTCCCAGGCAGAGTACAGCGCACAGCATGGGGCTTTAACTCTTCATCTGCTTATCTGTCTGCAGTGCACTTACTGTGCCTCACAAACAACGCAAGCTAATGTACTATATATGCAGTCTAGTACTCAAATGTTACCCAGAGTGATCTGCTTTAGGGTTAAAAGTTTTAACTGGTGCTTTGCTCCTCTTCTCCTCAGATTGTGTTGCACAGAGAAAAGGAGGTGAAGCAGACAGAGTGTGACATGGCCATGGTCCACCACCTCCTCTCTCGTATCCCCCAGGATCTCCCATACGAGCTTCTGATTGGCCAGGCACAGGACCTGTTCGAGAAGTACCCTCCATCATTACTGGCCAAGCGGGCAGCACTGCAGTCTCGCAAGAGGTGAGGGCACGCCAGTTTAATAAAGTTGTTAATTGGGCATTACTATCCCCTCAACCCACTCCTCCCTAAGCCAGGTTCTGCAGGAGGTTTCTTCCTGTGTAAAGGGAGTTTTTCCTTCCCACTGTCGCCAAGTGCTTGGTCATCTAAACTCTGTATTATTTTGGAGTCTCTACCTTACAATATGGTAAAGCCCCTTGAAGTAACTGTTGTTGTGATTTGGTGCTTTGTAAATAAAATAGAATTTAATTGAATATTTAATAAATGCAGAAAAAGCATGTAATGTAATGTCATTCCTTCATCAACTGAGAGTTGATGCTCTATAAGCACATCGTGACTGGCTCGGTGGTGCTGCTAACACACACAGGACATTTAGTGTGTGTGTGTGTGTGTGTGTGTGTGTGAGTGAGAGGTTCTATGTGAACATTTTTCACATTTTTAAACTTTTTAGGGGGTAGCCTTAGAGGCATGATAACAGTCTCCTTTTCACTGTGTATCCTCAGCCATCAGTCGCTTTCTGCCTGTCAGTGTCCTTCAGTGTGGCTCATACAGTCATTGTTTAGGGCATGAAGTGACACAAGGCCTTGACTGACACACTGAAAGATACTGATGTCTCACCATACATTACCCTCTGAGCTTCCTATACACATGAGATATTGAGTTAGCAGTTCTCTGAAATTGTCTACCACTCACTTCCTCGCCTGTCTTTATCCATCACTTTATTCATCAGTCCATCTTTTCCACATCATTCCAGTTATCCATGCTTCACCTTAGACCTGCCTCTGTTCTCCATCACTAACTAAATCTCCCTCTACTTTACTTCTCTTCCTCTGCTTTCTTTAGCCGGTCCATCAGCACCTTCCAGGCATTTCAGCTCTCCACCTTCCACCAGAGGCCGGACTCTGTTCTCCAGCGTCTCACAAAGGCCCAGGGCTCCACCACCTCCAGACACGGTAAAAATAGCCTCTGTAATCTTATTACTGACTCCGAAGGAGGTCTTCACACATACAGAGTAGAGACATGTAGATGGTTATGGTAAAAGTAAATTCTTTGAAGTTGGCAAAATATTATTATTATTATTATTATTATTATCAACTGTGGAACTGTATGAAGAAAATTTGTTGGATGTTGGATCGTCAGTTTGTTACATTTGTTTTTTCCACCTCATGTAAACACAATTCTTCAAAACAAGGCAACAGCAAATATGCCATCGCCCACAATCTCTGCACCTCCCTTTGGGCCAATCAATAACAAGTAAACAAATACTGTAGCACCCCCATCAGACCAATCAAGTGCAAATTTGAATATGGCAGAACAGAACAAAAAGATGCATTATTCCCGTAGGTTTTTAGCAGCTTGTATAAGATGAACACGCAATCACAAACATGTTGTATCATTCCCCTCAGACTAAGCAGAGTAATATTAAAGCTTATTTACACAATTCCCCATAGTTTCATCAAAATTCAATTACAAGTGAGATGAAATGCATAACGGACACACAGAGGGCCGATCTATAGAACCTCCTTCTTCTCTGCTTCTCATTAACTATGAAAAATCGTCCTTCACCTTGTAAGCAGTGGTTTTACAACACTATTGTAACTCAAGTCCAATTTTAGCTAATTTCATTGATCAAAGATATACCATGTGTTTGAAATCTTGGGGGGGGGGGGGGGGTGCCTTTCTTTAGTATTTGCCGTTTTTAATTGATTCAAATTGCAGCCACAAAGGATTCAACAAAAACGATGGATAGACACACTGGAAGTGATGGAAAAGGCAAAAAAAAAGGTCAGAAGTCAGTCTGTTTATTAACACTGGCTTAACACTGCATGAAGTTTAAAATTCCACACACAAGGTCTGTGTTTAAATGTTAAATAATGCGCTCTTAATGCAGCCTGGCAGGAAACCTCCACGAAGCCTTAAAAAATTCAATTTTCGCTTAAAGTGTTTTTTGATTTGTGTTGATTTAACTCCATGGACATTTTTAGAAGATGTAGTCTGTTTGTTAGTGCTGAAGGGTGAACCTAATATTTAAAATAGTAGTAAAAAAAAAAAAAGTCAAACTACAGCATCCAAAATAATCATAAGACTGAAGCAGCTCCTTTCGAAATTTCAAAACCTAAATATTGCAGTTTTTGTGCTCCTCCTTATTCTATGCTCGCAACCTCCTGACACGCAGGCCTGGAAGCTGCGTTGCCCGGGGACCAAGGCCAGCTCTGGAGGAGGGGAAACAGGATGGTGAAGATGGCAGTGTGGGGGCTGTCCGCGACACTCGGGGCAGCCGTGTTCGCTGTGGCTCAGACCGCCATGGACTGGGGACCTGAGGCATTACTTCAACTGTTCTGACGTGGCGGTGGTGGGAATACAGACTATTCAGCAAGAACACTGACACATGCAGTATAGGTGCACATTTTTAAAAACTTGAAGCTTATCTTGAGATGGTGAAAAAAATGAGGAGGAACAATATTGGTGCCAAACAGGTTGTTGCCACTAAACCACGTTGAACAAGCATGCTGCTTGTTTTCTATAATTCAGCCTCAGGATTCTTGTACACGTGTGTGTGTGTGTGTGTGAGCAGGACAACTGAAGTAGAAAGCCAAACCGGTGACAAAGAGATGAAGGTCACAAAGGGGTGCAACGCAAAAGGGTTAGTTGTCATTTTGTGGCTCTTACAGTCTGGGTGACTTGCTCTTATATAGGAGGGGATTATGCATGTCCCCCTGTCAGCGGCCCTTTACATAAGGATCCGTCCGTGCACGTGAAACACTAACACATTTTTGCTGTTTCAGGCTAGCTGCTATCTATTTCTTGTCAGCTGATTATTTTGCTGATACTTGTTTTTAGTTCGTCCTGCCCGGTTTGTGTATTTCTGTTAAAGTTGCTTTTTAGATCAGCAGCAATATCTGAGAGCCAAAAGTGCCCAAAGCCAGCACAGTGACACATGAGTACAAATTATTAAAGAGCAGCGTTTTCTGCTAAAAGCTTCTAGTTACTAGCAAAGAAGGGAAGTGAAAGAGAAAGATGGAGCGATGGAGGTGGAGATTTTGCTTGTGAGCCTTGTATTAATTGCTTTACTCCAGGTGGCAGCCAGTTAAATTCACAGTAGAGCGTGACACACCAAATGAGCTTTTGCGCTATCAAAATATGAACGTTGCACTCAGTAACAAGGGTCGCTTTATGCAAGCAGTAATACTTTTTGGAAAATCATTTAGCAGGAGGTATTGAAACAGTTTTTTATGTTTTCAGTTGCAGCTTTGCTGCTGCTTGCTGCCTACCGCGCTGAGTGAATATGGGGAAGAAACCAGTACTTTTACATTCCTAAAATATTTAGCAGGTTTGCGCTGACATCCACCCCGAACAGCCATCACTAGAGCAAAAGTACCTCATCTTCATCTTTTGCTTTCTGCAGCTTAAAAATGACTGTTTAGCTTTAATCAGTGGACAATTTGAACAATTTCTGTAACTCAAAGATTTTTATTTAAATATATTTGTTTGTGTTAGTGGAAGTCGTTGCATCTCCCCGAATAACATCACACATACTTAGATGCTGTTAATGCCAAAGCTAATCACAGAGTTTCATAACCTGAAAAGCGAATATTAATAATAGAGGCCGTTTCCACCTGAGGTACACGCGTGGGTGTGTGAGGGGTTTCCTTCCAAACAGCGATGCATGCTCTCTGTTAGACCTAAATCATGAATAATTACTCA